>NC_089590.1:13934688-14547653 GCF_019320115.1 Miscanthus floridulus
GTATCAGAGCCTCGTGCTCACTTTTTTAAGCCTAACCGCTTAGAGCAAGATGTCTCACGGGGATGGACCTCCTCCTATCTTCGAGGGGGATGATTTTCCATATTGGAAAATTCGCATGGAGGCTTACCTAGAAGCTCTAGATGGTTGGAATTCTTAGAGCCGCCTCTCAAGGGTTCCCAACACCTAAGAATGCCGCACAACTTCAAGGCGATGAAGTAAACTATGAAAAATAGAATGCAAAGGCTCGCAACACCATCTTTAGAGGCCTTTGCAAAGATGTGTTTAATCGTGTAAGGAACCACAAAGACGCCCATGCACTATGGTCGGACGTTTGTGCGCTCCATGAGGGAACCAAGAGTGAGCGTGAGGAACGATATCATCTTGTGATTAAAAAGCTAAATTCTTTTGAGATGCTTCCCAAAGATAGTGCTAATGAAATATATTCTTGTTTGAATATTCTTGTAGAGGAGGTCAATGGGCTTGGACTTACTCAAATGTCACCATCCGACGTTGTGAGAAAGATCTTGAGTGTCCTCCCCATTGACAAATATGGGCACATTGTGACCGTGCTACATCAAGGTGATCTTTCCGCCGCTACACCGACACAAATCTTGGGAAAGATCAATGCTCATGAGATGTACATGCACATCACGCCACAAGATGGCTCATCCTCTACAAAGAAGAAAGAGAAGGACTTAGCATTCAAAGCTAGCCAAGATAAGGGCAAGGCAAGACTTGAGTATGAGAGCTCAAGTGATGAAGATGATGAAGAAAGTCTTGCTCTCATGGTGAAGAAGACCGCCAAGATGCTAAAGAAGCTAAACAAGAGTGGCATCAAGTTTGACGGCAAGAAGAAGAAGTTCTTCACTAGCTCAAGAAGAAAGCCAATCTCCGAGATGGATTGCTACAATTATGGCGAACTTGGTCACCTAGCTCATCAATGCACAAAGCCCAAGAAAGATAAGTTCAAGAACAAGGGCAAGAAAGATGATTCAAGTGATGAAGATGAAAAGAAAAAGAACAAGCCATACAAGAAGAGAGATGGCAAAAAGAGAGACTTCTACAAGAAGAAGAGTGGCAAGGCCTATATTGTCGGTGATTGGCTCACGGACATTGATTCATCAAGTGGATCATCCGATGATGAGAGTGATAATGAGAAGGTGGCCGCCATTGCTATTGATCTTGCATCCTCACCGCCACCATCGCCATCATCCTCTACACACCTATGCCTTATAGCCAAGGGTGAACGCAAGGTAACTAAGAGTGATGATAGTAGTGATGATGAGCAAGCTAGTGATGATGATAGTGATAGCGATGATGATTCACCCACATATGATGATCTCGTCAAAATATTAAGAAAATACACTAAGATCATTAGAAAGAGTAGAGCTACAAATGAAAAACTTAATGCTAAAAATGATTCACTCTTAGCTAAGTGTGATACATTAGAAAAGGCTAATGATGAGCTCAAAGAAACAAATGATTCTATATCATCCAAACTCAAGGAGCTCAAATCTTCTAAGAAAGAGCTTAAAGATAAACATGATAAACTTGAGTGGGTGCACAATGAGCTTATCACTAGTCACAATAAGCTAAAAGATGAATATACAACTCTAAAGATCAATTATGATACCCTTGTTATTGCACAAGAATTCTTACCAAATGAGCCACATGATGCTACTAACCATGTTGTTAAGATTGATATAGCTACCTCATGTGATGATTTAATTGATGAGAGCATTGAGCATGGATCTAGTAGCAAAGGCAAGCAAGTGGTTGAATGCAATGACTATGATGAGTATGTCAAGCTTAAGAGTGACCATGAGAAGCTCATGAAAGATCTTGAAGAGATGAAAAGTCACAACACCATTGTGCTAGAAACTCTTGATCATGACAAAGAGTTGATCCTTGAGAATGAGAAGCTCAAAGAAGAAAACAAGAAACTCAAGGAAGAGAAGAACAATGATATTCTCAAGGAAGAGAACAAGAAGCTTAAGATGGAGAAAGAGCATCTCAAGGTGGGATTGAGCAAGTTTGCTAGAGGCAAGCATCTCCAAAGTGAGCTACTCATGAATACCGTCATGAAGATGGATAGAAGTGGCATTGGATATATGGCAAGTGTAGAGAAGAAGAAGGCTCAAGCTCAACACCAACAATCAAAGCCAAAGCTAAAGCCAAAGAGATGTTTTGAGTGTGGACAAGAAGGCCACTTTGCTCATGAGTGTCAAACTCCACCACCACAACCCTTGCCTAAGCATGCTAGACCCTTTGCTTTCAATGCTCACTACATGCTTAGAAAAGATTCTAGTGGAAAGATGAAAGTCATGTTCTTAGGACCCCCCAACAAGAGTAGACCTAAGAAGATTTGGGTGGCTAAGTCACTTGTTGAGAAGGTGAAGGGCCCTCAACAAGTTTGGATCCCTAAAGCTTGAATCTCTTGTGTGTAGGTGAACTACAAGACCGGTGGAAGTCATTGGGTTATTGATAGTGGTTGCACTCAATATATGACCGGTGATCCTCGTATGTTCACCTCACTAGATGAAGAGGTAGATGGACAAGAGAAAATAACTTTTGGAGATAATTCAAAGGGCAAGGTTAAAGGATTAGGCAAAGTGGCAATATCAAATGATCATTCCATCTCCAATGTGCTCTATGTTACCTCATTGAGTTTCAACTTGCTATCCGTTGGGCAATTGTGTGATCTTGGCTTCCAATGCTTATTCACCGAGAAGGAGGTTGTTGTATCCAAAGTAGATGACAAACAAGTGATATTCAATGGATTTAGATACAACAACTTATATCTAGTTGACTTCACCTCCGAAGATACAAACTTGAAGACTTGCCTATTTACCAAAACAACACTTAGGTGGCTATGGCATAGAAGACTTGCTCATGTCGGGATGAGCTCACTCAAGAAGCTTATGAAGAATGATTTGGTGAGAGGGTTAAAGGATGTGAAGTTTGAGAAGGACAAGCTTTGTAGTGCATGTCAAGCCGGCAAGTAAGTTGCAAACACTCATCCAACCAAAGCTTTCATGTCAACCATAAGAGTGCTAGAACTCCTACATATGGATTTATTTGGACCAACAACATACAAGAGTTTGGGAGGAAATCTCTATTGTCTTGTGATTGTGGATGACTATTCAAGGTATACATGGGTGTTCTTCCTTCATGACAAATCCGAAGTTGCATCTTGTTTCAAGAAGTTTGCCAAGAGAGCTCAAAATAAATTTGAAGTGAAGCTCAAGAAGATAAGAAGTGACAATGGCAAAGAGTTTGACAACACAAACATAGAAGCTTATTGTGATGAAGTTGGAATCAAACATGAAGTCTCCGCAACCTATACTCCTCAACAAAATGGTGTTGTTGAGAGGAAGAACCGGACTTTGATCACTCTTGCTAGAACAATGCTAGATGAATACAACACCCCCGAAGCTCTATGGACGGAAGCAATCAACACCGCATGTTATGCATCCAACCGCCTATTTCTTCAAAAGTTCCTTGTCAAGACATCATATGAGTTGCTCAATGGGAAGAAGCCGGACGTCTCCTTCTTTAGGGTGTTTGGTTGCAAGTGCTATATCTACAAGAAGCGGCAACACCTAGAGAAGTTTCAAAGACGTTGTGATATAGGTTTTCTTGTTGGTTACTCATTGAAGTCCAAAGCATATAGAGTATTTAATCATGCCACCGGCTTGGTTGAAAAAAACATATGATGTGGAATTTGATGAATCTAACGGCTCCCAAGGAGCACATAAGAATCTTGATGATGTAGGTGATGAACCATTGAGGGAGGCTATGAAGAATATTCCGGTGGGAGACATCAAGCCAAAAGATGATGAAGATGATGTACAAGTCATTGACCAACCTTCTTCATCAAATGTACCACAAGATAGTGAAGAAGATGGAAGAGTAGAAAATGAAGATACTCATATCTCCCATGAGCAAATGGTGGTACAAGCACAAGATGTTGATGCTCCACAACCTCCTCCTCAAGTGGTCAATAGAAGAAATTCACCTCTCCTACAAGATCATCCACAAGATCTCATCATAGGGAGTCCAACAAAGGGTGTGATGACTCGATCTCAAAAACGTACTTCATTTATTGCTCATCACTCTTTTGTCTCTTGCTATGAGCCTACCAAGGTAGAAGAAGCTCTTAAAGATCCGGATTGGATCAATGCCATGCATGAAGAGTTGAACAACTTCACTCGCAATGAAGTTTGGACTCTTGAAGAGTGACCAAAAGGTGCAAGAGTCATAGGAACAAAGTGGGTATTCCGCAACAAGCAAGATGATCAAGGTGTTGTTGTGAGGAACAAGGCAAGACTAGTTGCAAAGGGGTTCTCTCAAGTTGAAGGTTTGGATTTTGGAGAGACCTTTGCACCGGTTGTAAGATTAGAAGCCATCCGTATCCTTCTTGCATATGCATCACATCATGAAATGAAACTATATCAAATGGATGTGAAAAGTGCATTTTAAATGGCTTTATAAATGAACTAGTCTATATTGATCAACCTCCCGGGTTTAAAGACCCTAGATATCCTAATCATATTTATAGGTTGTTCAAGGCACTATATGGGCTTAAGCAAGCCCCAAGAGCTAGGTATGAGCGCCTTTGAGACTTCCTCATTGAGAAGGGCTTTACCATTGGGAAGGTCGACACCACACTATTCACCAAGAAGCTTGATGGGCATATCTTCATTTGTCAAGTATATATTGATGATATCATCTTTGGATCATCAAATGAAGACTCATGCAAAGAGTTTGGTGAATTGATGTCGAATGAGTTTGAGATGTCAATAATTGATGAGCTTACATTCTTTCTTGGTTTTCAAGTCAAGCAAATGAAAGAAGGCATCTTCATCTCTCAAGAGAAATACACAAAAGATCTTCTCAAGAGATTCAAGATGGATGAATGTAAGCCAATCAAGACACTAATGCCTACAAATGGACATCTCGACCTAGATGAGGGAGGTAACCCAGTTGATCAAACTCTCTACCGTTCTATGATTGGTAGCTTGTTATATTTAACCGCATCTAGGCCCGACATCATGTTTAGTGTGTGTATGAGTGCTAGATTTCAAGCTAGTCCTAAGGAAACACATTTAATTGCCGCAAAAAGAATCCTTAGGTATCTTAAGCACACACCAAGCATTGGTCTTTAATATCCCAAAGGAGCTTTATTTGAATTAATTGGCTATTCCGATTCAGATTACGCCGGATGCAAAGTTGATAGAAAAAGCACATCCGGAGGGTGCCACTTGCTTGGTAGATCACTTGTGTCTTGGTCCTCCAAGAAACAAAATTGTGTAGCTTTGTCCACTGCCAAAGCGGAATACATTGTCGCGGGTGCTTGTTGTGCACAAATATTATACATGAAACAAACTTTGCTAGACTATGGAGTAGTTCTAGAGAAAGTACCTCTTTTGTGCGACAATAAAAGTGCGGTAAAACTTGCAAATAATCCGGTTCAACACTCTCGCACCAAGCATATAGATATCCGCCATCACTTTCTAAGAGATCATGTGGCTAAAAATGATATTTCACTAGAAGGTGTAAGATCCGAAGATCAATTAGCGGATATCTTCACAAAACCGCTAGATGAGGCTACATTTTGTAGATTGCGGAATGAGCTCAATGTACTTGATTTTAGTAACTTCACTAAAATTTGAGCTTGTGTTGTCCCTTGCATTCATTGTAATATACAACATGTTTAATTTGTGGCAATGCACATAGGGCTTGTCTAACATGGTTAAGATAACCGCCGAAAAGCGTGTGAAGAAGCTTAACCTTGGATCAAACTTGACAAGCAACTAGACTTACTTACAAGTATTACATATGCATGAATGTTGTTTTGTCATTTTGTTCCATTTGCCCCCTTGTTGCCTATTTTCTTAAAAAGAATTATAGCCTAAGGCAAAATATTTTAAAAAATATAAGGGTTTGAGAGAGGTCACTCACATCAGTCCCAATGGGTGTTTATTTGGATCTTATTCAAGTTGGGACTTGATTGGGTACAGGCAGCGCGAAGGAAGTTTAAAGATTTGCTGGAAAAGGTGCACCGGACGCTGCACCGAACGCTGCTGTCCAGTGTCCGGTCAGTTCACAGGAGGTGAACTGCTGATGAAGGAGTGACCGGACGCTGCGTCTGTGCGTCCGGTCAGGAAGGGTTCAGCGTCCGGTCGATCGAAGGGTACACAAGTTGTACTGACCAGACCCTGCCTGTGTCCGGTCATGGACCACCGGACGCGTCCGGTCCCTTTGGACCTCTCTGGAATCGACCGGACGCTGGGTGGTAGCGTCCGATCGCTACCACCGGAGCGTCCGGTCAGTGGATCTCGCGCGGCTTTAGGACTCTTTTCATCGTTTCCTTTTCTGTCGCGTTTTGGGGGATTACTTAACCGTACCACCGCGTCCTCTGTCTCCATCCCGCCATGCCCTAGCCTGAGCAGCCGCCAAGTCGCGCCGCCGCCTCCCTGTGCCCAAGCTTGCCGCGCTGCCGTCCAGCCAGCACAGCACGCGCCGCCGCCGCAGCTCGCGCACCACCGCGCTCGCCCGGTCATCTTGCCGCCGCATCACCCGAGAGCCCGCTGCCCAGTCTCACCGCATCATCCCAAGCCGTGTGCCCTTGCCCTACCACCTCCTTGATCGGTAAGGCAAGATTCATGTTTTTTCTCTTGATCTCTACTTTGTGACCTAGATCAAATTGCAGTCATTCATTCCCCCATTGCATTCAGGCTGTTTGACCTAACCCTAGCTGGTTCCGAGGATTCCCCCCACGTGACATCTTATCTTTTCTCGGATCGCTGATCGTCAGGTAGAAAGCCATTTGATTCAAATTTGCATCTACACTACTTTCTCTATTAGGGTTTCGCATCTATTAGACATATGGTATTTATTTGTATATCCATCTATTCTATCGTGCAGCGAGTCGGTTCCGTTGTGGTTCTTGTGGCAGTTGGCAGTCAACTCAGAGCCAAGCTCGCGAGTAAGGATCGAGGCCAAGCCTCGAAAGCGGCAGTTTGACAGTTGATCTTCATCAGCGGCAGTTCACCATCTTGTCAGCTCAGATGGCTCGCACCAAGAACGTTGGTGGTGGCCCAGGTGATGATGATCGGAGGCCCCCGCCTCGCCAGTTAGCCGGATCTAAGGGTAAGTCAACCAAGCAGGTGACATCGAAGAAGCGGAAGTACCCCGATGCAGAGACAGCGAGAGCAGCAGCTGTTGCAGAGGCCGCAGAGTGTGCCGAGAGAGGTGGTGCCCGCAGCGGAGTTGTCATTGCAGATCAGCCAGTTTCACCCGCAGTCAGAGCTGCGATTGAGGAGGTTGAGCGTCGTCACGGTAGTCCAGCTGGGACTGCCACGTTTGCAGGACGACGGGTTGCCATTGAGGAGGGTCTGTCAGCACAGTAGCAGCTCCTTCAGCACCAGCAGTTACTTATGCAGCAGCAGCTTATGGGATTCATGCAGCATGTAGTGATAGCCATTGGGATCCCACTGCCACAGCCTTCGCCCCAGCTTGCACAGCCTCCTACCACTTCGACGACTCCAGCAGTACAGCCCAGTGGGCTCCAGAGTCAGGGACAGCCTCTAGCTCAGTTTGCTTCACCTCCTATACAGGTGTCCCAGTGGTTAGCCTCACCCATGGTAGCCTCGCAGTTCACTCCATTTCAGACGGGCTTCACACCAGAGCAATCTTCCTCGCTATTCGTGCCTGAGACGTCAGTCTCCAGGAGTCTTGGAGCATCCTTCAGCGAGTTGATCGGCATGCCTACTCCGCCTCATATGCATACCACCGGTCCGTCTACAGCAGCTCCAGTCGCAGTGACTACTTAGAGGCTCCCCTCGTCTGTCGCCTCGTCAGATCCTATGACAGACATACTAGCAGCTTCCCAGGCAGCACCAGCCCCAGCTCAGACCCAAACCGCTTCAGCGACACTTCCTGCTTCAGAGGGTCAGTCAGTTCAGAGCTCAGGGTCAGATGATGATGGCGCTCAGTTCCATCTTGCTCCACGTACTTTAGCGCCCGACTCGTCCGCTGCAGCCCCGCCGACCGACCCTTAGGTTTTGGTGTTTGACGCCAAAGGGGGAGAGGGCTTGAGTATGTAGACTCAGGGAGAGCGAGTTTTAGGGGGAGCTAGTTATCTAGTATTAGTTTATTATATATATTTGGAGTTTTATTTGTATGATACACTATTACTTATGCATTCGTGTGTTTACTTTCATGCATACTATTATATATATGTGATAGTGCTATCTACGTGATTGTGATAGTTGACATGTGTGATTTCTACTTTGCATTATTTATATGTCATATCACTTGTGATGCTCATTTGTTTTTGCTTCCGCGCTTATACTTTGAAGCAAATGAGCTTTGTTACTCGTACTCGTGCTTAATTCATATTCTTTGAGTACATTGTGTTGGTTTGGGTCATATAAGCTTGACTAACACTTTTGTTCTTAACGACAAAAGCTTATTTGAACCAAGCCCTTCAAAAACCTCACTCCATAACATACTCGAGGTGGTATTGTCATCGATCATCAAAAAGGGGGAGATTGAAAGCATCTAGACCCCTAAGTGGATTTCGGTGATTAATGTCAATACAAGATTACTATGACTAACGTGTGTTTTGCAGAGGCAATTAAGTTAGGTCATGGTAAAGGAGATCGATTAGGCAATCGAGGTTGTCATGCCCCTACGATGGAAATCGTTTCGATTTTCAAAGGATGGACGACAAGGTTAAGGATGACTAGTTCTAAGTGTCGATTGAAGTTGGAGAGACACTTAGAGTAGTTTAGGACTTTGTTTTTCCTTTGGCCGTACTATGAAGGGGGTATGAACGGGTAGCTTGACCTAGTTGAGTCTAGTAAGTTAGGTGTGGTGCACACTTGTTAAAACTAGCTTTAGGTAGCTCCTATGAATGCCTAAGATCCTTTGGAGTAAACTTTATTCACATATGATCAAAAGTTAAAAGTGAATGGAGGGTCAAATACTGACCGGACGCTGGCTCCGGTGCGACCGGACGCTGGCCGCAGGGTTCGGTCAGTTCATTTGACTGTGAAGAACAAGTCTGGTGTGACCGGACGCTGAGGGCCAGCGTCCGGTCGACTCCAGTAAGGGTCCAGACTTGAGAAAGTGCGACCGGACGCGTCCGGTCAGTGGTGACCGGACCCTGAGTATCCAGCGTCCGGTCATTTACAGTAAGCATCCAAGAGCGACGGAGTGTCGAAGAATCAACCCGTAGAGAGCACTTGATCCTTGCGCGGATCAAGGGGGAGCTACACCCTTGCGCGGGTGCTCCAACGAGGACTAGTGGGGAATGGCGACTCTCCGATACATCGGCAAAACATCGCCGCGTTCCTTTCTCTCCCTATTTACTTTGAGCACTTACTTTGAGTATTTACTTTGAGCAATTCAATACTTGTTTTACATTCATAGAATTGCTATGCTAGAGTAAGTTTGAAACATAGGGTGCAAATCATTTGTGCGTTGATTTGATAGAAACACTTCTCTAGGCACAAGGGGTTAATTGGGCTATCCGTAGAATTTGATTATTGCAAGAAAATTTAGAATTAGCCTAATTCACCCCCCTCTTGGGCATCTTGATCCTTTCACCTAGAATATTCACCATTAAATCCTATAATATTCTCTTCTACAGGAAAACCCAGGACCTGCTTGTAACCCTAGGCTGCAAACCCTTCCGCAATGTACGTCCAATTTAACTACAAGGACACAAGTAACACAAGTACACAACAACAACAATTGCGCCCCGTGCAATAAGTAAATCACCGGACTAGAAGGTAACCGTTCTGGCGTTATTTACAGGTCCCAGGTGCTTTACAGATGCACCATTAAGGCTCTGTTTAGTTTCCAAAAATTTTTGCCTTCTACACTAAAAGAGCATGTTTAGACACATGCATAGAGTACTAAATATAGACAAAAAAAAATTAATTGCATAGTTCTCGGCAAAATCACGAGACGAATCTTTTAAGCCTAATTAGTCCATGAAAAGCCTTAAATGCTACAGTAACCCACATGTGCTAATGACCGATTAATTAGTATCATTAGATTCGTCTCGCAGGCAGAAGCTGCAGCTTTGGCACGGGCAGCAAACAGCCTGTTCGGTTGATTGGCTCGTATCGTTGCTGGTTCGTGAAGAAGTACTGCTGGCTGGTTTGTGCGGGAGAAAATATTGTCGTACCTGAAAAACACTGTTCATGTGATCAGTGTCCACGTGAGACGGCTGGCCAGCCCAACCAGCCAGCAAGCACCAGCCGAACAGGCTGAAGAATAGCCCATGCTCTAGATTTTTAGCATGCAAATTATTGGCAGATAATCAACTTCTGGTGAATTTCTTCAATAGCATCAATTACTCCAAACCACCAGGCTAGAGAATATACCTCTCAACCAAGATTTCATCCATTCACTTGAAACAAACCACAGACATATATCTAACAGCCCATTCCCTAGCAAAACAGGCACATAGACTTTTGTCTCAGCCTTTTCTCTTGTACAAATATTGCTCATGTAAATTAGTGCCTTGTTAAGAATGCACCGGCCTTTGTAAATTTGAAACCTTTCAAGATGCTCATTGTATGTTGTGCTTAATGAAATGTGTTTTGTTATAAGAAAAAAACTCAACCCAAAAACAAGTTACTAAGGGAGCTCTAAAAAGTTCTTTTTGGAGTTCTAATGACCTAAGCTCTAGTAGAGCCATTTGTCACTAGTAAAAGCCATCTCCTTTTTATTTTCCCCTCCCCCGTCCCGTTTCTTCAGCCAGACCAACGCCACCCTCAGCGCATCAATTTCTAGTGTCACTCCTTATTCGCTCCACCACCACCATCTCTCATCCTTCTCTGCTCCTTCTCACTTGCAGTCGTCGCTACCCGATGCGAAGGAGGCAACCTCACTGCTACCCAAGTGGAAGAGGAGAGGCAGTCTCACCGCTGCTCAGAGGGGAGGAGCTTGGCGCACTTGTGCCCAAGGAGAGGAGTTCAGGGGTGGCCTGAGGGGAGAAGCTTAGCGCACTGGTCTGCCGGCGACTGGGAGGCTACGGGTTGAGGAACTGAAACAATTTTCATTGGGGATGAAACAAGAAACTGCTAGAGCACTAAAAACCTCAAAATTTAAAAGATTTCGAGAGTTAAGCTAGTTTTATAGTTTGTGGAGGAAATCAAATCACGACAATAGCTCAAGAAGGTAAAAGGTACCTTTTCCTAATATAAAACATGAAAGTGAAAGCAGGAAGGGCAGACCAAAGAGAGATGTTAATTATATCTAAAATGACAATTCACGATAACAATTTGTAAATCAGGAGTCACAAAATAGAATATATAAATGTTTTGAGACTTACTCTCAAGCCTAGTGGGATCAATAGAGCAGTTCACTAGCAACTCACAACTGGCCTAATAAAACAAGCTAGGAATTAAGGCTCGTTCAGTGTGGTGTTTGAAAAGGCCAAGCCGAGCTGAACTGTGCCAAACCTATGAACAAACCTTAGCTCGAATGACGAGGTTTTTTGCCAACCCACATTCAAGATTCAATACAAGCTTAGGACTTATATAGGTAAAAAAGGACAGTTCCCATTTGGAAAACTAGTAATAAACAGACCTAAATTATTTCAGATTTTCAAGTCCTTAACTGACTTGTTGCAAAATTTGTAGAAGACTTAAACTATTTCAGGTTTCCAAGTCCTGAACTGAAAGTAGCCCATACTTTAAAACAGACTCCCTCCATCCTGAGATATAATGGATTTTTGAGTTGTCCTGAAGTTATAGAAAAGAAAAATAAGAGAAAAAAAACTCATCCGATGGGAAAGAACACCCATGGGCCCATGGCATTGCACTAAGAATCTAAGATGAAGCACTCAGTCAAACAGACCGAGAAAATAACTGATCCCTTTGACCCCTTTGACCGAGAAAACCCAAAACCCTACAGGATCACACAGTAACCTAGGACAACAGGACAACCACGACCTTCTAAGCTGGCAATCACTGCAATTACCCCTAATAGGAGGCCCCAAACCAAACCACGGGTGTTGCAGCCCGGTGCCCTACTATTTTTGGGTTGCCAGCAAGAGGATTTTTTTAAGTGCTGCCAGGCTTTGAACCCTGGCCGATGTCTCACCCCAACTTGGGAGCTTAATATTAACATCATTAAATAAATTATGAAATGTTCATGTAGATTTACAATTTACATCTTTTATGCAGTAGATATTAATATTCTTATAATTTGGAATTGAGGGAATATTTACTAAAAGATGCTGACTTGCAGAACTAGTTCGAGAAACCAAGAACAATAGGGAGGGTTCCAACAAATCTGTATTACCACTTAAGATGTGGCCAAACTTACAGTTATAAGGAACTCTGGTCAAAAGCAGAAAGCATCAATTCAGATCAATTAAGTAGGAGTATCCATGGGCAGAAAAGGAGGTTGCCATAAGGGTATCAACTACTGTCCTGAAGTTTACATGTAGGTCATTTGGGCACAAAATTAGGACAGGCAAAGCTCTTGTCTTTTGACAGAGTGGGGACTAGTTCGGTGGAAGAACTAGCTCTTCTACCACTTTAAATCTTAATTTGTCAAAATATCTTTTATACTAAAAAGCTTTACCCATTTCTACATTAATCTAGTTTTAGAAGTTCCAAAGAGTCTGCTGCATGGTCTTCTTTATGATGTACTTGTTTCATTCCAAACTGTAAGTCGTTCTGGCTTATCTACATACATAGTTTTCGTTATGCACATAGATATACACTCTCTAGATACATAGTAAAAAGTATGTATCTAAAAATGTCAGAATAACTTATAATTTGGAACAGAGGGAGTAGAATCTAGAGATGCTGACAGGCACGCATAAAGTATGCTAGTCCCTGTGGCCGTAAAATATAGTCTATGTTATGACCGGCTTAGCCTATAGCCGGAGGAGGCCCATTAGTGGCTGATAGCAGCCGCAGGGGTTAGGGGCCTAAAGGCCCATAGTATTATTTTAGTTATTTCCATTAGCTATAAATATCAATTGTAAGACACTTGGATAAATAAGCAAGAGCAATCAATCTGCTCGGCTTCCCTTAGGGAGCCGGGAGACTCACAACAGCCCTAGCCGCCTCCTCCTTCCTCTAGATCACGAACACGGCGCCCCAGCGCCGTTCCCGTTTCCGTCCTCCGATCCATCATCCCTACAACCTCCGAACCCTAGCCGGTAGGATCCGCAGTCCTACCAATTTGGTATCAGCGATCACAGGTGCGATGTCGGGACCCCCACCAGCCTCCACCATGCCGCCGCCACTGCCCCCATCCACAGGGACAGGGGCACCCACGCAGCCGCCACTTCCCGCGACGCAGCTCCTTCCCTCCACCACGCAGCTGCTGCCCGCACTGACGTCCGCGATCGTGGTCTCCTCGGGGGCGGTCGCCCCATCTGCGACGTCGCAGGGGCCCGTCATGACGCCCGCCGAACTGACAGCGGCCGTTCTCGAGATCGGCCAGGCCATTGCGGGCATCCGCTCGTTCCTCGCGGGGCCGTACGCGACCCAGCCGCCGCCTCAGCCCTACTACTACCAGCAAGTACAGCCGGTACTGCCGACGCCACAGCCACCGTACCAGCAGGCCCTGCCGGCACCGCCTCCGTCACCGTAGCCGGCGGCCGCCACCGCTGCCGTCTCTTACCAGTTCGGCATGCCCTACGACGGGTCGGTTTCCTTGACACACCAGGCCGTGCATCCGTCCCCGTCCACTGGAGTACCGATCACGCAGATCGCGTTTCCCCGGTTGCCGTCGCAACTGCCGAGTTGGATCACGGGCCTGTCAGAGGCGTCGGTGTCACCTGTCTACACTACAGCGCGTTCACAGCCCTCCGTGCCACCCCTGCTCTCCACGGGCTTGGGCGTCTCTCATGGGGGTGTTCCGGCGTCCGGTGTCCTGTACGGGGGCGCCGACGGCACCCTATTCCATGGAGGCACCCTGCAGTCGTCGGTGACGTCGGCCACGGTGCCAGCAGCTCCTGCCGGGGGATCCTCTGATGACGGACCTCTGCCAGCGCCGCCTAAGTTCTATAACCTGGAATTCCACACGTACGACGGTTCCGTGGATCCCCTGAATTGGCTCAACCAGTGTGAGCAATTCTTCAGAGGCCAGCGTACGCTAGCATCTAACCGTACCTGGCTCGCCTCCTATCACCTGAAGGGCAAGGCGCAGACCTGGTACCATGCCCTGGAGCAAGATGAAGGGATGCCGCCGTGGGAGCGTTTTCGGGACCTCTGTCGCATGCGCTTCGGGCCACCACTACGGGGTAGCTGCTTGGCTGAGCTAGGCCGGCTACCCTTCACTTCGACGGTGCAGGACTTCGCCGCGCGCTTCCAGGCCTTGGCATGCCACGCCCCGGGAGTCTCTACACTACAGCAGGCCGAGCTCTTCGTGGGCGGCCTCCCGGAGCATATCCGGGCCGACGTGGAGATGCGAGAACCCCAAGACCTCCAAACGGCCATGCACTACGCGCGGGCGTTCGAGCGGCGGGCCGCAGCCATGCAGGCGCTGCCCCATGCACGCGGTGCACGGCCGCCCCCGCACCTAGTACCACCTGGCCGCGCCGCCGCAGGTCCGCCAACGATGGGAGGCCAAGGGGCCGCTGCGGCCAACGCGCCGCCCGAGGGTCGGGTTTTCCGCCGCCTGACACCGACAGAGCAGGCGGAGCGCCGACGCCGGGGGCTCTGCTTCAACTGTGACGAGACTTACGCCCCCGGTCACGTATGCCACCGCCTCCTCTACATCGCCACCGACGACTGCATCGTGGACGAGGCAGCGTCGGGCGAGGACGGTGCCGCGGTTGCTGCAGTACCGACGGAGGAGCCGACCGCCCAGGAGCAGCCAGATGCTAACGCCTTCGTCGTCTCCTTGCACGCCTTGGCAGGTATCACCACGGAGAATACGATGTTACTTCCGGTGGAGGTGAACGGCCAGCGCCTGGTGGCCCTTCTCGACACTAGATCGACCCATAACTTCCTCCGCGCCGAGGCTATGCGCCGCTTGGGTCTCTCTCCTCGGGGGGGCGACCAGTTGCGGGTTACGGTGGCCAACGGCGACCGCCTACTATGCGAAGGGATCGCCCGCGAGGTCCCCATTCGCATTGCGGGCGAGGACTTCCTCATCACCTGCGTCGGCCTCGACCTTAGCGGTTTCGACCTCATCCTCGGCTACGACTACCTGAAGACGCTTGGTTCGATCTTGTGGGACTTGACAGCCAAGACGCTGTTGTTCTCCCGCCACGACCGTCGTATCCTCTGGACGGGCATGGGCGGGACGGATGGGACTGTCCAGGCAGCGGTTGTCTCCAATGACAATCAACAGCCGCTGTTGGACCGCCTCCTACAGCAGCACAGCGCCCTCTTCGACGAGCCGCGCGGTCTTCCACCGGCCCGGCCGTACGGCCACCGTATTCACCTGCTACCCGACACGGCGTCGGTGGCCGTCCGACCGTACCGCTACCCCCAGCTCCAGAAGGACGAGCTGGAACGTCAGTGCGAGGCCATGCTCGCCCAAGGCATCATCCGTCCGAGCACTTCGCCGTTTTCGGCCCTAGTGCTCCTCGTCCGCAAGGAGGACAAGTCCTGGCGCTTCTGCATCGACTACCGCGCCCTCAACGCCAAGACCTCGAAGGACAAGTTCCCCATCCCGATGGTGGATGAGTTGCTGGACGAGCTACACGGGGCTCGCTTCTTCACCAAGCTCAATCTGCGCTCGGGCTACCACCAGGTGCGGATGCACGCCGACGACATCGCCAAGACGGTGTTCCGCACCCACCACGGCCACTATGAGTTCCTGGTGATGCCGTTCGGCCTCTCCAACGCACCGGCCACGTTCCAGGTGCTGATGAACGACGTCCTTCGACCGTATCTACGACGGTTTGTGCTGGGTTTTTTTGACGACATCCTGATCTACAGTTCGTCCTGGTCAGAACACCTTCAGCACATCGCCATCGTCCCCAGCGAGCTTCGGGTGCATCATCTCCACCTTAAGCGCTCCAAGTGCTCGTTCGGGGCAACGTCTGTGGCTTACTTGGGCCACGTGATTTCCAAGGATGGCGTCGCCATGGACGCCGACAAGGTAGGGGCCGTCGAAGCTTGGCCGGCGCCGCGCTCCGTCAGGGGCCTTCGGGGCTTTTTGGGCCTGGCGGGCTATTACCGAAAATTCATTAGGGAATTTGGCCTCATCGCCGCGCCCCTAACGCGTCTCTTGCGGCGAGACGCGTTCACCTAGGACGCCGAGGCCGACGAGGCTTTCCAGAAGCTCAAGCACGCCCTCACCACGGGGCCTGTCCTCCAGATGCCCGATTTCGACAAATTATTCACGGTGGACTGCGACGCATCACGCATGGGTTTCGGCGCCGTCCTGCACCAGGACGCTGGCCCCCTCGCTTTCTTCAGCCGACCGTTCGCCGCACGACATCTCAAGCTGGCGGCCTATGAGCGGGAGCTAATCGGTCTTGTGCAGGCGGTGCGCCACTGGCGTCCATATTTATGGAGGCGTCATTTTCTTATTCGCACTGACCATTACAGTTTGAAGTATCTTTTGGATCAACGCCTCTCCACCGTTCCCCAGCACTAGTAGATCAGCAAGTTGTTCGGCTTCGACTTCACCGTCGAATACCGGCCGGGTCGACTCAAAACCGTCGCCGACGCTCTCTCTCGCCGCGACGTTGATCTGGACAACGAGGCTGGCGCAGTTTTTTGCGCCCGCTCGGGACCCTCGTTTGCCTTCGTCGAAGACATCCACCGCGCCGTCACAGCAACAGACGCGCAGCAACTTCGCGCGCGACTGGAGGCCGGCGATCTGCCCGCTCCCTGGAGCATGGAGGACGGCCTGCTGCTACATGGCAGCCGGCTGTACGTCCCCGACCACGACGACCTGCGTCACCAGGCGCTCTCCCTGGCTCACTCGACGGGCCACGAGGGTGTCCAGAAGACCCTCCATCGTCTACGCGCCGACTTCTATATTCCAGGAGACCGCGCGCTTGTCCAGGACTGGGTGCGCAATTGTACGACGTGCCAGCGCAACAAGACGGAGGCATTGCAGCCGGCGGGTCTGCTACAGCCGCTGGAGGTGCCGTCCCAGGTGTGGGCGGATATCTCCATGGATTTCATCAAGGGCCTCCCAAAGGTGGGCGGCAAGTCGGTCATTCTCACGGTGGTCGACCGCTTCTCCAAGTATGCGCATTTTATAGCGCTCGGCCACCCCTACATCGCCACCTCCGTCGCACGGGCCTTCTTCGACAACACCGTTCGGTTGCACGGGTTTCCGGCGTCCATCGTCAGTGACCGGGACCCCGTGTTTACTGGAAACGTGTGGCGCGACTTGTTCCGGATGGCGGGCGTCAAGCTACGCATGAGTACGGCTTTTCACCCGCAGACTGATGGCCAATCCGAGGTGGTGAACAAGGTCATCGCCATGTACCTGCGGTGCGTCACAGGGGATCGGCCTCGGGCGTGGGTCAATTGGCTCGCTTGGGCGGAATACTGTTACAACACTGCGTTCCATACCGCCCTGCGTGCCACTCCGTTCGAGGTCGTCTACGGCCGTCTCCCGCCGCCAATTCTGCCATACAAGCCCGGGACGGCCCGAACGGTTGCAGCTGACACTCTTCTACGCAGCCGTGATGAGATTCTCGCCGAGGTTCGTCAGCGTCTCCTTCAAGCTCAGCAGCTATCCAAGAAATACTACGACGCAGGCCACCGTGACGTGTAATTCGCGGTGGGCGACTGGGTGTGGCTGCGCCTGTTGCACAGGACTGCTCAGTCTCTTGATCCATGGGCGAAGCACAAGTTGGGACCGCGCTATGCAGGGCCGTTCCAGGTGCAGGAGCGCATCGGCCATGTCGCCTATCGTCTACAGCTTCCAGAGGGCGTCCGCATCCACGACGTCTTTCATGTGGGGTTGCTCAAGCGTCACCGCGGCGATATTCCAACGACATCAGCATCCCTTCCTCCAGTCCTCGCTGGGCGTCTGCTCCCAGCCCCGGCGCGAGCCCTCCGGGCTGAACAGCGCCGGGGCATCTGGCGCGTCCTCATTGAGTGGAGTGGGTTGCCCGCAGACGACGCAACTTGGGAGCCTCTCCAGGAATTCCGTGAGCAGTTTCTAGACTTCCAGCTCGAGGACGAGCTGTTTCAGCAGGCGGGGAGAGATGTTATGACCGGCTTAGCCTATAGCCGGAGGAGGCCCATTAGTGGCTGATAGCAGCCGCAGGGGTTAGGGGCCTAAAGGCCCATAGTATTATTTCAGTTATTTCCATTGGCTATAAATATCAATTGTAAGACACTTGGATAAATAAGCAAGAACAATCAATCTGCTCGGCTTCCCTTAGGGAGCCGGGAGACTCACAACAGCCCTAGCCGCCGCCTCCTTCCTCTAGATCACGAACACGGCGCCCCAGCGCCGTTCCCGTTTCCGTCCTCCGATCCATCATCCCTACAACCTCCGAACCCTAGCCGGTAGGATCCGCAGTCCTACCAGTCTACTTGTACATTTACACAATAGGCGATTTATGAATCAGTGAAATGCTTGCACAAGTATACATTTGCATGAGTCAGAACTTACAAATTAACCACCTTGGAGTCTAATTACTAACTCTATCGCAGAATAACAAGAAAATATAAAAACAATACCAATCAATGGGTAAATGCCTAGGAAACACTGACAAAAATATCAACTGGACTATGAAGTGATCCCGTTTGTTGTGGAAAGTTGAATCCAGAATACAAAAGAACACTGGGAAAAATCCATGCAACCTCATATATTTACAAAGGGCTAAAGGGAAACAAATGCCAAGGCATCATACTAGAATCACAAAATTCAGTTATTTATATTGCATGGAGTTACAGATAAGAAACAATCTTTGCCTGCTGCATAATAATGTGTCATAATACCATAGAACAATCAGATTTACAACAATACAAAAACAAGGCACCTTTTAGTCCTGAGCATAATGGGTTAAGCTCAAGATGAAACCCAACAATAGCCACTAGAAAAGGTACTAGTGATACTAATAATGGTATTAAAACGAATAGTATAAGGAGGCTAATAGCCTAGGTTATGGTTTAGGCACAGATAGTTCTTTGGATATGTTGCACTATCAAATCAAGATAGCTATTTCTATTTTTAAATCATTGTTTCACTCATATGACAAGTTGGACGGATCATTGACAGCCAAGCAGCTGATAAACTCTGGAAAACCTTTTAGGGTGTGTTTGGTTGCTTTCACAATGATGGATTGTATATCCTACATGAGTAGATGCAGGGTGAGTGGATACACTGGTCTAAAAAGAATAGTGTTTGGTTGGTTGCATGGATGGATGCAGTACTCATGTGAAGGCGTTTGGTAGCCTGTATGAGTGGATACAGGAACTCTTCACCAGAGGTTAACATGTGGGCCAGCACAAGATGCATTGCATCCACCCAGCCAAGATGGCCAGTGAAGCTCATTTTGAGCGTCCAGCAGACTAGGATGAGGACGTATTTTTTGCATCCGCTCATGGAAGCCCTTGCTGACGCGCCGTGTCGCGATCTAGGCATGGTGTCAAAAGTGAGCAAGGATCGGGTCGTCGCTTCCTCAGTGACGTGCTACATCGGGGCCCGGGTGTAGTGAAAAATGAGCAAGGGTCTTCACATCTGAGTCAACGGGTGCAAAGGGTAAGGAAGCTAGTCGAACCAATTAGGATCCGTTTAGATAGTTGGAATGTAGGGTCGTTTATAAGTAAGTTAAGAGAATTAGTTGATACCATGACTAGGAAGCGTGTAAATATATTATGCGTTCAAGAGACTAAATGGAAGAGTCAGAAGACGAATGAGATGGACAATACAGGTTTCAAGCTTTGGTACACAGGGACTGTTGGCGAATTGGGGCTGCCAGAAGGCAGCTTGGCCAACAGGCCGCTTGGATTGTATTGAATTGCAATAGTAACTTAGATATAAGAGATGCTAACCACTGCATATATAAGCAAGTGGTGTACCTACTCCTTAGCATATTCTAACTGCATAAAACAGATGCTATGATTCCTACTTGGTTGCCAAGGCACCATGATCAACTTGGTTGCCAAGGAAACAGAAAAATTACATGACAGTGAATAGTAAATAGCTATAGTAGGTAACTGGAAAAACATGAACACTAGGCTAACTACTGACAATTCTCCCCTTTAGCCTTGTGGTCCTTGGAAGTGATGTGCTTGAGCCCAATTCTTCCCCTCATCTCTTCAAATTTTGATCTTCCAAGAGACTTGGTTAGAATGTCAGCCAGCTGATCAGTGGTGGATATGTGATCAGCCCTGATACTTCCATCTTCCAAGCAGTTTTCTGATGAAGTGATACTTGATTCTGATGTGCTTACTACGCTCATGAAAGACTGGATTCTTGGCTAGAGCAAGTGCAGACTTGCTATCAACCTTCAGTTCGACCACTTCCACATTCCTTCCAAGGAGGTCTGCCAGCAGCCTGGATAGCCAAATAGCTTGTGTTGCAGCTGTGGTAGTGGCAATGTACTCAGCTTCACAACTAGATAGAGCCACCACCTTCTGCTTCACTGACTGCCAGCACACAAGATTGCTTCCCAGAAAGAACAGAGTGCCACTAGTGCTCTTGCTGGTGTCAATGTCCCCAGCCAAGTCACTGTCGCAGTACCCAACAAACCTTGCTCTCCCTGGACCCTTAGTGTATTGAAGGCCAAACTCCAGAGTACTAGCCACATATCTCAGGATGCGCTTGATGGCAGCTTGGTGCTCTGCAGTCGGCCTCTCCATGAATCGACTGACAAAGCCTACTGAGAAGGCTAAGTCAGGTCTTGTGTGGACCAAGTAGCGCAGGCTGCCCACCAATCTTCTGTATTGGGTAGGATCAACTTCTGCAGCCGTGCTCTGCCTGCTCAACCTCAGCCGCTCCTCCATTGGTGTATGGGCAGGGTTGCAGGCATCCATACCTCCTAGCTCAAGGATCCTCTTGGCATAATGGGTTTGCCTCAGAGTGATCCCAGCTGAATCTTGGTGTACTTCGACCCCCAGGTAGAGGGACAGGAGGCCGAGGTCGCTCGACATTGCCGAGGTCGCTCATGTCGAAAACCTTCTTCATCTGAGCCTTGAAACCTTCTATGGCTTGAGCGCTGGCACCGGTGATGATCAAGTCGTCAACATAGACGCCGATCAGCAGCAGCTCCTCCCCTGTTCCTCGCCTGTACATCGCAGCTTCATGGTCGCTTTGCTGGAAACCCATCTCCTTGAGGGTGGCGTCCAGCTTGGCGTTCCAAGCTCGCGGAGCCTGCCGTAGGCCATACAAAGCCTTGCGCAGACGGTACACCATCTTCTCCTTCCCAGCGACGGTGAAGCCAGGCGGCTGCTTCACATACACCTCCTCCTTGAGGTCGCCGTTGAGGAAGGCTGATTTGACGTCCATGTGGTGGACGCACCATCCTTCTTGGGCCACCAGCGCGAGGACTCGGACGGATTCCATGCGCGTTACGGGAGCAAACGCGTCGTCGAAGTCGATCCCTTCCTGCTGGACAAAGCCCCGCGCCACCAAGCGCGCCTTGTACTTGGTCACCGCGCCCTGCTCGTCCTTCTTGAGCTTGTAGACCCACTTCAGAGTGATGGGCCGGTGACCAGGAGCAAGCTCCCACGTGCGGTTCTGCTCAACCGCCTTGATCTCCTGCTCCATGGCGGCCTGCCAGGCAGGATCACCTTCAGCCTCCGCGAAGTTGGCTGGCTCGCCGGCGTGCGTGAGGTGAAGCTCGGCGAAGAGACGTGAAGCCGGCGGCGGTGCGGGCGCGTCCTCGACGATGTTGGGCATGGTACGGTACCGCAGCTGCTCGCCGTCGTAGGAAGCGTCAAGGCGATCGCCGTCGTCCTCGAGCGGTGACGCGAACTCAACTGGGTCCGCCTGCTCGGTCTCCGCTGCTGGTGAAGCAGAGGAGGCCGGTGGATCGTGCTCCCCTAGAGCTGGTGATGGCGTGCGAGGCGGAGCTCCGTCTGCGTCGACTCCCCAGAACTCGATGTCGAAGTCGCTGGAGGCGGAAGCAGACGTCCCGGCAGCCGAATTGGACCAATCCCAGTCGCGCCCCTCATCAAACACCACGTCGCGGCTCGCCTTGACGCGTCCTGTCGCCGGATCGAGGACCTAGTAGGCCTTGGCACCCTCGGCGTAGCCGATGAAAACCCCAGCCTTGCCGCGGTCGTCGAGCTTGCGCAGCTGCCCGAGCTCCCTTGTGTAGGCGACGCAGTCGAATGTACGTAGATAGCTCACTGCCGGCGCTCGTCCGTGCCAGGCCTCATAGGGGGTCTTGCCTTGCAAGCTTCTCGTCGACGCGCGGTTGAGCAGATGCACCGCCGTCATCACCACCTCCCCCCAGAATTTGGCCGGCATGGACCTCTGCTTCAGGAGCGCGCGTGCGGTTGCCACGACCGTCTGATTGCGCCGCTCCACCACACCGTTCTGCTGCGGTGAGTGTGGTGCAGAGTAGTGCCGCTTGACTCCTTCGGCGGCGAAGTACTGCGCCAGCTCGCCAACGGTGAACTCTCCTCCATTGTCGGTCCACAGCACCTTGAGCTCACAGCCAGTCTCCTTCTCTGCTTCGGCCTTCACCCGCTTCACGGCATCCGCGGCAGCATCCTTGGTCGGCAGAAGCACCGCCCACATGAAGCGGGTGGCGTCGTCCACCATCAGCAAGAAGTAGCGGCGCCCTCCTGGCGTCGCCGGCATCACCGGCCCGCACAAGTCGCCGTGGACGAGGTCCAGGGGCGCCTGCACGCGGTACTACACCTGCTGCGGAAACGGCTTGCGGCGGAGCTTGGTGGTGACACAGGTGTCGCAGACTTGCTCCGCATGCTTGATCACCGGCATCCCCCTCACCATCTCCTGCTTGCCGAGCTGGTGCAGCGCCTCGAAGCTGAGATGCCCGTAGCGCTCATGCCACCTCCATGACTCGTCCCCCTTCCTGGCAGCAAGGCACACCGGCTGCGTGGCCTCCAAATTCAGGATGTACAGCCGACTGGGCCCGCGATGTACCTTGGCGAGAAGACGACCACGCCAGTCCCAGATTCGGAGCACTCCATGTTCAATCTCCACTCTGGAGCCTCCTTCGTCGA
Organism: Miscanthus floridulus; assembly: GCF_019320115.1. Lineage (NCBI taxonomy): Eukaryota > Viridiplantae > Streptophyta > Magnoliopsida > Poales > Poaceae > Miscanthus > Miscanthus floridulus. The sequence continues at coordinate 13,957,806 of NC_089590.1, forward strand.
GCTGCCCCAAACTCATAATCGAGTTCCGGAGCGCTGGGATGTAGAAGACGCCATGGAGGACGCGCTGCTCCCCATTCTTGGCCTAGAAGACGATGGAGCCGATCCCCTTGATCTCCACTCGAGACGAGTCGCCAAAACGCACCGTGTCGCGCGCCGTGGTGTCGAGCTCGGCGAAGAGCTCCCGGCGGCCGATCATGTGATGCGTGGCCCCGCTGTCAAGGTACCAACCGTCGAGCGCCTCCGCATTGGCGCTGGTGTTGAGGAAGACACGCGCACGCGGCTCGTTGATGTCGAGGGAGGCCGTGGTCTTGGAGCAGACAGCTTCGGTCTTTTCGTCGAGCTCGAGGAAGCCGTGGGCGAGGAACAGAGCACCATCATCGTCCTCCGCCTCTACGACGTGCGCAGCACCGCCATGCCCACCACCGCGCCGTCCACCTCGATCACCTCCAACGCGGTTGCCTCCTCCGCGTTGGTTGCCACCGCCGCCGCCGCGGTCACCACCACCACGGCGCGGCTGGCGGCAGTCACGCGCCCAGTGGCCGCGATCACCACAGTTGAGGCAGGTGTCGTCGTCCGCCCCGCGATAGTCGCCACCGCCTCTGTCTCCTCCGCCGCGATTGCCCTTCCCGCGCTGCTTCTTGCCGCCGCGTGGACGACGTCGCGATTCCTTGCCTGACGCGGAAGCGGCAGCCTCCTCCTTCTCCTTGGCACGCCACTGCTCCCTTGTCAGCAGCAGACCACCGATGGCGGCCGGTTCCGCGGCCAGCGCCTCCATGTCGTCCACCGTCTTCAAACGCCCAGACACCTCCTCGATGGTGAGGTCCTGGAAGTCGAGAAGCGTCTCGATGGCGATCCGGAGCTGGGCGTACTTCGTCGGCACGGCGCGCAGGAGCCTCTCCACCGCGCGCTCTTCATCGATGTCGTTGTCGCCGTGGACAAGAAGCTGCTGCTTCAGGGCCATCAAGCGAAGGGTGAAGTCCTCGATCTGCTCACCCGGACGGAAGGCGAGCTTCTCCCAGTCACTGCGGAGTCGCTGAAGCGTGGCGCGGCGCACCCGATCGACGCTGATCCGCGCGGCGGCGATGGAGTCCCAGGCCTCCTTGATCGATCCCTTCTCGGACAGCGACATCTGCATCTCCTGCGGCACGGCGGCGATGATTGCCTCCACCGTGCGCCTGTCCTCATGGTACGGCAGGTCCTGGTACTCGATCACGTCCCAGAGCTGCCGCGCCTGGAGCTTCAGCTTCATGATCGAGGCCCACTCATGGTAATTTGACTTGGTGAGCATCGGCCAGGTGGAGCTCGAGCCTGAATCCTTGTACACGGTCTGGATCACCGGCGAGCGGCCCCTGGCCCGTCCGCGACGGCGATCCTGATCCCGATCGGGCGACCGCGTCTGCCTGCGCTCACGCTCCAGGCTCCTCCGCGGAGGCGGGCGGCGATCGCGCGGCGGATCCTCCACCAACTCTCGACGCAGAGCCGCGGCCGCGTTCCGAGCTGCTGCTGCTGCTGCTGCTGTGGCCTCCGCTGCCTGCTGCGCCTGCGCGGCTGCGGCCTCTGCCGCGGCCAAACACTGCGCACGCTGCTCGGCGGCGGCGGCGGCTGCTGCTCTCTCTGCGGAGGTGGCCATGCCTCTCCCTTTCTCTCAACCCCAGCCTCTGATGCCAATTGTTGGCGAATTGGGGCTGCCAGAAGGCAGCTTGGCCAGCAGGCCGCTTGGATTGTATTTAATTGCAATAGTAACTTAGATACAAGAGATGCTAACCACTACATATATAAGCTAGTGGTGTAACTTAGATACAAGAGATGCTAACCACTGCACATATAAGCAAGTGGTGTACCTACTCAGCATATTCTAACTGCATAAAGCAGATGCTATGATTCCTACTTGGTTGCCAAGGCACCGTGATCAACTTGGTTGCCAAGGAAACAGAAAAATTACATGACAGTGAATAGTAAATAGCTATAGTAGGTAACTGGAAAAACATGAACACTAGGCTAACTACTGACAGGGACAGTCGCAAATAGAAATGGAGTTTTGATTGATAAAAGCCTCAAGAATGGTGTGGCGGAAGTGAGAAGGCAAGGAGATAGGATTATCTTAGTCAAGCTTGTCGTTGGTGATATGGTCTTGAACGTAATTAGTGCGTATGCCCCCTAAGTAGGCCTCGACGAGAGTGCTAAGAGACAGTTCTGAGAAAACTTAGATAGCCTGATTAGAGCTGTACCTAGTAGTGAGAAGCTTTTTATAGGAGATCTTAATGGACATGTAAATACTACAAGCGCAGGTTTCGAGGCAGTTCATGGAGATTTTGGGTATGGTAGTAGGAATCAGGAGGGGGAGGAAGTTATGGACTTCGCGGTAGCTTTTGACCTGATGATAGCCAACACTTTCTTTAGAAAGAGAATCTCATCTAGTGACCTTCAGTAGCAGACAACACTCTAGCCAGATTGACTTTGTCCTCGCAAGAAGAAAGGACAAACGAGCATGCTTGGGTTACAAGGTGATACTAGGGAGTGTGTTGTTTCTCAACATAAGCTTTTGGTGGCAGACTTTCGTTTTCAAGTGTGTGTCCGTAGGGATAAACAAGCTAAGATTGAAAGAACAAAATGGTGGAAACTGAAAAGGTCAGAGGTATTCAGGGAAAGGGTTATCAAAGAGGGCTCTTGGAAGGAAGAAGAGGACATAAACAACATGTGGAAGAAGATGGCAACCAACATTCGGAAGGTGGCTTAGAGGTGTGTGGAGTAACCAAAGGAAGTAGAGGCGGGGCTAAAGATACTTGGTGGTGAAACGAGAAAGTCCAAAGGGCTATTAAGGAGAAGAAAGAATGCTATAGATGCTTGTACCATGACAGGAGTGTGGACAACATAGAGAAGCACAAGGTGGCAAAGAAGACTGCAAAGCGAGCTGTATGGCAAAGGGTAGAGCATACGAGAATCTTTACCAACATTTGAGTACGAAGGAAGGAAAGAAGGACATTTATAGGATGGCTAAGGTTCGTGAGAGAAAGACAAAGGACTTCAACCAAGTTAAGTGCATTAAGGATGAAAGGGAGCATCTCTTGGTAAAGGAGGATAAAATCCGACATCGATGGCAAGAGTATTTTGACAAATTGTTCAATGGTGAGAATACGGACACAATCTTTTAGTTGAATGACTCTTTTGATGACACCAATAGACGTTTTATGCGGAGAATCCAAGAATCTGAGGTCAGAGAGGCGTTGAAAAGGATGAAAGGAGGTAAGGCAATGGGACCGGATGGTATCCCAATTGAGGTGTGGAGATGCCTCGGGGACATAGCTATAGTATGGCTAACCAAGCTGTTCAACCATATTTTTCAATCGAACAAGATGCCTAATGAGTGAAGAAAAAGTATATTGGTACCGATCTAGAAGAATAAATGGGATATTCAAAGTTATACTAATTACCGAGGAATTAAGTTGATGAGCCATACTATGAAGCTATGAGAGAGAGAGTTATCAAGTATCGCTTGAGAGCAATAACGCGGGTCCCTATGAACCAACTTAGTTTCATGCCCGGAAGGTCAACCATGAAAGCAATTTTCTTAATAAGACAAGTTATGGAGCGGTATAGGGAGAAGAAAAAAGACCTACACATGGTTTTTATTGACTTGAAAAAGACTTATGATAAAATACCAAGGAATGTTATGTAGTGGGCTTTGGACAAACATAAAGTTCCAACAAAGTACGTCGGGCTCATTAAGGACATGTACAATAATGCTGTGACTAGTGTTCGAACAAGTGATAGAGACACGGATGACTTCCCGATTAGGATAGGACTACATCAAGGGTCAACTTTAAGCCCTTATCTGCTTGCCTTAGTGATGGATGAGGTCACAAGGGCCATACAAGGGGGGCATCCCTTGATGTATGCTTTTCGCGAACGATGTAGTGCTAGTTGATGAAAGCCGGACAGGAGTAAATCAGAAACTGGAGTTATGGTAGGAGACTTTGGAGTCCAAAGGTTTTAGACTCAGTAGAACTAAAACTGAGTATATGAGATGTGACTTCGGCACTACTACTCAAGAGGAAGATATTAGTTTAGAAGGTCAAGTAGTGCCTAAGATGGATACCTTTCGATATTTAGAATCAATGCTATAAAGAGACGGGGATATTGATGATGTTAGCCATAGAATCAAAGCAGGGTGGATGAAATGGCGCCAAGCATCTAGTGTCCTATGTGACAAAAGGGTACCACAAAAACTAAAAGACAAATTTTATAGGACGACGATTAGACCTGCTATGTTGTATGGTGCAGAATGTTGGCCTACGAAAAGACGACATGTTCAACAGATAAGTGTCGCGGAAATACGTATGTTGTGTTGGATTTACGGTCATACAAGAAGGGATCGAGTTCGGAACGATGATATACGTGATAGATTAGGGGTAACACCAATTGAAGAAAAACTTTCCAACACCAGTTAATATGGTTTGGACATGTCCAACGGAGACCTCCAGAGGCACCGGTGTGTAGTGGAATCCTAAGTCAGGATAGTAACGTGAAGAGAGGCAGAGGAAGACTGAAGTTGACTTGGGTAGAGGCAATAAAATGAGACTTCAAATGATGGAATATACCCAAAGACTTAGCCTTAGATAGGAGTGCTCGGAAAAAAGATATTCACGTGCCTAAACCTTGATTGCTTCTACTGGGTTTCAACTCTAGCCTACCCCAACTTGTTTGGGAAAGGTTTTGTTGTTGTCGTCGTCGTCGTCGTCATGGAGGTTGTATCCACTCAGCAGACAACCAAACAGGCTTCATTCTCAGATTATATAGATCCACCCAGCCAGGATGAAAGGGATGAGCCAACCAAACACACCCTAGCTAAATGAACAGGCCTAGAGATTTCAAAGACCAGATGAAAAAAAAATCATGTGCCACTATAGTAGATGTCAGTCCCAAACGGACCATAACTAGACATAACATCAAATCATCGATACCAGAATATTCTAAGCCATTTTGGAGAGTCAAAATCACATTAAGCTGCACAAGATTCATGTCCAGATACTAGTTGATCTTAAGGGCACACATCATGTAAAGCTATTATATGGCCAAATTGCAGAAGTGACACAATCATTACACAGTAATACTTTCAATTGTGCATGTAATTGATATGATTCCAATATTTGCAACTGGAGGATGGTAGCTTACTTACAGTGGAAAGACACCCATTTTTCCAACTGATAACCGACTGTGAAGATATTTATGTAAAGTTTCCTCCTTTACAGACAAGTATAGGCATTTGACCTGACATTCAAAGAAACAAAGTGAATATGCAAACAATCATTTTCCATTAATGCTACCCTTTCTCAGATGCAACAAAATACAACCATATAGCATATATGACCAGGCTGCTGAAGCCAATCCAGAAGAAAAACTGCAGTCAAACCTCCATTTCCAGCACTTATTCGATTTTAGAAGACAAACATGCAAGCAAGCAATAACACAAGGACAGCAAGCAAAAGGCAAGTTGGTAGCTTTCCAACCCACTACCACCAGTTCCTCATCACATACCACCTTTGAGTAGAATTCCTAACTCTATGGTAAACATATTTAATAATATAAAATAACAACATTACCAAATAATGGTAAATGTCTAGAAGACCCTGCCAACCATAACTTGTGAACTTGAAGCTGAGTCTTCGAAGAAATTACATACAAAACAATACCAGGAAAAAATCCATACAAGCCACATATTTGAGAGGGGGGATGTCAAAGTGTCATACTAGAATATCAAAGTTCTGATATATATGTACTGCATGGCATGGCATTACAGACAAGAACTTTTGGCTGCAGCATCATGACAGTTCTGGTAACACCATAGAAAGATCCGGTCAACAAATTAGTTCCTTTATTTGAAAAGCATTATCTCGATAACATGCAAGCTATACAAATCGCTATCTGGCAGATGACAGGCAAACTTCCAAAGACGTGCCAGAATTAGTAAGTTCATGCACCACAGCATTAGAAGCTAGTTCCCAAAGGAGCATAGTTTAATATAGCATCCAATTATCCGTACCTGAATATATTTAGAGACGTATTGGCAAGTCCAAATCACACAAAACTGCACAAGTATGCACATCAAGATACCAGCTGGATCTTCAGGGCACACCCCGCGCAGAGCTGGTATATGGTCAAACTGCAGAAAGTGAAATCATGACAGCAAAAACTTCTGCCTGGCACATACATATGTGACAAAAATGTAGGGTAAATGTAAATAGCTAACAGAATACTAACATCAAATACACACTCGTTAGTTGGTAACTGATTGTGCAGCAATCTATGAAGATTCCTCCATACAAGACAAGTACAGGCATTTGACCTGACATCCAAACAAATAAACTATATGTGCAAACACGCATTTTCCATGAGTACCACCCTTTTGCCAGGTGCAACAAAATACGATCATGAAACACATATGGCCTTGCTACCAAAGCACAAGCAAACTAACTGTAGCTATTATCTCTTTTTTGTAGCAGAATTCAGAAAAAGCAGAAACAGACAGTAACATCAGGAAAGCAAGCAGAAAGATAACTTGGTAGCTTTCCATCTTCAGTTACCACCTGGCCGTCGGTACAGCATGAACCAATCATGGCGAATTCCTATGCTGCGTAACTAAATCCAGTTGCTAATAAAGGCAAATAACAAAAAGACAATTGCTCAACTACATACATACACACAGCAAAAAAGAACATTCACACACGGACTGAAGCACCAAGATATAGAAATCAGCAACACTAGACGATTCACAAGAGATTAGACTCTGTTTGAAACATCAGTAGAACTCATCAACCACTTAGAAAGATACCATTTCCCCTCTTCTATTGTTACCATCTCAATCAGTTTTGCTACCTAAATCACCCACAATCCTTCCCCAAGGTAATAAGTTAATGATTGAGGTGTAGGCCATGACCACAGAGCACACATAATAAACCCTAAGCTACTAACTAACTAGCCTTAGAGCCCTAAGCATAGTAACTGCCACTTGATAATCCCCTTCCACCTAGCCTAGTTATTATTCTCCTCCGCAGCAGTGCCAGAGACGGATGCAGAGGCGGCAGGGGACTCCACGGCGGTGGGCGGTTGCATGAGGAGCGCGGTGTAGTACGGGACCGGCGTCATGGACGCGGTGGCCGCGACGATGGAGACGGGGACAAGAGGCGGGGGCGCCTCCTCGGTGGTGACGCCGGTGCCGGTGGCGGCGATTATGGAGGGCTCGGCCTGGCGGAGCAACCACTCGATGGTCTCCCCGTCGGTGCGGTGTCCGAGCTCGCGCGTGAGCTGGAAGACGCGCGCCGCCACCATGGCCGGGATGCGGACCCGGCGGCCGCGGCCGGCAACCTTGGCGTGGCGGTCACCGGAGGAGGACCCCACCGGGCGACGAACCCGGCCGCGGAGGGCGGCGGCCCCAGGCGCAGCCGCGACGGCGGTGGAGATGGAGAGATCGACGGCGGGGGGGGCGTGTGGTGCGGGAGGGTTTAGGGTTTGGGGGGCGGGGACGAGGTTGTAGAGGACGAGGTCGGAGGAGGACGACATTTGGAATCGGAAGGGGATTTGGGGCTGCGAGGTGGGACCGGCTCGTGCCTGCTGGTGGGGCTATGGGGACGGACGGATGCACGGACTAGGGATTATATAGGGTGGAGGCTGGAGGGCTGCTATGTTCCTCTGCCGGTGTGGATCTCTCGGTAAAATTGGATATTGGGTCGTATTAATTTTTTATTTATTAGTATTGTTTACCTTTTCCCATTTTCTACTATCAAATTTACTTCCTTCCATTTATGTCGTTTTTCCTGCTACGCTATGAGAAATGCCACCTTAGTTTTCAAGGTGAACATTGTTATATTTTCTTATTATGTAAGGGTCTGATTCAAACAGTTAGGTCTAGTTATTAGCTGAGATTAAAAATAAGATTAAATTAGCTAGAATTTGCTAGCTAGTGGACTAATAACAAGCTCGAGGACTAACTATAAAATTAGTCCATCTATTACCACCATATTTAAGTGGATAGACTATATGCACAATGTGGATGGCTCGAGGCTCATGGTTTAGTCTTTTCTTCAGAAATTGTGATGGATATGGGCCATTTGGTACCCTCTACAAGAATAAGTGTCGGTGTGAAAAGTGACTAATAAATAAATATTTATAGTTTTGTCGTACGTTGTGATCGGATGTGGCCTAGTACTCAATGACACAGAGTTTATACTGGTTCAGGCAACGTGCCATACGTCCAGTTCCAGTCGGTCGGTGACTTTATTCTTGAGCCCAGGTGTTTGAAGTTTGTTGTGGGGTTACAAACGAATGGGAATAAAAAGGGGGTGTTAAAGGTCTAGTCGGACTCTGAACCAAAGGGCCAAGAGTGACAGGAGCTCCAACGTGTGCTAAGTATTGAAACGTATGCTCTGTGTAGCTTTAGAGTTCTAGAGCTGTGAAGCTGTTCAAATGCTCCGAATGTCTAAAGCTTAGCTTAGCAGAGAGAGAGAGTCAAAAAAATGGCCTCTCTTTGTTGGGAGAGAGCGCATCCCCTTTTATAGGTGAAGGGGATGGCCTTACAAGTGAGAGAGAGTGTGTGCATGCATGCTACTAAGTCTTGTTGCCTACGCTGTTGGGTACAAGATGGTCATTGCCGCCTACAATACTGTTTATGTCAGACGCATGTGGCAAGCTTTATCGTGTTCACCTGGTACGGTAGATGACGGCGCCCACAACACTGTAAGGCAAATTTCGGCGCTCACAACAATGTTTGGGTTCTGATATGCTTGGAAGGTTAAAGAGCACCCTTTTGACATGGTCTGGTGGCACTGTCCTGCAGATGTGCAGGGTACGGTCCTGGGTATTACGGTTGACTTGAGTGTCTTGCCTTATCTGCTCCGCCTGATTCTCGGGTCCTCACCGAGCGAGCGACCCCTGTCGGTCGTTCCCAGTCGGCTCCGACTGTGTCGGTCGGAGTCGGAAGTTATAAGCAGAGGTTCAGCGTATTTCTGGTCGGAAAGGGGGTCGGAGTCGGAAGCGATTGTCGTCCCCTCTTTGGCCAGGCCTTCCGGTCGAAGACTGGATCGCTCTTCCGGCCTATCGTTAGATATCTGGGCCGGCCCAGAAGTCGCGTGTTGTTATAATGCCGTTTGCTGGGCTGAGCTTTCGCTGGAAAACGAGCCCATCGAAGATCCTGGGTTTATGAACCCGACAATAAGCTTATTGAATCATTATAGGAAGGTGAAATGACAGAGAATCTTTTCAAAAATTGAAGCAGTATACCTTGCAAAGTTGTATCGTTGCTAGCAAACATGGGTGTTAATCTAGTTTATACACGGTCTAAGCTTTCGGGAAAAAAGAGAGGAAAACTTCAGTCCGAACTCACTGCCGTTCCTTGTGAAAATAGACATTCATTTGCATAATTTTTGTAGTTTTGAAACATTCAGTTTCCAGAATTGTTCACCGGTCAACAGTTTTGTACAGTTGAGCTGCGCACGCGACTCCGTCCTCACGCCTCCTCCCCCCACGCGAATCCCTTTTTTCTCGGCGTTTGTTTCCCTCCTCACGACCCCTTCCTCACCCACCCCTGCTTCCCCCGCCGCCCCCGGCCAACGGCTCTCTCACCGCCGGTCGCGCTGCCCACTTCCTAGCCCCACCCCTCGACCTTGCCCTCCTCCTCGTCCTCGCCCCGCCGATGCCCACCGCCCACGGCGACCTCCTCCTTCCCTCCCCCATTCATCGCCGCCATGGCCATAGGCGTCTCGCCCCGACCTAGTCCGACCACCTCCTATGCCGTCGAAACCCTAATGTCGCCCTCCTGCCATCCCCACCGCCTGGATGGTTTGCCTCCCCCGAGCCCTTCTAAGCCCAGGGTTGAGCCGGGAGGTGGGGAGGCTTGCACGACCATCGGAGATGGGTCACGTGGCCGCTGGGGAGAGAGTACGTGGCCGTTGGGGAGAGAGTGCGTGGTCGCTGGGGAGAGCACGAGCGGCTGTCGAGGAGGCTACCATGGCCGCCGAGGAGCATCTACGCAGCACCCGGGAGGGGGGCGCGAATCGAACAGCTGGGCGGTTTCCACCCATGAATCGGACGGGCCGCGACGGTGTGCATGCCACACCACCAGATCGTGCGCGCTCGAAAATTAGCATTCCCGAATATTAATTGCTTCTTTGCATCATCTTGCAAATTCACAGTGAACTGACTCAAGCATCATGGCTCCACCAGATCGTGCACGCTCGAAAGTTACCTACACGATTGCATATAGTGTCAATTTACAAGGCTAACAACAAGGAATACATGCGTCAAAAAGTACTTGACTTAAACAGTAATTCTAGATATATTTCATTTCAAGACTTGTGGATCCACTGTGAGTAAATCCATATAATGTCTCCTAATTTTTTTTAAGTGTATGGCCCATAGTACTATCGTTGTCCATAAAAGAAAGCAATTCTAGGTGCATTCTCGATTAATTGTGTTTAAAGTTTGACCAAATATATAGATAAAAATATTAATCCTTATGACACCAAATGAATATAGTATGAAAACATATCTCATAGCAAATCTAATAATACTTACTTGATATTATAAATATTGATATTTTTATTTATTGTTAGTCAAACTCAAGATACTTTGACTCGGTACTATACTAGAATTGAATTCTTTTATGGATGCATGGAGTATTAATAACTAACTTCTTGTCTTGTTCCAGTTACATAAAAAAATTAAAATTTAAGGAATTGTTTCCTGGTTGTAAACTTGTTGCTAAATCACTAAATATGTTGGGTGTTAATCTAGTTTGTACAAAATTCATGGTTCTATATAAGGGTTTTTTTTGGGGGGGGGGGGGGGGGAGCCGAGGAAAAGTTGGTAGCATGAGGATTCACTTCAAGAGAAATTATTAGACATTCCTTGTGAAAATAAAGATATCAGTAATGTTGCGGTCCGAGCGTTCGTCCGTCCAGACACTTCTTCGTGGGCCGCGACACCAAACCAATTATCCCCTCTCATCTGCTCAGGAGTTTCTAAAAAAATCCCCTCGTCCACTCGTTCCTGCTCCAGGCACCGCCCCTCCCCGCGCCGCACCTCCGGACGCCCCTACCACTGCGCAGCAGGATGCTCTCTCTTCCCCGCTCCCTCCCAGCATGAAGCACCTGCTCCGACGTCTCTCCCCTGTGGTCGCCCCCTTCCCGCACTGCTCCTTGCCATGAGGCCTAGCCCCTTCTCGTGCTGCTCCACGCGCCCGCGCCGTACCACCACCCAGCGCCACGCCCCATCCACCTCGCCTATCGCGAAAGGGGAGGCAGGGGAGCCCTACACCCCCATCCACCTCACACCATCGGTAGGAAGGGGAGGCCTGCACCACCATAGTTCCCCACCAACCCATCCGACGCTGCTCCTTTCCCACGAGGCACCTGGACCCTTCTCATGCTGCTCCACACGCTCACGCCGCACCACCGTCCAACGCCACGCCTCATCCACCTCACCCGTCACGGAAAGGGAGGCAGAGGAGGCATGCGCCCCCATCTACCTCACACCGTTGGTAGGAAGGGGAGGCCTGCGCCACCACAGTTCCCACCAAGTAGGCCATGCCCGGTAGCAACGCTGTGTTTTCAAATGTTTCAGGCATTTTTAGACATGTTGCAAGCCTATATTTCAAGTGTTTCAGTTGTTTTCAGATGTATGTTTCAAGTGTTTCATATGGATGATGCAAATGATCAGGATGTCGCATATGTAGCAGTGGTTGCACGTGTATGATACAAGCGTTTGTCCCCAATGTTTCATCTGTTTTTTCCAGACGTATGTTGCAAGTGTGTTTATCTGGATGTTGCATATGTTTCACACATATGTTGCAAGTGTTTTATCTGGATATTGCGTATGTTTGCAATGGTTTTTAAGTGTTTTTTAGTTTTTTTTGCAAGTATTTTAGACGTATGTTGTAAGTGTTTCAACTGTTTCTGACGTATGCTGCATATGTTTAATCTGGATGTTGCAAAAAGTAGATCGGGATGTTACACATGTTGCAAGCAGACACGGGAAGCGGGCACAGGAGGAGGCGGTCCCACATGCATGCGGGAAGCAAGGCGGGCAAGGGCAGTCCTCAAGGAGCGGCGCGGGCGAGCATGTGGGCAAGCAGGCGAGCGAGCGGGCGGGCGAGCAGCGCAGCCGGCCAGCAACCGCAAGCGTCCGTCCGGACCTCCGGACGCTAGCGGTACCGTAAAGATATTCCTTTTAGAGCCTTTGGATCCCATAAATTGAAACCAATATCTAGAAAGTGTTTTCCATTTCATTATTAAATTACTTTCCAATTCCTGTCATTTGAGATATTCTACTAGCAGAAAATCTACACTAGTCAATAGTTATGCACACATGAATTTGCTGAAACTACAATGTCATCATTCGGTAGCCAAAATATTGCTCCTTTAATTGCATCACCTTCCAAATTCACAGTAAACTGACTCAGGCACCATGACACCACTAGTTTGATGGTAGACAAGAACTGATCGCAACCAGTCATTTCAAATTCATGAGATAACGTTGCAGCCCACCATATATTGCCTATCGTGCAAATTTACAGGACTAGCAACATGGCATACGTCAAAAGGTACTTGGCTCAAACAGTCTTTACACCTTCTATAAATTGGGTACCACCACGAAAGTACATATCGAACAAATCAAAGATCATTGCTTGCAAGGAGCTCCTTATAGCTGGTACGCCCAAAATAACACAACAGTTCTTTTGTAGCTCACTTCATATAATTTCTTTCGAGTTATAGTTTTTACTTAGTTTCAAATTATTGTTTTTACTATATATACATATAGACGTGACATGACATATATCTTGGTATACAGCAAAAGTCATGTACAAAGAATATTTTTCTCTTAGTAATATGTGCATATTTATGTATGTTCCTACTGTTGCATGAGCTTATATAGTACAAAACTTGACTACTTCTGATGATCTGTAAGTCAAGATTTATCTTTCAGATAGAGTCTCCGGCAAGAAAAAGAATCTATAGAACGAAGTGTATATACAGAGATAGATTACCATCTCATTAATACTTATGACTTGTATGCCCTCAGGTTAATCGATCAGGTTCACCAAGAGCAATGAAGATTCTTGTGTGTGCTGTTCTCATGCTGGTCCTCATCAGCAATTGCACTGCGGAGATGCCCCCTATAATGGCTGCAGAAAAGAGCAGCCGTGATGAGGTCGCAGGACGAGCAAAAGCATATGCTGCAACATTCAAGAAAAACGATGGACATGGAGAGCAGGAGGACAACAAACATGGAGAGCATGAGGACAACCATACCAAAGCGAAACCATGAGGACCCTTAATCCCGCTAGCCATGCAAGTATCCTGTACCTTGCTGTCCCCGTATGTATGTACCAGCACCTTATTACGATATTAATATATATAACAAATAAAAGAGGGCAAGGCTGTCCAAAGGGGGTACCATAGGGCACCTTTGGCACAAGTCCTAGTCCTAACTTGACACTCAGCTTTCGGAATCCCGCCAAACACTTAAAATACAACTGGATTCCGACACTTAAAATACAACTGAATTCTAGTGAGAAACTAAGAAGAACCACTTTTTCATTTACGCTACGAGCTAGGAGCTCAAAAAATAATCTACTCTCCATCGTTTTTCACTGCTCCTCATTCATTTATCACAGGAATCACTTCAGGATTGATTCTCACCTGCTCCCCACCAAAATCACTCTTTCTAAGAATCAAAAAGTGAAACTCAAGAATAAAAAATAAGAGCTCTACCAAAGTGGCCCATACTATGCAACCCCGTCCCCTCCTGCTTCCGTGTCACACATGTACATAGAAAAGAAAGAAATATTATCAGAAAAGATCCCAGAGCCTCGCTAAAAATTTAACAGATGAAACAAGCATACATAGCAATCAAGGAACGAGCATAGATTTTAAGGATCAGTGCTACAAAAGAGAAACTGTACGTCGTACGGTGGACCAACAGCACTGGAGCTCTACCGACTTCATCAGAAGACCAGCAGCACCAGATATATTACACAGCACCGCTCTCACCTACTACCAAAAGCTAACACTCCAGCACAATGTACATCTATTATCCACTGTATGTAATAAACTTGTACATGGCCAAAAGGATTTACAGTGCCGAAAACCTAGCTCTCATCTAACTACTGGGTTCCCGAAAACACCACACCTGGTTATATACAGGCAACATAAATCCTTGATTTATCTGCAAGTACCCTATTTAAACCATGTAGTAAAACCAAACTCTCCACGTCACTTGTGCCACCTGCTCGCCATATTTGACACCAATGCGTGAAAGGGGATTAGTGTGTAGTCGTATTTGACGCCAATGCATGCACAAAAAGGGATTAGTGTGTGTTTATCTATAGAATCACTAGGAACATAGATTTAGCCGGGTACTTGCTGTTGAATAGAATTACGAGCCCTAGTACATCTACTATTGCAACGAGAGACATAGAGGGGTGGAGTAGAAGATGGACGTGTCAAACCTGACACCGTAGTGGAAGATCCGCTCGCGTCCGCCATGGAGTCGATCTGCGCTAGGGCAGCGATGGTCGGGGAAGAGGACGTCGGTGATGGGTAGTGGCGACCGACGGTGAAGGCAGTGAAGTCCGGTGACGCAGTCCGGAGGCGGCACGGCTGGTCGCTTCCCGTCACTGGCTGCGCCCCTCTCTGATCGGATTAGAGTTTAGATGTCGGTGGGGAGCTCGGCTCAGGTCAACCTCATGATTAGAGCCGCCGGCCCCCACATCTTTTTATAGCGCAGGGTGACAGGGGCCCTCCAGCCATGGTGGGCTGGGAGTCCCCGATCAGGGCACGAATCAAAGGCCTAACTGGGCCGTTGGGTCCAGTTAGGATTAGAGATCAATTTAACAATCTCCCCCTTGATCTCTTTCCATCTTTTACTTTGAGGAGAACTGGTTCTGCTGAGGCTTATGCAGCATGGGACCCTTTTCCTTTGACTTTGAGGAGAAGTTAGCATTATTATTCTGTTTCTTGTTGTCTTTCAGATAATTGATAGTGCCACCATTGGCAGCTTTTATTCTCTCCTCCTCTTGCACACACATAGCCATGAGCCTCTCTAAGTCCCACTTCTTGGGCTGTATGTTGTAGTTGACAACAAAAGTGTCAAACTCCTTTGGCAAGAAAGCAAAAATCAGATGGATAAGGAACTCATCTTTGAGAGCCAGATCCATTAGTTTTAGCTTGGATGCCAGATTGCTCATCCTTAGTATGTGCTCTCTTATGCCACTATTACCAAAGTATCTCTCTGTCACCAGCTGTTTTATCAGCTGGGTAGCATATGTCTTTGAAGAGCCAGTGAACTAACTCTTTATGTCAAGGTACTCGGTGACGGTGTCACACTCTAGGATTGAGCCCACAATTGCAGGTTCAATCGCATTCTTTATCACAGCCAAACATTTCTTGTTGGCAGTGATCCATTTCCTATGCTCAAGGTCATAGGGCATCTTTTGGGATACAAAATCCCTTTCTTTTGTTGCCCAAGCGGCATCAGCCTCGTTTGTCTCCCTCACCGGTGTCACAGGCTCAGTGGGACACGGTGAGTTGACTACCCAGTCCACCTCAGCCAAGATAAATGCCAGGTCTATCTTTTTCTTCCACTCCATGTAGTTATCACCTTTGAGAGTGGAGATCTCTTTGATACAACCCATCAAGTTGTATTTGTCTGAAAACACAATTCATATCAAGTGAGAACATAAATAATAACAATAACAATTGCATGCCTTAGTTCCAATGTTGATCAAAATTAAAACATACAATTGTCTTCTACAATAATTCTACATCACCGTTGGACAGAAATAGAATTAATACATGATAAAACATCATAATATTGTCATTAATCAATGTTGGTCAAAATAATAACAATATCATAATAAACTAAAATATATCCATTTTTCAAAATTAAATTCTCTCGTTGGTTCGAATTTAATAATGAAAATGACAACTTTAAATACGCAGCGAAAAAAGGAATTCAATTCAGTGAATTTTACCCACATGGAAAAATCACCTTTTCTAATTTCTTTTGAGCCAATTTCCATTTTTTCAATCTTCTAGGAAAAAAGAAAAAAACAAAAATCGGCTCGCGGGCTCATTCAGCCTTTCTTGGCCCAAAAACCGGCAAAAGCCGGCTCGGCCCACCTCTCTGCGCGCGTAGGCCGCACCCAGGCCACAATGTGCGCTTGGGCCGGTAAAGCTCCATGCGCTCGCACGCTCGCCTAGGCCACGATGCGGCCCGTGCATCTGGCGCCGTTGGATCTGATCGGACGGCTGCGCGGCGTCTTCGGGCGAACGAAACTGCCCCAGCCGCGTCGGCCAAAACCCTAACTGCCATTCGGTCTTCTCCTCTCCCTTCCCTCTCTCAGCCGAGTGAGCCCGAGCGACGAGCAAACGACGACGAGAGCGAGCAGAGAGCCCCAGCGCCGTCGCCGACCCCCTCGTCGGCGTGCGTGCTCCCAGCAGGTGAGCGCGCCACCGTCGAGCGGCGTGGCCGCGGTGCCCCTGTGTCTAAAGTCCGGCGAGCAGCTCCCCCAGGCTCGGCCTTCTTCTCCCCACGCGCTGGTCTGCACAACGGCGAGGTAAGCCCTCTGGGTCTACCTTTTCCCCTTTTCCCCTTCTTTGGATCTTGTTTGCTCTTCTCGGTTTTGACCGATTGGGATGGGTTAGGGTTTAACTATGTTAGGGTTTCACTATTCTTCTTCCCCAGAGGGTCTCTACGGGTTTAGGGTTCGGCTCTCATCTACTTAAGGCCGAAACCCTCTTCTTCTTCTCCTTTCCTTAACCCAGTTAGGGTTAGGGTTCAACCGAACCCTCTATTCTTGTTAGAGCCGCACTGGATCTAACCTTCTTTTTCCTTTTCTAATTGGTTTACCCGTTCTAGATCTAAAACCCTAGAAACCGATGGCTCTAGTACCATTGTTTTATCTATAGAATCACTAGGAACATAGATCTAGCCGGGTACTTGCTGTTGAATAGAATCACGAGCCCTAGTACATCTACTATTGCAACGAGAGACATAGAGGGGTGGAGTAGAAGATGGACATGTCAAACCTGACACCGCAGTGGAAGATCCGTTCACGTCCGCCATGGAGTCAATCTGCGCTAGGGCAGCGATGGTCGGGGAAGAGGACGTCGGTGATGGGTAGTGGCGACCGGTGGTGAAGGCAGTGAAGTCTGGTGACGTAGTCCGAAGGCGGCGCGGCTGGTGGCTTCCCATCACTAGCTGTGCCCCTCTTTGATCGGATTAGGGTTTAGATGTCGGTGGGGAGCTCGGCTCAGGTCAACCTCGTGATTAGAGCCACCGACCCCCACCTCTCTTTATAGCGTAGGGTGACAGGGGCCCTCTAGCCATGGTGGGCTAGGTGCCCCCGATCAGGGCGTGAATAAAAGGCCCAACTGGGCCGTTGGGTCTAGTTAGGATTAGAGATCAATTTAACAGTGTGTGCCTATAGCTGTACAGTTTGTTGGCTGCTGATGTTGGCCACTCAGGGATGCCATCCTTGCTCGCTTCTCTGAAATCAGAAACCAGAAAATGTTTGGTTCATCAGTATAAGAGTACACTGAATTCTTTCTTTTGGCATCGCGATGTAGACTATTTGTTGTCTGCTTACCTTGTGTAATGATTAGCATCTCGACATGTGCCACAATGTGCTTCCCATACGTGTAATTCTTCAGTTCATTCAAGTGTAGTTTGTGTAGAAAACTATTCGAATCATATGGTCATAGATCTAGCCAGGTACATCTTATAAATGGATAGCATGTCCTAATACATGATCTAGACAGAGATTAGAGGGAGGAGTAGTGCTAGGTTACCGACCATCGTAGGCCACTGCCATGGGCGTTGTGTCGGTGTCTACGCGAGAGCAGCGACGGTCGGTGAAGACGGTGTCGGTGATGGGCAGTGGCGACCGGTGGTGAAGACCGGTGGTGGCGCAGTGCAGTGGTGGCGGTGACGCAGTCCGGTGGTGGCGTGGCTAGTGGCTTCCCATCACTGGCTACGCGCCCTTTAGATTGGATTAGGGATTTCGGTGGGGAGCTCGGCTCAGGCGAACCTCGTGACTTGAGCCATCGGCCCCACCTCTATTTATTACGCAGTGTGACAGGAGCCCTCCAGCCATAGTGGGCTAGGCGCCCCCGATCAGGGCGTGGATCAAAGGCCCAACTAGGCCGTTGGGCCCAGTTTGGGATTAGAGATCAATCTAACAATCTCTCCCTTAATCTCCTACCATCTTTCAATTTCATATCATTTACTTTTGTTTATTCCATTATAGATTAGCGCATAGAGCATGTTTCATCGTCACAGGCAATTGTCGATAGATTTAACAGCTACAACACACCACTCTGTTCTAAAATAGATACTTAACTTTGGGCCTTCTTCTGTCTAGGAATTATAGGCTTTCCCTTAAATCCATGCTAGCTATATGTTCTCTGAACACGTTGGGTGGTAAGCCTTTTGTAAGCGGATCCGCGAGCATCTTTTCGGTACTTATATGCTCAAGACTTATGACATGGTCCTAGACTTTATCTTTCACAACATAATACTTTATATCAATGTGTTTGGCAGCACCACTTGTCTTATTGTTGTGAGCATACTATACTACCAGATTATTATCGCAGTATAACTTAAGTGGTCTATAAATGTCGTCAACCACCTTCAAACCGGGTATGAACTTCTTTAGCCAGTTCACCTGCCCCGTTGCCTCATAACACGCTACAAACTCAGCATACATTGTGGACGATGTAGTGACGGTTTGCTTTGAGCTTTTCCATGAAATAGCTCCCCCTGCGAGAGTGAATACATATCCAAACGTGCATTTTCTATCATCTCCCGTATAATCAAAATCTGAATATTCCACTATATGGAGTGAATCAGATCTTCTATACGTCATCATGAGGTTTTTTGTTCCTTGCAAATAATGCAAGACTTTCTTTACTAATTTCTAGTGTTCTGTTCTAGGATTGCTCTGGAATCTGCCAAATAACCCAGTAACAAATGCCAAGTCAGGGCGCGTACATACTTGAGCATATTGCAAGCTTCCGACAGCTGATGCATATGAAACCGCTTTCATTTGATCGATCTCATATTGGTTCCTAGGGCATTGAAAATCCCCATATCCGTCGCCCTTGACTATAGGAGTAGGTGAGGGACTACATTAGTGCATACTAAATTTCTTTAAGATCCTTTCTATGTATGCCTTTTGTGACAGTCCTAATACCCCTTTACTTATATCTCGGTGAATCTCGATCTCTAGAACGAATGAGGCTTCACCAAGATCTTTCATATCAAATTTTGAGGACAAAAACTTCTTTGTCTCTAGTAGTAGACTAACATCACTACTAGCAAGTAAGATATCATCCACATACAGAGCAAGGAAGATAAACTTCCCATTCTTAAACTTTGCATAGACACAATTGTCCTCTACATTCTCTTTAAACCCAAAATTCTTTATTGTCTGACCAAACTTCAAGTACCACTGTCTTGAAGCTTGTTTTAATCTATAAATGGATTTCTTTAGGTGGCATCCCATTCGTTCTTTTCCTTCCATGACAAACCTTTCGGTTGTGCCATGTAAACATTTTCCTCCAAGTCCCTATTGAGAAATGTCGTCTTTATATCCATCTGATGTAATTCTAAATCGTAATGTGCCACTAATGCCATTATAATTCTGAAGGAATCCTTACTTGAGACTAGAGAAAAGGTCTCATTGTAATCAATCCCTACTCTTTGCATAAAGCCTTTTGCCACAAGTCATGCTTTTATGTCTCTCTATATTCCCTTGAGAGTCAAGTTTTGTTTTGTAGACCCATTTACAACCTACTGTTTTAGCTCCTTTAGGAATTATTTCTAAGTCCCAAACTTTATTGGCATTCATAGATTTCATTTCATCTTCCATGGCCTCAAGCCACTTTGATGAATGATCACTTCTTATGGCTTCTTCAAATGAGGTAGGATCATCCTTCATTTGAAATTTCTCAGTGTTGTATACTTCATAGTCAATAGGAATAGCTGATTTTCTAACTCTTTGAGACCTTATAGGGGCCTCCACATTTGGCACATCTTCTGTTTGAGGCTGTTGTTGCTCCCCCTCATATGTGGCAATAGGTTCTATAGGATCCTGAAAAATAGGTTCCTCATCGTCATTCATTGTTGCCACAGGTGGAATAACAACAGGTGCTGGCACCATAGTATCTTGCACTGTCGGTGCAATGATAACAGGTAGTGAGAAAAATGGCTCATGAATCA
This sequence comes from Miscanthus floridulus, assembly GCF_019320115.1. NCBI lineage: Eukaryota > Viridiplantae > Streptophyta > Magnoliopsida > Poales > Poaceae > Miscanthus > Miscanthus floridulus. The sequence goes on from NC_089590.1 coordinate 13,978,080, forward strand.
TCAGAGTGAGCGCATACACCCGCTTCTCTTCAAGATCAATTTCTCGAGTTACCATGCTCCCCTCATCATTTCATCCTCTAGGAAGACTATCTTGTTTCCACAAACTTTGTATGTCTGTCTGGACAGTAGAAACGAAAACCTTTTGACTTTTCTGGGTAGCCAATGAAATAGTAACTTACTATTTTAGGATCTAGCTTCCCACTGTTTAGGTTAAATACTTTAGCCTCAGTAGGACTCCCCCACACATGTAAGTGGTTTAGTGAGGGTACTCTTCCTGTCCATAACTCATACGGTGTTTTGGGCACCGACTTACTTGGTACTTTATTGAGAATATGAATGGCGGTTTTTAACGCCTCCATCCATAGGCTCAACAGTAAGGTGCAGTAACTTATCATACTACGCACCATATCCATTAGGGTATGATTGTGTCTTTCAGCTACTCCATTCTGTTGAGGTTCGCTCGGTGTAGAATACCGGGCTACTGTGCTATTCTCTTGTAAGAACCTTGCAAAAGGTCTAGGAACTTGGTCATATGGGGTATGCTGACCGTAGTACTTCCCCCATGGTCGGACCTGACTATCTTAATCTTTAAATTGTGTTGGTTTTCAACTTCTTCCTTAAATATCTTAAATTTATCCAATGCTTCTATTCTTTCTTTGATTGGATAAATGTAGCCATAACGGGAGTAATCATATGTGAATGTTATGAATGAATCATAACCATCCACACTCTTTACAGGAAACGGACCACTGATGTCTATGTGAATAATCTATAAAATTCCTGAGCTTTATTTGGCATCTTTCTTAATTTTCTTTACATACTTTCCTTTTATGCATTCTCTGCATTGTTCTAAATCTAAGAGCTCTAATGGAGGAAGAGTATTATTCTTAACTAGTCTTTCTATTCTCCCCCTCGAAATATGGCCTAAACGACAATGCCATAATTTTGACGACGCATCATGAGCTCTCTTTTGTTTTCTATTTACATCCGCAGACGAGGATACATTCTCATTGTCGCACGCAATGTTCCCATCATCGCATACAACATTCACATCATCACATAGTGATAACAAATAAAGCTTATTTTGTAAGATAGCAAGACCAACACATGCATTATTAAATGCTATCTTACATTTGCCATTTCCAAAATGGCAATCATATCCATCATTGTTCAAGCATGAAACACTAATCAAGTTTCTCTGTAAAAAGGGAACATAAAGTACATCTCTAAGTAAAAGTGTGAAGCCATCAACAAGCTCTAGAGAAAGATCGCCAACGGCTTCAACATCTGCTCGGACTTCATTTGCAACTTTAACGTGTCTTTCTCTTCTTTGCGTAGTCCTCATCGAATGGAATCTCTGTAAAGAATTAGCAACATGAATAGTTACACCTGAGTCAATCCACCAAGTAGATATCGAATACTGTACATATAGGGATTCATTTATGAACGTAATAATGTTCTCACCTTTCTTTGTCATGATCATCTTTAAGTAATCAGGACAATCTTTTTTATAATGTCCCATCTTCTTGCAACAGAGACACTGGTCTTTCTCTACTGTGAACTTGTTCTGCTGAGACTGATACAGTATGGGACCCTTTCCCTTTGACTTTGAGGAGGAGTTAGCATTATTATTCTTTTTCTTGCTGTCTTTCACATAATTGATAGTGCCACCATTGGTAGCTTTTAATCTCTTCTCTTGCACACACATAGCCATGAGCCTCTCTAAGTCCCACTTCTCGGGCTGTATGTTGTAGTTGACAACAAAAGTGTCGAATTCTTTTGGCAAGGAAGTAAAAATCAGATGGATAAGGAACTCTTCTTTGAGAGCCAGATCCATTAGTTTTAGCTTGGATGTCAAATTGCTCATCCTTAGTATGTGCTCTCTTATGCCACCATTTTTAGAGTACCTCTCTGTCACCAGCTGCTTCATCAGCTGGGTAGCATATGTCTTTGAAGAGCCAGTGAACTGACTCTTTATTTTATCGAGTTACTCGGTGATGGTGTCACACTATGGAATTAAGCCCACAATTACAGGCTCAATCGTGTTCTTTATCACAGTCATATATTTCTTGTTGGTAGTGACCCACTTCCTATGCTTAAAGTGATAGGACATCTTTTGGGATTCAAAATCCCTCCCTCTAGTTGCCCAAGCGGCATTAGCCTCGTTTGTCTTCCTCACCGGTGCCACAGGCTCAGTGGGACACGGTGAGGTGACTACCCAATCCACCTCAGCTAAGATGAAGGCTAAGTCAATCTTTTTCTTCTACTCCATGTAGTTGTCACCTTTGAGAGTGGGGATCTCTTTGATATAACCCATCAAGTTGTATCCGCCTAAAAACATAATTCATATAGTGAGAACATAAATAATAATAACAATTGCATGCCTTAGTTCCAACATTGGTCAAAATTAAAACATATAACTGTTCTTATACACTAATTCTACATCACCGTTGGGCAGAAATATAATTAATGTATGAAACATTATAATATGACTATTATCAATGTTGGTAAAAAAATAATAATATTATAATTTACTGATTAAAATTGACTACTCTTCAAATTAAATTCTCCCGTTGGTTCGAATTTAATTAGAAGATCATTAACTTTAACATTGCAGCGGAAAAAATAATTCAATTTAATGAATTTTACCCACAGGAAAATTCTCTTTTCTATTTACTTTAAGTCATTTATCCATTTTCCAGGAAATAAATATTTACTGGAAAAAGAAAAAGAAAAAATTGATTGAAAATGAATATTGTTCTTTAGCCGAGCTAGCAAAACGGCCTGGCCCACTGTGCTTGCGAGCACGCTGTGCTTCCCTGGCCACAACCTGGGCCTAGGCCGCCAAAGCCGCACGGCCGCGCACGCCTGCCTGGGCCGATCGTTGGCCCGATCGATCTGCACCGTCCATCTTAATCCAACGGCCACGCGCGCGTTTTGCTCAAAATAAAAGCCGACGCCTCGCGCCCATGGGGAAAACCCTAATCCATTCTCTGTTGCCCTTTCTCTTTCTTTGCCTCTCTTCTCAGCGTAGCGAGCAGCAACCGAGCGATGACGAGCGCGAAGATGGCGCCGTCGCCGGTCCCCTCGCTGGCGTGCGTGCTCCCCAGCAGGTGAGCACGCCACCGTCGAGCGGTCTGAGCGACGGTGCCCTAATCCCCTCCAAAACCCTAGATCTGACCCGACCACTTCTCCTCCTCCTCTGTCTCGGTCCTGTGACGGCCCAGAGGCGATGATGGCACCATCGCCGGACCTCTCACCGGCGCGCGCGCTCCCCAGCGGGTGAGCGCGCCGCCGTCGAGTGGCCTATCCGCGGCGCCCTTTGCCCGAGCACCCGCCCGCGCGCTGACGAGGCGGCAGCATGGTGCGGCGGCGAGGTAGGCCTCTTCCCCTTCCCCTTTTCTTTTTCTTTGATTTTCCTTTCTTCTTTTCTCGGATCTATCCGATTTAGGGTTGGGGATGGGGTTAGGATCGAGATTAGGGTTTGGTTAGGGTTAGGGTTTCACCGTTGTTCTTCCCCGTGACTGATTCGCGGGTTAGGTTTCGGCTTTGAGATCCAAGACCCTTTCTTTTCTCTGATCCGAACGGATCTACTCTGTTTCTTATCATTCACCCGTTCTAGATCTAAAAACCCTAGAAGACCTAGCTCTGGTACCATTGTTGAAACTATTCGAATCACATGGTCATAGATCTAGCCGAGTACATCTTGTAAATGTATAGCATGTCCTAGTACATGAACTAGATAGAGATTAGAGGAAGGAGTAGTGCTAGGTTACCGACCATCGTAGGCCTTCGATCCAGAGGCGTCTGCCATGAGCATTGCGTCGGTGTCTGCGCGAGGGCAGCGACAGTCGGTGAAGACGGTGTCGGTGATGGGCGGTGCCGACCGGCGGTAAAGACCGGTGGCGGCGCAGTGCAGTGGTGGCGGTGACGCAATCCGATGGCTTCCCGTCACTGGCTGCGTGCCTTGTAGATCGGATTAGGAATTTCGGTGGGGAGCTCAGCTCAGGCGAACCTCGTGACTTGAGCCACCGGCCCCACCTCTATTTATAGCGCAGTGTGACAGGGGCCCTCCAGCCATAGTGGGCTGGGCGCCCCCGATCAGGGCGCGGATCAAAGGCCCAACTGAGCCGTTGGGCCCAGTTTGAGATTAGAGATCAATCTAACAGTTTGATGCTTGAGAGGATCATCTCTAGGTATTTATCATCACATGTCTGAAGGACTCGCTATACAACATAGTTACCAAACTGATCCTTCATCAATTCCTGCAAAACAGATGAATATAGTCATGAGTCATGAATGAAAAATTGCATTAGCTATAAACTCCAAAAATTTAAGAGCGCCATCAAACTTTTTAGACTCCCAACATGTGTATGTACACGGCATGCATGCTCAAACAGAGTAAAGCCAAAGCACCATGTGTATGTACAACATATACATACTACCTGTGCCAATAGAAATCTAGCAGCTAGTGCCCAGAATACATAATATTCCACAAGGCTCTTATGAAATTAGCAACAGATGTGAAAATAATTCTAGCTACACAAGAAAAAAAGCAATAACCATCGTGCAACACAGCATGCATGCTCAAACAGAGTAAAGCCAAAGCACCATGTGCCATCAATTATTGTCATGAAAAAATACAGCCATGACATGAATTAGGTAAAATTATGCAGATGTAATCTTAATGTCTTGAAACACTGAATCAAGCATAAAAGCAGAATGGTTTGTCTATGGAATGCTAAATGTACCAGCTTATAACAATATAAAATAGGACAAACCTGAAATGTTTGACCAGATGAAATGATTTCCCTAATAAGGCTATCACGTTCTTCAGGAGTTCCAACAGCCAAACATTTCTCAATGACATTAGAAGCAAACTTTTGCTTGCTCAAGATGACCACTTGCCCTGAGAGCTTTTGAATGATGGATGAACGCTCTTCTGGTTTCCCGTGTTCCAACACATGCTATAGAATGTTCGAAACAGATTTCACAAAAAAAAAGTTAGTACAGCAGAGGCAAATGCAACAGATTATAAAAGCACAGCAGAGAAATTAGCTTGATTTTGCTCAAATATCATTAACATAGTTCCTGAGTTCATTGAAGTGAATATTCCAGTGTACCATGGAAATCAAAAGTTAGATATTCAAATAAACACATATAGGAATAGAAACAATTTACATACTTGAACAACATAGTTCCCAAATTTATCATCCGTCAAATGGAAGGTCTGCTGCACAATTTCATTCATGATAGCACTTTGAGTCACAGGACCATGGCAATGCTCCAGAACTCTCTATAACAATGAAATTAGTTAGTACATGGAACAAGACTCATCTTAAAAAAAAATGCAATGATGTGTTATGTACCTGAATGACTCTGCAGCCATATTGATGGGTACACAGAACAAGAATTTGTGAAAGTATAGGATCAATAACAAACGGAATGCGGTCTTCAGGAACACACTCAATGCATTTCTGGATCACATGGTTACCATTTTGATCACCAATACATTTCAGAACATAATTCTTGAGCTCATGAACAATGTCGATCTTTCGATCCATATCAACTACCTCCAAAACCTGTTAATAATGGACAACAGATATTATCTCATAAAGCACCACAGGGACAGATTAAACTTCATCGGACGTGGTGCAGGAGATCATCAAAAAGAAATTAAAAAATCATAATGCATCTGCTTCTAATACCATTGGATTTCAAAAGGATCACAACAATTTACTGTGGATAATTTGCCATAGATAGTAATAACAGGACTAAGGAGATTCAAGCAAACGTGGGCAGCCCACAAGATGACGTCCGTTAAGGCCAGAGTTAATATAAATTGAGCTGGCAATGCAGCTGTAAGCAGAGATTTCCAAGAGTGAATTTAACTGTTGTTTCCACAAGCCAACGAATGAGGTTACAACGACCAAATTAATCATTTGATTGCCACATGATGACTAGTAAATCCTATAGTGAAGCCAATCCTCAAACCAAAAACCATCTACCAGTCGGCTAGACCCTTGAGTTTTCCGGTGAAAGTTCAGCAATTTAGGACATAAATCAGATAAAGCAAACCATAACAATGCCACATGTGAAATGAAGAGGCTGTTTGAGACCATAGCAAACCATAACAATCCCAGGACGGACATAGGTCCCCTAGAAATTCCCAATGAAGATCCTCTTGAGATCCGCCTAGTCGCGGATGCTGTCAGGTAGGAAGCACTGTGGGAACGGCGCTTTCTGGATGCGACGGCCAAAGGCCCATGGTCCCGGGCCGTCCGGGCTGGGACTCTGGTCGTCCGGTCGGCGACCATGCCTGGGGCGCGTTTCCCCGCTCCCCTCGATGGTTCGGCCAGGGCCCGTTCCGCCGCTCTCACTGCCTCTTGATGGACGTCATCATCACGCCGGGCTTGACGCCGATTGTTGATAACGCTGCGAGCGTCACGGTTCGGCCCGAGCCATTCGCGCACAGGTGGTCGGTGTGGAGCGGGCGCCGGGTTAGGCTGTGGTGCAGCCACGGCCTCCTGTTCCACGCCCGGCGACTGTAGCGGCGAGCGGATGGAGCGATTCGACTGGTGCGCCCCCATTCCCCCGATGGGGAAAGAGGCCATGAGCCGGTGTCGCGACGCGGAGCTGTTCGCTTATAGAACGGCGGCAGTTTCCACCAGCATCTGGAGGTTCTGGTGGATCGCCTACTCCTGGGGGTCGATAGGCTCGGGAAGGCGGTGTAGAAGCATCACCGCAGTGGCGATGTTCTGGCCAGCCCGAGCGAACTGTGGGGGATCGTTTCCTCCGTCCAGGATGTTGCGCTGGACCTGACGGGTGTGACCCCGAGCGCCGCTCGCCGGGTTACGCACGTGTGGCGCAGCGTGCTGCGCCGAGCGCACCAGCGCAGGTGGCAGTTGGCTCTGCCGCCTTTGTCGGAACTCTTCATTGTGCTTCTGCGCACGAGCAAGGGCCTCCGCACAAGGGTCCCGAGGGGTGTGAGCATACAGAGATTCTGCTACCACTGGTGGCTATCTCGAAGTGTTCACCATAGCGCACTCTTGGGACAGAGAGTGGCCAAGTGCCACGTCGCCGATGCTGGAGCCATCGCTTTCAACCTCATCATCCATGTGGTCGTGAAAAGAGGCAGGAGCCTAGCCCACCATCCCCATGAATTCGGATGTGAGAGGGGGCGACATCAGTGTCCTTCGAAGCCCCCATGCATACGCGTCTGTGGGGGACGTGAGGCCATAGGGAAACCGGTCGCATGGCGGTTGCGGCGGGGGCAACGAGGCCCCTTCGGAGAATCGGCGAAAGGTACTCACCAGCAAGTAAAGAACAATATGTACGTTACTCACAATGGGGTTTGAGCCCAACGTGGGCTCGAAGCAAAGCGTAGGTGTCTTGTCATTGAGGTCATCGGGTGGCCCAGAGCCAACGAAGGGCGCTCCTCCTCTGATGGGCGCTGGGACAAGTGCCACCTTGTGGAGGCGAAGCACACTGAGCTGGTCGGTGATAAAGTCCAGGCTTCCGAAGAGGAAGGTCTGGAATGGCTCAAAAACGGGAGGAACCCACATCCCAACCGGTGGGAGCATGGGAAACTCTAGCGAGCCAAAACGAATCGCATCGCTTGAGCTCGTCATATCGAAGATGGTGGAAAGGTGGGCCATCCGATGACCACAAGCGTGAACGCAAAACATCCTCCCCACGGACAGCGCCAACAGTCAGTGCAAAAAGTGAGCAACAAGTAAATATTTGTAGTTTTGCCATGCATTGTGATCAGATGTGGCCTAGCACTTAATGACACAGGGTTTATACTGGTTCAGGCAACGTGCCCTACATCCAGTTCTAGTTGGTCGGTGACTTTATTCCTGAGCCTAGGTGCTCGAAGTTTGTTGTGGGATTACAAATGAATGGGAATAAGAAGGGGGTGTTAAAGGTCTAGTCAGACTCTAAACCAAAGGGCCAAGAGTGACGGGAGCTCCAACGTGCACTAAGTATTAGAACGTATGCTCTATGTAGCTTTATAGTTCTAGAGCTGTGGAGTTGTTCAAATGCTCCGAATGTCTAAAGCTTAGCAGAGAGAGAGAGTCGGAAAATGGCCTCTCTTTGTTGGGAGAGAGCGCATCCCCTTTTATAGGTGAAGGGGATGACCTTACAAGTGAGAGAGAGAGAGAGTGTGTGTGCATGTATGCTACTAAGTCTTGTTGCCCACGCTGTCGAGTACAAGATGGTCGTTGGCACCTGCAATACTGTTTATGTTAGACGCATGTGGCAGGCTTTATCATGTTCGCCTGGTATGGTAGATGATGGCGCCCTCAACACTGTAAGGCAAATGTCGATGCTCACAACACTGTTTAGGTTCGGACATGTCTGGAAGGTTGTAGAGCACCCTTCTGACATGGTCAGGTGGTACTATCCTATAGGTGTGCAGGGTATGGTCCTCAGTATTATGGTTGACTTGAGCGCCTTGCCTTATCTGCTCTTCCTGATTCTCGGGTCCTCACCGAGTGGGCACCCTCGGTCGGTCGTTCCCAGTCGGCTCTGACCATGTTGGTCGGAGTTGGAAGCTATAAGCGGTGGTTCGGCATATTCCTGGTCAGAAAGGGGGTCAGAGTCGAAAGCGATCATCGTCCCCACTTTGGCCAGGCCTTCTGGTCGGAGACTGGATCACTCTTCTGGCCTATCGTTAGGTATCTAGGTCAGCCCAGGAGTCACGTGTTGTCGTAATGCCATCTGCTGGGCTGAGCTTTCGCTGGAAAGTGGGCCCATCGGGGACCCTGTGTTTGTGAACCTGACAGGAGCCCCTGAGCCCTTTTGGGACTTCTACGAAGTCATGAAGGGACTGTTTATACTCGTTGTACAAGAGCAACGGGTGGGTGTAAGAACGCAAGTCGCCATCGAGCGCGACGGAGCATGGCCCCAGGCGTTGGACCAACAATCCAGCAAGTTGATCAGCGGTCATATAGGGAGTGGGCATCATAGTGACCATGCATCATCATTGTGGGTCGATGTGAGTCCCTTGGCATGACATGTTGTAGAGACAGGTCGTGCTGAGACATGACCACTCCCTACATGATGCCAGAAGTTTGACCTAGGGTTGTACATTCTGGCCTATAGTGGTTGGCGGTGGCATGAGCTTCCATTAGGAACCATGTCCGAGGGATCGGGTGAGGTAGAGCCAGCCCTTAGACATCAGGCGAGGCAGAGCTAGCCCGCAGATATCAGCCGAGGCAGAGCCTACCCTTAGGGGTCAGTCGAGGCGGGGCCATCCCTCAGACATTGGGCGAGGTGGAGTTAGCCCTTAGATGTTGGGTGAGGTGGAGCCAACCCTTAGACATCGGCCAAGGCGGAGCCTACCCTCGAGGGTCAGCTGAGGCAGGGATAGCCCTCGGATGTTGGGTGAGGTGGAGTCAGTCCTCAGACGCCGATCGAGGCGGAGCGTACCCCCAGGGGTCAGCCGAAGCAGAGCTAGGCAAGAGGTGTAGCCTTGGTGGTCCTAGAAATTGCCTAAGGGATTTTTGGACTTGCCAGCGGGTGCGCGCGAGTGCACTCGGTGGGTGTAGCTCCCGAGCCCCCGGGCGATTCAGGTAGAATCGTCTAGGGTTTTTTAAACTTTGCCAGCGGGTGCGAGCGAGCGCACTTGGTGGGTGTAGCTCTTGAGCCCCTGGGTGATTCGGGTAGAATTGCCTAGGGGGTTATTTGACTTGCCAGCGGGTCTTGAGCCATCATTTCTAGGAGCACAGACCCAGGCGTCGGGCGCCAACCCAAGCATCGGGCGTGGCTAGGGGGTCAGGCGCGACAGTGCACGAACCCAAGTGCTAGGCATTGCCGAGGGGTTGGTCTTGTTTCGTGCGTTACCCCATCCATGACTTCCACAACCAGAGGGGCTAAGCTAACATCGCTTGGCTCGATGGCTCGAGTGACGCGCTTAGTGAGCTCTCTAACGGGTATGTCCGAGTGGAATCCGAGTCCGTTGTTCATAATAGGGTCGGCATAGCCCTCATGTGGTATTCCACTACTCCTTAACCCACCTCCCAGCAGATGCCTAAGCCATTCCAAAGACCAACTCAGGTGGCCCACTGGCCTCCCCTCGATGGAGATTCTGTGGGCATGGTTCGAGGTTAGGATCGAACAAGAAGGTCGAGATGACCCTGTCTGCTTCTGAGCAGATCGGGCGAGGGCCACTAGGGCTCATCTAAGTTTTCTCCCCTGGATCTATTTGACACGAGGTGGCCTCAAGCCCTTTGCAGGCTGGCCTTCGAACCCTGGTCGATCATTGCTCATATCGAATGAGGCGACTACCGCTTTGTGACGCAACACGAAGCGTTGTGATGCATCAATTGCATATGCAATGCTTTGGATGTATGGGATGAATGAATGACTGTAGGGATGAATGTGTGAATGTGTGTTTAAGAAAGGATGAATGAATGATTTATGCATTAGAAAATAAAGTAAGAAGTCTTGGTAAAGTTACCTTGATGACTCGAGTGACGGGTTTGAGGAGCTCTTTATCGGATATGTCCGAGTGATGGGTTTGAAGAGCTCTTTATTGGATATGTCTGAATGGGATCCATGCCTGTCATTTCTGATGGAGCTAGCATAGCCCTCATGGGGCATCCCACCGCTCCTTACCAATCTCTTGGTAGTTGCCTGAGTCGTCCGATTGACTCAGGTAGCCCGTTGGTCGTTCCTTGATGGAGATCTTGTTGGTGGGCCCTTCCAAATCCTATCTGGGAAGTCGAAGGGTTTTTTGCATGCGATTGCACCTTGTTTCCTACACCCAGGCTATGATAGTGGTGGGCCCTACCTAGGCCATGTCCCATTTTAACCAGGCAACATTTCAGGGTGTGTCCCATCAGTCAGGACATGTCCCATTGCATGCCTATTCATATTAAATAGGGGGAAGGGAGAGGGTTTTCCTCCCATTCCTCCACCTTTCTCCAACTACCGCCTCTCCTCCTTCCTTTTCGCCAAGTCCGTTCATGCACCACGATGGTTTCTTGGAGAGAGAGTAAAGCAAGGGAGAAGAGAACACACAGATTTGTTCATGAATCCGGTGTGCAATGTTGAACTGGAGGCCATCCAATGTCGACGAGGAGGTGCTAGCACCTTCACGGAGAAGGGGCTACTCCTGCCAAAGGAGGTGGTGCATTGGAGGGCTCCTATGCTAGGGGAAGCTATTCCACGACCATGGGCCAACGAGGTTGTCTCCTTCCTCACCTTCCATGAGCGTGGGCTTGGATATCCCACGCACTGGTTCTTGCGTGGGCTCCTCAACGAGTGGGGCCTGGAGCTACAGCACCTCAATCAGACTAGGGTGCTGCACATTGCCAGTTTCATCACCGTCTATGAGGCCTTCCTCGAGATGGAGCCACACGTGGATCTCTTTTGGTGGATCTTCACTGGGCGAGCCTTGTCCGAGGGGAAGCCACCTAGAACCGCGCCGGTTGGGGGTTTCGCCTTGCACAAGAAGCTGAGGCCGTCGGGCTCCTACCCTGCGTACTCCCCTGCGACTCCAATCAGGGGTGGCATGGTGAGTGGTTCTACATCAGGAACCTAGTGGAGGCGCCATTCCCTCTATTCACCGGAAGAAGGTTGGGGAGGCAAGAAAACTAGTCGTGGGGTCCCTCCAGTCGGCAGAATAAGCTGGAGGTCATCAAGGCAGAGCTTCAGAAGCTGGTGTAGCATGGCCTTGATGGGATGCGGGAGTTCCACACCTTCTTCCGTCATCGAGTCACCCCACCGGTGGAGAGGAGGTGGCCGATGTGGGCATACTCTAGCCCAACGAATCTGGACCGCGCATCGCCGGAGGAGTTGGCGAAGGACGAGGTCTAGACTTGACTCGACCGGGTGTTGCAACTAAGGGACAAAGACTCCCTTGAAGGAAAGCCTAGACCTCTTCATGCTGTGAAGCTGTCTAATTTGGTATGCTCCCCTCTTCTTATTCCATGACCTTTTCCCTTTTGCTCTCCCTTGTTTTGATTTTGAGTTGTCCATTCCATTGGGACTTGTGGGTTATAGATCCCAGCCACATCGTCCGAGGGGGCCGAAGGGTGTAGCTCGGCAAGATGCCTTGAAGGAGGCAATGGTCGCTAAGAAGAAAAAGAGAGCTGAGAAGGCCCAGAGGACATTCGAGAAGGAGAAGGAGATCGCCCGGTGGGTCTGGGCAGGTGAAAGTCAGAGCAACGTGGAAGCAGAGCTTGAGTTGGAGGAGCCTAGGGAGATGGGTGGCAACACGAGCACCTCTACGGATGAAGGAGACAGGGGCGTTATTGCAACCTCGGTGGAGCGTCATGAGCCTACAACCCCATCCGTCGGCGGTGGGTAGGATACGGAGAGGCATGGTGACGTTCCTAAGTCAAGGAAGCATGCCACGAGCTCAGACCCCGCCGTCGAGTAAGAGGTGAAGCGGGCGCGGTTACCACACCCTTTGGAGGCATCATTGGCTCTGCACCCCCTTGCTCCGAGCATGGCGGGGCACGCTGACCGGTGGTTCCATGACAACCACTTGTCATAGGAACACCATTGCAGAATACCACACTCGCCGGGGTCCAATGCTGGTACACTCCATGGTTTTGACCCCATAAGCTCTGACCGTAGACTGCGGTCAGCAGCGGTGACAAACCATGGAAGCATTCCTCCCTATCTTCATGAAACTTCCACTAACACCGAGTGTCGATAGAATATCGTCGGCAGTCCACCGAGGGGTATCCCACGATGGTAGATTGATCGGTAGAGGAGCGTGTAATCAAGAACAAGAAGGCAACAGAGACACACGAGTTATACAGGTTTAGGCCGTCAGTATGACGTAATACCTTACTCCTGTGGTCTGTTGGTTTGTATTAGCTATCGTATGATTTGCCGTGATTTCGTAGGGGGTCCCTGCCCACCTTATATAGTCTGGGGGGCAAGGTTACAAGTCGGTTAGATCTGAGAGATAACCGAAAAGTAATAACAGATTACAAGAAATATGGGATCGTACGTATCCTATCAGATCTCGTAACATCTTCATGATATCCTCCCCGTGCCTTGTGGGAGTCACCGATCAGAATCATGCCCCGCAAGGCTCCTTCTTGTGGGCTGGGCCGCCCCTGGAGGCATAGCCCATGTGACCTGCCATGGGTATCCGGGGTCATACCCCCCACAGCTAGTCCCCGAGCGCCTTGTGCCCGTTGTGCAACGCCGTCTTAAGACTTTCCGAGTAGGTGCGAACCAAAACCGAGCTATCCAAATCATGGTCCGACCACCATAAGGGGTCGTTGAGCAGTTGTGAGCAGCTGCCGAGCAGCGTACAGCATCACCGAGCAGTATGTTCTAAGCACGGCTTGTCATAAGGGTGTAAGGAGCTCAAGTCCAAAATTGAAAATTCCTGCATGGTAAAATGAAGTGTGCCCACTTAGAATCCGAAAACGAGGGTAAAGATACCTAGTTTTATCTTTTGGAGGCTCGGAGTCTTTCAGAAAAACAAACACATTCACCGTAAGGTGAAGTGTGCCCACTTAGTCCCCGAGCCTAACAGTAGGTGACATAGTCACGTGGTGCCAGGCTCAGAAATTAGTAAATTGTCTGAGCATGTAGCCAGTCCCCGAGCGTAGCCTCGAGATAAAAAACAAACACATTCACCACAAGGTGAAGTGTGCCCACTTAGTCCCCGAGCCTGATAGTAGGTGACGTAGTCACGTGGTGCTAGGCTTAGAAATTAGTAAACCTTCCGAGCAGGTAGCCAGTCCCCGTGTTTCTAGCGTAGATATCAGATAAATCAAACCATGGCGAAAAATTCAGAGTGATGGCTGTACAGTATCAGTTACTAAGCCTCATTAAATTGCGGAGAAATCGGAGAATAGGTGGCAGCGATAAATGAGCGGTGTGGGCTACTGTTACGTAATAGCCCAAGTTGCGGCCCATTAAACCATTTTGGAGGAGTTAAAGTAGCACTGATCGCGGGAACGGTTTCCTAAAAACCCTCAGGCGCTATGAAAACTGTAGGAAGTGCTTTATAACCGCGTCGCCACATACATCGCCTCCTACCTCACTCAGTTTGCCTTTCTTCCTTCCTTCGCAAACCCTACGCTCCACCATTGCGAGCACTCGGCTCCAACCCAGTTCCAATCCATAGAAGATGGCACCAAAAAAAGGAGCTGCAAAGCTGAAGAAAGTGGCGGCCGGAGCCAGCCGCGACGAGGAGTGGGTGCCATCGAAGACGTCGTTGGCGAATCTTGATAGGATGGTGGCGGCGGGCGTTCTCCCAGACCGCCTCACTGCTGGATGGCGGTCGACTAGTGGTGAGCCCTTCCCGACACCACATACTGATGAGGCTGTAGTATTTGAAGGTTATTTCTAGTGGGGATTAGGTTTTCCTGTCCACCCCTTTCTGAGGGATCTTATGGAGTTTTGGGCGATTAGCCTCTGCAACCTACACCCCAACACCATACTGCATGTGTCCATCTTTATCCATTTCTGCAAGGCGTTTCTTGGTATTCTTCCACACTTCAACCTCTTCAGGCACCTGTTCTATCTGAAGAAGAAGGGGGGCAATGGTTCAAAGGTGGTCGGCGGCGTGTACCTGTAGCTCAGGGATGGGATGGCCAGTGAATACATCAACGTTCCGCTGAATACCTCCCTGAAAGGTTGGAATGCCAGATGGTTCTATATCAAACAAAGTCACCCAATGATTCGATGCGACGTCCATCACATCCCTGTTAACCATAGTAGCTGGTCAGAGAGACCCAACAATGCTGACATGGAGCAAGTAATGGAACTTCTGGAATTGATGAAGGGCGTGGAGCTTAGGGGTGAACTGGTTGCAGCTAGCTTCATAGTTTGTCGCGTCCAACCCTACAAAGAGAGGGCCCACCCGGCGTTCGACTTTAAAGGTGATAACAACGGTACCCATGAAAACACGAACCGCCTAACAAAGAAAGAAGTGATAGATCGTGCCATGGATCTATTCACTTCCAATGTTTCATTCAGCTGGCCGAAAGGAACGAAGGCTTTCAACTGCGGCAATCCACCTCCTTAGGTAACCCTTTCACTTCGCATCGACCAGGCATCAATTGTCGAGCATAGGACTGACTTACTTATGAAAAGATCCATTCGCAGGATAGGGCAATATATTTTTCAAATGTGCTAAGAGCCGATTGGCCTAAAGGAGTAGACGTTCAGCGGCTGCTATAGCCCGAAGAGGATGAGCCGAGCTCCTCGTCAGATAGTCCATCCCTAGTGTCAGAGAAGGTCCGTGGGAAAAGACCAGCAGTAGACGAGCCGGTCCAAAAAAGAAGAAAAACCTCGAGCTCTCATGCACACAAACCAGGCGGCATCTCTCTTGGAGAGGATCGAATAGTTCGGCCACGACGAACGGCTGTGCTGGAGTGGTCGGACGATGATGATGACCAATCAGCGCTTCCGCCGAGCACGGCGGAGGCATCGGCAGATGCTAAAGCTCCCAAGCAGCAATCACGGAAAGGGTATGTTCGGGCAACGACGGAAGTCCCGGTGATGCAAATTACTGAAGTCCCCAAGCAACAAGAGGGGATAACCACAGGACAACGCACAGAAGGGGGGGGGGGCACCCGGTCTCCAAGAAGAGTGGTAGCCCACCGCAGAGGCACAGGAGTCCTCCCAGAAAGCAGACCAAGCAACCGTGCCTGGGGGATCGGGGAGGCATCGCCGATTCAAGAAAATCAATCGAAAGACCAAACCGTAAGTATTTTTGCCTTTGTAGTAATAATATTGTTCCCTGATTTCTCTTGGTTACCGAGAAGTTATTATTATGCAGTGCGACGCTGAGGCCCGTGGCCTTAGAAAAAATGATGACTGCTCCCATCCAGGAGTCCCCGAGTGCTCGACGAACAGAGGATGGGCCAGCCACCGCTTCCAGCAGTCCTGGCGATGGTGAATCGTTGGCGCACATGGCAGGCGCGTCGGTGACCGCAACCGAGGCTACAATCGAAAAAGTCAATACCTTGGTAGCGGAAACTGCAGCTATTGTTGATGCGCCAGAGGCTAAGAATGCAACTCCCTCAACGGCCAAAGAACAAATGTCGTCACTCGGAGGGATGCCAGGAGTGGTCGTAGCGGCAGTCCGACCACAGAGCCCCCCAGCGGTGCCTCAAGCGACGGCGGAGGAGGACGAGGTTGTGGAGATCGAGCGTGCCGTACCTAAACCCCAGTCCGTCTGGATTCTCGAAAAACGTGGGGAAGAGGTAGTAGTCGTCAAGGAAGAAAACACCACCAGGGAAATAAAGAGGTTGAAATCCGCCGTTGCTGGAGTTATGACTCAAATCGAGGTGAGTACCACACCTGGAACACTGATACATGTTGTTGGAGATCAATGTTTATCTCTTGCATTGTTAATCCGCAGGGGATAGCTCGAATAGCCGATCAACGGCACCAACTGATGAAGAGGATGGAGCCCCTCGCCGAGGAAAATAAGAGACTCCGGGAGGCGTTAAGTCTTTTGGAGAAAAGTATTTAGAGGGCCCAGCGCGAGCGAGACCTTGCGGAGTCAAACTCGCGGGACCTTGAACATCAGAAGGAGGTTCTGTTCGATCGGCTAACAGATGCGTTTGAGCAGCTGAAGAAGACATCCGAGCAGCTAGCGATTGTGTCCGAGGAAATGAAAAATATGTCCGAGCAGTTGGGCAAGAAAAACAGAGAACTCAAAAATAAGAACGAGCAGCTTGACCAGAAGTGCCAGCAGTTCCAGGATGTATCCAAGCTGAAATCCGGTATTCTTTTTCACATAATGTTCTCTGAATTAATTGGTCGTTCATTTTTTCCTTTTCTTATCTTTTGTGCTTGTAGAGCAAGACGCAGAACTCAGCCAGCTTCGCTAGACGGTTGAGCAAATCCGATAAGAGAAAACAAAGGAGTCGGAGCGAGCAGATAAACTGGTCGAAGAATTGAAGGTAGGTACCCCCTGATCGGAAGTAATATCGTAATACTTTTTGGTCGTGACGAGCCATTGCAATTCTTGTAGATTATCGTCACAAAACCAAGGCACAGTTCGATGTGCTGGTGCAGGAAACCAAAGTCCAGAAAGACAACTTCAACACTATAACCGCCTCAATAAAACCAGTACTCAACTGCATCGACGTTGAACCGGCGCCCCGTCCTGACAGCAGGCAGCCAAGGCCGGACACCATCATTCAGAGATGCAAGGCAGCGTGGGAGAACTTCAAAAACTTCAACCGCGACACCATTTTGACCGCCACTACTCATGCCCTTGCAGTGGTTCGGTCCCATTATCCGTCCGTCGACATCCAATCGATAGGTGGTGGGTTCGCCGATGGGCTTAGCGACGCGCAAACCCAGCAGCTGGAGGATGACGTTGAGGATATTGCAAAAATTCTTGTCGGTGATATAGACCTGTTTGGCGACACAGAAACTGGAGGCGAAGCTTCAGAAACTGCCCAAATATTATCGTCTGTAACACTTTAATTAACCTGGTGATGAAGAATCGTTGTATTTACTTCCCGATGCAGTTATGCATAAGTAGTGTTTGATCAGTTAGTTTTCGCTAAACTTGACGCCTTAGTTAGGCCGTAATCCATAACGCGTAACGTGGAGCTCATGTGTATGTTGGGAAAAACAAGCGTTATCACAAGACCGCAGCCTACCGTCCAACACGCAGAGCACGGAGCTCATAACACGTTTGGTGGGATGTTGGACCCTTGGTGTCCTCTGGAGTTCTCATTGCAAAATACATGCTGTTCAGTAGCCAACTTGAGTAACTTGGTGAGAAAAATAGTTCAAGTGGCGTTCGAGCAGTTAGTTCATGTCTGAAATCTAGGCCTTGACTAGCCTGTAGTTCATAACGTCGAGCGCAGAGATCCTGACACGTGTAGGATGAATAGGCGTGACCAAGGAACCGCAGCCGACCAACCATAATGCAGGGCGTGGAGCTCCTGAGCGCGCGTAGGATGTAGTCAGAGACTGGGTCTTCTCCATAGAAAACAGAAGGAAAAAACGTGTGCTGCTCGAATATTGGCGAGCTATGTTTTGAAATTTGTAGCGAAAAATCATCGTCGTTTTTTGGTAGAAAAACCTGTGCGATCCGGAGAAAACATAGTAGGCAATTTATTGAGAAATCGTACTTGGCGAATTGGAGAAATCGTGCTCGGCGATTTGGAGAAATCGTGCTCGGCGATTTTGGAGAAATCGTGCTCGGCGATTTGGAGAAATCGTGCTCGGTGATTTGGGCGTACTTGGCGAGGTATTGGAGACCGTCACTGAGTGGCGTATAGGCTGCTAACGGTAAGTGAAGCTTATGATGAAGGAAAAAATGGAGAAAAATTATGGAGACCAGAACTTTATTAATATTAAAGTAAAGAATACATATCTATGTTATTTCAGGGGTGGAAACGTTTAAGGTGCTCTATGTGCCAGGAGTTGGGAACATCGAGTTCATCTAAGTCGCATAAGCGATAAGACCCTGGTCGAGTAACACCTTTTACGACGTAAGGGCCCTCCCATGGTGAAGACAGCTTGTGAAGCCCTTCGGTTTTTTGTTTCTGCCGTAAGACGAGGTCGCCGATCGCGAACGAACGACCTTTGACGTTACGGTTGTAATACCTCCACAGACCTTCAAGGTACTTGGATGTGCGAACACAAGTAATCAGACGTTCTTCCTCGGCCCGATCAATGTCTTCTGTCCGAACAGCTACGGCTTGGTCTTCATCATAGTTTTCTACTCTGGGTGCTCGGAATGCAATATCCGCTGGAAGTATGGCCTTTGAGCCATAGACCATAAAATATGGAGATACGCCGGTACTGCGACTAGCTTGAGTGTGCAGTCCCCAGACCACAGCTGGTAGTTCTTTGAGCCATCTGCCCGGATGCTTTTCTTCTTTTTGATAGAGCCTTTTTTTGAGGGCGTCGAGGATCATACCATTGGCTCGTTCGACCTGGCCGTTAGCTCTAGGATGAGCAACGGAAACGTATTTAACAGAGATGCACCGTTCTTCGCAGAAGTCCTAAAAATGATGGCCGGTAAAAGTTGTCCCGAGGTCGGTGATGATGCTGTTCGGGAGACCAAATATGTGTACGATGTCTTCAAAGAGCTCGACTGCTTTCTTAGCAGTAGCTGCGATGAGTGGTTTGTACTCAATCCACTTGGAGAACTTATCAATGGCGACGTACACATACCAGAAACCTCCTGGCGCTGGTTTGAAATGTTCGATCATATCCAGTCCCCAGCATGAGAATGGCTAGGAAGCTGGGATGGTCTGTAGTTCCTGTGCCGGTACATGTATTTGCTTGGCAAAAAACTGACAACCCTCACATCGTCGAACGAGATTTTCTGCATCGGAGATGGCCGTGGGCTAGTAAAAACCTACTCGGAAAGCTTTGCCGACCAGTGTCCTCGAAGCCGCGTGATTGCCACAGGAGCCAGAGTGAATTTCAGAGAGTAGCTTCACACCGATGTCTTGGATGACGCACTTCTGCAGTATCCCTTCCTTGGCACTTTTCCTCATCAGGCTGCCGTCTACCAACACGTAGTGCTTACTTCGGCGAATTAGTCATTCGGTTTCAATTTTGTCGGCGGGTACTTCGCCGTTGGAGAGGTATTTGATGAACTGTTCCCTCCAATCGGCGACCTGCGAAGGTATCGTGAGTACCAACTGCTCGGCAGGGGGTACTTCTACAACTTCATTATCTTCTTTAATGGATGGTGTTAAGAGGTCCTGAACGAAAACCCTTGGTGGAGCCGCGGTGCGAGAAGATCCTATCTTTGATAGTTGGTCGGCTATTTGGTTTTGATCCCGTACCACATGGTGGTACTCGATGCCATAGAATTTCCCTTCAAGCTTCCTAATTTCGGCGCAGTATGCGTCCATCTTCTCACTGGAACAGGACCAATCTTTATTGAGCTGATTGATAACCAGCGTGGAATCCCCGTATACCATGAGGCATTTGACGCCGAGCTCGACGGCTATACGGAGGCCGTGGAGACATGCTTTGTATTCCACGGCGTTGTTGGAGACCAGGAAATGTATGTGAAAAACATATCAGAGTTTATCCTTTGTCGGTGTGATGAACAGAATGCCCGCACTGGCACCATTGATATTAAGGGCGCCGTCGAAGTACATCACCTAGTGCTCAGGGCAAGTGGCAGTGATGGGTTCTTGGATTTTGGTCCACTCAGTGATGAAATTGGTAAGCGCCTGTGACTTTACGGTCGGTCTGCTTTTGAAGTCAATGGAGTAGGTGCCGAGCTCAACAGCCCACTTGATAATACGGCCATTGGCCTCTTTATTGCGGAGGATATCCCCTAGAGGGAACTCAGTGACCACAGCGATCTTGTAGTATTCGAAGTAATGTCGGAGCTTGCGTGAGGTGATCAAAATTGCATATAACAGCTTTTGCACCTGAGGATAACGAGTTTTGGGCTCATTAAGTACCTCGCTGATAAAATAGACCGGACGTTGTACCTTGTAGGCGTGTCCAGTTTCCTCGCGTTTGACGACAATAGCCGTACTGACAACTCGAGAAGTGGCGGCAATGTAAACCAGCAGAGTTTCATCTGGTCATGGCGCTGTCATGATTGGAGGTTTTGTTAAAAACAATTTGAGCTACTCAAAAGCTGTGTCTGCCTCCTCTGACCAAGAGAAGAGCTCGGAGGCCTTGAGGAGCTTGAAGAAGGGTAGCCCTTTTTCACCGAGGCGCGAAATAAATCAGCTTAACGCAGCCATGCAGCCTGTAAGCTTCTGTATATCCTTGACACATGTCGGCCATTTCATGTTGGTGATGGCGGAGACCTTATCGGGGTTTGGTTCAATGCCTCGAGCGCTAACGATGTAGCCTAGCAGGATACCGGATGGAACTCCAAAGATGCACTTTGAGGGGTTCAGCTTCCATCGGTATTTGCTCAAGTTTGTGAAAGTTTCTTCGAGGTCGGCGATGAGTTTGTCGGTGGTTTTAGTCTTGACGACCACATCATCGATGTAGGCCTCAACGTTACGGCCGATCTGTTGGTCGAGGCACATCTGGATAGCCCTTTGGTAGGTCGCTCCAGCGTTCTTTAGTCCGAAGGACATAGTAGTGTAGCAGTATGCACCGAAAGGCGTAATGAAAGACATTTTGACCTAGTCTTCCTTCTTGAGGGAGATCTGATGGTAGCCGGAGTAACAGTCAAGAAAGGAGAGAAATTCGCAGCTAGCGGTGGAGTCTACAACCTCGTCTATCCGAGGTAGGCCGAAGGGGTCTTTAGGGCAGTGTTTGTTAAGATCAGTGTAATCAACACACATTCTCCATTCTTTATTCTTTTTCTTAACAAGAACAGGATTAGCTAACCAATTTGGATGATACACTTCTTTTATAAATTCGGCAGCTAAGAGCCCTTTTTATTTCTACCCTAATAGCCTCCTTTTTGTCCGGCGCGAATCGGCGAAGTTTCTGCTTGATTGGTTTAGCGATCGGCGAGACATTCAAGGAGTGCTCGATCTTCTCCTGTGGTACCCCCGGCATATCTGCAGGTTTCCAAGCAAACACATCGGCGTTGGCACGTAGGATGGAGACGAGCGTGCTTTCCTATTTGGGGTCAAGGTGAGCCCCAATTTTTACCGACTTGGAGGGATCGTCGAGGCCGAGGCCGATCTCCTAGACTTCCTTGGACTTGGCGGAGGCACGGGGAGGCTCTGGGATCTCCATGTCGTCAGCAGATGCCATCTTGGCTTCAGCGACCACGCTGGCCATCTGGATGGAGAGGTCGGTGGCTTCGGCGAGGGCGAGACTTTCTATCTCGTAGGTGTAGGCGACGGAGAGGTTGGCCCGTAGAGATAGGACTCCTGCAGGCGAAGGCATCTTTAACACCAAATACGCGTAGTGCGGAACGGCCATGAACTTGGCCAGAGCCGGTCGCCCTAGTATGGCATGATAGGCGTTGTCGAAGTCTATGATGTAGAAGTTGATATGCTCCACTCGGTAGTTGGTTGCCGTGCCAAACTGTACTGGTAGGGTAATCTCCCCAAGTGGTCTGGATGCCCTTCTAGGTACCATGCCCCAGAAGGAGGAGTCTGAAGGTGTGAGATCTATTGGCCCGAGGCCAAGCTCCCTTAGGGCCCTAGCGAAGAGTAGATTCAAAGCGCTCCCGCCGTCGATGAGGACTTTTCTGAAGAGCACCTTCTGGACAGTCGTGTCAAGGACGAGCGGAAAACGCCCTGTGTAGGGTATGTCCGCCCACTGGTCGGCCCTGCTAAAGGTGATGGAGACTTCGGACCACGGGCGATAGCTGGGGTTGGCGGTGGTTTCTTCTAAAACGACAACGAGCACTCGTCGGGTGTAACAGAACCGACCAAATCATAAGAACGTAAGTACAAAAATAATCACCGAAGCGATCAAATTCCTGTACTTAAGCTCCCATAATTCCGGTAGTCCGGAAATCACGAAGGATTTCAACCAACTCTCGACATACAAACCAAGATCATAGTGATTCAACACAACACATCATCCGTTACAACATTTCACAAGTAGCATTCGGATTACATCCATCAGAGTTTAAATAAAATATTACAAACCAAGTTCGAATGTGCGGAAGCAACATAGTTTAGTACATAACTTCATAGTTTTCAAATACATTGCCAAGTCTGAGTCATGTCCCACAAAAGCACCATCAGGTACGAGAACTAGTAGAGACCGCCCCCAACGGTCTAGTCTTCATCCCCAGCAGGGAGAAGGCAGTACTTGCAGCAACCAAAGTAGAACTGGTCATCTGCAACAGGTGGGAGATAAATCCTGAGTACGAGAAGGTACTCAGCTAGACTTACCTGTCAAACTAGAAATAAAAGACACCAAGGGTCATGCAAGGCTTATGAGGTGGGCTAGCTAGACACAGTTGCATAAAAGAGCTTATGAATATAGTAACCAATTTAAACTTAGCAGCAAGTTATCATCATTTACCTGTCCACTAGATTAGCACCTGTACTAGAGCACTCACTTATTAGGAGCAAACAATATTAACCATAGCAGGTATAATAAGGCTGTCATCATCATATCATCATTTCCGAACCATTAAGTTATTTAGTGTATCTACTTTAGAGATAAGCCCGTCAAGTTCTCACTAACCGGGAGAGACGGTGACTCGAATCGAATTACAACTCAGCTGAGGGGGTATTCCTAACTCTCACCCTGGTATACTTAGCAAGGGTAGCCGTGGGTCATCTTTGGGACAACTCAGGAACCAAATTCACGGGTTTGATCAATGCCAGCACTCTCAGGGATTACCCTTCTGCTAGGACAATCATGACTTTTAAATCACCTGCCCTTGGACTCACGCCTACGGCTCCCTTTCGAGGCGTACTTTATACTTATCGACTCCCAGCCTGAGGTGAGCTACTCGGCTTCGTGGTCGGTCTCCAGACCCAGCGAACTAAGAGAGAGGTATGCGTTCAACATGAACAGGAAAGGCTCCAAGATTCAGTCCTTAATCAACATAGACGGAGTCACTGCAAACTGGCAAGCCTCCGTCCGGTCTTTATTTCAAATTAAGACTGGTTCTTTTCCACGATAGCAAATATAGCCAACCGTGCCATATGTATCTTCCTATATCTCGCAAGTGACAGGAAATCACCTGACTTCTACCATGTTAGAGCAGGGCTAAGCACTACATGAGCCTGAGCTACATAGGATTCAGGGTATCAATATCTAGACAAGGATTTGATAATCAATGCAGCAAGTGTTTGCATCCAACACCTAAACTTAATGCAACAATATATATATATGTAACAATAATACTGTAACTGCATTTCGGAAATTAGAAGGCTTAATATGCTCCGGGGCTTGCCTTTCAGAAAGTTGCATGGACGGTGATCCGGGCACTCAACGGTGACCTCGTCTGGCACTTCTCCTGAAGGCTGCACCTCCTGAACCTCCGGTGTCGGCTGCTGCTGCTCGCTCGGTTCCTCGAATTCCAGCAATGTTACTCTCTCTGGTACACCTATTGCATGCCGATGCATGAGATAAATATCATGGATGCATAAGGAATGACATGATGCTCATGATGAATGAATCACAGTAAGTGTTTACGAAAGCATCACTGGACACCCGTTTACCGAGTAAAATAGCTCTATTCAAATCACTTTAAGCATGTATCTAACTTAACTTAAAGAACAAGATTAACTTACCTATCTTGCATAACCTAAGATAAAGATGCTCATCTTCAGTTAAAGGCCTAACACCTAGGAACATTACCACAAACTTAGAAATAGTAAAGGCATACATAAATTAACAATTAAAGTTTCATATGCACACAAGTAGTCCCTTAATTCAATCACAACCAGAGTTCTACAATTCCAAATGACTTGCATGAGGACATTCTGGAAAGCTTATGAAATTTTCTACAAATCAATTGTAAACATCACAGCATGATTCTTACGTTAACCAAATCAAATTTCAGTAAACCTAGAATCTGTCTAGAAATGACAGGGTTACTAACTAAATTATTTAATGATGATGCAAAAGCATAATTTGACCAAACCAAGTTTACCAACTTGTTGCACATACCAGAGGAACACTAGAAAGTATAGTGCCAACTTCTAAATAAATTATTTAATATCCTTTTCAAATTTATTTAGTTAATTA
Source organism: Miscanthus floridulus (assembly GCF_019320115.1). Taxonomy (NCBI): domain Eukaryota; kingdom Viridiplantae; phylum Streptophyta; class Magnoliopsida; order Poales; family Poaceae; genus Miscanthus; species Miscanthus floridulus. The sequence goes on from NC_089590.1 coordinate 14,002,650, forward strand.
GGTGATTAAAGCAATATATAGTAAAACTGTTCAGACAAATCTACAAAAATTACAGTAGCTATCTCATGCTTCACATAGACTACCATAAAAATTTCAAAGCCATTGAGGAAGCAGAACTTGCAGTACCTAAAATAACAGGTGGCATGTCTATTTTTAGCATAATTAGGAAACCCTATTGAAAAGTGTCAAGCAACAGATTTCTTATTTTTCCTAGTATCATTCTAGCATAAGAATAGCACTCACCAATTTTTACCCTAACTAGATCTATAGAAAAATTATGAAAATTCACTCAAGATCCACTCATGCAAACAAGATAATTTTCTATCTCCTACCTACAATGTCCAAAATATATGAAATTTTAACTACAAGCTATTCATGATATGAGAAGTACACCATAAAAATTTCATGCCATTTGGAGCTACATAGAAAAAGATATAATTACCCCTATTTCTTGCATGATTAAAAGAGATAAATAGAAACTCTCATTTTCATAACAGAACATGACATGTATTATATTTTTAATACAAACTAGACATTATCATGAACTCAACAAAATTGGAACCACATCATTTGGATCTACCATCTAAGAGCTACATATTTTTGAATATATACACAATTCAGTGAAAAGAATACAACAAAACACAAATAAGAAAACCTATCTCAGCTACTGGGCCGGCCCGAAAGAACGGCGGCCTACGAAGCAGGAGTAGGCGTGGCCCAAAAACGGCGTAGCCCAGCTAGGCTCCCGCCTGCGTGCGTCAGTGACTGACAAGGCGGTCCCATGGGTCAGCGAGAGAAAACAGGGGGAAGAACTGACGGCGGCGCAACTTGTCGCCGACGACTCTTCCGGCGAACTCGACGGTGCTATGGCGTTCACCTCATCAGTGCGCTTCTAGGGGAACCATCTATTGAAGCTATCGTCGCAGCTAGAGGGGGTGGTGACGGCCACGGCGGCGCACAGCCACGGCATGGCCGGCTCCGGCGAGACGATGGCGTCGCAGCTCTAATGGGCGACTCGACGAGCATTAGCATCGCACCTAGGACCTAGCGCGTGAGAGAGAGAGGACGGGAAGGCCACAGTGGCGGTTGGCCGCGTGGAGCGCCATCTCCGGCGAGGTCAGCCATGGCAGCGGTGGAAGGAAATGACGATTTCACCCTTACCAAGGCTGAAATGGACCGACGGTGGGGTGGAGGTGGTAGAGGGGATCACGGCGAGGCTAGGAGCTAGATGGCCGGTGCGTTTTTGCAGTGACGAGCGTGCATGATGACGGCGATGCTCGGTCGGAAATGGAGGGCGGCTGTGGCTCGGTGCTGCGCATGGGGAAGGAGAAAGAAAAGCAAATGGAGCGGCGAGTGCGTCGGGCAGGCGCGCGGGGTGCTCATGTCGCGGCCAACAGCGCCAGGATGCTCACGGCGCGTGGCAGCATGATCAAGCGACCGGCGACGTGCGGTATACATGCGTCGGACATTTTCTGAAAATGGTCAGCACTGTAGCTCGCCTGATTCTCCGATTTAGTGATCCAACGACCGACTGACAGAGCAAGTTTGACGGTGATTAGCTCCTAATCCATGATGATTTAGATCATGCCATAGTTAACAAAGTTGATCATCTATATGTGAACTACAACTCTTATTAATGGAGCTCGAGCTGGTTTGGCTTTGTTAGGGAGATACAAGGTAAAAAAGTTGGGTACACGAAACTGAATCCAGTTATAACACTTAAAATTTTTCAAGTGTTTGAATCAGCCTTCAATTTTGACTTGTGGGCCATGTTTGAGGCTGTTCCACACATTTTCATGAGTTGATCATAAAACAACTTTTGTTCCTTGATAAATTAGCTACAACTTTGGTAAAGAGTGCACAGCCATGCAAAGTCTCTAAGTTGGTCTTTTGAATCAGTCAAACTGTGGCACTCTAAGGGTCAATTCAAGTCAAACCTCTCCCAAGGGGCAATTTTATCATTTTGATCTACATGAACAATGTCCAAACAATTACCCTAAGTGTAGTTAAGGTGTATTAGACCATGATCAACCACTTTACACAATTGTTATACCAATTTCTAATGATCACATGTGATGAAGCATAAAACAATCGATTCACTCAATTGTTGCAATTCCATGTTTCACATGTTTCATTACTTTTGTTGCAAGCTTAACTTGCCACATTCCTACTATGTTGCCATGTTTCAAGGTATGAGAAACTCATGTTGCATTCACATGTTTCACTACTACCATTCACAAGCAAATTAAGTATGAAACAATAGAATTGCGAATGTTGCATATGCATGTTTTAGTGATAATGGCATGATGACATAGATGATGCATATGTTTATGAAATGAAATGCAATTTTGTGGAAGCCAAACACCTAGGGTGTTACAGCCTTCCCCCTTAGAAAAATCTCGTCCTGAGATTTGGAAAGCGTACCATTTAGTATAGAAAGTTGGATGATTTTCCTTTAAATAATCTTCCCGCTCCCAGGTTGCATCCTGTTCACTATGATTACTCCAAACTACCTTGTATAACTTAACTACTCACATACGAGTCACTCTTTCTTGAGTATCCAGAACCTACACTGGCTTCTCCTCATAAGAAAGATCAGATTTCAAGTTGACTTTCCTTGTTGCTATTCTTTCCTCGGGAATACGGAGACACTTCTTCAGCTGGGACACATGGAATACCAGGAATATAGCCCCCATCTCACATGGTAGATCGAGCTTATATGCTACTCTTCCACTTTTCTTGATAATACGGTAAGGTCCAACATATCGAGGCTCAAGCTTCCTTTTGATTCCAAAACATTTTACTCCTTTCATAGGGGATACCTTCAGATAAACATGGTCACCTACTTCAAACTCAATAGGTTTTCTTCTCTTGTCAGCGTAGCTCTTTTGTCTAGCCTGAGCGACAGTCATATTCTTCTATATAGTTTGGACTTGCTCTTTGGCTTCTTTTACAAAATCAATACCATAGAATCTTCTTTCTCCGGGTTCCACCCAGTTCAAAGGAGTTCTACACTTGCGGCCATAAAGAGCTTCAAAAGGAGCCATTTTGATACTCTCTTGATAACTGTTGTTATAAGAGAATTTAGCGAGAGGCAACCAGTCCTCCCAAGAGCCTTTGCAAGAGATAAGACAAGCTCTAAGCATGTCTTCAAGAATTTGATTAACACGCTCAGTTTGTCCCGATGTTTGCGGATGATAGGCAGAACTACGGATTAGATGAGTGCCAAGATTCTGATGTAAGCACTCCCAAAAGCGAGTTGTGAATTGCGGTCCTCTATCTGAGACAATGGATTTGGGTACACCATGGAGACATACGACTTGTTGAAAATAAATCTCAGCATAATTGTGAGGATGATAGGTAGACTTGACCGGAATAAAGTGAGCAGATTTAGTTAGATGATCTACAATAACCCAGATGGAATCACAACCCTTTTTGGTAGTGGGTAATCCAACAATAAAATCCATGATAATTTCTTCCCACTTCCAGCCAGGAATAGAGAGTGGCTGCAATAATCCAGGCCTCATGTGAATAGCCTTGACTCTGCAACAGTTATCACACCTTGCCACGTAAGCTGTGATTTCTTTCTTCATCTTGGTCCACCAATAATACAGCTTGAGATCTTGATATATTTTACTGCTACCAGGATGGATGGACAATTTAGAAGAATGAGCTTCAGCCATAATTTAATTTCTAAGTTCTTTGTCTTTGGGTACCACAAGCCTATCATTAAACCAGAGAATTCCTTTGTCATCGACCTTAAAGTGCTTGGTCTCTTTCTCTTTCATCTTTCGCTTGATGTGAAACACACCCACATCAGCCTTCTGGAGTTCGATAATTTGACTTCTAAGAGAGCAATCCATAGTGATATTGTGGAGTACTATAGGATGAAGGAGGTGTGCTAGATGAAAGTCTTCACTAACTAAGGAATTGCAATGGGCCTTTCTGCTTAAGGCATCAGCAACCACATTTGCCTTACTAGGATGGTAGTGCACTTGAAGGTTGTAGTCTTTGATTAATTCTAACCATCGTCGTTGACGCATGTTCAACTCGGGTTGAGTGAAGATGTACTTGAGACTTTTATGGTCCGTATAGATGTTACACACATTACCTAGCAAGTAATGTCTCCAAATCTTCAGGGCATGAACAACTATGGCTAGCTCTAAGTCATGGGTAGGATAATTGACTTCATGTTTTCAAAGCTGGCACGTAGCATAAGCAATGACCCGGCCCTCCTGCATAAGAACACACCCCAAACCGGTGCCACATGCATCACAGTAGACATCAAAAGGCTTCTCGATGTCAGGTTGTGCCAATACAGGAGTAGAGGTTAGTAAGGTCCGCAAAGTGTGGAAAGCCTCCTCACACTTCAGAGTCCACACAAACTTCTCATCCTTTTGAAGTAGTCGAGTCATGGGCTTGGTGATTTTAGAGAAATCCGGGATAAAGCGACGATAATAGCCAGCCAAACCCAAGAAACTTCGGACTTCTGTGACCGTAGTAGGTGCCTTCCACTCTAGGACTTCTTGCACCTTAGTAGGGTCAACCAAAATTCCATCTCTAGATAACACATGACCTAGAAAAGGTATCTTGTTCAACCAGAATTCGCACTTGCTGAACTTAGCATAAAGCTGGTTGTCACATAGCCGAGTTAAAACAATTCTCAGATGTTCAGCATGTTCTTCTTCATTCTGAGAATATACAAGGATATCATCAATGAACACGACGACAAACTTGTCCAATTCTGGCATGAATACTGAATTCATCAGGTACATAAAGTGTGCCGGAGCATTTGTCAACTCAAAGGACATGACAAGGTATTCGAACAAGCCATAACGAGTAGAGAAAGCTGTCTTAGGTATATCTTCAGGACAAATTTTGATCTGATGGTAGCTAGACCTCAAATCGATCTTGGAGAATACCTTAGCTTTGGAGAGTTGATCAAACAGAATATCGATGCGAGGAAGAGGGTATTTGTTCTTGATAGTAACAGCATTAAGGGGGCAATAATCCACGCACATGCGTATAGACTCGTCCTTCTTCTTCACAAATATAGCCAGACAACCCCAAGGAGAAGAACTAGGCCGAATCAAACCTTTCTTTAGTAGCTCATTTAACTGACTCTTCAGCTTAGCCAACTCATTGGGCGGCATTCTATAGGACCTTTGAGAAATAGGAGCTGTACCCGGAATGAGTTCTATCTTGAATTCTACATCACGGTCTGGAGGCAATCCAAGCAAGTCATCAGGGAAGACATCTAGAAACTCATAGACAACCGGTATATCCTCAATGGATTTGGCTAGGGTAGCATTGGCTGTATTGTGGATAGAGATATCACGAGGTAACTACACTAGAAAACCCTTATTATCCATAGGATCCCTCAACATTACCACATGGGTTGATGTATCGATCAACACTCCATTCCCACTCATCCACTTCATTCCTAGGATTACATCAATTCCTACCCCCGGTAGAACTACAAGATCTGTAAGGAACTCTTGATCCCCAATCTCAATCTTTACATCTTTAACTACTTGGTTAGTCAGGATATTATTTCCAGCAGCACTAATACAATAACCACCCTTGACAATTGTAATCACATTCATCTTATGCCTAGATGCAAAAGTAGAACTCACAAAGGAATGCGAAGCACCCAAATCAAAGAGCACAACTATAGGGTGATCATTACCAAGGAACTTACCAGCGGTGACCACTTCACCCGTAGGAATTTCCTCCACAGTCGTGTAGTGAACACGCCCCTGACGGATGTTTCCCTGAGCATTCTGCTTGGAAGGATAGGGACACTTATTTGCCCAATGACCAGACTGGTTACAGTTCTAGCACGGCCTATTTGCTGGTGGGGCATTGGAGCTGCCCTGCCCAGAGGTATTCTTTGGCAAGGAAATTGTGTACCCCTTGCGGAAACCAGTTTTAACTTGGTTCTTCTTCTGAGGTGGGCGGTACCGAACATTAGCATTGGGTGGACGATACTGGGTCTTGGATACCACTGGTGCTTTGGACTAAGAAGCACCTGCCTCAAAGTTTCTTTTACGGTTCTTAGAAGCAGCATATATCTTATCATCGTTCTTCTGAGTTAGGGTGTCACTGATAAACTCATTGAAGGTGACACACTTGCCATTACCCATAGACTTCATCAGTTTAGGGGAAAGTCCCCTCTTGAAACTAGCTATTCTTTTAGCGTCAGTATCCACGAACTCGGGAGCATACCTTGCCAGGTTGTTGAATGCCTAGAGGTATTCATTAAGACTCTTGTTGCCTTGGGTTAGCTTCATAAACTCAGTATGCTTAATGGCCATGAGACCAGGAGGGATAAAGTGCCCTCGGAAAGCTATCTGGAACTGGTCCCAAACTATCTCGACATTTGCAGGGAAGGTGGTCCTGTGATGGGTCCACCAGATGCCTGTAGGGCCTTGGAGCTGGTGTCCTGCATACGAGGCCTTCATACCTTCAGTCAAATGGAGCAATCCAAACCTTTGCTCTATCATGCTCAACCACTCATCAACTTGTAATGGTTCTTCTGCCTCACGAAAGATAGGAGGCTTTGTGTCCATGAAGTCCTTAAAGCTGCTGTACTGGTTTGGCTCGGGTCCCTAGCGGACATGTCGATCCTCACGGTTAGCCATCTGGCGCATAGCCTCAGCTAGCATGCGCTGACTTTCAACAACTGTCTGCATTAGCTCAGCTGGTGTGGGCAGTGGAGGAGGTGGTTGTTCCTCATCTCCCATGCTACGACCGCGATGAAGGTTATAAGCCATCTGCAAAATGTATAGCCAATGAGCACTGACGATGTGGAAATCTTTGTAGATGAATTATATAATTATGCCAAACTGAGTCCATTGGAGAGAATGCATTTATATAATCAACAGAGGCACAATCATTCATCACAATCACCCAACTCATCAAGCGCATCAATTGACGCATAAATGCGATGAACTTAACCAACAATGAGATCTATAGACCGCAAAGACGGAATTCGTCAAAAGCTCACATACGTGGAGCATAATACGTTCGATAGGTTACATCCAAGCCATAGTGGTTCCAAACTTACATCAAGGGTAACATAGGGTTCGATATTACATCCCAACGATTAACTTGATACAAAGCTACTCGATCATGCATGAGGATCAACAAAAGACTAGCTCTTGCGTATTAGCTAAGTAGTAAGCTAAACTACGCATCGTCCTCGGAGTTAGTGTTGAAGATCCCTCCTCCATCTTTATCACTAGCAGGCTCTAACTCCTCATCTTCCTCCTCATCAGGTGGAACGTCCTCAGGTCCATTGACCTCCATGTCATCATCACCTTCAGCCATGATGACACCAGAGCCCATCTCATCCTCATTATCATTCTCATCATCAAGTGGTAGGAGAGGGTGAAGTTGATTGTGTAACAGGTGAACCTCCTCATGGAGATGGTCATTGTACTCTTCGGCATCTACCAACTGCTGCTCTAGCTCCACCTGTCGTGCTCTCAACACATTCTCTTCGTGCCAGGCTTCATTCCATTGGTTCATCACGTGAATCAACATGCGTTCACAGTTGCGGTGAGCAACTGTCAACCTCTGAACCTCCAGGGTCTCTTGGTCCTATTCCTATGTTACTTGCTCCAAATGGTGCTGAGCCACATTCCTCTCAGCAGTCACCCGGGCCAGCTCTGCCCTCAGCCTTTCCACCTCAGTAGGCTCTGGACAGGGCTCACGAGGAGCTAACCGGTGATGAGGCACCCTGCCTCCAACGGACTTGCGAGCAGTGAGTTTCGTGCGCGCCATCTGTAGCAAAAAGTTGCAATGTAAGGGGAGAATCATTTAAGGGATATGAAATTTAATTAGTCGGGACAATCATATTTTAAAGGAGGGAGTAATGCAAGAAATGCCATGTATGCTTGAACATGATGCATGCATAATCCGTACGTCCTCACAAACCTAGAAAAATTTAAAGGCTAGCAAAATATACGGTGGCATACATACGTTCTCTCATATACGGTAGCTAGTCGATCTACAACGATACGTTGTTAGTGTACCTGCAGAAAAATTTCATTTCAGCCCAATAATTTCCCAAAAAGGCATGTAAACTAAATACTTTCATACATACATCCCCCGATGCATATACTCTAGTATCACAGCTACCCGTCAGAGATACCCACATTTAAGTACTCTCATAGATACATGATCGAACATGTAAGTATGCGAGCAACCACAACTACTCTCCCCTAGACCGACGGTTGGACGGTCATGTTCTCACAACTCCCACTTACCAGAGCGTAGAGGTATTTTGATCCATATATTACCACCCAAGCGGATGGCATCCATACAATAGCACGCCGTATGGACGACGAAATAGAATCAAGCAGGAACCCCCAAGTTAGTACTTTAATAAGCCACCTAAGAGTCCTTATTTGGGCATAAGGGAAATGACCACTGGCAATACTTAGTATTTAATTTAGGATTTTCACAAATACTTTTGGTTTAAATACACAAATGACATGTTTAGTGTCAAATCTTGCTCTGATGCCAACTGTAACAGAACCGACCAAATCATAAGAACGTAAGTACAAAAACAATCACCGAAGCGATCAAATTCCTATACTTAAGCTCCCATAATCCCGGTAGTCCGGAAATCACGAAGGATTTCAACCAACTCTCGACATACAAACCAAGATCATAGTGATTCAACACAACATATCATCCGTTATAACATTTCACAAGTAGCATTCAGATTACATCCATCAGAGTTTAAATAAAATATTACAAACCAAGTTTGAATGTGCGGAAGCAACATAGTTTAGTACATAACTTCATAGTTTTCAAATACATTGCCAAGTCTGAGTCATGTCCCACAAAAGCATCATCAGGTATGAGAACTAGTAGAGACCGCGCCCAATGGTCTAGTCTTCATCCCCAGCAGGGAGAAGGTAGTACTTGCAGCAACCAAAGTAGAACTGGTCATCTGCAACAGGTGGGAGATAAACCCTGAGTACGAGAAGGTACTCAGCTAGACTTACCCGTCAAACTAGAAATAAAAGACACCAAGGGTCATGCAAGGCTTATGAGGTGGGCTAGCTGGACACAGTTGCATAAAAGAGCTTATGAATATAGTAACCAATTTAAACTTAGCAGCAAGTTATCATCATTTACCTGTCCACTAGATTAGCACCTGTACTAGAGCACTCACTTATTAGGAGCAAACAATATTAACCATAGCAGGTATAATAAGGCTGTCATCATCATATAATCATTTCTGAACCATTAAGTTATTTAGTGTATCTACTTTGGAGATAAGCCCGTCAAGTTCTCACTAACCGGGAGAGACGGCGACTCGAATCGAATTACAACTCAGCTGAGGGGGTATTCCTAACTCTCACCCTAGCATACTTAGCAAGGGTAGCCGTGGGTCACCTTTGGGACAACTCAGGAACCAAATTCATGGGTTCGATCAGTGCCAGCACTCTTAGGGATTACCCTTCTGCCAGGATGACCAGGACTTTTAAATCACCTGCCCTTGGACTCATGCCTACGGCTCCCTTCCGAGGCGTACTTTATACTTATCGACTCCTGGCCTGAGGTGAGCTACTCGGCTTCGTGGTCGGTCTCTAGACCCGGCCAACTAAGAGAGAGGCTTGCGTTCAACATGAACAGGAAAGGCTCTAAGATTTAGTCCTTAATCAACATAGACAGAGTCACTGCAAACCGACAAGCCTCCGTCCGGTCTTTATTTCAAATTAAGACTGGTTCTTTTCCACGATAGCAAATATAGCCAACCGTGCCATATGTATCTTCCTATATCTCGCAGGTGACAGGAAATCACCTGACTTCTACCGTGTTAGAGCAGGGCTAAGCACTACATGAGCCTGAGCTACATAGGATTCAGGGTATCAATATCTAGACAAGGATTTGATAACCAATGCAGCAAGTGTTTGCATCCAACACCTAAACTTAATGCAACAATATATATATGTAACAATAATATTGTAACTGCATTTCAGAAATTAGAAGGCTTAATATGCTCTAGGGCTTGCCTTTCACAAAGTTGCACAGACGGTGATCCGGGCACTCAACGGCAACCTCGTCTGGCACTTCTCTTGAAGGCTGCACCTCCTGAACCTCCGGTGTCGGCTGCTGCTGCTCGCTCGATTCCTCGAATTCCAGTAGTGTTACTCCCTCCGGTACACCTATTGCATGCCGATGCACGAGATAAATAACATGGATGCATAAGGAATGACATGATGCTCATGATGAATGAATCACAGTAAGTGTTTACGAAAGCATCATTGGACACCCATTTACCGAGTAAAATAGCTCTATTCAAATCACTTTAAGCATGTATCTAACTTAACTTAAAGAACAAGATTAACTTACCTAACTTGCATAACCTAAGATAAAGATGCTCATCTTCAGTTAAAGGCCTAACACCTAGGAACATTACCACAAACTTAGAAATAGTAAAGGCATACATAAATTAACAATTAAAGTTTCATATGCACACAAGTAGTCCCTTAATTCAATCACAACCAGAGTGCTACAATTCCAAATGACTTGCATGAGGACATTCTGGAAAGCTTATGAAATTCTCTACAAATCAATTGTAAACATCACAGCATGATTCTTACGTTAACCAAATCGAATTCCAATAAACCTAGAATCTATCCAGAAATGACAGGGTTACTAACTTAATTATTTAATGATGATGCAAAAGCATAATTTGACCAAACCAAGTTTACCAACTTGTTGCACATACCAGAGGAACACTAGAAAGTATAGTGCCAACTTCTAAATAAATTATTTAATATCCTTTTCAAATTTATTTAGTTAATTAGGTGATTAAAGCAATATATAGTAAAACTATTTAGAAAAATCTACAAAAATTATAGTAGCTTTCTCATGCTTCACATAGACTACCATAAAAATTTCAAAGTTATTGAGCAAGCAGAACTTGTTGTACCTAAAATAACAGGTGGCATGTCTATTTTTAGCATAATTAGGAAACCCTATTGAAAAGTGTCAAGCAATAGATTTCTTATTTTTCCTAGTATCATTCTAGCATAAGAATAGCACTCACCAATTTTTACCCTAACTAGATCTATAGAAAAATTATGAAAATTCACTCAAGATCCACTCATGCAAACAAGATAATTTTCTATCTCCTACATAGAATGTCCAAAATATATGAAATTTTAACTACAAGCTATTCATGATATGAGAAGTACACCATAAAAATTTCATGCCATTTTGAGCTACATAGAAAAATATATAATTACCCCTATTTCTTGCATGATTAAAAGAGATAAATAGAAACTCCCATTTTCATAACAGAACATGACATGGATTATATTTTTAATAGAAACTAGACATTATCATGAACTCAACAAAATTGGAACCACATCATTTGGATCTACCATCTAAGAGCTACATATTTTTGAATATATACACAATTCAGTGAAAAGAATAAAACAAAACACAAATAAGAAAACCTATCTCAGCTATTGGGCCGGCCCAAAAGAACGGCGGCCCACGAAGCAGGCGTAGGCGTGGCCCAGAAATGGCGCGGCCCAGCCAGGCTCCCACCTGCGTGCATCAGCGACTGACAAGGCGGTCCCACGGGTCAGCGAGAGAAAACAGGGGGGAGAACTGACGGTGGCGCAACTTGTCGTCGGCGACTCTTCCGGCGAACCCGACGGTGCTACGGCGTTCACCTCATCAGTGCACTTCTAGGGGAACCATCTATTGAAGCTATCGTCATAGCTAGAGGGGGTGGCAATGGCCACAACAGCGCACGACCACGGCATGGCCAGCTCCGGTGAGACGACAGCGTCGTAGCTCTAATGGGCAACTCGATGAGCATCAGCATCGCACCTAGGACCTAGCGCACACGAGAGAGAGAGGACGGGAAGGCCATGGTGGTGGTTGGCCACGTGGAGCGCCATCTCCGGCGAGGTCAGCCATGGTGGCGGTGGAAGGAAATGGCGATTTCGCCCTTACCTAGGCTCAAATGGACCGACGGTGGGGTGGAGGTGGTAGAGGGGATCACGGTGAGGCTAGGAGCGAGATGGCTGGCACATTTTTGTAGTGACGAGCGTGCACGACGACGGTGATGCTCGGTCGGAAATGGAGGGCGGCTGTGGCTCGGCGCTGCGCACGGGGAAGGAGAAAGAAAAGCAAATAGATCGGCGAGTGCGTCGGGCAGGCGCACAGGGTGCTCATGTCGCGGCCAGCAGCGCTAGGATGCTCGCGGCGCATGGCAGCGTGATCAGGCGACTAGTGACGCATGGCATAAACACATCGGATGTTTTCTAAAAATGGTCAGCACTGTAGCTCGCCTGATTCTCCGATTCAGTGATCCAACGACCGACTGATAGAGCAAGTTTGACGGTGATTAGCTCCTAATCCGTGATGATTCAGATCATGCCATAGTTAACAAAGTTGATCATCAATATGTGAACTACAACTCTTATTATTGGAGCTCAAGCTGGTTTGGCTTTCTTAGGGAGATACAAGGTGAAAAAGTTGGGTACATGAAACTGAATCCAGTTATAACACTTAGAAAATTTTCAAGTGTTTGAATCAGCCTTCAATTTTGACTTGTGGGCCATGTTTGAGGCTGTTCCACACATTTTCATGAGTTGATCATAAAACAACTTTTGTTCCTTGATAAATTAGCTACAACTTTGGTAAAGAGTGCACAGCCATGCAAAGTCTCTAAGTTGGTCTTTTGAATCAGTCAAACTGTGGCACTCTAAGGGTCAATTCAAGTCAAACCTCTCCCAAGGGGCAATTTTATCATTTTGATCTACATGAACAATGTCCAAACAATTACCCTAAGTGTAGTTAAGGTGTATTAGACCATGATCAACCACTTTACACAATTGTTATACCAATTTCTAATGATCACATGTGATGAAGCATAAAACAATCGATTCACTCAATTGTTGCAATTCCATGTTTCACATGTTTCATTACTTTTGTTGCAAGATTAACTTGCCACATTCCTACTATGTTGCCATGTTTCAAGGTATGAGAAACTCATGTTGCATTCACATGTTTCACTACTACCATTCACAAGCAAATTAAGTATGAAACAACAGAATTGCGAATGTTGCATATGCATGTTTCAGTGATAATGGCATGATGACATAGATGATGCATATGTTTATGAAATGAAATGCAATTTTATGGAAGCCAAACACCTAGGGTGTTACATCGGGCAGCGAGCTTCTGTTCCCTTCTGCTCTCGTTGGAGGCGAAACCCCCGAAGATGGTGGCGACCACCTTGTCGTGGTCATAGAAGGCATTATTATTATCCCCCGAAGGTCGGCGTCCTCCATTCCCGCCATTGTCGTCGTTGTACTTTTTCTTTTGGAACTCCTTAGCCAAACCAAGGCAGTCCTTCATCTTATGTTTGGCATTCCTGTGCAGGGGGCACGGTCCGTCAAGGATCTTCTTGTACTGCTCATCGTAGTTGCACTTTGTGCGTGGCTCATTGACGTTGGCAACAACGTGATCTGGTCGGCAGCGGTGATTCTGACCAACTTTGTATCCATCTGGCCGATCCTGTTCGCTGTCCCGATGGAAACTACGATCATCGTAGCGGTGACCATTATGCTGTCAGTCTTCATTGCGGTCGTCGTGGAGGTGATCGTTGTGCTACCGGTCGTCGTTGCGGTCGTCGTGGCAGCGAGGCGGGCGATTAGTGCCTGTATCTTCATTAAAACGCACCTCTGCTTCCTCGGCATCGGCGTATTGGTTGGCAGTTGTGATCATCTCGCCGATTCTAGTAGGTGGCTTCCTGTTGAACTTAGAACGGAGTTCTTAGTGATGAAGTCATCGGACAAAGGCGGTGATGACTTCGGCTTCCGTGATGTTGGGAATAGAATTCCTCATCTCGGAGAAGCGTCTGATGTAGCTACGAAGTAGTTCAGACGGCTTTTGGGTGATGCGGTTGAGATCGTGCTTGGTACCCGGCTGCCTGCATGTGGCCATGTAGTTGTCAGTGAAAACTCTTTTCAGATCTTCCCAAGATCTGATTGAGTCCGGGGCAAGGCTTGTGAACCAGCTCATGGCAGCTGGCGTGAGCATGACGGGGAGATAATTAGCCATGATGTTGGTGTCTCCTCCGGTGGCACGGACGGCGGTGGCATAAGCCTACAGCCATTGGGTTGGATTCATCCTCCCTTCATAGGGCTCGACCCTGGTGATTTTGAAGCCACGGGGCCACTGGAGCGTTCAGAGCGCCCTAGTGAAAGCTAGGGGCCCTTCCAGGCTGTTAGGACTGACATCGGTAGTATTGCCAGCGGCGATCGGCTCTAGAGCTAAGTCCGGGTTGTCGTACTCTTGCTCGTACTCCTGGCGACGTCGTACTTCATCTTCATGGCACCCGAAACGTCGTTGATCGATACGCCATCGTGCATCCCGAAGGTTACTGAGGTGCACTCGGGCGTCCTGTTCGACCTCTTGGTCGTGCTGGCGATGATGCTCGGCGTGGTGGCCTCCAACTCCCCCCTAGGGGGTAATGACTGGTCAACGAAGCGGCTTTGACTGGGGCGGCGATTAGATCTAGGATCGGCTGATCGGCGGATCACGCTCGTGGAGCATGAAGGTCTCTGAACTTCTCGGATCTCATTAACTTGACAGTGTGCCACTTTAAGCACAGCGACGACCTTGGTGAGCTCAGGCGTCTATGGTAGGTGAGCAAGTTTGTTGGCGGCCATGGCCAGATTGGCGCTCGGCGTCTTGAAAACATCATGGCTGTCAACGTGGAGGAATTCTTCGTTGAGGTTGCGATGGAGGGGCCTTCCTTGTGAATCGAACTGGTTATCATGAGCGGCCTCGGCCATCGCAATGGCACGTTCGTTATCATGTCGTTGCGCACGGTTGGCATTCCTATTTTCATGGGCAGCACATTCCTCATCTGTTTCACCATTTTGAGGGGGGCTGTCGATACTGACGTTGAAGATTGCGCCACCCCGGAAAGGTAGGAGAGGAGGTTGCTTGGTGAAGGTCTCGGCGAGGGGCTCGGTGGAGCCTTGAGACTCGGAGTCTGGATTTTCCTCAAGGATAGTTTGGAGGGATGCTCCGAGACCCTAGCTAGCATGCAGCATGTTGACGGTTGGTGGAAGCTGGTCGGCGAGCTGGTCGGCGAATTTGCCCCTCAGGGCATCCTGATACGTAGCGGTGGTGTTGGCGAGCCTGAAGGGTAGGGCGGCGAGCCCTAAGGTTTCCCGAGCACTAAACACCGACAGATCAGGATCGGAAGGTGGTCGGTGCTGAACAAGGGTGTCCAGAGCCGACTCAGCAATAGAGAGGAATCGGCGAGTTTCAGGCCGACCCGATCGATAGACTCGATCAGATCATCATTGTCGACGTGCCTCCTCTAGTAGCGAGGAAACGAGCGACGAGTGGCTGATGAAGTCAACCCTGGAAGTGGCTCTGAGATTGGATCTGCAATTGCAGGTGCGAGGGTGGTCGGCGCAGAATGGATCTGCACCGGCTCGAGAAGCTCTTCAACTCCGTCGGCGTTGATGACCCATGTGATGGATTCGACTGTGAAGATCTGGCCGGGCTACGGGAGGAACGAAGAGCCTACGGAAAAAGCCATCTTGTTCGATAAGGAAATAGTACGCACACCCCTACCTAGCGTGCCAACTGTCGATAGAATATCATCGACAGTCCACCGAGGGGTATCCCGTGATGGTAGATTGATCGGCAGAGGAGCGTGTAATCAAGAACAAGAAGGCAACAGAGACACATGAGTTATACAGGTTCAGGCCATCAGTATGACGTAATACCTTACTCCTATGGTTTGTTGGTTTGTATTAGCTATCTTATGATTTGCCGTGATTTCGTAGGGGGTCCCTGCCCGCCTTATATAGTCTGGGGGCAAGGTTACAAGTCGGTTAGATCTGAGAGATAACTAGAAAGTAATAACAGATTACAAGAAACATAGGATCGTACGTATCCTATCAGATCTCGTAACATCTTCAGGATATCCTCCCCGTGCCTTGTGGGAGTCACCGATCAGAATCATGCCCCGCAAGGCTCCTTCTTGTGGGCTGGGCCACCCCTAGAGGCATAGCCCATGTGACCTACCGTGGGTATCCGGGGTCGTACCCCCCACACTGAGGACGAGCGAACATAGCCATGCCTAGGTGTTGGTGCTAGCTGATCTTGAAGGCCTTCTCCTAGCGGTGCCAGAGTCGAAGGAGGACGAGCGAAGCCATGGTGACATGATACCATATGTGCAACTCAAGGTTTTCTCTGGTTTGTCTGATGCTAAGGGAGGAAGAAGGTTTGGAGTGAGCTTGAGAGGATACCCTTAGCTTGCCTTAAAAGCCCCACGTCTCACGAGCGGGGAAGGAAACAGTGAACTCCATGACTTGAGCGGTCATCACCTATGCGTGTCATGGGCGATGTAGTGGGGAAGACGAGGCGGGGCATCCATTTGAATCCCTGGCACATTTGATTCCATGGCATATTTCATCCTCATCTATAGCGGGACGCGCAATATCTATCGGACCCAAGGAGGCGCGCATGAGTACATGGGAAGTCAGAGTACTTGGTGAAAATTTTGTTATCCAATACCCTCGCATAGGTAAACGTATGATACACCCAATGTTCGAAACAAGTCACCATTAGTTAGGGTGTCCCCAATGGGATTTTAAATAGCTAGTGAGAAGGATTGTTTATATTATTTATAGGGGAGAGATTGCATGAAAAAAACTCGCTAGGGCTAGGCTCGTGCAGTTCCCCATAAGACCTATGTATACCTCTCTTGTTTATTCCCTGCCACACTTGTTTATTCCTTGGAACATTTGATTCCCTGGCAAATTCGATTCCCTAGCACAATTGTTCGTCAGGTATAGCAGGACGCACAATATCTGGCAGACCAAAGCAGGTGCGCATGAATACATGGGCAATCGAATTGGTTGGTGAATAGATTCCATTACCTAAATACCCTCGCACATGTACCGTGTCAGCTGCGTCGCTGGTTTGAAACAAGTCACCGTTTTAATGCGATAACCAGTGCTATTTTAATTTTGATCTAATTGCACATATGTTCACCGTTTGATATGGCTGTTTACCTAGATCGATCACCGTTTGATACTACTGAAACTAGTGTGATCTGATCTAATTGTGCACAAGTAAACCATCACTCATTCTACCCGATTGTAACTAAAAAATGTTAGATTAAGTACGAAATAAACTAGAACTGAGTCAAACGTTCAACAATAAAGTCATTAAAGGAACTCTTTATTGATAAATTCAACAATACTACCAGATGTACAATAGCAAAGACCTTACACATATGGGGATAACCCATACGGAGGAGCATGTTTGTCCCTCCGCATCTTTAGGGTCGGTGTGTGTGCGCAACCCACAATGGGGAGATGCCCCGTCAATTGCTCCGGTGGGTTCACCACGAGCGGACGGTCGTGGCCATTCATGGGCTGACCGGGAACCGGCCGGGTCGGCTCCTCCCTCGATTGATATGAGGGGGCACAGGTTGTGACCCGTGAGCTGTCCTCGTCTGGTGGGCTTGTCGCCAGCGGGTCAGGGCTTTAGGGCCCTACCGCTTTCGTCTAGGTATGCATCTATATTCCTTGTTGATCTCATAGTTGAGTTCTTTGAGTGCGACTGACCTGTTCTAATTTGATAGCAGCTAGGGATTGGTAGGACTAGGAATTGCCCTACCTCCCGTGCAGGAGGAGTGGAGACCCAGCTTGCAGCGAGTTGCGATAAGCCATGGGGAAAGTCGATTGGCGGCGGTGCGACCTTCCCTTCTAGGGGTTGCGTCCTCCTGGCTGGTCATGAGTATGGCGGCAGTGACGACAACGGTGATGGCTGCGATCCTCGTGGCGAAGGCAGAGGTTGGGTTGGAGGTGACCCTTGTGATCCCTCCCCGAACAGTTGTGGCAGAAGAGAGGAGGGAAACTAGGCTCCCTGCCTCGCCCGACGGAGGAATGCATGGTTCGCCCTCCTGGTCGGAGCTGGAGGGGTCAGGAGGAGATGTGGCCAGGCCAGAGGTAGAACATCCACCGATGAGCCATAGAGTCCAGATGGTGGAGATCCCCTGCTCTGGTGAGGTAGGCACTAGGATGGAGCCGCCAGCCATCATGCCATCGTAGTAGTTGGTGGTGATCCGGTCGTCGCACGATATTGCGATGGCTGGATCTTCCAGCGGGTCAGGGGTGACCCACGAGCTGGTGTGACCCTACCCTAGCGACTCGAGGAAGGCTCAGTTTGTCCTTCATGATGAGGAGGAGGTGGGGCTCTAGCACTTGCTTGGGGAGAGAGGAGTGTCGATGTTGTCTGACCTCGCCCAAACCAAGGCGAGGCTTAAGGAGGCCTTGGAGCGGGTGGAGCTCATCCTCCAAGCGGTTATAGTTGACCTACCATGCATCATAGAGGTAAGTTCTCTATGTCTTTAGCGTTTGTCCTTGACTCCCTAGTCTTTCACTGGTTGTTTTAGCATGTTTGCTTCTTGCTTTACTGGATTTAAAGGCGATGCGACCCACAAGTCCCATTTCCTTCAGGAGGAACACGGTCGGATGGGGTGGGAAGCCATGATGTTGTGGTGGGTTGACGAGCTTCAGTGTCAGCTGGAATCTGCCCGCCATGAGTCCCAAGACTGGGCAGTCAAGGCGACGGGAGCGTGGGCTGCGGAACTGCTCGTGGCAGAACAGGCGATTGCTACCGAGCGAGAACTCAACACGGTGAAGGTCCACTTGGTGGAGACCAAGGCAGCACTTCAGAAGTCCTTAGAGGCTCTAGAGATGGAGCGGAAGGCCCGGTTGGAGACTGAACAAGAAGTGGTCACGCTCCAAGGGCAGGTGCTTGGGGTAGAGGAGTCGAACGCTCGACTGCTCGAGAAGGTGACCCAGCAAGAGGAAGGACTGTCCATCCTTGAAAGCACCTATCTTGGTACGTATCTGTTCCACCTCTGGTTGATGCCTTGGTTTTTCTTTTCCTTTGCTTCTAAACTTATCGTCCTTTTTCTAGAACTAGGTGGAAAAATTGGTTCTCTGGAGACAGCCAAGGTAGCAATCGGTCGGAGCTTGGAGGCGCTAGCCAAGTCTCTTGAAGAGCGACGTGCTCTCAAGGGGGAGCTTGACCAGATCCATAATGTCGCCCATGTGGTGGTTTTCGAGGTGTTTAGGTCAGGGCTGAGCACTAGTATGCCCGCTGTCCAACTGGCGGAGGTCCCAAACGAAGTTCGGGTGCTCATCTCCGACGGCATGTTCTATGAGACATCGAGGGTGCTGACCTCGGTGGCAATGCACCACCCAGATCTGGACATCGCTGCCATCTGCAGAGGGTACATCGATTGGTGGAGCGCAGATGCCATCCATGCACTTGGGGAGAGCTTGGTGCCATATGCACAGATGGTTGCTGAGCAAGTCTCCACACAGTGGGTGATGGAGGCTCACCGTTCGACCATGGCTGAAGGTGTGCACCAAGAAGATGTTATCCAACCTATGGATGGAGTGGAGACTGGGTTGGAAGCGAGCGTCGTCCCGCCTCTGACAGAGCCGAACATCATCCCGTCAGAAAGCGAGCTGCCCTTATCCTCGTTGAATGCATCATCAGCCTATGTGTAAAAGATAAGTTCATGGGGAAGCCCCCGTGTGAATAGTTTTTTTACATTCGTGAATACTTCAATTTTGTTTTTGTGATGGAATCACTCATAAGGGGAAGCTTGTTCCATCTGTCCTTGTCTTACCCTAGCATAGCTTTGTTTTTTATCCTTTCTTTTTCGCACCTGCCCATTTGACCCATAGGCTGCAACCTTAAGAACCTGAGCGTGGCCCGCGAGGCTCAGCTACTCGTAACCATAGGTCATGGCGAGGTGTGATCAGTTGGGAGTTTAAAACAAAAGTTATGTAGGGTAATTTAAAGGAACGGACTACCCTTTTGTTTGGGCGAAAAGTATTACTATATGATAGTAAAAAAGAGAGGTGGTATCACACCCTCGTGGAGCCCCCAAGCGACCCAGGCCGAGAGTGCTTGGGCTGGGGTGCTTATAGGAGCAAACGTTGAATGAAAGAAAATGGTAAGATTGAGCTTTAGGGTATGAAACGACATAATTGTTCGACATTCCATGTGTTGGTGAGAACGTTGCCATTGTCGTCCTTCAGTCAGTAGGTGCCGATCGGATCACCTCGGTCACCATATAGGGTCCTTCCCATGGTGGAGAGAGTTTATGTTTCTCCTTGGTTGATTTTGTTCTCTGAAGCACGATATCACTGACCTCGAGGATCCTCCCCCTAATTTTTCTTTCATGGTACCTATGGAGAGTTTGCTGGTAGCGAGCAGAGCAGATGACGGTCATCTCACGAGCCTCCTCGAGTAGGTCAACCGCATCCTGCTAAGCCTCCGTGGCTCAGTCTTGGTCGAAGGCCTTCACTCTTGGGGGGCCATGGTCGAGGTCGGAGGGCAACACAGCTTCAGCTCCATAGGCTAGGAAGAAAGGTGTGAACCCTATGGATCAGTTAGGGGTCGTTCTTAGGCTCCAAAGGATCACTAGGACCTCTGCAACCCATCATCCGGCATACCTATTGAGTCAGTCAAAGATGTGTGGCTTAAGTGCTTGGAGGACCATGCCATTGGCCTGCTCGACCTGACCATTAGTATGCGGATGTTCGACTAAGGCCCAATCGATCCTGATGCCATATCCATCAAAGAAGTCCAGGAACTTCTTCCCAGTGAAGTTAGTTCCACGGTCAGTGATGATACAATTAGGAACACCAAAATGATAGATGATGTCAAGGAAGAACTTGACCGCCTCTTCCGAGTGAATGTTGGTGATGGGCTTCACCTCTATTCACTTGGTGAATTTGTCCACTGCTATGAGTAGGTGAGTGAAGCCACCCAGGCCCTTTTTGAGGGATTCGACCATGTCAAGGCCCCAGACCATGAATGGCTAGGTGATGGGGATGGTTTGAAGCTCCTACGCTGGCAAATGAGTTTGCTGGGTGTAGAACTAGCATCCCTCACACTTATGGACGACCACCTCTGCATCTCGCAGCGTAGTGGGCCAGTAAAAACTTTGGTGAAAGGCTTTTCTGACCAGCAACCTTGGGGCTGCGTGATGTCCATAGATTCCGGCATGGACCTCGAGGAGCTGTTTCCCTTGGTTGGTAGGGATGCATTTCATGAGCACCCCCGACAACTTTGCTTGTAAAGCTTGTTACCGAATGTGATGAATGTCTTGGCATGTCAAGCAATTCATCGTGCTTTAGTCCTTTCTGGTGGGAGAATCTCCTTAAAGAGGTAGGTGAGTAGTGGTGCTCTCTAGTCAGCTTGATCGAGTGCTACCATGGCGACATCAGCGGGCGATGTCATCATGGATGCACCAAGGTCGGAGCCCCTGAGCATCAGATTGGTGTCGGAGTGTGTTTGGATCAGACCTTCTAGGATGTGGGTGGATGGCTCATGAAGGTCATTGATGAAGACCCCATCTAGAGACGGCTCGTGAAGGACCTTCTAGGATGCAAGAAAATCGGTGGCATCATTGTTCTTTCGGGGGACATGATGTAGTTTGATCCCCTGGAATTTGTCCTCGAGCTTGCGCACCTCCTAGCAGTATGCTACCATGAGGGGGCTTTTGCAAGAGGACTCCTTCATGACTTGGTCAATGACCAACTTCGAGTTGCCACGGATGTACAACCGTGTAGCGAAGCCTGCTCCCATCTAGGGAGATCAGAACCACTCCAGCCCCTGAGCTAGGCGCCATCACTGATTGTCGAAGTACATCATCCAGTACCCATGGGTGACGTCTGGGGTCGGGAGCTGGACCTCCGTCCATTCAGTGATAAAGTCCGTGAGAGCCAAAGACTTAATAGTTGATATACCTGATGTCGTGGCCCATTAGCTCGAGTGCCCACTTGGAGATCTGTCCCATAGCATCACAATTGCGAACGATGTCTCCTAGTGGGTATGAAGTGATGACCATGGCTTTGTGGTCGGTGAAGTAGTGCAGGAGCTTCTGAGTCACCATCAGCACAGCGTATAGAAGTTTCTACACCTAGGGGTATTAGACCTTGGCATTGGTGAGTACTTCACCGACGAAGTATATGGGTCATTGGACCTTTAGGGGGTGTCCTGGCTCTTCCCTTTTGATGACTAGGGCGGTGCTCACCATGTGGTTGCTTGCCACGATATAGAGGAGGAGGGGTTCTCCCCGTTCGGGAGCAACAAGGATTGGGGCCAATGTCAGTGATGCTTTGAGGCTTTCCAAAGCCTGTTGTGCCTCCTCAGTCTAGATGAATGTGTCTGCCTTTTTGAGAAGTTTGTAGAGAGGCATCCCCCGCTCACCTAGCCGGGAGATGAACTGGCTCAGGGTGGCCAAACAATCGGTGAGCCATTGTATGCCCTTGATGTTGCGTATAGGGCCCATGTTGGAGATGGCCATGATTTTTTTCAGGGTTGGCCTCGATGCCGTGTTCGGACATGATGTATCCAAGCAGCTTCCCCTTTGGAACCTCGAAAACACATTTCTCAAGATTCAACCTTTGGAGGTTTGTGAACGTTGCAGCCAAGTTCATGATCAGGTCGCAAGCTTGAGCCATTTTGACCACTATGTCATCTACATAGACGGCGATTGTTGGTTTTGGCCGCTCGACTTGGTTAGGCTGGTCGAGCGGATTGATTTGGTCGGCGAAGCATTGCTACATGCACCATTGATAGGTGGCGCCAACGTTCTTCAGACTGAAGGGCATGGTTACGTAGCAGTACAAACCATATGGGGTGATGAATGAAGTTGTGAGCTGGTCGGACTCTTTCATCGCGATCTGGTGGCAGCCTGAGTAGGCATCCAGAAAGGAGAGAATTTCACATCCTGAGGTGGAGTCGACTATCTAGTCTATGCGTGGCAAAGGAAAATGGTCCTTTGGACACGCTTTATTGAGGCCGGTATAATCAACGCACATTCTCCATTTCCTGGTCTTCTTTTTAATAAGAACAGGATTGGCCAGCCAGTCGGAGTGGTATACCTCCTTGATGAATCCAGCTGCCAGGAGTTTGGTGATCTCCTCACCTATGGCCCTACGCCTCTCGTCGTCAAAGCGATGCAGGTGTTGCTTGGTAGGGTTTGAGCCCAGGACAAGGCATAATGCATGCTCAGTGACCTCCCACGGTATGCCTAGCATGTCAGAAGGTTTCCATGCAAAGACATCGCGATTGGCGCATAGAAAGTCAGCGAGCTCGCATTCCTATTTGGCTGGGAGCTTGGCCCTGATCCACACCATCTTGGTTGGGTTGGTGGGGTTGATTCCCACCGCCTTAGTTTCCTCGATTGGGTGGAAGGCAGTCGAGGAGGTTGGCTTGTTGCAGTCTAGGACTGTTGGAGTCAATGAATCTCCAAGCTGAGGGAGCTCGGCTGAGTTGATGATGGCAGTGGCGAGCTCAAAATGCTCACGGTCGCCCGTGTAGGCATGCGAAAAGGTGCTACCCATAGTGATGACGCCATTCGGTCCCAGCTTCTTCAACTTGAGGTAGGTGAAGTTGGGGATCACCATGAACTTGGCGTAGCATGGCTGCCCCAAGATGGCGTGGTAGGACCCTAGGAAGTCCACCACCTCAAAGGTGAGGACATCCGAGCGGAAGCTGGCTCAGTCACCAAACATGATGGGTAGGTCGATCTACCCGAGTGGGTATGCCTATGTCCTCGGCATCACACCATGGAATAGAGAGCTTACTAGGCGGAGCTCTGACCGGGGGATGCGCATGGCGTCGAGGGTGTCGACTTAGAGAATGTTGAGGCCGCTGCTCCCATCCATCAGCACTTTGGTGAGGCACTTCTTGCGGACAATGGGGTCGATGATGAGTGGGTAGCGACCTGGTTTGGTGATGTGGGAAGGATGGTCCCTCTGATCAAAAGTGATCGGAGATTCTGACCAGCTAAGGAAAGAGGGGACAACCGTTTCGGCGACGCATGCCTCTCAGTAGTGCACCTTGTGCTGGCACTTGGAGTAGATGGCATCAGATCCCCCAAAGATCATGAGGCATTCCTCGAGATCAGGAAAACTATCATCATCCTTGCCTACCATGCCTCCTTTCTTGGCCACCACCTCCTTGCCCTTTCCTTCCTTCGGCCCACCGGCCTGCCGCAGAAAGCGCTTGAGGAGTTTGTAGTTTTTGTAGAGGTGCTTGACAGGGTAGGCATGGTTGGTGCATGGGTTCTCCATGAGCTTGTCGAAGTGGTCGAGCTGACCCTACTGGGGCTGCTTGCCCACGCGATCGGCCATGGCGACCAAAGCAGAGTTGGCCGATTGGCGCCGATCCTTCTTGTTCTTTTTGCCCCTTTGCGTGGAGGGGCCTTGCCTTGGTCCTCGTGCTTAGCCTTGCCCTTGTCCTGGCCTCCGTTAAGGACTGCTCCGACCGCCTCCTCACTAGAGGCATGGTTCATGGCGATGTCGAGCAGGTCATGGGTGGTATGGGGCTTCAAACAACCAAGCTTGTGGATCAAGGACTCACAGGTTATCTCGAAGAGGAACACGTAGATGACATCCATGTCAATGACAGCAGGAAGGGAGTTGCATTGTTTTGAGAACCTATAGATGTAATCCCACATGGACTCATTGGGCTCCTACTGGCAGCTCTTGAGGTCCCAGGAATTCCCAGGACGGACATAGGTCCCCTAGAAATTCCCGATGAAGATCCTCTTGAGATCCGCCCAGTCGTGGATGTTGTCAGGCAGGAGGAATTTGAGCCTTGCTCGAACATGCTCCCCCACACAGATGGGGAGGTATTGAATGATGAAGTGGTCATCATCCACTCCTCTAGCTCGGCAGGCGAGCCAAAAGTCTTTGAGCCATATACTGGGATTCATTTCCCCGGTGTATTTGATCATGTTGGTGGGTGGTCGGAAGCGCTGTACGAACGACACTTTCTAATTGCGATGGCCAAAGGCCCGTGGTCCTAGGCCATCTAGGCTGGGACTCCAGTCGTCCGATCGGTGACCATGCCTGGGGTGCTTTCCCCCGCTCCCCTCGATGGTTCGGCCAGGGCCCATGCCGCCTGCTCTCACCACCTCTTGATGGACGTCATCATCATGCTGGGCTTGATGCCGATTGTTGATAACACTGTGAGCATCATGGTTCAGCCTAAGCCAATCGCGCATAGGTGGTTAGTGCGGAGCGGGCGCCGGGTTAGGCTGTGGTGCAGCCGTGGCCTCCTGTTCCATGCCCGACGACTGTAGCGGCGAGTGGATGGAGCGATTCAATTGGTGCACCCCCATTCCCTCGGTGGGGAAAGAGGCCATGAGCCGGTGTCGTGACGTGGAGCTCTCCGCCTGTTGAACGGCGGTGGTTTCCACCAGTGCCCGAAGGTTCCGATGGATCGCCTACTCCTGGGGGTCAATAGGCTCGAGAAGGCCACGTAGAAGCATCGCCACAGCGGTGATGTTTTGGCCAGCCCGAGCGAACTGTGGGGATCGTTTCCTCCATCTAGGATGTTGCACTGGACCTAATGGACGCGTCCCTGGGCGCCGCTCGCCGGGTTACACATGTGTGGCACAGCGTGCTGCGCCGAGCGTAGGTGGCAGTTGGCTCTGCCGCCTTTGTCGCAACTCTTCACCATGCTCCTATGCACGAGCGAGGGCCTCCGCATGAGGGTCCGGAGGGGTGTGAGTCTACAGAGATTCTGCTACCACCAGTGGCTGTCCCAAAGTGTCTGCCATAGCGCACTCCTAGGATAGAGGGTGGCCAAGTGCCACGTCGCCGATACTGGAGCCATTGCTTTCAGCCTCTTCATCCACGAGGTCATGAAAAGTGGCAGGAGCGTAGCCCGCCATCCCCATGAATTTGGATGTGAGAGGGGCGGCATCAGCGTCCTTCGAAGCCCCCATGCTTACGTGTCCATGGAGGACTTGAGGCCGTAGGGAAACCGATAGCATGGTGGTTGTAGTGGGGGCAACAAGGCCCCTTCAGAGAATTAGTGAAAGGTACTCAACAGCGAGTAAAGAACAATATGCATGGTACTCACAGTGGGTTTGAGCCCAACGTGGGCTCGAAGCGAAGCGCAGGTGTCATCGGGTGGCCCGGAGCCGATGGAGGGCGCTCCTCCTCCTATGGGCATCGGGACAAGTGCCTCCTCGTGGAGGCGAAGCACGCTGAGCTGGTCGGCGACGAAGTATATGCTTCTGAAGAGGAAGGTCTGGAATGGCTCGAAGACGGGAGGAACCCACATTCCAACAGGTGGGAGCATGAGAAACTCCAGCAAGCCAAAGCGAATCGTATCGCTTGAGCCTATCATGCCGAAGATGGTGGAAAGGTGGGCCATCCAATGACCAAAAGCGTGAACGCACGGCGTCCTCCCCACGGATGGCGCCAACTATCGGTGCAAAAAGTGAGCAACAAGTAAATATTTGTAGTTTTGTCGTGCGTTGTGATCGGATGTGGACTAGCACTCAATGACATAGGGTTTATACTGGTTCAGGCAATGTGCCCTACGTCCAGTTCCAGTCGGTCAGTGACTTTATTCCTGAGCCTAGGTGCTCAAAGTTTGCTGTGGGATTACAAACAAATGGGAATAAGAAGGGGGTGTTAAAGATCCGGTCGGACTCTGAACCAAAGGGCCAAGAGTGATGGGAGCTCCAACGTGCGCTAAGTATTGGAACGTATGCTCTGTGTAGCTTTAGAGTTCTAAAGTTGTGGAGCTGTTCAAATGCTCCGAATGTCTAAAGCTTAGCAGAGAGAGAGTCAGAAAATGGCCTCTCTTTGTTGGGAGAGAGCGCATCCCCTTTTATAGGTGAAGGGGATAGCCTTACAAGTGAGAGAGAGAGAGTGTGTGTGCACGTATGCTACTAAGTCTTGTTGCCCATGCTGTCGGGTACAAGACGGTCGTTGGCGCCTACAATACTGTTTATGTCAAACGCATGTGGCAGGCTTTATCGTGTTTGCCTGGTATGGTAGATGACGGCGCCCACAACATTGTAAGACAAATATCGGCGCCCACAACACTGTTTGGGTTCTGACATGCCTGGAAGGTTGTAGAGCACCCATCTGACATGGTCTGGTAGTACTGTCCTGAAGGTGTGCAGGGTACGGTCCTCGGTATTACGGCTGACTTGAGTGCCTTGCCTTATCTGCTCCGCCTGATTCTTGGGTCCTCACCGAGCGGGCGCCTCCGGTCGGTCGTTCTCAGTCGGCTCCGACCGTGTTAGTCGGAGTTGGAAGTTGTAAGCGGAGGTTCGATGTATTCCCGGTCGGAAAGGGGGTCGAAGTCGGAAGCGATCGCCGTCCCCTCTTTGTCCAGGCCTTCCGGTCGAAGACTGGATCGCTCTTCTGGCCTGTCGTTAGGTATCTGGGCCGGCCTAGGAGTCGCGTGTTGTTGTAATGCCGTCTGCTGGGCTGAGCTTTCGCTGGAAAGCGGGCCCATTGGGGACCCTAGGTTATGAACCCGACAATAAGTTTATTGAATCATTATACGAAGATGAAATGACAGAGAATCTTTTCAAAAATTGAAGCAGTATACCTTGCAAAGTTGTATTGTTGCTAGCAAACATGGGTGTTAATCTAGTTTATACACGGTCTAAGCTTTTGGGAAAAAAGAGAGAAAAACTTCAGTCCGAACTCACTGCCGTTCCTTGTGAAAATAGACATTCATTTGCATAATTTTTGTAGTTTTGAAACATTCAGTTTGCAGAATTGTTCACCGGTCAACAATTTTGTACACTTGAGCTTCCAGAAAACATTTACAAATGTCATCATTCGATATGGCAAAATATTAATGGACACTACTACGGCCCACGTGCGCAGGCGCACGCGACTCCGTCCTCACGCCTCCTCCTTCCCCCGCGCGGATCCCTTTTTCCTCGGCGTTCGTTTCCCTCCTCACGACCCCTTCCTCACCCACCCCTACTTCCCCCCGCCGCCCCCGGCCAACGGCTCCCTCACCGCCAGTCGCGCCGCCCATTTCCCGGCACCACCCCTCGACCTTGCCCTCCTCCTCGTCCTCGCCCCCGCCGATGCCCACCGCCCACGGTGGCCTCCTCCTTCCCTCCCCCCTCTCATCGCCGCCATGGCCGTAGGCGTCCCGCCCCGACCTGGTCCGACCACCTCCTATGCCGCCGGAACCCTAATGTCGCCCTCCTGCCATCCCCACCGCCTGGCCGGTTTGCCTCCCCCAAGCCCTTCTAAGCCCGTCAGGGTTGAGCCAGGAGGTGGGGAGGCTTGCACGACCGTCGGAGATGGGTCACATGGCCGCTGGGGAGAGAGTGCGCGGTCGCTGGGGAGAGCACGAGCGGCCATCGAGGAGGCTACCATGGCCGCCGAGGAGCATGTGCGCAGCAGCCGGGAGGGGGGGGGCGCGAATCGAACAGCCGGGCGGTTTCCACCCACGAATAGGACGGGCCGCGACGGTGTGCATGCCACACCACCAGATCGTGCGCGCTCGAAAATTAGCATTCCCGAATATTAATTGCTTCTTTGCATCATCTTGCAATTTCACAGTGAACTGACTCAAGCATCATGGCTCCACTAGTCTCTTAAGGACAGACAAGACTGATCACATCCTGTCATTTTGAATTCTCATGAGATAACGTTACCTACACGATTGCATATAGTGTCAATTTACAAGGCTAACAAGGAATACATGCGTCAAAAAGTACTTGACTTAAACAGTAATTCTAGATATATTTCATTTCAAGACTTGTGGATCCACTGTGAGTAAATCCATATAATGTCTCCTAATTTTTTTTAAGTGTATGGCCCATAGTACCATCGCTGTCCATAAAAGAAAGCAATTCTACGTGCATTCTTGATTCATTGTGTTTAAAGTTTGACCAAATATATCGATAAAAATATTAATACTTATGACACCAAATGAATATAGTATGAAAACATATCTCATAGCAAATCTAATAATACTTACTTGATATTATAAATATTGATATTTTCATTTATAGTTAGTCAAACTCAAGATACTTTAACTTGGTACTATACTATAATTGAATTCTTTTATGGATGCATGGAGTATTAATAACTAACTTCTTGTCTTGTTCCAGTTACATAAAAAAATAAAATTTAAGGAATTGTTTCCTGGTTGTAAACTTGTTGCTAAATTACTAAATATGTTGGGTGTTAATCTAGTTTGTACAAAATTCATGGTTCTATATAAGGTTTTTTTAGGGGGGGGGGGAGCCGAGGGAAAGTTGGTAGTCTGAGGATTCACTTCGAGAGAAATTATTAGACGTTCCTTGTGAAAATAAAGATATCAGTAATGCTGCGGTGCGAGCGTTTGTCCGTCCGGACGC
The DNA here is from genome assembly GCF_019320115.1 of Miscanthus floridulus. NCBI lineage: Eukaryota > Viridiplantae > Streptophyta > Magnoliopsida > Poales > Poaceae > Miscanthus > Miscanthus floridulus. The sequence continues at coordinate 14,031,913 of NC_089590.1, forward strand.
TTCTTCGTGGGCCGCGACACCAAACCAACTATCCCCTCTCATCTGCTCAGAAGTTTCTCAAAAAAAAATCCCCTCGTCCACTCGTTCCTGCTCCAGGCACCGCCCCTTCCCACGCCGCACCTCCGGACGCCCCTACCACTGCCTAGCAGGATGCTCTCTCTTCCCCGCTCCCTCCAAGCATCAAGCGTCTGCTCCGGTGTCTCTCCCGTGTGGTGTAACACCCCGGTGTTATGCCTGCATTTAGGCACTACAAATCATACATATCATGCATCATCAAGCATCCTAATCATACATGCCTAATCATGTAAATAACAATTGAAACACTGTTTCGAAACATATGAAACGTGTTGTGAAACCTGAATGTTGCATACCTTTGTTAGAATTGTTTTGCCCTGATTTTGTTTGCTCGGTTAGTAAAACATGTTTGGATATCATGGTAAATCATCTAAAGATGTTTAGTTCAATTTTTGGAGCAAGGTTTGTATTCAAATTAATTCAAAAGTTGGCTTCAAAATAAATTCCCAAAAATTAGGGTTTTGAGTTAAATTTGGACTTTGAATTTACAATTCAAAATCTAGAAAAAATTTGGCTTTGGTCATAAAAGCAAAGTTGTAGAGAATTAAATTCTAAGCAACTTTCATTTTTGATACATTTTTAAAAGAGATCATTTTCTTGCTCAAAATAATAATTGAAAGATAGCATGTAAAAATTCATTGAAAATATATATGAAAAAGGTTTTTCCCTCCTTATCGGGCCACCGCCTTGCTTCTGGCCCGCCTGCCGAAGCCGGCCCAGCGCGCCAGCGAATCCCCCCCCCCCCCCCCGCACCGCTCCAGCCCACCTCGCCTCGGCCCAGCCCAGAGCGCTGGCTCCTTCTCCCGCGCGCCGCGCCAGTCGTCGCGCCACGCCACGACCGCGTCAGGAAGCTCTCGCCGCATGGCGACCATGCGTCGGCGTCGCCCGCCGTGCGGCAGCCACGACCTGCGCCCGCGCCCACGCGCCCGCCTTCAACTGCTGGTGCCCGTGCGCTCGCTCACTCCCGCCCGCGCTGCCTTCCTTCTCCTCCAGAGCCGAGAGCCCCAAGCTCTGCCCTCGCCACGCCCACGCACCCACCGGCGTGATTCGCCGCGGCTCCTCCACCTCGGCCGGAATTCGTGCGCCCGTAGCTCCGCCTCGCCCTCCTTCAAGTCGCACTCGCGCTTGCGTCACCTTCCGAGCTCAGGTTGAGCCTCCCCGAGCCTCGCCACCGACGGCCATGGCGCCGCCGTGCTCGGCCGCCATGGAAGTCGTCTTCCTCCCCTTCTCCACCCTGCTTAGCTGCCTGCTCGCATTCGCCAACGCCTCGCGAACCTCCTACGCTCGCTCGCTTGTCCTGACTCGACTGACAATGGCCGCCGGCCGCTGGCCGAGCCGCGCCGCCGCGTAGTCTCGGCGCCGGCGTGTTCCCTTCGCTTCGGCCGAGCTGGGCCAAAGCGGCCGTGGGCCGAAGCCCCTGCCAGGCCGCTGCGCTCCCTGGCGCTCGGGCCGCGCAGGCCGAAAACGGCCGTGGGCCAGCTGATTTCCAGCGGGCTGGCCCAGTATCGTTTAAATGAATTGTTTTCATTTATTCTTTATTATTTGAAATTTGAAATGGTTTGAAAAATGTTTGGGTACTCAAATTTGCTCCAAATTTGTTGAAATAAATTTTGCTAGGTTCCTTATCATCAGATCTACTTGGGAAAAATTGTGCATGTCATTTTTGAGATACTTTGCTGTAGAATTTTATTTAATCATGAATATTGCTGATAACTTGAAAAATATGTAGAAAAATCTATAGTCTTCAGAAAAATATGATTCCAAGTTTGTTAATCTTCTTATGTCATGTACTTCCTAGGAAAAATATGTTTCATACATGTGCTGTGGAAAACTTTGGAGGTGTAGTTCAAGTACCTTTAATGGCTGATTTTTGTTATTTTTGCTAGAGAGCAAACTTTGTATAAAACATGCATGTGATAATTTTTGTACAGTCATTGTATGCTATGAAGAACCTAGTAAAAATATTAATTCTGTTGTTTGACACTTTTCACAGTTCAAAGTATTTTTATGTACAAAATCATGCCATAGTTTGTGATTTTTGTGTAGGCTAATTCACTCATTCAAACACCATGAAAATCTGATGGTAGGCTAATTAGAGTAGTACCATGCTACTGTAATTTTCTTAGATTTTTATAAGCACCAAAAATATAGATTGCTGTTGTAGCCCTAATTTAAAAGGAAATAAAATAATCATCTTTAATACAAGATTAGTTAATAATAATAGCTTTGGTGTGTCTTTGAAGCATTTGATAAAATGTATTGACTTAAACATATTAGTAGTAGAAGAGAATGCAGTAGATGACATGTGCTTGTAGTATATTTTCTTGAATGATGTTGACTACCTTGCATTCGAGCATATCCATTGTATTCATCTCATCCGATGCACCGATTGCATAAGCACTTACGCACATTGCATCATACAGGATCGCAAACCGAGAACCCAGTCGTCATATCCGAGGAGCCCGAGGAGCAGCTCGAGGTGCAGCAGCAGGAAGTTCCAGAAGCCGACGAGGAGGACGTTGAGGAACTTCCAGAGTGCCCCGATCACCGCCCGAGCTCCTTCGAGAGAGGCAAGCCCCGAAGCATTTTTCTCCCGGTTTGCAATGATTTAATTAAATGCTTTACTTTAATTGATGCATTACGTTTAGGAGTTGTTTGCAACCGTTGCTGCATTATACCTTGTTTACCTTTGTTATACTATATCCTTGTTACCCTGGTATCCGCAGTCGAGTCAATGCTTAGCTGGCTTAGACCGATAGAAGTCGGGTGATTTCCTGTCACCTGCGAGCTATAGGTGGTTACCTGGATCTGCTTGGATGACTATGAAGTCATGGTATAACTAAGTGTTAAATGAAGTTGAGACTGGACGGAGACTTGCAGAGTTTTGGACTGTAGTGTTTTTCGTCTGTGTCGATTAAGGACCGATCGTTGTTGGGCCTCGAGTCATGTTGAACGCATGCCTTACATTTAGCTAGCCAGATAAAGTACCTTCCGACCGTGAAGCTGGGAGATTTTTCGGGCCGAGTAGATTGCCCGCAACGCACTGTGCCGGAGCAGGTGTGGTAGGACACGGGGGCGGGATGATAAGACCAAAGTGCAGTCGGTCGGCCCCCGGGTACATGTGGTTCCTAGCAAACTCGAGATTCCTGGAAAGTTGACTCGGTGATCAATATCTCACTTTAGCGGGTGAGTGAAGTTTGTGTAAGGAATAAATCGCCAGCTGGTTAGGAATCGATTCGAATCGCCATCGCTCCTGGATAGTGAGCACTTGACTTGAGTGACTTCATCGTAGTAAATGTTTATGGAACACTTGGACAGTTATAATGAATATGACAGTATGGAAGTGGTTTAATGATCATTGATTATCGCTATCTGCTTAATCACATGTTTACTCTAGTATAGGTGCAAATCTAGTCGACGGGTTCATAATAATTAACTTGGCAATAATGCTTTTAGAAAGGTTCTTGAAATGCTAAAAATGCTTCTTTTGCAAATGAGTCAGCTACCCTACTATAAAGCCCTTCATAATCCTTGGTGTTACTTATTTTCGGTTATGTCGGGTAAGTCTAGCTGAGTACCTTCTCGTACTCAGGGTTTTATTCCCACTTGTTGCAGATGGGCAGATGTATTACGGCTACTGTATCAACTGCCTTTATCCTGCGATGGGTGATGCTTAGGACCATGGGCATGGTCATTCCCTACGTCTCATCTGATGCTTTTGTTGGAGATGATCAGTCGCTGGCACTATATTTAAACTCTGTGTGAGTGTGTGTGTGGTTTGAACAAATGACTTCCGCTACTTTTATTCGAACTGGTTTGTAATAACTATGTTGAAACTCTGATGTATCTGAGATTGTGAACTTTTACATAATATGTGATGGTGACCGCTAAACTTATTATGATCTTGGCTGGAATGGAAGTTGGTTTGAAATCCTTCGTGATTTCATGGACTACCGGGTTATACGGGCTTAAGTTTGCTAAATCGTCTGCTCTGGCAGATGATTTTCTTACTTAATTTCGTATAATTGGTCGGTTCTGTTACATGTGGCCGCCCCCTTCCCGCACTGCTCCTTTCCATGAGGCACCGGCCCCTCCTCGTGCTGCTCCACACGCCCGCGCCGTACCACCATCCAGCGCCACACCCAATCCACCTCGCACCCTTGGTAGGAAGGGGAGGCCTGCACCACCGTAGTTCCCCACCAACCCTTCCAGCACTGCTCCTTTCCCACAAGGCACCTGGGCCCTTCTCGTGCTGCTCCACGTGCTCGCGCCGCACCACCATCGAGCGCCACGCCTCATCCACCTCACTCGTCACGGAAAGGGAGGTAGGGGAGGCATGCGCCCCCATCTACCTCACACCGTTGGTAGGAAGGGGAGGCCTGCGCCACCACAGTTTCCCACCAAGTAGGCCATGCCCGGTAGCGACGTCGTGTTTTCAAGTGTTTCAGGCATTTTCAGACATGTTGCAAGCCTATGTTTCAAGTGTTTCAGTTGTTTTCAGATGTATGTTTCAAGTGTTTCATATGGATGATGCAAATGATCTGGATGTCGCATATGTAGCAGTGGTTGCACGTGTATGATACAAGCATTTGTTCCCAATGTTTCATCTGTTTTTTCTAGACGTATGTTGCAAGTGTGTTTATCTGGATGTTGCATATGTTTCACACATATGTTGCAAGTGTTTTATCTGGATGTTGCGTATGTTTGCAATAGTTTTCAAGTGTTTCTCAGTTTTTTTGCAAGTATTTTAGACGTATGTTGTAAGTGTTTTAACTGTTTCTGACATATGTTGCATATGTTTCATCTGGATGTTGCAAAAAGTAGATCGGGATGTTGCACATGTTGCAAGCAGGAAGCGGGCACAGGAGGAGGCAGTCCCACATGTGTGCGGGAAGCAAGGCGGGCAAGGGCAATCCCCATGGAGCGGCGCGGGCGAGCATGTGGGCAAGCAGGCGGGCGAGCAGCGCAGCCGGCCAGCAACCGCGGACGTCCGTCCGGACCTCCGGACGCTAGCAGTACCGTAAAGATATTCCTTTTAGAGCCTTTGGATCCCATAAATTGAAACCAATATCTCGAAAGTATTCTCCATTTCATTATTAAATTACTTTCCAATTCCTGTCATTTGAGATATTCTACTAGCAGAAAATCTACACTAGTCAATAGTTATGCACACATGAATTTGCTGAAACTACAATGTCATCATTCGGTAGCCAAAATATTGCTCCTTCAATTGCATCACCTTCCAAATTCACAGTAAACTGACTCAGGCACCATGACACCACTAGTTTGATGGTAGACAAGAACTGATCGCAACCAGTCATTTCAAATTCATGAGATAACGTTGCAGCCCGCCATGTATTGCCTATTGTGCAAATTTACAGGACTAGCAACATGGCATACGTCAAAAAGTACTTGGCTCAAACAGTCTTTACACCTTCTATAAATTGGGTACCACCACGAAAGTACATATCGAACCAATCAAAGATCATTGCTTGCAAGGAGCTCCTTATAGCTGGTACGCCCAAAATAACACAACAGTTCTTTTGTAGCTCACTTCATATAATTTCTTTCGAGTTATAGTTTTTACTTAGTTTCAAATTATTGTTTTTACTATATATACATATAGACGTGACATGACGTATATCTTGGTATACAGCAAAAGTCATGTACAAAGAATATTTTTCTCTTAGTAATATGTGCATATTTATGTATATTCTGTCACACCCAATTTTAAGAACAAAAGAGGATATATGAAATCTTATGTGCACCCCAGGAACGGTCGCACACATAAGTGGACAAATTGTGAATTGTACCAACACAATGTTTATTACATAACGAATAAATATTCAACACATAGTCTCAAACATAGATATAGTAGCTACTAAGATAACTCTCTTGCGGAAGCTCCAACAGGGACGTCAACTGGTGAACACCAAGCCTAATACTCATCACGATAATCTTCAATCCAATCTTGATCTGTTACCCATCCGGGATTTTTCCAACATAAAAGATAAAGCAAGGCATAAGTACATGTCGTACTTAACAAGATAACTAAGGGTTCATGAGGCTCAAATAGCTGACACTGGTTTACTGCGGTTAGCATTTAAGTCATCATCAGGTTTAGCATTTATTAACATCAAGGTAGCAATAAACCCATAACACATGATCAATGAACATGAATAATCAATATCTTAAACAATTAACATAAATGATCATCTTAACAAGTAAAAGTCATCTTGTTTATGTGTATAGCATATTCATTAATCAAGTTTCAAGATCATGATTGTTGCACTAGCAATAGAACTACCCAATGCAACCCTCCCAGGGTAACAAGGTAATTAAGTATTCAAAAGCTAGGAAATCCTACCATAGGTAGCAAGGAAGACACATGCATATGTATTTTAGTGAGCATCATGAATAGGACAATAAGGAAGGTCCTTAGCTATACTTGCCTTGATCAAAGTTCTCCTGAAAGTCTTGCTGGTCTTGCTGATCGTAGAAGTTCTCTTGATCACCAACGTAAATCTCACCGTCTGAACTCGATCAACATCACCAAGCAGCAACATACAATCATCCAAGCAATCATACACGAGGCAAACAAATAAATTTAATTAGAATAGTACACCAACAGAGACAAACAGTTTTGAAAAGTTCATAAAACTATTCTATACGTCGCTACGATCACACAGACACGAAGATCACGAAAAACGGAGTTACAACGAGAAAGTTAGGATTAAAACAAGTTTCCCTATGAAAGAAATAGATTAAATCTAAACTCAAAATTTAAAGTTCAAAAACATGGTGACAAACTATATGAACAGATAGATCTCGAAAAGACGAATCTAACGCAAGTTGAACGGATCAATTTGGAGTTAAAACGAAGAAGTTATGAGCAATTAAAGGCAATGGCAAAACTGTAATTAATTAGAACTTCTATTTGAATCTGCAAATTGGAAAATACGTTTTCAAAACGAGAAAACGTATTCACTGGAATACGCCATGGGACCGTGGGTTCTATATTTAAAAACCGCAGGGGCTCTTTAGCAAAAGTGCACGCGAAAGGGTACGGGCTATTATGGACCGTTGGATCCAGATCGGACGATCCAGATCAGACCCGAAGGGAGGAGACGGCGCTGCCGGCCGGAATTGAGGGAGGAAGCGACGGCGGCCATGGCCGATGGCCGTAGAACTCGCCGGAGTTCTCCGTCCAAGCGATTTAGGGCGCCATTCGTGACGAGACCGGTACCAAACGAACCGGGAGCTCAAGGGCTACTCACCTATCTAGAAGATGACGCCGGCGATGATCCGAGGAGAGCGCGCGGCACGACGAGGCGGCGGCGGCGTTCCTGCGCACGATGAAGTCGCCGTTCAAGCCAAATTGGACCGGGAAAAGACTCAGGAAGATGCGCGGGTTCAAGATGAAGCTACCTAGCTAGCTTACCGAGGTGATGAAGGACCGTAGCGGCGGAATTTAACGGCGCGGCGGCCTTCTAGGGTTGCGGCTGCCGCTGCGAGCTCGGGAAGCGAAGGTGGCGATCGCTAGGGTAGGGAAAAAGGCGATGGGAACGCGCGCACGTGATTTATAGGGTGAAGGCGCGGTGCGGACGCACCAGGACGCGAGGAAAAACGTGGCTCGGTTGGTGCCATGTCCGACCCGAGTCCAGTTCGAGGAGGAAGACACCGCTGACATGTGGGCCCGCTTCGTCAGCGAGACAGAGAGAGAGGAGGACTGCTGCCGCTGTGGGCTGCCGTGAGCTGGGCTGGCCTGCGGCCCAAGGAGGAAGAAGGAGGTCTGCAGCGCGCTGGGCCAGAGGGAAAGATGGGCCTCGCGGCCAGAACAGAGAAGAAGGAATTTCCATCTTTTTCTTTCTATTTCCAGAATTTTCAAATGGATTTTCAACGTGGATTTGAATTCCTTTTCACATGCAACAAAAACCAGTCCATCACAATTAAAATATGCTCCAGCATGAGTGCATCAACATGTCTCTAGCCTTAGGATGAATTTTACTTTCACAAAAATTATTTATTTAACTAGATTTGCATGCTCACCAAATCACTAATAATTCAAATTCACTTATTTCAAAGTGATGCAAATTTTTGGGTGTTACATTTCCTACTGTTGCATGAGCCTATATAGTACAAAACTTGACTACTGATGGTGATCTGTAAGCCAAGATTTATCTTTCAGATAGAGTCTCTGGCAAGAAAAAGAATCTATAGAACGAAGTATATATATACAGAGATAGATTACCATCTCATTAATACTTATGACTTGTATGCCCTCAGGTTAATCGATCAGGTTCACCAAGAGCAATGAAGATTCTTGTGTGTGCTGTTCTCATGCCCCTCATCAGCAATTGCACTGCGGAGATGCCCCCTATAATGGCTGCAGAAAAGAGCAGCCGTGATGAGGTCGCAGGACGAGCAAAGGCATATGCTGCAACATTCAAGAAAATCGGTAATAATAATAAGCCTGACGATGGACATGGAGACCATGAGGACCCTTAATCCCACTAGACATTCAAGTATCATGTACCTTGTTATCCCCATATGTATGTACCAGCACCTTATTACGATATTAATATATATAACAAATAAAAGTGGACAAGGCTGTCCAAAAGGGGTACCATAGGGCACCTTTGGCACCAGTTCTAGTACTAACTTCACACTCAGCTTTTGGAACCCTGCCAAACCCTTAAAATACAATTGGATTCTAGCACTTAAAATACAACTAAATTCTAGTGAGAAGCTGAGAAGAACCACTTTTCCATTTACATTACGAGCTAGAGTTAAAAAAATAATCTACTCCCCACCGTTTTCCACTGCTCCTCATTCATTTATCACAAGAATCACTTCAGGATTGATTCTCACCTACTCCCCACCAGAATCACTCTTTCTAAGAATAAAAAAGTGAAACTCAAGAATAGTTCTACCAAAGTGGCCCATAATATGCAACCCCATCCCCTCCTGCTTCCGTGTCACACCTCAGTAGTAAGAACATCACAAAAAATATGGCAGTGAATAGAAAAGAAAGAAATATTATCGGAAAAGATGCCAGAGCCTCGCTAAAAATTTAACAGATGAAACAAGCATACATAGCCATCAAGGAAGGAAGGAAAGAAAGAAAAACGAGCATAGATTTTAAGGATCAGTTCTACAAAAGAGCAACTGTACGTCGTACGGTGAACCAACAGCACTGGAGCTCTACCGACTTCATCAGAAGACCAGCAGCACCAGATATATTACACAGCAGCGCTCTCACCTACTACCAAAAGCTAACACTCCAGCACAATGTACATCTATTATCCACTGTATGTAATAAACTTGTACATGGCCAAAAGGATTTACAGTGCCGAAAACCTAGCTCTCATCTAACTACTGGGTTCCCGAAAACACCACACCTGGTTATATACAGGCAACATAAATCCTTGATTTATCTGCAAGTACCCTATTTAAACCATGTAGTAAAACCAAACTCTCCACGTCACTTGTGCCACCTGCTCGCCATATTTGACGCCAATGCGTGAAAGGGGATTAGTGTGTAGTCGTATTTGACGCCAATGCATGCACAAAAAGGGATTAGTGTGCGTCTACAGCTGTACAGTTCGGTGGCAGCTGATGTTGGCCACTCAGGGACGCCATCCTTGCTCGCTTCTCTGAAATCAGAAACCAGAAAGTGTTTGGTTCATCAGTGTAAGAGTACATTGAATTCTTTCTTTTTGCATCGCGATGCAGACTATTTGCTGTCTGCTTACCTCCTGTAACGATTAGCTTCTCGACACGTGCCACAATGTGCTTCCCATACGTGTAATTCTTCAGTTCATTCAAGTGTAGTTTGATGCTTGAGAGGATCATCTGTAGGTATTTATCATCACATGTCTGAAGGACTCGCTGTACAACATAGTTACCAAACTGATCCTTCATCAATTCCTGCAAAACAGATGAATAGTCATGAGTCATGAATGAAAAATTGCATTAGCTATAAACTCCAAAAATTTAAGAGCGCCATCAAACTTTTTAGACTCCAACATGTGTATGTACACGGCATGCATGCTCAAACAGAGTAAAGCCAAAGCACCATGTGTATGTACAACATATACATACTACCTGTGCCAATTGAAATCTAGCAGCTAGTGCCCAGAATACATAATATTCCACAAGGCTCTTATGAAATTAGCAACAGATGTGAAAATAATTCTAGCTACAGAAGAAAAAAACAATAACCATCGTGCAACACAGCATGCATGCTCAAACAGAGTAAAGCCAAAGCACCATGTGCCATCAATTATTGTCATGAAAAAATACAGCCATGACATGAATTAGGTAAAATTATGCAGATGTAATCTTAATGTCTTGAAACACTGAATCAAGCATAAAAGCAGAATGGTTTGTCTATGGAATGCTAAATGTACCAGCTTATAACAATATAAAATAGGACAAACCTGAAATGTTTGACCAGATGAAATGATTTCCCCAATAAGGCTATCACGTTCTTCAGGAGTTCCAAAAGCCAAACATTTCTCAATGACATTAGAAGCAAACTTTTGCTTGCTCAAGATGACCACTTGCCCTGAGAGCTTTTGAATGATGGATGAACGCTCTTCTGGTTTCCCGTGTTCCAACACATGCTATAGAATGTTCGAAACGGATTTCACAAAAAAAAAAGTTAGTACAGCAGAGGCAAATGCAACAGATTATAAAAGCACAGCAGAGAAATTAGCTTGATTTTGCTCAAATATCATTAACATAGTTCCTGAGTTCATCGAAATGAATATTCCAGTGTACCATGGAAATCAAAAGTTAGATATTCAAATAAACACATATAGGAATAGAATCAATTCACATACTTGAACAACATAGTTCCCAAATTTATCATCCGTCAAATGGAAGGTCTGCTGCACAATTTCATTCATGATAGCACTTTGAGTCACAGGATCATGGCAATGCTCCAGAACTCTCTATAACAATGAAATTGGTTAGTACATGGAACAAGACTCATCTTAAAAAAAAGGCAATGATGTGTTATGTACCTGAATGACTCTGCAGCCATATTGATGGGTACATAGAACAAGAATTTGTGAAAGTATAGGATCAATAACAAACGGAATGCGGTCTTCAGGAACACACTCAATGCATTTCTGGATCACATGGTTACCATTTTGATCACCAATACATTTCAGAACATAATTCTTGAGCTCATGAACAATGTCGATCTTTCGATCCATATCAACTACCTCCAAAACCTGTTAATAATGGACAACAGAAATTATCTCATAAAGCACCACAGGGACAGATTAAACTTCATCGGACGTGGTGCAGGAGATCAACAAAAAGAAATTAAAAAATCATAATGCATCTGCTTCTAATACCTTGGATTTCAAAAGGATCATAACAATTTACTGTGGATAATTTGCCATAGATAGTAATAACAGGACTAAGGAGATTCAAGCAAATGTGGACAGCCCACAAGATGACGTCCGTTAAGGCCAGAGTTAATATAAATTGAGCCGGCAATGCAGCTGTAAGCAGAGATTTCCAAGAGTGAATTTAACTGTTGTTCCCACAAGCCAACGGATGAGGTTACAACGACCAAAATAATCATTTAATTGCCACATGATGACTAGGAAATCCTATAGTGAAGCCAATCCTCAAACCAAAAACCATCTAACAGTCGGCTAGACCCTTGAGTTTTCCAGTGAAAGTTCAGCAATTTAGGACATAAATCAGATAAAGCAAACCATAACAATACCACAAGTGAAATGAAGAGGCTGTTTGAGACTAATTTAAAAGGCACACAACCACCAAAGGACTTGCAACTAGGGTTACAGATTAATTACAACAACAACAACATAGTAACAGTGCACAACAGAGGGGTAAAGTTGGGTAGTCAGAACTCAGAAATCATGAGATAACAGTAAAAAAACTGTTTTGTATTCCTCATCTAAATATCCAGCATGTTAAAACTAAAATAAAATACATGTCATTCCAACTCAAACCGATCATAGAAATTTGAATCTATCTACATATCATAAAACATATTGGCCTATAGTGGAGACTCGAGACCAACATACTGACTTGGTGCAGGAGGAGCACTTTTTTTTTGAAAAAAAAGTCAAACTTCATGTATTACAACCATTACCAAAAATACAAGTGTTTTGGTGTACAAAAATTTATACAATTAGACACGAACTTCAAATGCTTTCATACAATACTGGTTTTGCAGGAACAATATTTTATGAGAAAACAATGGTGAAAGGTAACTTCAACGACCTGACAAAATAAAATGTGCCTTGTATTCTTGAACAGAGGGAGTAAATCATTAAGGTAACTGGCAGCATTTATACACCAGAATAAATGCAATCATCATACTAAAATCATATTATATTATTAATGTTTTACACAAACTAATTGCAAGCCCCTGAATAAAGCATCAATACTTGATGGAAAGAAAAAGCAAGCAATTCCAAAATTCGCCAGTTATGAAAAGTAATGTGACATCAATCTAGCCCGAAATTACTACATTAATAGGGAAAAAGAAATTTGGTATAAGTTTCTGTGGTTAAATTGAATCTCATCAGGGACTGCCCAGCACCACCATTGTATGCAGCATATGCCCAGCCAATAGACCCCTACCCCTTTATACAAGCAAATCTATTTCTTCTATGGCTGCTTTCTTGCAGAATTTTCATGTGTACTAAGTAAGCTGAAGACTAAATCCATTTATATGAAAAACAGCATTAACCAGGTTAATGTGAACTAAGAGACGAAAAAAATCATATAACTTTTTTGGTTTTAAACAACAGAAAAATTAAGAATTTAAATTCAGATCTTATATTTGGAAAAGAGACCTTGTAAACAATTGCACAAAACATTGCATGTCCATACACAAAAGGTACAAAGTATAGATGGAGCACATATTTTGTTCAAAGCTTTGATGGCATAATATATATACACAATACTAAACATAGAACAGACCTTCTGAACCACCCTGCAACCATACATCTGGAGGCTGAGTTCCAAAATGTGACCTTTGAGTTGATCTGCCAATTGGATTAACTGACTTTCTGTAGCGAACTCGAAAAACTGAGAACATCACAATATACAAGTGTCAGGATTACACAAGAAATATAAATAATCCAACTAGGATAGGCAGATATACCTTCTGGATAACATAATTGCCGAAAACATCAGTTGTTAGAGCAATGGCATTGGATAATATCTCTGGAAATATTTTTTCCCGGACATCTGGTGATGCAATTTCGAGTTTTTGTTGAATAAACCGGCTTCCATATTGATCCATACTGCATTGGAAGAGAAATGAATGAGATGAAGTTTTCCGTTGAAAAAATAGAAATGTAGAATGAAAGAAAGACTTGCCTAACTTCCTTAACGCGGCCCACTACATCAATCAGCTCCACTGAATCAAGTCCATTTCTATCTGCATTATCCAAAGAAGGCACATCCTGGTAGTTTGCTAATGTATTGTCGTGATAGACCTGTGATCCAGTATTTCTACCCATTGCCTTTCTATTGAGGGAGAAGAGCCGTGATTGCCGATCACCATGTGATACCACGTGCCTTGAGTTTGGATAAAAATGAGATACAGATCTTTGCATTCTTGAATAGGGAAAACAAGGCTCATCATGATAGATCCTACTATCATTATATGACAGATTATCCTCCTGCAGATACTGTTGTGCAAGTAGATCCTCAAGGAACGCCCTTCGACTCCTAACCAAATCAAAGTCTGTATTGCTGTTGTATCTATTGCTCATGGGGTTGATCATATTAGTCATAGCCGCATTGCGAGAAAGATTGGTTCCTCTAGGAGAGCTGCCTGATTGCATTATAGCTAGCTGTTCAGCCAAAGATAAGTGATCAACACCCTTTATGTGATCACGACTGATCCGTGAAACATTGGAACCATCTAATGCACTGATCTGCCTCCGTAAAATACCATCTCCATACATTGGTGGTGGATGCACATCCGACCTAGGTGCGAGAAAAACATTACCAACCAAAGGTGATCGGTTTTCATCACCAATTTTAGAGAAATCTCTTTGACGCTTGAGTATTTCATCTAGTAGCTCTTCCCCATGATTCCTTTGGTCCATTACTGGACTATTAGCCAGCCTCAACCCAGATAAAGTATCTGAAAGATCAGAATCAGTCATGTAGGAAGCATTAAGATCCCTATTGCCATAAGCATTCATCTTTTCTATGTTTGACATGAAGCGATTCTGGACATTTCTGCGATATTCAGCATTGTCAGGATCCATATCTGTCCAAAGCGAACCCATGTCCAATGCAGAGTAGTTTGACATAGCGCCACCACTATGAACTCTGCTCGGTCCAAACTGCCATTCATCCAAGTCTCCAGTACCATTAAGTAGGAGACCAGGTGGTCCAACAGATAAAGAAGCAGAATTACCAAAATGTTCCTGAATAAAATATATAAAGCCAAAATTATTTTGAATGAACAAGACATTTTCTTCAACAGTTGGCAAAGAAATGAAAGTAACAAAGTTAAACAAAAGAATTATGAAAAGATCTTAGAGATACGAAGTTTTACAAAAAAAGGGTACAAAATAAATCATTAAGCATGCAAACATAACAGTGAATGTCAGTACCACAACAAGGGACAGCATACAGGGAAGGTGCTGCCAGGGCTGCAAAACCCCCCACCACGAATCCAGCCAACCCACTGCACATGTTGCCCCTTTTTAGCCATATGCACAGTACCTTGATTAAAGTGTATAGCCATGATTAACATGCCCAGAATTATGGTTTACATCTAATTTTCCATTACAAAGCACCCTCCTTTCAAGCTCCGCCCCCGAGCACAGTGGCACCAGAACAGATAGGAAAAGTTGCATGTAGAATACAAAGTTCAGTTCCAAGCAAATACAGATTGAAGCTAATTGTCCAACAAATTGACATGTAAAATAATCTCTCTCTAAAAATGATGATAGAAACAGACATCTGCTAAAGTAAAGCTAGATTTTAAGAACAATAATTGTCTAAATACTACCTCTGTCCTGGAATATAAGGTTTCTAGGATTATGTGGTAAACCAAATGACATATGCAACCCTTCATGTTTACCATATTTGGGGTTCGTAATAGAAAGTAATGGTAGGTATGCATGTGAATGTTACCTAGTTGGCGTGTTAGTTCACCAAGAAGAATCTCTTATAGTTTGGGACAAATTTTGAATGTTTGGATATCCTGTATTTCAGGATGGAGGGAGTAGATGAAAAAGTTTTAGTTTGGGACAAATTTTGAATGTGTGGATACCCTGTATTTCAGGATGGAGGGAGTAGATGAAAAAGCGCATCTCGTGCAACATGGAAGAGAGGAAGAGAAATTATCCCTCAAATTATGTATCTTGGTGAGTTATCTAAGCAAGCCATTCTGTCTGATGGTCTAGACATGGCCAATGGACACAGAAAACGCAATTCCTAAGTGCTGGCGAACTAGATAGCAGCAAACATCATCAGCAGTAGGCGGCTCCCAATATATATCACCTATACTGATGCTGATTTGTTCGTAAACAAGGACATGTGGCAAATCCAAATCTTTTGAGCAAAATCACACAGATCCCATGCTATATTTAGAAGATAACAACACATCCGACCTGACATCCAAGCATCTATCTAATCTAAAAGAGAAATATAAACACCTGCAAGAATCAACAGAATGTCACTCAAGCCAAGAAACACTTTTGTTTAACATTGGAAGACAAACAACACTAAAGATGGTAACTTCGACGTTTCTGCCAACTCCGTTGCACACAGAAACCATAATCATCTGTTTAATAAAAGGGAAAACTACGAATCCCAACCCAAGCATCAAAGAACACAAGAACATCGAATTAATCCGAGTAGCAACCGTGAGATGCATCTCTAATCTTCAGAGGCCCATCGCCGGAACAATGGCAATGGCAAACCCCAACCTTACCGATCCAATCTACATCCACCAAAGAAACAAAAACCATCGATGAGCTCAAGAGCAGCGACGCCCCTCACCTGAGCTCCTGCGGCACCGCGGCGCCTGCTGACCTCGTCCATCCTCGCGCCAAACCCGAGCCCGTCGATCCCGGAGAAGAACGAGGCGCCGCCGCCGCCAAACACCCTCTCCGCCGCCACCGCTGCCACCGCGGCGCCCTCCATCGTCGGCGGCGCGCTGCCACTGCGCAGCGGGTCCCAGCCCCGCAGCTCGTCCCCTCCGTCGCCAGCCCCGCCGCCGCCGTCGCCGAACGGAGCCATCGTCTCCGCCTCCTATCGCAACGCCGCACGCGCGCGCTCGCGAAAAATTAGGTTGGGTTTGAACGAAACCACCCGCAGGAGGCGCGGGCAACAAATGGGCACGCCCGGGTGGCCGGGTGGGGTGGGTTGGGTTGGGTGGCGGCGCCTTTTTCTCTAGGGTTAGGGCTTTCCGGGGTTTTGGGCTCGTCGTGGGTTGGGTTTAGACTTTAGAGGGGCGGGAGGGAATGCAAATCTTGGGATCAGGGAGACAGGGACTAGGACTAGGATTCGACGCCACGAAACCAGGAGACAGGAATGCGATTCCTGGGGAGGAGAAAGAAAAGCCTTGGTTTCAATTTTTTGTTGTTGCTTTCCAAATCGAAGGGACAACGTGTTTGTTCAAGTTTAGATAAGATGGAGCGGTCATCTTTTCTTATTCACTCCATCCTCAAATACAAGGCAACCAAGCAATTTTGTGCTCAAACAAAGAGTTTGGCAAAAGGCTAATTTGATCTTTACTAATTAGTTAATTTGGTTATCAACTTCGTATCTGTGGAGGCCTGCGGCTCCGCTCCGAGCTCATCCTCCCCTCCTCTCCCTCGTGCGAGTTGCGGTGCTGAGGAGCACGACACACGGTCGCCGCCGCCACCCACGTCTGTGTGCAGCGTGTGGGAGCTGTCGGCACCCCCCGCTTGCCCACCTTCTCTCCGGATGCGGCTCCGTTCTACCTGAGCGGCCCCACGGGGGGGGGGGGCACGAAGCGTTGCCAGTGGGCGGACGCCGATGGCGAGGAGTCCGACGACGACCACCCCGTCAGCTACCTAGACGCCGCTCGTCGCCCGGCGAAGCCAGTCGCTGTATCCCCGCCGCACGCCCACACTCGTTCAACCGTGATTCTGGGCCATGGCGAAGAAGAGGCAGGCCATCTGAAAACCCTAGTTTGGTTTTGGATAATTGATGAAACCTAGCACTAACCTTTGTCATGAGTTGCGATATGAGCTAGGTTGGTGCAATCCAAGTGATTGAGAAAGATGAGGTCCATGGAGTTGAAGGTGGACATGAAATGATGATGATCAAGCTCAACTTGGAAAAGAAGAAAGAGAAAAACAAAAACCGAGATGATCAAGGCAAAGGTATATGATAGGTTTTAGTTTTACACGCAAGACATCATAGAGGGTGTGAGTGACTTAGGATTGATAGCCGTACTATAAAGAGGGGAAATCTTTGGCTAAACGGTTTATCGAGTGCCACTAGGTGATATGATTCTTGCATATGCATTTAGGAACCTAGTGTGCTAACCTTGCCCCTTGTAAAATGCTTTGAAAAATGCTAACACACGTGCACACAAGTTCTACACTTTGTGGTTAGCAAGTTAGAAGCAAGAGTGAAGCGGTTGTGGATTTAGAAAAAGAAAAGGAGGAGACTGTCCACTACCGGCCGCTGGCCGCGGGGTGACCGGACTCACCCCGGTGCGTCCGGTCAATTATAGGCGACGATGCTGCACTGGTGAAAGGTCCTTGTTTGGTTTTGGTAATTGAGTGACAACCGGTGGACTAATGTGTTTAAGTGAGATACACATGTGATTAGTTCACAGGTACATGTGTGTGAGCAACATATGCCATGACGGTGATGATGGCTCAAAGATGTTGCAAAGCTCACGCATGTGATGATGAAGGAGCTCATTGCACATGAGACATGACATTGAGTCATGTGATCAAGGTGGAGAAGATCAAGATATGCCTTGGCTTGATGGACCGGTTGCAAGCGTGAAGGGAAAGTTGGAGGCTTTGGAGCGATGGACCGCGTGGCGGTGAAGCTTGAGCAAGACTTGGCGCCGATGGATGAAGGCAACGGTGAAAAACAAGTGAAGTCAAGATCGATGAACCAATATGATCACGTGATGATATGAAGTGGATCATATCATTGTTGATCGTGTTGGTGCATGTGTTGCATCGACATTAGAGGAGATGGAATGGAATACGCAAGGCAAAGGTATAACCTAGGGCATTTGTTTACACCAAAATTTAGAAGAAAAGTCGTAGGGACTCGAAAGCTCCCAAGATCATGTCATCAAGGAAATCAATTGCGTACAGATCGGAACTAGCTGATTCGGATGCAAAAACTGGAATCGGCTTTCTTCAGATAGCGCCAGCGGATAACGACAAAGGCTACGTTCGGCGTCAGGACGAAAAATGTTGGACTCTATAAAAAGGGAAAGATTAGAGTCCAAGTTATCTTAAATTAGGAATGTTTTCTTTAGGGTCAAAAATTGTGATGAGTCGTGCTTAGACAGGAGTCATGTGCAGGTCCCGGGTATAAATATCAAGCCCCGGCTATTGTAAGAAACAACAATCAATCCAATATACAAGTCATTTACTTTTTCGGCTCCGGCCACCCTTAGGAGTAGGAGTAGAGTAGATCTCGGCGAGTTCTTCAGCAAGTACGACTGCATCGATCCGGTCGACCTCCACTGCTTGTTGTAAGTACCGTCATGGCTTATACCTCTGTTCGTATGGCTGCATCGATCCGGTCGACCTCCACTACGACTCTGGTATAAGTTAGTTATCGACTCTTGCCTAGTTCAAGTATGGCTGCATCGATCCGGTCGACCCCCACTGCATGAACTAGATCAAGGTCAAGTTATCGGCTCTACCTTAGGATGGCAGTCTTTGATATATTTATTAAGTTACCAATATTGCTTATTGCGTTCATTATTTATCTAATTACAGCAATATCACTCTGCCCGATTGGGATTAATCTAGATAGGCATTATATCTTGTTTAGCCCATCGTTTGCTAATCTAAATTGATCTAATCTATACCTTAAACGATGAGTTATGTTTTATCGGCTGTTTTATGTCAATCCTGATCGTGCATAGCGTGCGGTTAAGGCGTGTTGTGTCTTGAGTAGATTTATTGGCTAGCGAGAACCGTTCCATGGCTCGTTATCACGGCCTATGTGATTCTGCCTCAAACCCCACTGTTAGCACCGTGGAGTGGGGATCGTTATGTGATAGATCTATTCCTGATAAGGCATGACTTTAGCTATGCGATGTGCCTGAATCGGCTGTTTTAGCCGATATCGAGTGCTTTCACGAATAGTTTGCATCACGAGACCGTTGAAGTAAAGATAGGTTGAAAGATATGTTAGCCCCATGATCTTATTATTGTATTACGGCCTGCATGATTCTGCCTCATGCCCCACTGATATTAGTAATGAGTTAGGGTCATCGAGTATATCGTTATTTCTACGGCCTGCATGATTCTGCCTCATGCCCCACTGGTCATAGCGATAGATGGGATCTAACATGTTCATTAGATTTATCTTTATTAAACGGTTAAATGGTGTTGAATTATTTCTTTATATAAAAAGGAGTTCGGTTACTTGTAATCATTGGCTCAGCACAAACCGATCATTGTTGATATCTTATTGCCATTGATTAATATTTGTTTAAATAATGATATTTATCTTGAATGATAACCGATTCTTCTCATACAACCCAATGAGCTTTAATCGATTTATTCTCATGAATATGCTGGAATCGACTATTTAGTCGATCTCCTTTCATATCGGCTCTCATAGCCGCACATTCGGGACTGTCTGGCAACACCAGCAAGTTCCGCCCTTAATTACTGATGAACTTTCTCTCCTTGTTAATTACAGGGTCAAATTGGCTGGCACGTCTCAGGAGGAGTGCGTAGGATCGACCATCCTTGTGCTGAAGCTAGGTGGATCTACAGCTCCATCGAGTAGACCCTTCCGGCTTGCTGCGTGTGTCCTTGGCACGGGACGAAAATTATGTGTCGATACACGTTTCTGGCACGCCCGGTGGGACCCCACAATCATCATGGCGGTTCACAACAACAACGACGTCCTTATGCTGCATTATGAAGATCTACTTTATGGGGATAAGGGTATCATCAACAAAGCTACAGAGGAGTTTCAGAACAAATGTTTGTTGTCCTACACCAAAACACGTGACAACACAATTGTTTAGAAATTTCTACTAACAAGAGTTTTGTTACACGGGCAGACAGATACAACTGAAGCTGAAGATAGACGTTTCTTTAAGGAGGTTGTAGACAAATCTATTCGTGATGCCATATCAAGCCATAACGAAGCTTTCGTGGACGTATTCCACAACGCCATGAAAGAGGCGATTCATGGATTTCCAGTTGGTCAAGGCGGACCGACTTATTACAACATTCCAGATCCGTCGACCCAAGGGACCAATCAAGTCGGTACTAGCCATCAAGAAGCAGCACCGGCTGGTAGTGGTGATGTCCAAACAGTTCAGGGTTCATCTGAACAAACTCAAGAAACTACTGCAAATCAAACACAGTACAATCTTGGACCATCAGTACAGCATGTGCAACAGCCAACGGGGCAAAATCAAAACCAAGTGATTAATTTTGGCACATCAGGCCACATACCGTCATCGGTTCAAAAAATAGCACCATCAATTCAAAGGATCTGTAGAGATATAGATCCTTATGTCTATAATCAGAGACTTCAAGTAGCAAGCCAGCAAAGGACCCAACAGATTGAGATTCGACAAGGGTATCACTATGGCACAGATTATAATACCCTCCACATGATGCTAAATCTAGGATATCAAGGCACGCGAGATTTCAATCCACCGATAGGTCAGCAGGTGCAGAGAAATCCAAATCCGCAAGCTGATGAATTATTGCTGAGGGTGACCAAGATGATAAAAAATCAGTTTGGTCTGAAGCCAAGAGGACTGACCTTTTCATACAAACGCCCATATCTAGAATGGTATGATTTGGTCGCTTTTCCCACAAATTACAGGCTCCTAGAATTCGCTAAATTCACTGGCCAAGACAGTACAAGCACGATAGAACATATCTATCGGTATCTTACACAATTGGGCGAAGCGTCAGTTGAGGATGCCCATCGAGTTCGTTTCTTCTCTCTGTCCTTATCAGGGCTAGCCTTCACTTGGTTTTCATCATTGCCAGTCAATTCCATCGCCAATTGGGCTGACCTGGAGAAGAAGTTTCATACATATTTTTACACTAAGACTGGAGAAAAGAAGATTACCGATCTGACAACTATAAGATAAAAGACTAATGAATTGGGCACTGAATTTCTTTAGAGGTTCCAAGAAACCAGGAACTTGTGCTTCTCCTTAAACTTGGTCGATGATCAATTAGCTGCTTTAGCTGTTCAAGGGATGCTGCCGATGTGGAAAGAAAAGTTGCTAGGACAAGAATTTGATAACTTGAGTCAATTGGCTCAACGAGTAGCAGCGCTCAATAGCCAATTCTAGAGTATGCGCAGAGATACCCGGTTCCAGAAGAGTACCATAGTAGCCAAAGCTTATGATCCATACTCAGTCGATGACGGCTATGAAGATGAAGAAGAAGAGGTTGCTGCGGCTGAATGGAATTGGGGCAAGAAGACAGTGATGGTGCCAAATCCTTGGACAAGAGGAGTCGAGGAGAGCTATGACTTTGATGTCACCAAATCAGACAAGCTCTTTGATTTCTTACTTGAGAAAGGGTAGATCAAGTTGCCCGATGGTCATGTCATGTTGCCCCCTGATCAGTTGAAGAATAAGAAGTTCTGCAAGTTCCATAATGCTACTTCTCATTCCACTAATGAATGCAGAATCTTCAGGCAGCATATACAGAGAGCTATTCAGCAGGGGAGGCTCAAATTTGATACGCCTCAGAAAATGAAAGTTGATGATAATCCTTTCCCAGGAGATCAAAACATGGTTGATGCTGGGCTATTCAAAGGAAAAACTAAGGCCCTAACATCAACCAAATCAAAAGAAGCTAGAACAATCAATCCCAAGATGCAAATATCGGCTGACGAGTATAGAGAAATTAGAAGACGTTGTGCCGAGCAAAAGAGCCGATACGAGTAGGGGAAGACATCAAAAGCAGAGACAATGAAACCGTGGGTCACATCTTAGATTCTATTGAATAAATGGCAGCGACAGAAGGAAAAGGATTATCAGCATTGGTTGAAAGATCAAGCATACCAGCATCAACTGAAACAAGAGAGGTATGAAAGGGAACAAGCCGAATTACATTGGAATTGTCCTTTCTTCAGACATTGCTGGAATGAAGGTTTGAAGTTGCCTACCAGACATGACTGTCTAGAATGCAACAATCGATATCGGGAGTATAGGCCGTCTCAAACCAACCGTTGGTCTATCTATGCTCAAGATGCATATCATCATAACAACATGGATCGGCGCTTAAAAAAAATAAAAGTGTTCATGATCGGCTTGGAAAAAGAATCGTTGATCAGGACTGGGCTTATCATGATGAGGAGGGCAACGAAAGAAAAGTATGCTTGGCAAGAAGGCCAGTGGTGCCCAGGAGGTTTAACAAGAAGTCAGAAGAGAAGGGTGCAACGCCTAAGGAATAAAGAGATGGAACAAGCTCAGGCATCCGGTAAAACTCAAGTGTGGCGTACTAAGCAAATAGCCGATAGGAAGCAACCATCGGCTAATATCCAAATGGCTTTCCTGTTACCATCAGAATTCAGAGTTAATGGTGAAAGCCAACAGCCAATCCAAGTAGTCAGCTTTGAAAATTTATATTAATGGATAATCCAATAGATGGTAGAGATGGCAAACTAGGACATGGCTTCACGTCGGTCGATGAATTAGAAGTAGATATTGGTCCTAGAGATAGACCTAGGACGACGTACATAAGTGCTAAGTTGGATCCGGAGTATAAGCGGGAATTAATTGATTTATTAAAAGAATTTAAAAACTGCTTTGCTTGGGAATACTATGAGATGCCTGGTTTAGACCGGTCAATTGTTGAACATCGGTTGCCAATCAAACCTGGATATCGGCCGTTTAAACAAGCTCTGAGGAGATTCAACCTGAACATGCTTGATGATATCAAAAAGGAGATTGAAAGGTTACTGGAAGCAAAATTTATCCGACCGTGCCGATATGCAGAGTGGATATCGAATGTTGTCCCTGTATATAAGAAGAATGGAAAATTGAGGGTTTGCATTGATTTCAGGGATCTGAACAAAGCCACACCTATGGATAGTTATCCAATGCTGATAGCTGATATGTTAGTAGATGTAGTAGCCGGGCACAAGGTTATTAGCTTCATGGACGGTAATGCAGGATACAATCAAATTTTCATGGCTGAGGAAGACATAGCGAAGACCGCTTTCAGGTGCCCCGGCGCAATCGGTCTATTCGAGTGGGTTGTGATGACCTTTGGTCTGAAGAATGCCGGTGCAACTTATCAAAGGGTGATGAATTACATTTTTCATAAGTTGATCGGTAGGATTGTTGAGATCTACATCGATGATGTGATGATAAAATCCAAAGGGTACAAAGAACACCTGGTTGACTTGCGTGAGACTCTAGAATGCACGAGGAAGCATGGTTTGAAGATGAATCCTAATAAGTGTGCTTTTGGAGTATCAGCCGGACAATTTTTAGGATTCATGGTCCACAAGAGAGGAATCGAAGTTGGTCAGAAAAGCGTGAAGGCAATTGATGAAGCAGTTCCCCCAACTACCAAAATAGAATTGCAGTCTCTGCTTGGTAAGATTAATTTCATCAGAAGATTCATTTCAAATTTGTCGGAAAGGATCCTACCTTTTTCTCCTTTGTTGAAGTTGAAAAATGATCAAGAATTCAAGTGGGGTGACACACAACAAAGGGCGTTTGAAGAGATAAAAGAATATATGAAGTGTCCACCTGTGCTGGTCCCTCCTCAGCAAGGTAAGCCATTTAAGTTGTACATATCAGCTGATGACAAGACAATTGGATCGGCCCTGATGTAAGAATTTGAAGGAAAAGAGAGGGTTGTTTTCTATCTGAGTAGAAGACTACTGGATCCAGAAACGAGATATTCTCCCACTGAAAAATTATGCTTGTGTTTATATTTCTCTTGCACTAAATTGCGACACTACTTATTATCGGCCGAGTGTACAGTTATTTCCAAGGCTGATGTGGTTAAGCACATGCCATCGATGCCGATACTGAATGGAAGAGTGGGAAAGTGAATTCTTGCGTTATCGGAATTCGACTTGAAGTACAAATCGACTAAAGCAGTCAAAGGACAAGTAATGGCTGATTTTATCACCCAGCATCACAAGCCAAGCATTAGTTATGTAGAGCTGATGCCTTGGACGCTGTTCTTTGATGGGTCATCATGCAAGCAGGGTGGTGACATCGATATTGTTATTATTTCGCCTCAGGGGGCAAGTTTTGAGTTTGCTCTTCCAACTGAGCCAATGGTTACTAACAATCAAGCGGAGTACGAAGCTATTCTCAAGGGACTTCAACTTCTTCATGAGGTAAAGGCTGAAGCAATTGAAGTATTTGGAGATTCATAGTTAATTATTAATCAATTGATCAGCCTATATGAATGCAAATAAGAGACTTTGAAAGGATACTATGATGAGTGCCAAAAGTTACTCAAGGGATTTCTTCATATCTCTTTCCAACATATTCCGAGAGCACAAAACCAAGAAGCTAACCGTCTAGCTCAAAGTGCATCAGGATATCGAGTGTTTCAAAAAGTCTTGAGTAGTGAAACCTCAAGTGATGATTGGAGAGTCAAAATAGCCGACTACCTTAGAGATCCGTCTCAGAAAGTTACCAGAAAGCTAAGGTATAAATCGACTAAATATGTTTTGTTAGATGACCAGTTATATTATAAAACAATCGATGGGGTGTTGCTCAAATGCTTAAACCAAGAAGAAGCTAAGGTGTTGATGGGTGAGGTGCTTGAAGGGATATGTGGAGCTCATCAATCATCTTATAAGATGAAATGGATTATCCACAGGGCTGGATATTTTTGGCCAACGATGTTGGAATACTGTTTTGAATATTACAAGGGGTGCGAGGACTGTCAACATTTTGGTAATGTCCAGAGATCGCCTGCATCGGCCATGAATCCAATAATCAAGCCATGGCCATTTTGAGGTTGGGGAATTGATTTAATTGGCCAGATTTTTCCACCTTCAAGCAAAGGACATAAGTTCATATTGGTAGCAATAGATTACTTCACTAAATGGGTTGAGGCAATTCCTTTAAAGACGGTAACCTCAAAGAACATGATTGATTTTGTCAGGGAACACATTGTGTATCATTTTGGGATTCCTCAAACCATAACTACAGATCAAGGAACAATGTTCACATCAGAAGAGTTGGGGGATTTTGCTGCTAGTATGGGAATCAAGCTACTAAATTCCTCTCCTTACTATGCTTAGGCTAATGGCCAGACAGAGGCGTCCAACCAGATTATGATTAAGCTGATCAAGAAAAAGATCGAGGAACAGCCAAGGAAGTGGCATTCGACACTAAATGAGTCGCTATGGGCATATAGGATGGCTTGCCATGGATCAATTAAAACATCGCCCTATGAACTTGTGTATGGCCATAATGCAGTTCTTCCTTGGGAAGTTTGGACTGGATCAAGGCGTGTCACACTATAGAATCATTTATCATCCGAAGTCTACAAGAATCTTATGATAGACAATTTGGAGGACTTGAGTTGCCTTCGGCTGCGCGCTCTTGAAAGTATCGAAGCTAATAAACTGAGGGTTGCGAAATATTATAATAAAAAGATCAAGTTTAAGCAATTCTCTGAAGGAGATTTGGTCTGGAAAGTAAAATTGCCGATCGGGTCAAAGGACAGTGCATTCGGTAAATGGTCACCTAACTGGGAAGGACCTTATCGGATCAAACGTTGTGCGCCTGGTAATGCTTATATCTTGGAAACACTAAAAGGAGAGGAAGAATTTGGCCGAGCAATCAACGAGAAATATTTAAAGAAATATTATCCTAGCATTTGGATCAATACATAATAAACGATATGTTCGGTCGATAACTTTAATAGCCGATATTGGAAAGGTATCGTCTCCAGTGCAAAAAATGAACCCAAAAGAGTAAAAGCTGATACGATGTGTATCGCCTATAGAAGCAAAGCAAACACGAACGAAGTGATGGGTATGAAGCACAAAACAAATGGAAATCACTCAGGGCGAGGAAGTTGTTTGCTAAACGTCACCTATTACAAGCTATGGGCCAGAAAACACTTTGCCTACTATATCATCGGCCAGGGTATTGAAAGCTATAGAGTTGGCGGCGTTCATAAAATCTTCAACCAAGTGCTCATGCTCCCTAGGGTACGCTGCATCCAGAAAACCATGGGGAAGAAGCCGAAGATTATGGCCTGAACGGGCTTGTGCAACAGCCAATGCCATGGCAGCGCCATGACGAACGCCATGAAGGGCGACCTCCCTGACATGATTCGAGATGTCATACAAGCGAAACACTAGAACGGCACCCCTAGCATTGACAAATCCCACCGCATGATCCACGACTGATCGAAGACTCTCCAACTGAGCAGTTAGATCTAAAATATTCAAGGAAAGAGTGATCAGAAATCTTAAGGGTAAAATCAAGGAAAAATAGAGAAATAATTACAGACATCTCACCCATGATTCTGGCTTCAGCCCTGGCCAACCTTTCCCTCACCAGGCCAACCTCGGGGGGTGATCGGTCTTCAATCATGGCCAAAGCTGATTCCGTTAGGCAGAGGCAATTGGCTAGAAGTTGGTCGGTCCGATCGATGGAGGCCAGCAGATCGTCATTACTAATCTGTCGCCTCGAGTGACGAGGAAGCTAGCGGCGAATTGGTGCCAAAGATGACCCCAAGGGCTGGCCGGAGTCAGCCCTTTGATCCGAAGCGATGGGAGCACCCCAAGATGCGTCCTCTTGACGATGAGGGCGTTGGCGTGATGATGTGGATATGTTGAGGGCTTCTTCAGCAGACCTCTTGTTGTTCTCCATGACCTCGAACCTACGGAAAGGCAAGGAATATACTGAAGACAAAGAAGGATTGAGACTAAGAGGGTGATTTTTTGATCCACAGCCGTAGCCCGTATATATAGCTCGGGAAAGCGAGAAGATAGATCTCGATGGAGGTGTGAAATTGAAATCAGAAACAGAAACGGATCAACACTCTGGAAATTCAGGGGACGGATAATGAAGAGATAACAAACTTGAATTTATTACTTCCCCAGATTACAAAATATCGTGGGGTGGATACATTGACCAAATATTAACCCACCAAAACTTCTTTGGATTGAAGGGAGTCTAGATTTCCACAAGGCCGAAACTCATTGTGAACCGAGTCACATCGGCCCATCAATAAAATTATACCAGAAAAGAAGAAAGGTCGCCCGCCTAACATATGCTCAACAGATTTCTCGATAAATTGAGGAACTATGGGAAAGAAGCCTGAGGCTTTCCCGACGGGCATTTGGAGGAGCAACAAGGGGAAAGTGACCACACATTCTAGCCCTCACAAACACTAGAACAACTTTGTGTGTATGGAGAGAAGACTCAAGTGATATCACAAGAATTCTTCTAATTGCAATGGCTGGTCTTCTTACTCAACAAGACGCTAGAATGAGTGACACAATCACCCTATGCACAAGAATTCTTCTAGCCGCTTGAGATCTTCATAAGATAGACCATGGAGGGTCCAGCGGAGCCGAGAGCACTCGAGGGAGCAGATGGAAGAAAAACATGGTTGAATTGTTGAGTTGCTCTCGCCAGGGTCGGATAGACATTTTATAGCCGGCCCAGGAAGATGAATCCAAGTTCCCGTGAAGCAGTGACGCTCTTGTAAAAGTTTTGAGGCATAGACTCATGAGTTGACGCAAGCGGCGACAAACAGTGGACCCTAGATCAAGGTTCTTTGCCCGTGACTGTGGACCAATCAGGGATACAAACATGATAATTTTGGAATAAAATTTCTTTTATCCCAAAATTGGGGGGCATGTGTTTACACCAAAATTTGGAAGAAGATTTGCAGGGACTCGAAAGCTGCCAAGACCGTGTCATCAAGGAATCAAATGCGTACAGATCGGAACCAGCTGATTCGGATGCAAAACCTAGAATCGGCTTTCTTCAGATAGCACCAGCGGATAACGACAAAGGCTACATTCGGCGCCAGGACGAAACATGTTGGACTCTATAAAAAGGGAAAGATTAGAGTCCAAGTTATCTTAAATTAGGAATGTTTTCTTTAGGGTCAAAAATTGTGATGAGTCGTGCTTAGATAGGAGTCATGTGCAGGTCCCGGGTATAAATATCAAGTCCCGGCTATTGTAAGAAACAACAATCAATCCAATATATAAGTCATTTACTTTTTTGGCTTCGGCCACCCTTAGGAGTAGGAGTAGAGTAGATCTCGATGAGTTCTTCAGCATGTACGGCTGCATCAATCCGGTCGACCTCCACTGCTTGTTGTAAGTACCGTCATGGCTTATACCTCTGTTCGTACGGCTGCATCGATCCGGTCGACCTCCACTGTGACTCTGGTATAAGTTAGTTATCGACTCTTGCCTAGTTCAAGTATGGCTGCATCGATCCGGTCGACCCCCAATGCATGAACTAGATCAAGGTCAAGTTATCGGCTCTACCTTAGGATGGCAGTCTTTGGTAGATTCATTAAGTTACCGATATTGCTTATTGCTTTCATTATTTATCTAATTATAGCAATATCACTCTGCCCGATTGGGATTGATCTAGATCGGCCTTATATCTTGTTTACCCCATCATTTGCTAATCTAAATTGATCTAATTTACACCTTAAACGATGAGTTATGTTTTATCGGTTGTTTTATGTCAATCCTGATCGTGCATAGCGTGCGGTTAAGGCGTGTTGTGTCTTGAGTAGATTTATTGGCTAGCGAGAATCGTTATTTGATAGATCTATTCCTGATAAGGCATGACTTTAGCTGTGCGCTGTGCCTGAATCGGCTGTTTTAGCTGATATCGAGTGCTTTCATGAACAGTTCGCATCACGAGACCGTTGAAGTAAAGATAGATTGAAATATATGTTAGCCCCATGATCTTATTATTGTATTATGACCTGCATGATTCTGCCTCATGCCCCACTGATATTAGTAATGAGTTAGGGTCGTCGAGTCTATCGTTATTTCTACGTCCTGCATGATTCTGTCTCATGCCCCACTAGTCATAGTGATAGATTGGATCTAACATATTCATTAGATTTATCTTTATTAAACGGTTAAATGGTGTTGAATTGTTTCTTTATATAAAAAGGGGTTTGGTTACTTGTAATCATTGGCTCTGCACAAACCGATCATTGTTGACATCTTATTGCCATTGATTAATATTTGTTTAAATAATGATATTTATCCTGAATGATAACCAATTCTTCTCATACAACCCAATGAGATTTAATCAATTTATTCTCATGAATATGCTGGAATCGACTATTTAGTCGATCTCCTTTCATATCTACTCTCATAGCTGCACATTCGGGACTGTCTAGCAACATCGGCAAGTTCCGCCCTTAATTACTGATGAACTTTCTCTCCTTGTCAATTACAGGGTCAAATTGACTGGCACGTCTTGGGAGGAGTGCGCAGGATCGACCATCCCTGCGCTAAAGCTAGGCGGATCTACAGCTCCATCGAGCAGACCCTTCTGGCTTGCTACGTGTGTCCTCGGCACAAGACGAAAATTCTGTGTCGACAACATTTCATTTCATCGATCATAGGTGTGTAGAGAAGTTGATGACCGGGTTTAGGATAGATGGTCGTACTATCAAGAGGGGCAAACTTATTTGCATATCGGTCATCTAGTGCCACTTGAGTGATCTAACTTTGCATCGTTGCTAGGATCGAGTGGCGTGGCAAGTTGAGTGGCTAATCCTTTGAAAAATGTTTGTGAAAAGCTAACACACATACACATGGTGATGTACACTTGGTGGTGTTGGCACATTTGCAGAGGAGAAGAAGTTGGAGTTGATGAGGTTCAACTCGGTGAAGAAAAGGAGTTGAATGCGCTGGTCACGGGGTGACCGGACGCGTCCGACATGAGGACCGAACGCGTTCGGTATCTTCCCAACATGACCGGACACGTCCGATATCCATACCGGACGCGTCTGGTATTCTGGCCAGGTGCAGCAGAGTTGACGAGGTGATAGGACTCTGTGTCGTAGCAGTAACCGGATGCTGAGAAATCACTATTTAGCGTCCGGTCGAGGTGACGTGGGGCGTGGGTATTGGTCTAGAGTGGACCGGACATAGGGGTGCGTCCGGTCGGCCACACCGGACGTGTCCAGTCATAGTTGAGCGGCTCTAGGAGCACTCTAGACTCGACCGGACATAGCGACTGGACGTGTCCGGTCGCCACACCGGACGCGTCCGGTATGAACTAGCAAGTCTCGGGTTTTCAGTGCAATAATTGATCGGACGCTGGGAGCGTTCGGTCCGGTGTGACCGGACACGTCCGATCGGCCCAGAACGGCTCTAGGAGCTCTCTAGACTCGACCGGATGCTGCATCTCCCATGTCCGGTCGTTTTCTAATGGTGCATCCGATCACATGGTATTACTGTGCGCAATGATAGCCATTGGGCGCGAATGGCTAAACAATTTGAAAGGGACACGTGGCGGTCAGGCTACGACCGGACGCATCCAGTGCACATGACCTGCGTGTCCGGTCGTCCTGAAAAACAACTAGTGAAGGGGTAACGGCTATTTTAGCCCATTGGGCTATAAATAGAAGTGGTGGTCGGCCTTTGGCCGGCAGCTTAGCACACTAGAGCCTTGGTGGCTTATGTGGTAGTGCTTGGGAGCCCTCTAACTCACTTGAGCTTGATAGTGTGTCGACGAAATATGGTCGGCAGTCTACCTAGGGGTATGCCCAAGGTAGTAGATTATCGGCAGACAGATGCGCAAGCCCCAAACAAGACGGTGACGCAAGACAGACACGAGGTTTTATCCAGGTTCGGCCGCCAAGAAGGCGTAATACCTACGTCCTGCATCTGATTTGTATTGCTGTATGTCAATGAGAGATGTTTTTTAGAGGGGTCCCCTGCCCGCCTTATATAGTCCAGGGGGCAGGGTTACAGATCTGGAAACTAATCCTAGTCAGTTACAATTGCCATATGTGGCCGGATAAGGATTCCTATTCTAACCGACCAGGATCCTGCTTGGTCGCCAAATCCGTCTTGATTCCTTGTGCGGGACTCCGATCAGGTTAACTGGGCCGCACGTCGCCTTTCGGGTGGACTGAACCCATCGATCCGGGCCAGCCCAAGCTTAGCCGTAAGGGTATAGGGGTTAATACCCCCACAGCTAGTCCCCGAGCATCATGTATTATGCTGCGACACGCCATTTTAACCTTCTCCGACAAACGAGGCTTGAATCCTTGATGCCTCCGACCACCATCATCACCGGAGAAGTAGGTTGTCCGAAGAATGTATGGTGCTCTTTAAGAAAAAATAAAAAGATTTCTGTCCTGAGAAGTGTGCCCACTTGTATTTCTGATAAGAAATGTAAGTGGTCTTGAAGCATAACGTCCTTGAACATCAGAAGCGTAGGGGTCGAAAAACAAACACATTCATTGCAAGGTGAAGTGTGCCCACTTAGTCCCCAAGCCTGGTAGTAGGTGACTTAGGCACGTGGTGCCAGGGTCTAAAAAGAATTCCCAGTTAAATTGAGAACCCAATCGTCGTACAGGCGATACGAGATGCACCGACAGGTGCATCGTACCGATGTAGTCCCTGAGCTTGCTGGAAGGCGAGGTATGAGCCTTGTAGCAAGGTTTAAAGAAATGTCTCTTAACTGTATGTGAGTATAAATCACATGTAGCCAAAGAGAACCATTATTCAAGCAGTGGTCGGGGCAGTCCCCGAGCATATTAATAATCCTTATAATAATTTAGAGCACAGGGGTCGATTTAAACAAACACATTCACCGCAAGGTGAAGTGTGCCCACTTAGTCCCCGAGCTTGCTGGAAGGCGAAGTATAAGCCTTGTAGCAAGGTCTAAATAAAATGTCTCTCAACTGTATGTGAGTACAAATCACATGTAGCTGAGGAGAGCAAAACTATAAGAAGTGGTCGGGAGAGTCCCCGAGCACGGTGGTGGTCATAGTAGTTCCCGGGCACGGCCGTGGTCGGAGCAGTCCCCGAGCACAAAAGTGGTTTGGGAAGTATCCAAGCACAGTAGTGGTCTGGGCAAATCCACGATCACTTGCGCTGCTTGTACTATTATTTGGTGTACTTATTTTTCTATTCTTTGCCAAGTCCAGTCTGACACGTCTGGTCAAAAAAGTAAATAGGTATAGTACGTCATTCTGTCTTTTTTTTTTGCAAACAGTCGGTTGACACCTGTATTGAGGTGTGTCAGTGTGGGCCCTCTTACACCATCAACGAAGAGGCGCGTACACTATTAACGAAGGAGCGCGTTTATTGGCGCAGATTTCGAGGTTGTGTGAACAACCGTCTGCGGCGCGTGCGCACGACTCCCAATATTCTCGGGCGGACGAAACGACGGTGCTCTTTGTTTTATATAATGTAGATCTGGTAAGTTACTCACACCGTTCCCCATTGCCATCCGCCGCCACAACCTTCTTCTTCCTCCTGCCGAAACCCTATTCCCCCAAAAATCATCGCCAATCCCCTCGGTCTCCCGCATCCACCCACTTAGTAAGGACGAACTAATGGCGAAGAGAGACACCTAGAAGAAAGGCGAGGTCATGGTGAAGGAATGGTGGAAGTCACGGAGCAACGAGTAGACCATCGAGGACCTCGTCGCCATGGGAGTGCTCCACAACAAGGCACTTGCGGGATGGCGTGCGCCGGAAGGAGAAAGCTTCCCCGATCCACAACCAGGTGAGATTGTGGTCTTTGAAGACTTCTTCAAACGGGGTTTTGGGATTC
The DNA here is from genome assembly GCF_019320115.1 of Miscanthus floridulus. Lineage (NCBI taxonomy): Eukaryota > Viridiplantae > Streptophyta > Magnoliopsida > Poales > Poaceae > Miscanthus > Miscanthus floridulus. The sequence continues at coordinate 14,064,967 of NC_089590.1, forward strand.
CAGTGCACCCTTTCCTTCAGGGTCTCTGCTTGTACTACGAGATTAGGATTTGCAATCTGCATCCCAACTCAATTCTTCTTGTCTCTACCTTCATCCATCTCTGCGAGGCTTATGGTGGCTTCCAGCCCCATTTCGACCTCTTTCGCCACCTGTTCTATCTTCGGAAGAAAGGAAGCGGTGGCTCGAAGATCACCAGAGGCGTCTACCTGAACCTGTGTGACGGCATGAAGGCTCAATACCTGCACTGCCCCTGGAACACCTCATTGGACGAGTGGTACAAGAAATGGTTCTACATCCGTGAAGAGCCGAACACCATCACTCTGTGCGATGTGGGGCTGATTCCAGAGAAGAAAAGTAGCTGGTCGGAGAAGCCCGAAAACTTGGAGCAGATCGCCGAACTGCTTGAGATGATCCCGTGGGGAAGGCTTGATGGCCCGAGCGTGGTCGGCAACTTCATCAGCCAAAGAATTCAACCCTGCCAGAAAAGGATTCATCCTGGCTTCGAGTACCAAGGAGGCGCTGATCCAACGAGGACCAGGAAGGAGCCGCTTGACAAGATGGAGGTCAAGGCCAGGATTGGAGAGCTGTTCAACCTGGCCGATCCCAATTATGTTGCACTGAACGCCATCGAGCACGCCTTCAAGCTGGCTTGTCCTCCCCCAAAGGTAAATGACGCCTCCTTTTAACTGTAGAGTCATGTTGTATCAAGAAAATAACTGTCTTTTCCTTCATTTTGTGTCTCAGTGTAATGGCCGTGACCGAGCAGAAGTGTTCGTGTCGCCTCCCCCCGGTGTAGAATGGCCGCAAGCTACCGGCCCAGCCGCCTAGACCAGCGCCAGGACCGACGATGTTCACTGGGCGGTTCTCGAGACCGTAGAGGACGCCTCGACCAGAGCCGCTGGCAAGCGTCCGGCTGCCAGCAAACGACGTCAAGCCATCTTCCCCCTGTCGGATGACGAAGCAGAGGATGCGGACATCTTCCGGCTCGTCCCCCGAAAGAGGAGAAGGCAGGTGGGACCGTCGGAGCAGGGTGGCTCCTCTGGGCCAGCAGTGGTCACAGCACCGACCACTGCGACACAGAGGACAGATGAAGGAAACATGCCACATCATACTCCGACGCCCGTACCGGAGGTTGAACAAGTCTCGGTGGAGACTGCCGAGCAAGCGGAGCAGGGGCGGTCGAGGAGACGTTCCTTCGCCACATCCTTCCGCAAGTCGAAACTGTAAGTATCTATATTTTTTATGTAAGCTTTGCATTTTGCATTGGATGCTATTGTCTTCTGAATTTGTCTCTGAATTCATCAGATCGGCTTCCACCGAAAACCCTGACCAGCTAACTGGGTGCGGAACGTCCTCACCAACAACAGCGGGACAAACTGCTCAGCAACCAGCCGTGGAGGAGCCCATGGCAGGGACTCCGCCTGAGCCTCAGCAGGCGGACGACCAGACGCCAGTCCCCGAGCAGCTGGTCGGGAAGACAACCGAGCAGAATACAAGTGCTCCAAGCATGAAACCTGCTGAGGCGGATACCACGGCGCCAAGGAAGCTGGATCTAGCCGAGGGGCAGCAGCCAGAAGTTGCCCAGAACATGGTTGCCAATGCGACGGCCCGTGGGAAAGCCCTGGTGGTCGTGGAGTCTGAGAACTCCAGACCAGTGCCGCCTCCCGAACAAGAGGCTGAAGAGGAAGAAGTGGAAGAAGTCCTGGGCCGTCCCCAAGATAGGTGACAACATATATATGTGTCGCGCTATCAGAACGACGAATGGGTCATGCACGAGGAAATCCCAGAGGTCGAAGAGACCTTAAGAGTCGAACGGGCGGCCAAGCGTCTAGTGACGGAAGTCTAGGTATATTTGGCTTGAGTCCTTTGACCCTGTTGTGTAGTCGAACTGTCTGACGTAGCTTGTCTGAATGCAGGACTTGATGAAAACTGCCAGATATCGAAAAAGGTGCTTCGACCAGATAGAAGGAATCACGACGACCAATAAGGAGCTGACGGCTGAAGTGGAATGCCTACGACACCAACTTGAAGTCGCCGACCAGGAGAGGACAGTCTGAGAAGCACAGAACCAAAACCTGGTCGGCCAGCTCAAAAACAAAGAGCAGGAGAAAACAGGTAAGTGTTCACCATATCATAACAAGTGCGGGACTTGTGTTATTTTGTTCTTGACAGTAATAGCTGTAATGCAGGTTTAGAAGCTGAAGTGACCCGCCTCCAGGGGGAGAACAGCCGTGCGCTTGCAGAATGTGGTCGCCTAAAGGAGGACAACGAGAAACTGGCACGCCGCCAGTCGGAACTCCAAGACCACACTAACAGAATGAAGGACGACCTGAAAAGTAAGCACTCTAGACCACCTTTCTCATTCAATTGCCCACAGTGCCTTGTCGTGTCATCACGTTTGATGTCTTGTACTGTTTTCAGTTTTGAAAGTCAATGCCAAGAGGCACCTTGAGGCCGTGATCAAGGAGCATGACGACTGGAAAGCACAATGCCTTAAGGCCACCGAGGAGCGGGACACGTGGAGCAAGCGGTGCCAAGAAATGGCAACTGGCATTGTGCCCGTCCTCGACCTTATCGACCCAGCGCTCACAGAGGAAGAGCTAAGGACGCCTCAGCTCGGACTGGTCGAAAGATGCAAGCAAGCATGGGGATGGTTCCAAGACTTCATGAAGGAGGCGGGTGAGTACATGGGTGCCCATGTGCTAAGCATGGTGCGTGCTCACTACCCCCTGATCGATCTCAAACGCTTGGAGGCTGGGTACCCGAAGGAGATAGACCCAGACAAGGCCGAAGAGCTTCGGACGGCCCAGCTGGACTTGTTGTCAAAGATAATTGGCGATATTAACCTGTGCGGAGGTGGGACAGCACCTGTGCAGGGTATGCCATCGACAAGCCAGCTGGAAATGCCACCAGCTGCAAGCCAACCAACGAAGCCTGCGGTCTCGACCAGCTAGGCACCGGCGGGGCCATCCCCTTCAGCTTGACTAGCTCTAGAGTCCTCGAGACTCGAGTAGGGTATCAGAGGCGGCGAGCAGTAAATGCCATGCGCCCCGACTAGCCGATGTAATAGGCTTAGAGCTGTAGAAGGAGGACATAGTTGTGTTGTTGTAAACTTGAGCCTTTTCAGGCAAGCTTGTAATAACGTAACTATATATCATTATAAGCTTGTTTGTTTTATACAAAATGCACTTTAAGCTTGAAATTTTTTGTTGGTGTAACTAAGTGGGAATGTGTTAACGTTCTGTTTAGTTGTACCGTTTTGCTCGACACGTCATCTTGAAAAGTTTGTGTGGCCCTAGTCTGGCATGTGGTCGGAGTATGAGGTACTATGACCTGTGCACACGTGGACGCAGACAAGTCAAACCAGGGGGACCTGCCGATCACCCGCAACGTAGAGAGCGGATCCTGTGCACGTGTTGGGAGGAACCAGAGACAGGGCCTGCTCCGAAAACCGTAGAAGGAGTGGTGGTCGGCTTGTACTGGCTTAAGTTAGAATAACCATAAAATTCAGAGTGACACATTAGAGTGGTCGGAGAAATCATAGTTGCTTTAGTAAAGTAAATCGAAAATACAAGTAGAGTACATATCTCAGTAGTTAAGCATAGAAGCGTCTAAGCTTGTCGATGTGCCATGAGTTCGGTACGTCCGTGCCGTCTAGATGAGCTAACCTGTAAGACGTTGGACGTGTGACTTCCTTGATCATGAAGGGTCCCTCCCATGGGGTTGCGAGTTTGTGGACACCGGCCTGGTTCGTCTTCCACTTCAGGACTAAGTCCCCGACCATGAAGAAACGCTCTTTAACGTTCTTGTTGTAGTACCTGCGCAAAACAGCAAGGTATTTGGCCGTGCGTACGCAAGAATCAAGCCTTTTCTCTTCTGCGCTGTTAACTTCTAGCTCCCGTACTTCGTTGACCTTGCCTTCGTCGAAGTTTTCTACCCATGCTGATCTGAAAGCTATATCTGGTGGGAGGACTGCCTCAGCGCCGTAAACCATAAAGTATGGTGAGACGCCGGTGTTACGACTGGGCTGAGTTCGGAGGCCCCAGACAACGGCTGGTAACTCCTTGAGCCATCTTCCAGGAGCTTTATCGTTTTCTCTGTACATCCTCTTCTTCAATGCGTCCAAGATCATGCCATTTGCCCACTCGACTTGTCCGTTAGCCCTAGGATGCGCCACCGAGACGTATTTTACAACTATGCTCCTTTCATCGCAGAAGTCCCAAAAAGCATTCCCGGTGAACTGAGTTCCCAGATCAGTAATGATGCTGTTGGGCACGCCGAAACGGTGGATGACCTGGTCGAGGAATGTGACAGCTTTCTCTGAAGATGCCTGTACCAGAGGCATGTATTCTATCCACTTAGAAAACTTATCAATTAACATGAAGACGCATGTAAATTTCCCAGGAGCTGGTTTGAAAGGCCCGATCATGTCCAGTCCCCAGCATGCGAAGGGCCAAGAGGCTGGAATTGTCTGGATCTCATGTGCTGGTACATGGATTCTCTTAGAGAAGAACTGACAACCCTCGCAGCGGCGGACTAGCTTCTCTGCGTCGGCACTGCTGACGGCCAATAGAAACCTGCTCGGAAAGCCTTACCGACCAGTGTTCTTAAGGCCACGTGGTTGCCGCAGGAGCCAGAGTGGATTTGGTCTAGGAGATGCTCGCCCTCCTCCTGGGTTATACACTTCATCAAGATTTCCTCCTTAGCGTTTTTGCGCCATAACTTGCCATTGACGAGCAGATACTGCTTACTACGACGCATTAGGCGCTCATTTTCTATTCGATCAACATAACCGCTACCATCTGTCAAGTACTTGATGAAAGGCGTTCTCTAGTCCGGCTCATGAGTGGTCGGAAGCGGCTCGGTTGTGGTCGGCGCCGAAACCGTAGCCACTAATTGCTGGTCTGAAACTTTGTCGGTTGTTGAATCTTCGTCTTCAATGGAAGGCGTGAGCAGGTCTTGGACGAATACGCCATGTGGGATTTTGGCTCGGGATGATCCTAACTTTGACAACGCATCCACTGCCTGGTTCTTGTCCCGGACCACATGTATGTACTCGATGCCATAGAACCTGCCTTCCAGCTTTCTTATCGATTTGCAATATGCGTCCATCTTTTCACTGGTCGTGTCCCAGTCTTTGTTGAGTTGGTTGATGACCAGAGCCGAATCTCCGTAGACATAGAGACGTTTAACTCCAAGCTCAACCGCAATGCGTAGACCATGCAGGCATGCTTCATACTCGGCGGCATTATTAGATGCTGGGAAATAAATCCTGAGGACGTACCGGAGCTGCTCCTTGGATGGTGATACGAAAAGAACTCCTGCTCCCGCACCGTCAATGTTGAGAGAACCGTCGAAGTACATCGTCCAATATTCGTCGGATCCCAGAGAGGCAGGCGTGCTTAAGTCTGTCCACTCGACGATGAAATCGACGAGTGCCTGAGACTTGATTGTAGTACGGCTTGCAAATTCCAAGGAAAAGGGGCATAGCTCCATTGCCCATTTGACGATGCGCCCGTTCGCATCCTTATTGCGAATGATGTCCCCCAAAGGATACTCAGTCATGACCACCACACGATATCCGTCGAAGTAATGTCTCAACTTTCGGGATGTTATCAGTATGGCATAGAGCAGTTTCTGAATCTGTGGGTACCTGGTCTTGGATTCGTTGAGTACCTCACTAATGAAATAAATTGGCCGCTGTACCTTGTAGGCGTGGCCCGGCTCGTCGCGCTCGACCACCATTGTAGTGGAAACCACCCGATCGGTTGCCACAATGTAAAGTAGGAGAGTTTCATCTCCTCTAGGAGCAGTAAGTACCGGAGGTGACGTGAGGTATTGTTTCAGCTGCGTGAAGGCAGCATCTGCTTCCTCCGACCACTCAAACTTCTCGGACGATTTGAGCAGTTTGAAGAACGGTAGTCCTTTTTCTCCTAATCTTGATATGAAACGGCTTAGAGCAGCCATGCAGCCGGTGAGCTTCTGGACATCCTTCACCTTTTTTGGGGGCTTCATGTCTAAGACAGCTTTGACTTTCTCCGGGTTAGGGCGTATGCCGTCGTAACTGATGACGTTGCTGAGCAATATGCCAGAAGGGACACCAAAGATGCACTTCTTTGGGTTTAATTTCCATTGGAACGTATTAAGGGCTGCGAAGGTGCGTTCCAGATTGTCAACAAGGGTATGTGCTTCCTTGGTTTTGACAACTACATCGTCGACGTAAGCCTCGACGAGGCCGTCTTTTATCTCGTCGTTGAGGCAGGCCTGTATAGCGTGTTGGTAGGTAGCACCAGCGTTTTTGAGCCCGAACGAGATAGTCATGTAGCAGTAGGCACCAAAAGGCGTGATGAAAGATGTCTTGATCTGGTCGTCCTTTTTGAGAGCGATCTGGTGATAACCAGAGTAGCAATCGAGAAAGGAAAGCAGCTCGCAACCGGCGGTTGAATCTACGACCTCGTCTATGCGAGGTAAGCCAAAGGGGTCCTTAGGGCAGTGTTTGTTGAGATCAGTGTAATCAACGCACATTCTCCATTCATTATTCTTTTTGCGTACAAGAACCGGGTTGGCTAACCATTCCAGATGATACACTTCTTTGATAAATCCGGCTGCCAAAAGCCGTGTAACTTCTACCCTAATCGCCTCCTTTTTGTCGCGAGCGAACTGTCGTAGCTTCTGCTTGATTGGTTTGGCTTTGCTGTTGACATTTAAGGAGTGCTCAATCAAGTCCCGAGGTACACCGGGCATGTCGGAAGGTTTCCATGCAAACACATCCACGTTGCCCCTCAAGAACCTAACGAGCGCGTCTTCCTATTTGGGATCCAGGTCGGCCCCGATGAGGGCCGTTTTGCTGGGATCGCCCTCGACCAGCTGGATCGTCTTGTGCTCCTTGGATCTGATGTTCTTGCGTGGAGCCTCGAGCTCTGGGATCTCCAAGTGGTCGGTCGGGGTCTTCTTAGCGTCGAGCATGGTCTCGGCCATGCGAATAGAGAGGTCGTGGGCCTCTGCTATTTTGAAGCTGTCGTCCTCGCAGGTATAAGCTGCGTATACATTGCCCCTGAGGGTTAAAACTCCTTTCTCAGTAGGCATCTTGAGCACCAGATACCTGTAATGAGGTATGGCCATGAACTTGGTGAGCGACGGTCGACCAAGAATAGCATGGTAGGTGCCATCGAAATCAGCAACCACGAAGTTGACGTAGTCGGTGCGGAAGTGGTCCGGAGTCCCAAACTGCACAGATAGCGTGATCTGCCCGAGAGGTGTGGAGCTCTGTCCAGGGAGAACGCCCTAGAACTGTGCCTCGTACGGCTTCTGGTCCGCCTGGGCTATTTTCAGAGCGGGCAGGCTGTTCTTGAACAGTATATCAATGGAGCTGCCGCCGTCGATCAGTACCCTATCGAATTGAACCTTGTTGATACAAGGATCGAGGACCAGGGGAAAACGCCCTGGCTCGGGTATGGCGGCCCATTGGTCCTTCCTGCTGAAGCAGATTTCACGGTGAGACCACGGAGGAAGCCGCGGATCGGTGAGAAGGTTGTCGGTCTTTGCCACGTTCAAGCAAGCGCGGGCGAGCAGCTTGCGTTCTCATTTGGTCTCAATGGACACCTTGCCGCCGATGATGGTGTGCACGCGATCAGTCGGCTTGACGTATTTATGACGAGGATCTGCATCGTCGTCGTCGTTGTCCTCGTTGCGCTGTTCCCCCGCGTTGTTAGGCTTGTCGGACGTATCCGGAGCCTATTTACGCGTGTAGATAGTCTTAAGGACGCGGCAATTCTCCATGGTGTGGTTCGACTTGGGATGGAGCTGGCAGGGTCCCTTCAATGCTTTGGCGTAGTCGTCCTTGTAGTTTCGACGTCCGCTGCCCTTTTTCATGGTATTGATCTCGCCGTCGTCTTCCCGAGCGCGCTTGCTTCTGTAATCATCACGGCGGTTGCGCCGCTGATTACATTGATCACGGTGGTCGCGGGAGTCGTTGCGCTGGTTGCGGCGGTCAAAATTGTCGTTCCGACCACGATTGCTGCGGTAATCATCGCGGTGTGGAGGGTGGTCGGAGCATGGAACCCTTGCTGCTTCTTCAACGATTATCTTTTTAGCGTCATCAGTGTCCGCGTATTTCTTAGCGGTGGCCAAAAGCGCTGTGACTGATTCGGGTCTCTTCCGGAGGAGCTTGTCTCTTAGGGCGTCGTGGAAGCGGAGGCCGGTGACAAAAGCCTCGATTGCTTCGTTGTCGGAGATTGATGGGACCTTGATGCGCATCTCCGAGAAACGCCGAATGTACTCGCGCAGTGGTTCATCCTTTCGATCTCAGATCCGCTGCAGATCGTACTTGTTGCCGGGTTGTTCACAAGTAGCGATGAAATTGTCGATGAGGGCCTGCCTGAGCTCCTGCCAAGAGTCAAAATAGTTCGCTGGCAAGCTAACCAGCCATTGGTGACCTGCATGACCAACAGCGACTGGAAAGTAGTTAGACATGACGTGCTCGTTGGCCATGGATGAGCGGCACGCAGTTTCATAGAGCATGACCCATAATTTGGGGTTTTCCTTGCCGTCGTACTTCTGAAGCTTCTCGAGCTTGAAATTCATGGGCCATATGACTTGGCGCAGGTGTGGAGTGAACTGCTTCAGACCCGGCGGACCGTGGGTGGTGTCATACTCCATACGGTGATAGCTTTCATGGGATGCACGATCGTCGGCTCTCTGGTTGATGCAAGCACGCAGATCATGTCCGCTGAGGTAATGGCGGAGATCGTTATTGCCATCGCGGCGATCTCGATGGCCATCTGGATTAGCCCTATGACCGTGGTTATCACGGCGATTGTCGCGGTTATCTCAGCGGTTGTCGCCTCGAACGTCATGGCGGTTCTCCTCCCGACGGCGGTTGTCGTCCCGACCACCATCATGACCACCGTTTCCACCTTGACGGTTGTCTGATGGGTCGTTATTGCGTGAGCCACGTTGGTTGAGTGGCTGTGAGCGACTCGAGTATTGGCGGCTGTGGCTTGATTCGACAGAAACGGATGGAGCCCGGGCTTGATTCATCTCTGCGGTCTGAGCCATAGCAGCTGTCAGATAAGCTTGTATGTCATCACGGACTGCTTGGGTCTCGGGAGTGTTGGGCAACCGCTGCATTGTCGCCATGGCGACGGCTACGTTGGCGCTTGGGGTCTTGAAGACTTGTTTGTCCCCCACCCTGTCGAAAGCATTGTTGAGGTCACGAGGTCGGAGCCTTATGCGTCGTGCCTCCTGGTCTACTTCAGCTTCGATTTGCCGACGATTAAACCGGTCAATATTGCGTGCTTCGCGTGCTGTCTTTTCTTGTTCTGTTTCGCCAACTGCTGGCGGCTCGTCATTGCTGACAACATGGATCAAATCCCCTCGTCTTGGCGGGAAAGACGGAAATTGGGGGAAACCCGGGGCGTGGTCTGGTAGATCTAGATCGTATTTGACGCCTTCATCTTCGTGACGCTGAAGCTCGGTGTGGACAGATGCGTTGGATGCGACGCCGGATGAGGAGCTAGAGTCACCCTCTCGGACTGTGTGGACGGATCCTTCTTGATAATCTTCAATCCGGACCATGTTGACGATGTTGCATGGCTTTGGCCGAGATCGCTGGATAGGACATAGGTCTGAGCGGCGTTGTAGGTTGTACGCATAGCTGGAGGCAGCGTTTCGCAGGCCGTAGGGCTGGACCTGGTGGTTCTCCGTTGGGACTTCGTACTCGCAGAGTCGGAGACCCGTCGCGAAGGCTGGCTGGCGACGAGCGGAGCGCCCCTCAGGAGTAGATACGACCACAAGATCTGTTCCAAACCGTGCAGGACGACTGGCCCGAGCTGGTCGGATAGATCTGTTGTGGGGAGCTATTACCTGCTCATTAGGTTGGCTTTGAATCGTACTTACCAGAGCTAGGGTTTCAGCGAGTTTGATGCCGACCCGATCGATGGAGTCGTGCAGGTTGGTGTCGTCGATCTGTTTTCCTCTGTAGCGGGGAAGCGGATGATGGGTTGTCGGCGTGGCTGTGGGCATGGTCAGAGCCAGATGTACCGTGGTCGGAGCCAGATCCATTGTGGTCGGAGCCGTGTTCGTCGTGGTCGGAGCCGTGTTCACCGTGGTCGGAGCCGTGTTCACCGTGGTCGGAGCCGTAGCCGATGCAGGTGAAGTAGTCGTCGGCGCGGGTCGTATCCACGCCTCCTCTGCGGTCATGGCGATGGAGACGCCAGGGCCGGTGGTCCAAGTGATCTGGCCGACGGTGAACGTGAGGCCGTTGGGCGTAGCCATGGAGCCAGAGATGATGACCATCTTGTTTGCTTGGAGAGCAGTACGCACACCCCCTACCTGGCGTGCCACTGTCGACGAAATATGGTCGGCAGTCTACCTAGGGGTATGCCCAAGGTAGTAGATTATCGGCAGACAGATGCGCAAGCCCCAAACAAGACGGTGACGCAAGACAGACACAAGGTTTTATCTAGGTTCGGCCGCCAAGAAGGCGTAATACCTATGTCCTGCGTCTGATTTGTATTGCTGTATGTCAATGAGAGATGTTTTTTAGAGGGGTCCCCTGCCCGCCTTATATAGTCCGGGGGTAGGGTTATAGATCTGGAAACTAATCCTAGTCAGTTATAATTGCCATATGTGGCCGGATAAGGTTTCCTATTCTAACCGACCAGGATCCTACTTGGTCGCCAAATCCGTCTTGATTCCTTGTGCGGGACTCCGATCAGGTTAACTAGGCCGCACGTCGCCTTTCGGGTGGACTGAACCCATCGATCCGGGCCAGCCCAAGCTTAGCCATAAGGGTATAGGGGTTAATACCCCCACATAGTGTTCATCCGATCGAGTGAGTGAGTGATTCTAGTGCGATTGCATCGTGAGGTTGCATCGAGTGGCACTAGGTGATCAAGTTGCAAGCCGGTGGTGCTTGTTACTCTTGGAGGTTGCCACCTCCTAGATGGCTTGGTGGTGGTCTCTGTCAAAGCCCACAAGAAGCTTGTGCGGTGCTCCAGAAAAGAGCTTTTGAGAGGGGCATTGTGCTCGCCCCGCGGGAGCTACGAAGAGCAACTCTAGTAGAGCGAGACGCGAAGGGCGACAAGTGGTCTGACCGAGTCAAGTGCTAGAGCTTGTGGTAAGCACTCCACGTGGGAGAGTGTGACTTGCGGGTCACCACTAGCAAGAGGACCGATGGCAGCCTTGGAGCTTGTCTCAACGGGGACGTAGTGTGTTGGCAAGCACATGAACCTCGGGAGAAAATCACCATGTCAACATTATTCTTCCCGGTGGTTTGCAATCCCCTTACACAAGCTTGTAATTACTTTCATATTGTGATTGTGTAGTTGTTCTTGCAATTAGTTAGCTTGTGTAGCTCACTAGTTACCTTCTTGCTTGTGTAGCATAGAAGTAGCTCCTTTGCATGGCTAATTTGGTTTGTGTAACCTTGTTAGTCACATTGCTTAGTTTGTGTAGCTAAGTATTTGCGCTCTCTAATTTGGCATTGGTTGCCTTATTATTGAGCATTGCTAGTGAGCTTAGGAGCATTGTGCTTTTGCTTACTAGAATTGTGTAGGAGCTCCTCGATGTGCAAAATACTAGTGGCATAGGTTTGTGTGACCTTGCTCCTAGAATTGGACAGGTGAGCTCTAGCTAGCTTGGCACCTTAGTTGCTTAATTAGGATCTTTGCAAGGTCTAGAGAACATAGATAGAGGGGTGTAGTCTTGGCTAGACCAATATTTTTAATTCTGCACTTGTTTCTGTTAGCTGGTGCAATTAAGTTTTAGAAAGGACTATTCACCCCCCTCTAGTCTGCCATCTAGACCCTTCAAGTGGTATCAGAGCAAGGTCTCTCATTCGTGGTCTTCACCGACCCGAGAGGATGGTGACTTATGGGCTAGATGTTGATTGTCCACACATTTTTGATGGCACACACTTTGCACGGTGGAGAAAATGGATGATATGCAATTTTAAGTTTATTTGCCCTCAAATGTGGTGGATGATAGATGTAGGCTTTTCTCATGTGTTGGATGAAGATAATCTAACTCAAGCACAAGAGAAATGCCTAGATCTCGACATCCAAGCTACTAACATCATGTATAGATCTTTGCATGATAACATCTTTGGAGAGATCATAGACATGAAGACCGCCCATGAGATTTGGAGTTATCTCAATGAGAAATATGGGATGGTTTTTGACAATGAGGATGAGCCCAAGAAGGAGGCACATGAGGATGTTGAGCATAGCCACAATTTGATAATTGTGGAAGATTGCTCCACCTCATGGTCAAGTGATGATGATGATGATCATACCACAAGATCACTTGACAAGATTGATGATGATGCCACAAATGATGCCAATGATGATGCTACTCCATGCACACTTGATGATGATAATGATGGATCATGCTCGGGCTATGAGAGTGATGTTTCTTCAAGCTCTCCAACTATATCACATTGCTTCATGTCACAAGGTGACACTAAGGTATCTAATGCAAATGTGATTGATCTTAATTCATATGAGGAGCTTCTAGATAGATATGGTTGCATGATCAAAGCTTTAGAAAAAGAGATGGCTAAAACCGAGGAATTGAAAAATGAAAACTCTTTTCTAAAGAACACATGTGAACAACAAAAGCATCTACTTTATGTTACTACTTGTTCACATGAGGAGCTAAAATTGGCTCATGAAGAACTAAGTGTTGCTCATGATAACTTGGTATAAGACCATGCTTTTCTCACTAAGAAGCTTTCCAATGGAAAAACTAAAACCAGTGAAAGCTCATCACATGGGTCAATTGATCAATCACATATTGTTGCTAACCCTTGTGATGTAGGCAAGAAGCATGTTTCCACCTCTTGTGATGATTTATTAAAAATGCCATGTTCTTCACATATAGATGCTTGTTCTACTTCTATGTCTTGTGAGACTAACCTTTTGAAGGAGAACAATGAACTCAAAAATAAAGTGAAGAATTTGAGCGACAAGTTAGAGAGGTGCTACAACTCAAAAGTCACCTTTGAGCACATGTTGAAGACTCAAAGAAACTATGGTGGCAAGTGTGGCCTTGGCTTCAAGAAGAAGATGACAAAGGGCGAAAGAAAGGGAGAAAGAAAGATGAATAAGCTACAACAAGAAAAGCTCTCTCATACCATGTGCTACTGGTGTCATGAAGCGGGACACCTTGCAAATGGTTGCCCTAACATTGAGAAGCTCAATAAGATAAAAGAAGAAGAGAGGCTCAAGCATGTGAAGTGCTTCAAGTGCCGCACTTGGGGTCATCTTACCTCAATGTGCCCAACCAAGCAATTGGTGAAGCAACTAGAAGAGCCTCAACCAAAGCCACAAGTTGAGCAAGAGAAGAAACCCCAAGAGCAAGTCAAGATCTATCATAAAGATGGTGGTGACTTGATGATGAAGAAGAATAAAACGAGAATGGGTGGAAAGGCAAGGCATCCAATGCAAACTCAAGATGCCAAGATGATGAGCAAGACACAAGATGACAAGAAAGTCTATGCTCACATCAAGTGCTTCAATTGTGGAAATACAGGACACTTTGCCTCTAAGTGTCCTACCAAGCTTAAGAAGAAGGCTCAAGCAATCCATGAGAGGCAAGGCAATGGGAAGCACCACATGAGCAAGGAAGAGAAGGCTCAATCAAAGAGAAAGTGCTACTCATGCCAGAAAAGGGGACACATGGCTCATTCATGTCCCCTAGGTAACTCTTCTAAGCCTATTTCAATTGTTGATAATAATATGCTTAGAAAGGATGACAATGGTACCTCATTGGTTGCAATTGCAAAAATCCCGCTACTCATACTAAGGTTTTGCCTAAGTATGTTGCTCCTAACTTGAGAGGACCCAAACTTGTTTGGGTACCATCAAAAAGTGGATGATTGATTGTAGGTACCATTGGCATTGGAGACTTGATTCAATTGATTTCATATTGATCATCATATGTTGAGTCAAGCTGTGAAGTTTAGTGCACATTTAAACCCAATGCCAAGTGAAAATTGAGTGAAGTCCAAGTGCTATCAACATACAAGTGTCATATTCAAGTTGTTAGTGATTCATTTGATATATTTGACGGCATGCGAATAATTGAGTTGAAGCTTGCTAATTGGATGATCATGATGTAACCAAGGTATATCTCTTGTTGATCATTTTATTTGGGTACATATGAGTTGATTGAATTGGATAAATATGCAATGTTGCTTGCTATAAGATGATTGAATGGATAATTGCTTAGTAATTAAGTTTGGATTGATTTGTGTTGGATAAATTCATGAGATGACTTTTAGTGAGTGGATTGAATGGATTTATGTCTTGTGAAAGTATTCAAACAAGTTGGTTTCAAGTTTGATTCATATTTGATGAAGTTTAGCACAATAGTTGAAATCTGCCCTATAATTGAGAATCTGAGCTAGCTGTGATCTTAGCCATATATGAGTGATGAAAACTTATTGGATTGGCATAAAAATTAGTGTACATGCTCTAGACTTATGGTATAAGATTCTATATAAATTTCATGAGAATTGGATAAGAGATGCTTCCGTTTTGGAGTGGATCTTGTTAGCTATAGTGCAGCACTTTTCAGCATATAGTAGTGGTGGAAGAATTGAAATCTGGTAGCAATATAAAAGTCAAATTAAGCTCAAATTTTTACAGCTGCTAGATAACTTAGTGAAGCACATCTCCACCAAATTTCGTGGTATTTGGATCTATAGTTTAGAAGATATGGATTTTTCTTTGAAGGGTACATAATCTGCCAGAAAAGTGGAAATTATTGGATCTATTTTGAGTCACTTTAATTGAAAGGTCCTCAAGTTGGAAACATGTTTTTATAAGTGATTGAGGCACCTAAGTTTGGTTTTGAGATAATCTAGAAGCATGACAACCAAAGAGTACAAGGGCATTTGATTGTGGAGTGTACTTTGCACACATTTGGTACTCAAATTGTAAGATCAAGATCAAACTCAAGATGAAAATAAAGTTTAAGTTCTAGAGATTATTGAAGATCATTTGGTAGAAAGGAAATGACTTAAACAAGTAGAAAGAAATGAACTTAAAGAAGGAATCAAGGTTACTCATCAAGTTAAGTCCATCACTTGGATCAATCAATCAAGTTATTTCATGTAAGTGTCACGAATGGTTCTTGGAGAGAGGTCACTTCTCCTAGTATAGGGGCTTGCCGCCTATGTGTAGGTAAACCAAGTGTGGTACTTAGAAGGCTAACATGAAAGTGGTGATCCGAGGGACATTTGGATGCTTAGTTGAAGCAATCAAAAGGGTTGATCAAGAAAAGCAAGCAACACCCAAAAGAGAGCTAGTCATAGCAATTCAAGAGGTATTTCAAATAGTTCTTTTATACAAGCATTGATAAAAACATGAAGCAAGCTAAACACAACAAGATAGTGCACTTGATCATAAGTGGTATTCATTTCATATGGGTGAAGAATGGAATTCAAAATGGTATCTATTGGTCTTCACCAAGCTTATAATTGAACTTCACATTGCTATTGGAGTAATAAATTGGAATCTATGTGACTATCCTCTACTCCAACATAGCAAAGGTATCATTGTAATGTGCATGATCATTTCATCCCTTACTAGTATGCGGTTAGTGCATATAGTACATGTTTCATAGGATCATGCATAACAAATGAAATGTTTAAATTCATAGACTACCACTATTGCTTGAATGGTTAGTTGATCTAGTGGTTAGTATATGAATTTTGTTCATAAGCTAGTAAACCCAAGTACTTGATTTAGTTTGGATTGCCAACAAGTGACAAGTACAACCTCGATAAGATAACCTCTAAATGAGTGTGAAGAAGCTTAGAGAGGGTTCAAACCGGACTTGGAAGCTTAGGCAAATCAATTTAGTTCAAGTCAACTTAGAAGCTCATGATAAATAACAAGAGTACAAGCATAAGACAACAATGCAAATGGATATCTAGTTTGTTTGTTTCAAGTGGTATCTAGACTCATGTATTTCATCAAGAACTCACAAGTGATATCCTATAAGTGGTACTCATAAAGATAGCAAAGGTTCAAGAAATGGTTTTTATTGATAAATCCAACAAGTGGTTCCATACTAGAAAATTCTTTCAAGTGGTATCACATCTACACGTGGTATCAATCATGCAAAACGATGGTTCCATAAGTGATCCTCAACTTTAAGTGATCATCAAATGAAGAATGCATCCCTCACCTACAAGAGCTCAAGTTTATCAAATGGATGACTCATGCTATCACATAGGGGGAGGTATCCCACAAATTACTATCAAGGTCAAAGATCCTATGTGTGGTATCTCAAGAAGCTATAGAAGTGGTGTCATTCCAACAATCAAGTGATGTCCATAAAAAATGCAAGATTCAAGCCTCAACCATCTACCCCAAATACAAATCTTTGCATCAATGAGAAGTACACCTTTTATGGAAATTGATGACAAAGGGGAGAGATTGTACAAAGATATGAAAGCTTTGCTTTGGGAGAGATTGTGAAAGCTTTGGGGGATAGATTGAGAAGATATGAAAGCTTTGGGAGAAATTGAGACAAAGAAGTAGAGGTTGGACATGGACATGGACAAAGAGGGAGCAACATTGAAGGATGTGAAAGCTTTGGGGCATAGATTGAGAAGATATGAAAGCTTTGGGAGAAATTGAGACAAAGAAGTAGAGGTTGGACATGGACATGGATAAAGAGAGAGCAACATTGAAGGATGTGAAAGGATGAAAAGTCTTGGACAAGAGAAGCACACAAGTAGGGGGAGCAAGCTCATGAACTTTGATTGATTGCATTTGATATGTGCATATTCATGTGCTTGCTTGCATTGCATAAGCTTTTAAATTCAATATGCATGCTTGTGTGGTGTATGCTAGTTGTAGAATTTGAATGATGATTTGATAACTAGCATACATAGGATGGTAGCTAGACTCATATTTTTACACGTGGTACTAGAACCTTGCTTATAATGTTGATCTCACGGGGTTTCTAGTGTTTTTGTTGTCTAGCTACTCATGATGCTAAGGATGGTGTTAAAAGTGCAACTCCGATTGGTATCACGCTTCAAAGGTTATTCTATACACCTTAGCATCACTTAGTAGTGATAACACTCCCACAAAATTTCATATTTATGCATGTGTGCAAACTTGAAACCAAATCATTTGAGCACACATGTAGGGGGAGCTATCACTATCAAGTCAGGTTTTATGATGCTTATCCAAATCTTAACATAGAGCTTAAATGTTGGATAAGTGGCATAAAATCCAAATCAAGTTGGCAATTTACACTTGTGTGAAGTGCTCGCTTGAAATGAGCTTAATTTTCATATCTTTGTAGAGTTGTCATCAATTACCAAAAAGGGGGAGATTGAAAGGTCCTTGTTTGGTTTTGGTAATTGAGTGACAACCTTAGGTGGACTAATGTGTTTAAGTGAGATGCACAGGTGATTAGTCCATAGGTACATGTGTGTGAGCAACATATGCCATGACGGTGATGATGGCTTAAAGATGTTGCAAAGCTCACACATGTGGTGATGAAGGAGCTCATTGCACATGAGACATGACATTGAGTCATGTGATCAAGGTGGAGAAGATCAAGATATGACTTGGCTTGATGGACCGGTTGTAAGTGTGAAGGGCAAGTTGGAGGCTTTGGAGTGATGGACCACGTGGCGGTGAAGCTTGAGCAAGACTTGGTGCCGATGGACGAAGGTAATGGTGAAAAGCAAGTGAAGTCAAGATCGATGAACCAATATGATCACATGATGATATGAAGTGGATCATATCATTGTTGATCATGTTGGTACATGTGTTGCATCAACATTGGAGGAGATGGAATGGAATGCGCAAGGCAAAGGTATAACCTAGGGCATTTCATTTCACCGGTCATAGGTGTGTAGAGAAGTTGATGACCGGGTTTAGGATAGATGGCCGTACTATCAAGAGGGGCAAACTTGTTTGCATATCGGTCAACTAGTGCCACTCGAGTGATCTAACACACATACACATTTGCAAAGGAGAAGAAGTTGGAGTTGATGAGGATCAACTTCGTGAAGAAAAGGAGTTGAATGCGCTGGTCATGGGGTGATCGGACGCGTCCGGTATCTTCCTGATGTGACCGGATGCGTCGGATATCCATACCGGACGCGTCCGGTATTCTGGCCAGGCATGGCAAAGTTGATGAGGTGACTGGACTCTGTGTCATAGTAGTAACTGGATGCTGAGAAATCACTGTTTAGCGTCTGGTCGAGGTGACATGGGGTGCGGGTGTTGGTCTAGAGAGGACCGGACGCAGGGGTGCGTCTGGTCGGCCACACCGGACGTGTCTGATCACAGTTGACGGGCTCTGGGAGCTCTCTGGACTTGATCGGACGTAGCGACCGGACGCAGTGACTAGACGCATCTGGTCGCCACACCGAACGTGTTCGGTATGAACCAGCAAGTCTCGGGTTTTCAGCGCAATAATTGATCGGACGCTGGGAGCGTCCGGTCGGCCTAGAGCAGCTCTAGTAGCTCTTTGGACTCGATCGAATGCTGCCTCTCCCGCATTCGGTCATTTTCTAACAACGTGTCCGATCACATGGTATTACTATGTGCATTGATAGCCGTTGGAGCGAATGGCTAAACAATTTGAAAGGGACACATGGTGGTCAGGCTACAACCGGATGCTGTGACCAGACGTGTCCGGTGCACACGACCTGCGCATCCGGTCGTCCTGAAAAACGCCTAGTGAAGGGGTAACGGCTATTTTAGCCCATGGGGCTATAAATAGAAGTGGTGGTCAGCCTTTGACCGGTAGCTTAGCACACTAGAGCCTTGGTGACTTATGTGGTAGTGCTTGGGAGCCCTCTAACTCACTTGAGCTTGATAGTGTTCATCCGATCGAGTGAGTGAGTGATTCTAGTGCGATTGCATCATGAGGTTGCATCGAGTGGCACTAGGTGATCAAGTTGCAAGCCGGTGGTGCTTGTTACTCTTGGAGGTTGCCACCTCCTAGATGGCTTGGTGGTGGTCTCCATCGAAGCCCGCAAGAAGCTTGTGCGGTGCTCTAGAGAAGAGCTTTGTGAGGGGCATTGTGCTCGCCCCGCGGGAGCCACGAAGAGCAACTCTAGTAGAGAGAGACGCGAAGGGCGACAAGTGGTCTGACCGGGTCAAGTGCTAGAGCTTGTGGTAAGCACTCCACGTGGGAGAGTGTGGGGTGTACGACCTTGGATACCCATTGCTGACCACATGGGTGCGCCCCTAGGGGTGGCCCAGCCCACAAGAAGAAGCCATGCGGGGCATGACTCTGCTCGGTGCCTTCCGCAAGACATCAGGAAGATATCCTGAAGATACTATGAGATCTGTTAGGATATGTATGATCCCAAGATTCCTATAATCAGTTATTACTTTCAGGTTATCTCTCAGATCTAACCGACTTGTAACCCTGCCTCCCGGACTATATAAGGCAGGCAGGGACCCCCTCTAAAATCACAGCATATCATATGGTAGCTAATACAAACCAACAGACCATAGGAGTAGGGTATTACGTCATACTGATGGCCTAAACCTGTCTAACTCGTGTGTCTCTGTTGCCTTCTTGTTCTCGATCTCACGCTCCTCTGCCGATCAATCTACCTTCATGGGATACCCCTCGGAGGACTACCGACGATATTTTGTCGACAGTTGGCACGCCAGGTAGGGGCTGTGCATGCTGTTTCCTTGTCGAACAAGATGGTTTTTTCCGTAGGCTCTTTGTCCCTTCCGCAGCCCGGCTAGATCTTCACGGTCGGATCCATCTCATGGGTCATCAACGCGGACGGAGTCAGAGAGCTCCTTGAGCCAGGGCAGATCGGTTCTACGCCGACCACCCCCGCACCTACAACTGTAGATCTAATCTCAGAGTCGATTCCGAGGTCTCCTTCGGCGACGACTCACCATCCGCTTCCTCGCTACCAGAGGAGGTAGATCCACAATGACGATCTGATCGAGTCCATCAATCGGGTCGGACTGAAGCTCGCTGACTATCTCTCCATCGCCGAATCGGCTCTGGACACTTTGGTTCAGCGCAGACCACCCTTCGATCCAGATCTATTAGAGGCTACCCGGGAAACTGCAAGGGTTACGGCCCTACCCTTTGGATTCACCAACGCCGCCGCCGCTTACCAACACGCCCTAAGGGGCAAACTCGCTGACCAGGTGGACTCCACCCGTTTACTCGCCGACCAGGTGGACTCCACCCATCTACTCGCCGACCAGGTCGCCATCCAGCTTCCGCCAGCCATCAACACGCTACACTTAGGCCGAAGCCCTGGGGTGCCCCTCTAGATGATCCTGGAAGAAACTCTAGGCTCCGAGTCTCAGGGCTCTATGGAGACCCTCGCCAAAACCTTCTCCGATCAATTTCTCCTCCCACCCTTCCGGGGTGGTGCGATCTTGAACGTTAGCATCGACAGCCCTCCTCGGAATGGCAAAACCGAGGAGGAGCACGTTGCTTGGGAAAACCGGAACATCAACCGTGCACAGCGGCGAGAAAACGAGGCAGCCATCGTGAGGGCCGAGGCTGCTCGGAATAATTAGCTTGATTCTCAAGGAAGACCGCTCCCGCTCCACCATGACCTCGACGAAGAATTTCTCCATGTCGATGGCCACGACGTCTTCAAGACTCCAAGCGCCAATTTGGTAGTAGCCACCAACGAGCTCGCTCGTTTCCCTCAAACACCTGAGCTCGCCAAGATCGCTGAGATGCTTAAAGTGGCTCACTGTCAGGTCAATGAGATTCGCGAGGATCAGAGACCTTCATGCTCTACTAGCATGATTCACCGATCAGCTGCGCCGAGATCCAATTGCCGCCCTAGTCAAAGCCATTTCGCCGACCAGTCGCTACCTCTTCAGGGGGACTCGAGGGGCATCGCGCCGAACACCATCGCCAGAATGACCAGGTGGTCGAACAGGATGCTAGAGTACATCTCAGCAACCTCCGGGATGCGCGACAGCATATCGAGCAACGTCGCTTTGGTCATCATGAAGACGAAGTGTGTCGCCGCTAGGATTACGAAAAGGAGTACGACAACCCAGACTTAGCCCTTGAACCTATCCCCGACCACAACGCCACAGACGACGGTGTCAACAACCCTGAGGGGCCTCTAGCTTTCACAAGGGCACTCCGAATGCTTTGGTGGCCTTGTGGTTTTAAGATCACCGGGGTCGAGCCCTACAAAGGAAGAATGAACCCGACTCAGTGGCTGCATGCTTATGCCACTATTGTCCACGCCACCGGAGGAGACACCAACATCATGGCAAATTATCTCCCCGTCATGCTCAAGCCACCAGCCATGAGCTGGTTCACCAGCCTTGCACCGGACTCCATCGGGTCATGGGAAGAGCTGAAGAAAGTCTTCACTGACAACTATATGGCCACGTGTACTTGGCCCGGCACGAAGCATGATCTCAGCCGCATCAACCAGAAGCCATCCGAGCTCGTCTGTAGCTACATCTGACGTTTCTCTGAGATGAGGAACTCTATTCCCAACATTACGGAAGCTGAAGTCATCACCGCCTTTATCCGAGGACTACACCATCGCGAGCTTCGCTCCAAATTCAACCAGAAGCCACCCACCGGTATCGGCAAAATGATAACTACCACCAACTAGTACGCCGACGCCGAGGAAGCCAAGGTGCGCTTCAACGAGGATGCAGGCACCTAGTGCCCGCCTCACCATTACGACGATCGCCCTAATGATCGACATCACAGCGACCGCCGCCCCGACGACCGCAGCTACCATCGCGATAGCGGCCGTGATCGGACAGGAGGACATAGGCCTAGCCAAAATTGCCACCGCCGGCCAGAACACATCATCGTCGCCATCAGTCAACCTCGCTCCAAGCGCAACTACAATGAACAGTACCAAAAGATCCTCGACGGCCCGTGCCCTCTTCACAAGAACGCCAAACATAAGATGAAGGACTGCATTGGTCTAGCTAGGGAGTTCTAAGAGAAGAGACTCGATGACGACGCCAATGATGGAGCCAAAGGTCGCCGACTACCTGAGGGCAACAACAATGCCTTCTAGGACCATGATAAGGTGGTCGCCACCATCTTCGGGGGCCTCGCCTCCACTGAAAGTAGAAGGGAATGGAAGCTCGCCGCCCGACGAGTGCTCGTCGTCACTTCAGACGAAACCACCGCTGACCCTAGCTATCGCCCATGGTTCGAGGTCCCCATCACATTCAGTAGGGCCGACCAGTGGGTAGTCATACCCTACATAGGGCATTTCCCCCTTGTCCTCGACGCAACCATCTAGAAGGTGTTCTTCAGAAAAGTCCTTATTGACGGGGGGTAGTGCTTTGAACCTACTCTTCGCCGGGGCACTAAGGGAGTTGGGCCTCGAGATATCAGATCTCACACCCTCGGACTCCTCCTTCTGGGGTGTGGTACCTGGAAGGGCATCAAGACCACTTGGAGAGATCACCCTACCAGTACAGTTTGGCACGGCAAGCAACTACCGCGTCGAGCATATCAACTTCTATGTCGCCGACTTCGACACCGCCTACCACGCCATACTTGGCCGGCCAGCCCTGGCCAAGTTCATGGCCATACCGCACTATGCGTATCTGGTGTTGAAGATGCCTTCGCCTATAGGAGTCCTGGCTCTGCGGGCCAACCTCTCCATTGCCTATGCTTGCGAGACAGAGAGTCTTGCTCTCACCAAAGTCACCGACCTCTCCATCCAAATGGCTAGCATGGTCGCTATGGGGGTATTAACCCCTATACCCTTACGGCTAGGCTTGGGCCAGCCCAGATCAGGGGGTTCGGCCCACTAGAGGACGACGCACGGCCCAGCCAACCTGTTCGGAATCCCGCGCAAGGAATCAAGGTAGATTTGGAGATCAAGCAAGGTCCTGGTCGGTTAGAATAGGAATCCTTATTCGGCCACCTATGGCAATTGTAACTGGCTAGGATTAGTTTCCAGATCTGTAACCCTGCCCCCAGACTATATAAGGCGGGTAGGGGACCCCTCTAAAAAACATCTCTCATTGACATATAGCAATACAATTAGACGCATGACGTAGGTATTACGCCTTCGTGGCAGTCGAACCTGGATAAAACCTCATGTCTGTCTTGCGTCACCATCTTGTTTGTGGCTTGTGCACCTGTCTGCCGACAATCTACTACCTTGGGCATACCCCTAGGTAGACTACCGACCATATTTCGTTGACAGTGGCGCGCTAGGTAGGGGGTGTGCGTACTACTCTCCAAGCGAACAAGATGGTCATCATCTTCGGCTCCATGGCTACACCGAATGGCCTCACGTTCACCGTCGGCCAGATCACCTGGACCACTAGCTCCGATGACTTCATCGCCATGACCACAGAGGAGGCGCGGATTCAATCTACGTCGACCACTGCTTCACCTGCATCGGCTACGGCTCCAACCATGGTGGATCTAGCTCCGACCATGCCCGCATCGTCTCTAGCCACGCCGACAACCTATTGTCCGCTTCCTCGCTACAAAGGGAAGCACATCGACAACACCGACCTACTCGACTCCATCGATCAGGTCGGCACCAAACTTGCTGAAACCCTAGCTCTGGTAAGTTCAATTCAAAGTCAACCTAATGAGCAGGTAACCGCTACCCACAATAGATCTACATGACCAGCTCGGGCCAGTCGTCCTACATGACTCAGTACGGATCTTGTGGTCACATCTACTCCTGAAGGGCGCTCCGCTCGTCGCTGGCCAGCCTCTGCGATGGGTCTCCGGCTCTCTAAGTACGAAGCCTCGACGGAGAACTACCAGGCCCAGCCCTACGGCCTGTGCAACTTCGTCAACATGGTCCGGATCGAGGATTATCAAGAAGGATCCGTCCACACAGTTCAAGAAGGTGGCTCCAGCTCCTCGTCTGGCATGGCATCTAATGCCTCCGTCCACACCGAGCTCCACCATCATGACGATGAAGGCATTGAATATGATATGGATATCCTAGACCACGACCCGGGGTTCCCACAATTCTCGTCTTTCCCACCAAGGCGAGGGGACTTGATCAATGTTGTCAGTAATGATGAACCACCGGCAGTTGGCGAAATAGAATAAGAAAGGCTGGCATGCGAAGCACACAATATTGACCAGTTTAATCGCCGACAAATTGAAGCCGAGGCAGAAGAGGAGGCACAACGCATAAGGGTCCAGCCACGCGACCTTAACAATGCCTTCGACAGGGTAGGGGACAAACAGGTCTTCAGGACTCCAAGTGCCAACGTAGCTGTTGCTATGGCGACAATGCAATGACTACCCAATACCCTGGAAACCCAGGCAGTTCGCGATGATATACAAGCTTACCTGACGGCTGCTATGGCCCAGACCGTAGAGATTGTAAATCAAGCCCGAGCTCCATCCGTCTTAGTCATGTCAAGCCACAGCCGCCAGTACTCAAGTCACTCACAGCCACCCAACCAACGTGGCTCGTGCAACGATGACCCCTCAGACAACCATCAAGGCAGAAACGGTGGCCATGATGGTGGTCGGGACGACAACCGCCGAGACAACCGTGACAATCGCCGTGACAACCACAGTCGCAGGGTTAACCAGGGTGGCAACCGGGATCGCCGCGATGGCAATAACGATCTCCGCCATTACCTCAGAGAACACGATCTGCGCGATCGCATTAACCAGAGAGCCCACGATCGTGCATCCCACGAAAGCCATCGCCGTATGGAATATGATACTACCCACGGCCCTCCAGGTTTGAAGTAGTTTACTTCTCACCTTCGCCAAGTCATATGGCCTAAGAACTTCAAGCTCAAGAAACTTCAGAAGTACGATGGCAAGGAGAACCCCGAATTATGGGTTATGCTCTACGAAACCGCGTGCAGATCAGCCATGGCTGACGAGCATGTCATGTCTAATTACTTCCCAGTCGCCGTCGGCCATGTGGGCCACCAATGGCTGATCAGCTTGCCGACGAACTACTTCGATTCTTGGCAGGGGCTCAAGCAAGCTTTCATCGACAACTTCATTGCTACTTGCGAGCAACCGGGCAACAAATATGATCTGCAGCGGATTCGAGATCGGAAAGATGAGCCACTGCGCGAGTACATCCGATGTTTCTTGGAGATGCGCATCAAGGTCCCGTCAATCTTCGACAACGAGGCAATTGAGGCTTTCATCACTGGCCTCCGCTTTCACGATGCCCTAAGGGACAAGCTCCTCCGCAAGAGACCTGAATCAGTCACAGCGCTCCTGGCCACTACTAAGAAATATGCGGACGCCAACAATGCTAAAAAAATAATCATCAAAGAAGCAGCAAGGGTTCCATGCTCCGACCACCCCCACACCGCGACGACTATCGCGACAACCGTGGTCAGAACGACAATTTTGACCACCGCAACCAGCGCAACGACTCCCACGACCACCGCGACCAGCGTAATCAGCGGCGTAACCGCCGTGACGATTACAGGGGCAAGCGTGCTCGGGAAGACGATGGTGAGGTCAACACTGTTAAAAAAGGTGGCGGACATCGTAACTACGAAGAAGACTATGCCAAAGCATTGAAAGGGCCCTGCCAGCTCCATCCCAAGTCAAACCATACCATGGAGAACTGCCGCATTCTCAAGTCTATCTACACGCATCAACAGGCTCCGGATACATCCGACAAGCCTAACGACGTAGGGGAACAGCGCAACGAGGACAACGACGATGAAGACGTAGACCCCCGTCACAAGTACGTCAAGCCAACCGATCACGTGGACACCATCATTGGAGGCAAAGTGTCCATCGAGACCAAACGAGAACGCAAGCTGCTCACCCGCGCCTGCTTGAACGTGGCCAACACCGACAACCTCATCATCGATCCGCGGCTCCCTCCTTAGTCTCACCGTGAGATCTCCTTCAGCAGAAAGGACCAATGGGCTGCAATACCCGAGCTAGGATGTTTTTCCCTGGTCCTCGATCCTTGTATCAACAAGGTTCAGTTCGATAGAGTGCTGATTGACGGTGGTAGCTCCATCGATATACTATTCAAGAACAGTCTGCTAGCCCTGAAGATAACCCAGGCGGATCTCAAGCCATACAAGGCATAGTTCTGGGGTGTTCTCCCCGGATAGAGCTCTACACCTCTTGGGCAGATCACGCTACTTGTGCAATTTGGGACCCCAGACCACTTCCGCACCGACTACGTCAACTTCGTAGTCGCTGACTTCGACGACACCTACCATGCTATCCTTGGTTGACCATCGCTCACCAAGTTCATGGCCATACCTCATTACAGGTATTTGGTGCTCAAGATGCCTACTGAGAAAGGGGTTCTAACTCTCAGGGGCAACGTATATGCAGCTTATACCTACAAGGACAATAGCTTCAAAATAGCAGAGGCTCACGACCTCTCTATTCGCATGGCTGAGACCATGCTCGACGCCAAGAAGACCTCAGCCGACCACCTAGAGATCCCAGAGCTCGAGGCTCCATGCAAGAACATCAAGTCCAAGGAGCACAAGGTGATCCAGCTGGTCGACGGCGATCCCAGCAAAATGGCCCTTATCGGGGCCAACCTGGATCCCAAATAGGAAGACGCGCTCGTTAGGCTCTTGAGGAGCAACGTGGATGTGTTCGCATGGAAACCTGCTGACATGCCTAGTGTACCTCGGAACTTGATTGAGCACTCCTTGAATGTCAACGGCAAGGCCAAACCTATCAAGCCGAAGCTACGACGGTTCGCTCGTGACAAGAAGAAGGCGATTAGGGTAGAAGTTACATGGCTTTTGGCAGCCAGATTTATCAAAGAAGTGTATCATCCGGAGTGGTTAGCCAACCCGGTTCTTGTACGCAAAAAGAATAATGAATGGAGAATGTGCATTGATTATACTGATCTCAACAAACACTGCCCTAAGGACCCCTTCGGCTTACCTCGCATAGACAAGGTCGTAGATTCAACCGCCGATTACGAGCTGCTTTCCTTTCTCGATTGCTACTCTAGTTATCACCAGATCGCTCTTAAAAAGGACGACCAGATCAAGACATCTTTTATCACGCCTTTCGGCGCCTACTGCTACACGACCATGTCGTTTGGGCTCAAGAACGCCGGGGCTACCTACTAACACGCCATACAGGCTTGCCTCAAAGATGAGATAAAAGATGACCTCGTCGAGGCTTATGTTGATGATGTAGTTGTCAAAACCAAGGAAGCACATACCCTTGTTGACAACCTGAAACGCACCTTTGTAGCCCTTAATACATTCCAATGGAAATTAAACCCAAAGAAGTGCATCTTTGGTGTTCCTTCTGGTATACTGCTTGGCAACATCATCAGTCACGACGGCTTATGCCCTAACCCAGAGAAAGTCAAAGCTGTCTTAGACTTGAAGCCACCCAAAAAGGTGAAGGATGTTCAGAAGCTTACCGGATGCATGGCTGCTCTCAGTCGTTTCATATCAAGATTAGGAGAAAAAGGACTACCGTTTTTAAGCTGCTTAAAGCATCTGAGAAGTTTGAGTGGACGGAGGAAGTAGACGTTGCCTTCACATAGTTGAAACAATTCCTTACATCACCTCCGGTCCTCACTGCTCCTAGAGAAGACGAAACCCTCCTACTTTACATTGCGGCAACTAATCGAGTGGTCTCCACTGCCATGGTGGTCGAGCGCGACGAGCTTGGCCACGCCTACAAGGTACAGCGACCAATCTATTTCATCAGTGAGGTACTCAATGAATCCAAGACCAGGTACCCACAGATTTAGAAACTGATCTACGCCATACTAATAACATCCCAAAAGTTGAAACATTACTTCGACGGATATCATGTGGTGGTCATGACCGAGTACCCTCTGGGAGACATCATTTGCAACAAGGATGCGAACAGGCGCATCGTCAAATGGGCAATGGAGCTATGCCCTTTCTCCTTGGAATTTGCAAGCCGTACTACAATCAAGTCTCAGGCACTCGTCGATTTCATCGTCGAGTGGACAGACTTAAGTACACCTGCCTCTCAGGGGCCCAATGAGTATTGGAAGATGTACTTCGACGGCTCTCTCAACATCGATGGCGTAGGAGCAGGAGTCCTTTTCATGTCACCATCCAAGGAGCAGCTCTGGTACGTCCTCAGGATTTATTTCCCAGCATCGAATAACGCCGCCGAGTACGAAGCATGCCTACATGGTTTGCGCACTGCGGTCGAGCTCGGTGTCAAACGTCTCTATGTCTACGGAGACTCGGCTCTGGTCATCAACCAACTCAACAAGGACTGGGACACGACCAGGAAAAAGATGGATGCATACTGCAAATCGATCAGAAAGCTAGAAGGCAAGTTCTATGGCATCGAGTACACACACGTGGTCCAGGACAAAAATCAAGCAGCAGATGCGCTGTCAAAGTTAGGATCATCCCGAGCCAAAGTCCCACATGGCGTATTCGTTCAAGACCTGCTCACGCCTTCCATCGAAGAGGAAGATCCCATGGTCGACAAGCTTCTAGACCAGCTATTGGTGGCTACGGTTTTGGCGTCAAGCACCACCGAGCCACCTCCGACCACCAATGAGCCCGACTAGAGAGTACCTTTCATCAAGTACCTGACAGATGGCAGCGGTTACACTGATTGGACATAAAACGAATGCCTGATGCACCGCAGTAAGCAGTATCTGCTCGTCGATGGCAAATTATGGCGCAAGAACGCAAAGGAGGAAATCTTGATGAAGTGTATAACCAAAGAGGATGGCGAACATCTCCTAGACCAAATCCACTCTAGCTCCTGCGGCAACCACGTGGCCTCGAGAATGCTAGTTGGAAAGGCTTTCCGAGCAGGGTTCTATTGGCCGTCAGTTGTAGCCAATGCAGAGAAGCTAGTCCGCCATTGTGAGGGTTGTCAGTTCTTCACCAAGAGAATCCACGTACCAGCACACGAGATCCAGACAATACCAGCCTCTTGGCCCTTCGCATGCTGGGGACTGGATATGATCGGGCCCTTCATACCAGCTCCTAGGAAATTTACATGTGTCTTTGTGCTGATCGACAAATTTTCTAAGTGGATAGAGTACATGCCTCTGGTACAGGCATCCTTAGAAAAGGCTATCACGTTCATCGACCAGGTCATCCACTGCTTCGGCATACCCAACAGCATCATCACTGATTTGGGTACTCAGTTCACCGGAAACACTTTTTGGGACTTCTGCGATGAAAGGAGCATAGCTAGAAGTGAATAGTGCAGAAGAGAAGCGGCTTGATTCTTGTGTACGTACAGCCAAATACCTTATTGTTTTGTGCAGGTACTACAACAAGAACGTTAAGGAGCATTTCTTCATGGTCGGGGACCTGGTCCTGAAGTGGAAGACGAATCAGGCTGGTGTCCACAAACTCGCAACTCCATGGGAAGGGCCCTTCATGATCAAGGAAGTTACACGACCAACGTCTTACATGTTAGCTCACCTGGACGGTACGGATGTACCCAATTCATGGCACATCGACAAGCTTAGGCGTTTCTATGCTTAACTACTAAGATATGTACTCCTCTTGTACTTTCGATTTAATTCAATAAAGCTATTATGATTTCTCCGACCACTCTAATGTGTCACTTCGAAGTCTATGGTTATTCTAACTCAACCAGTCAAAACCGACCACCATTCCTTTCTGGGTTTATGGAGCAGGCCCTGTCTCTAGTTCCTCCCAATGCGTGCATGGGATCTGCTCTCTACGCTATGGGTGATCGGCAGGTCCACTCTGGTTTGACTTGTGTGTGTCTATGTGTGCACAGGCCACGCACCTCACACTCCGACCACATGGCAAACCAGGGCCGTACAAACCTTTCAGGATGATGTGTCGACTAAACTAGTACAACTAAACAGAACGCTAACATGTTCTCACTTAGTTACACCAACACAAGTTCCAAGCTTAAATACATTTTATACAAAACAAACAAGCTTATGCAGGTATACAATTACGTTATTACAAGCTTGCCTGAAAAGGTCCAAGTTTACAATAACACAACTACATCTTCTTCTATAGCTATAGCCTATCCTATTGGCTGGTCGGAGCAGGCGGCACCTGCTGCTCGCTACGCCTGATATCGTGCTCGAGTCTCGGGGACTCTTGTACTGGTCGAGCTAAAGAAGATGGCCCCGCCGATGCCTGGCTGGTCGAGACCGCAGGCTTCACCGGTTGGCTTAAAACTGACGGCGCTTCCAGCTAATTTGTTGATGGCGTACCCTGTACAGGTGTTGTCCCACCTCCACACAGGTTAATGTCGTGAATAATTTTTGCCGACAAGTCCAGCTGGGTCATCCAAAGCTCCTCAGCCTTGTCTGGATCTACCTCCTTCGGGTATCTAGCCTCTAGGCGTTTGAGATCGATCAAGGGGTAGTGAGCACGCACCATGCTTAGCACATGTGCGCCTGTGTACTCACCCACCTCCTTCACAAACTCCTGGAACCATCCCCATGCCTTTTGGCATCTATCAACTAGTCCGAGCTGTGGCGTCCTTGGCACGTCCTCTGTAAGTGCTGGATCGATAAGGTTGAGGACCGGCAAAATGCCCGTTGCCACTTCATGGCACCGGTTTTTCCACATGTCCCGATCCTCGGTGATCCCTTGGCACTACACCTTCTAGCCGTCATGATCTTTTATCACGGCCTCCAGATGCTTCTTGGCATTGACTTTTAAAACTGCAAACCGCACAAGCTATTAAAACGTCATACCACGACAAGATAAGGCGGGCAACAAAAGTGAGCAAAGGGGTTTGGAAAACTTACTTTTCAGTTCCTCTTTCATCTTGGTCGTGTGGCCCCGGAGCTATGACTGGTCGTGCGCCAGTTTTCTGTTGTCCTCCTTCAGGCGATCACACTCTATGACCGCACGACTTTTCTCCTCTTGGAGACGAACCACCTCGGTTTCTAAGCCTGCACTATAGCTGTTACTACCAGCAACGCAACAACACTTGTCATGCACTCGTTGTGATAAAGTGACTACTTACTTGTTAATTTCTGCTCTTTGTTACTGAGCTAGACGACCAGGTTCTGGTTCTAAGACTCTTGCTCCGTCCTCTGATGGCTGGTGGCTTCAAGTTGGTGGCGCAAGCGTTCCACTTCGGCCGTCAGCTCTTTATTGCTTGCAGTGATCCCCTTGATCTGGTCGAAGCATTTCTTATGGTACCTTGTGGTCTTCATTAAGTCATGTGTGCAAAAAGCTAAGTCAGAAAGTTTGACTAGACAGCAAGATCAGGTAGTGAATTAAAGCATACCCGGACCTCCGTCACTAGTCGTTTCACCGCTCGTTCAACTTTCATGGTCTCTTCGACCTCTGGGATTTCCTCATGAACAACCCATTGGTCATTCCGCCAGCGCGACACATATACATGTTGTCGCTTGTCCTGTGGATGGCCCAGGACCTCTTCTACTTTGTCCTCTTTGGCCTCTTCTTCGGGTATCGGTGCTGGTCTGGAGTTAGCAGCTTCTGCGATCACTATGGACTTCCCACGGGGTGCAACATTGACAAACGTGCTCTGTGCTCTCACCTCCATCCGCTGCTCCTCGGTCTGACCCGTTACCCTTGGTGCTGAGGTATCGCCCCCCGCAGGGTTGGTGCTCGGAGCATTTGTGTTTGGCTCGGCTCTTCCCTCGACCCTTTGCTCGGGGACTGTTGTCTGACTGCTGGTGGGCTGAGGCTCCAACGGATTTTCTACTATGGGTACCTCCATGGATGGCTGTTGGGCAGTCTTCTCTGCAATTGCTGCCGGAGCCACGCCGCTCCCGGCTAGTTGATCCGGATTTTTGGTGGACGCCGACCTAGTACATCCAAGATAAGTTTAGATGGCAACCACAATCAATAAAAATTGCAAGCTTACATCAAAGTTACAAATACTTACATGTTGGAAGCGCGGAATGATGTGGCAAAGGCACGTCTCTTCGGTCGTGCTTGCTCCACGTGCTGTGCGGGTGACACCTGGTCTCCCTCTACATCTAGCACCGACGCTGGGGCTTGGTGCTCGACCCCTCCACCGCTTGTCTTTCACGCTACAGTGGTCAGCGATGTGGGTCCCACCGGCATGGAGGAGCCGCCTTGCTCTGTCGACTCCAGTTGCCTCCTCCTCTTTCGAGGGACGAGTCGGAAGATGTCTGCATCCTCTCCCTCCTCTGTGTCATCGTCCGACAGAGTAAAGATCGCCAGACGACACTTGCTAGTCGCCGGCCACTTACCAGCAGCTTTGGCTGCTGCCTCCTCCCCAACTCCGAGCATGGCTCAGTTGACGTCTTCGACCCTGGCGCTGGACTGGACGGTTGGGTGTAACACATCGGGAGTTTAAAAAAACTAAAACCTGACATGTCATCATACGCATTGCAAAGCATTTGGCAATCGGTGAAAACTTTGAGATGCATACACTAAAACAAGTTTATATTTATGCGGTATGTGTTGAATTGTATTGTTTGACTCACATTCAAAGTTTGTTTGGATTTTGAATTTTTTGAGAAAACCCCGCTTTTCAGCATTTAAATCCTACCCTGAAAATACCTTTCAAAATCTAAGCATATTTTGGGGTTGAGTCCAAAAGCAAAAGTGTAGAGCTTGACAAGTTAAGCAAAGTTTGTTTTTGGAGTTTTTCAAGTTGTGTAGTAAAATTTGAAGTTATTCAAAAAGGCGTAATTCGTTAAATTTCCCTATTCAAATTCAAAAGTTCATTTCAAAATCTAGACCGAATTAGGAGATGGTTATAAAAGCAAAGTTGTAGAACTTTTGATTTTGAACAACTTTTGTTTTTGGAGATTTTTGAGTTGTTATGAAAATTTGAGAGTAATTTGTGAAATTTGGCGAATGGCAAATCTGTAATTTTTGTGAACAGTGTCCACGGCCGAAGCTACATTGCCGGTGTTTCCTTCTTCGGCGTTCCAGGCGCGGTCGTGGCCGTTTTGGCATCATGCTGACGTGGTGAAGGCCACAGCGCAGCTTCCTCGAGCTTCTTGGTCCCCTTTATAGCCTGAGCCGCCGTCGTCTTTGCCCTTTCTTCTTGCTCTGTTTTTCCCGTCGCCTTGCTCATCTCCGGCGAGCCCGCGCCGTCGTTGTTGTGCTCCACCATCGCTGATAAGCTAGTTCCAGCTTCGCTTACTCCTTGCGCATCCAGTCGACCCACCAATTCGGTTTGTCTTCGTCGGGAACTCGAGTTGCATCATCTTCTTCCTCGCGGCCGGCAACTCCTCCGCTGAGCGCGATTCGCCGCGGCCAGAGCTCCACGGTGCATCTCCGTCCCTGGTTTTGGCTAATTCCATTTCGTCTCGATGCTGTAGTACTTAATCCATAGTTGGTTGCTCATTTTGACCACTGCAGTCGCCGGTACACCATCGCCGACGACGTTTTGCTGCGCCGTGATCACCGTGATCGTCGTCACGCCTCTCTGTTGCTTCTCCGACCTCGCTCCTTGCTTCAACGCGTTCGGGGTGAGCCACTGGTGCTTCCTGGATCCCTTGTTTGAGCTCTACTGGTTCCACGCCGCTAGCGTAGCGCTGCCATGCCATCGCGTCCGCCATGGTCGACGACGAGCTAGTATAGGGCCGTAATCAGTGCTGATAGGGACGTCAATCGATGCGCCTAGTCTTGGTGATCATTTTGGTACGTTGGCCGTCGCCGTTGGACTCACCGTCGACGAGTTTACGTCGGTCAGCGCCGTCGCCGTCATGGTCAAACGCGTGAGGTTAGGGATGACAGGAGGGACCCGTTGTCAGTGACTGCGTAGTTCAAAAGTGGATTTTTC
This sequence comes from Miscanthus floridulus, assembly GCF_019320115.1. Classification (NCBI taxonomy): domain Eukaryota; kingdom Viridiplantae; phylum Streptophyta; class Magnoliopsida; order Poales; family Poaceae; genus Miscanthus; species Miscanthus floridulus. The sequence goes on from NC_089590.1 coordinate 14,098,657, forward strand.
TATTTTCAGCAATGAATGAATAGTATCTGTTTTTGTTATTTTTGTATAGATTTATTTAGAGCTCCAAAAATTATGAAAATTTTTGTGTGACTTCTCTGTGATGTATAGTATTTAAGAAAAATATGAAATAATGTTTTTCAGTAATGTTTGAATGCGATAAAAATTGCTCAATTTATTAATAAATGGATTTCCATGATTTTTCTAGGCTTATTTATTTATCCAAAAAATATGAAATTTGTTTTGCCACTTAGTTATCATGTAATGAACATTTACTAAAATTTTGAGCTCAATTAGAATAAGTTGATTTATTGCATAATTTTGAATTAAATAATTAATTCATAAAAGCAAATAGTAACCTTTGGTGATTTAGATTTTGTTTGAAATTTTGGATTGAGCATGACCTTGGGTCATTAGTTGATAATGATCCTTGGCAATTGATGTATGTGTTACGAAAAAGATTTATTTGTTTGACTTGCAACTGTACCGTGAAGGAAAGTTGTATTCAAATTGCTAATTTTTGCATCCATCATCGAGCATCATGTTTCGTATTCTGCATCGTGTTAAACATGGCATTGTTATTACGTGTAGTGAACGAAGGTGAACACGTGGTAGTTAATCAAGTTGTTGAGGAGGTTAATCCGTCTGTTGAGGTCGGATCGAATACTTGTGAAACGTCGCAGGAACCGGACTTTTCCGTCAACGAAGGCAAGCCCCGGATGCATACAACCCTACCTTGTGTTTTATAAATTAATTTTGCTTTTGCTTTCTGTTACTGCATTAAGTAATTAGGGGTTAAGTGAGAGCCTAATTGGTGCATTACCACCCTTGTTATCCCATATTCACCATATTACCAGTTTTAAACTCGTATATGCCTAGTTTTGCTTAGCTATGCGTAGAACGATGAAAGTCGGGTGACTACCTGCCATCTGCGAGTTTTTAATAGAACTTTGGTTACTTATGTTAGCATGTGATATGGGAATGTGGAGTAATAAATCTAGACTGGGCGGACTCGATGAGTGTGAGCCACCAGACATGGAGGTCTTGTGAGCGGGGTCTTTCCGCCTGTGTTGATTAAGGCACGTCCGTTGTTGAATTGCATGAGGTGAGAATTTGTAGTACTAACCACATACTCCGGTAAGCCTTTGCTCGGCTATTCTATTATGAGAATGGCTACTCGCGCACTGGGAGTGGAGAGATGGCGGGAATAGCGTGTACCCACATGGCCATGGGCTGGAATGGTGGAGTACTGTATTCTCGGGTGGCACGGACCCGTTCTTGTTTTAGAGGATCCAAGGGTAGGTTGGTATATGTAGGTTGGGGACCTGCATATGTCGTGTGGTCTGGAATTCCCAGCTGGGTTTATAATCGGTTCGAATCGTCGTTGCTCCTCGGTTATGGAGACTCAACTCACTGTTCATCATCGTAGTATTAATAACTGGAACTTGAATAAGGCTTGTGAAGGTGTTGGATATGAAGTTTCATGATCTCAGCGCGGATCGTGTCAGCTTTGTATATAATTCTTATGAAGTTTTCTATATAAAGAATTTTGTTAAAAGAGCTTTTATGCAAAAGAACTTTGATCATTGTTAAAGCTATACCTTGAATCCCTGAGCCTGCATTCCTAAGTTTATCAGTTAATATTTTGGTTAAGTCTTGTTGAGTACTTTTGTACTCAGGGTTCGTTGACCCTTGTTGCAGGTGAGCCTCATGAGCAGATCTGTTTTGGATCGTGCTGCATGACTATTGTTCGTTCTGACGATGAGAAGTAAATGTGTGATCCTTGGGCAGGATGTTTATTTTGTGTGTTATGTATATGTTAATTATGCCACTCCACTACTACTATGGTTTGTAATAAGTATCGAACTTAGTTTGTAAGGTTTGAAACAACTGGTTTGTAAACTATGTTATCGTAAGACTTCCGCTGTTTTTACTCTGGTATTGATATTTGAATAAATGTTGTAATACTGCAATGACTTTGTAATGTGATCCTGCTCATAAATCGTGGATGATTTGGGGTTCCCCGAGGACACCCGACAGACTTCTTAAGTTACCAGGAACATATGCATAGTTGTCAAAGGTCGTTGGACAGTGACAAGTGCATGTGGGTCCTATAATTTAGGAGGTTCTGCCACAGAATGGTATCAGAGCGATCGTTATATGGTTTTTGTTGTATTGTTTTACAAAAACTTCAAAATGATTTGGGATGACTAAATTTAACTTGATAATTTGGTCCAAATTGCTTCTGACTTATCTTATTTCTTTCTCATCATTCCGTATTTGATTAAAAAGGTTTTGTGTGGTGGAGTAGTAATCTTACTATGCCCTATATAAAAATAAATGTTGTTTATGTGCATTATAAACTTTGATGTTTTTGTTCGTAAGAACGATTCATGCATCATGAATAATTCACTCGTTACTTCCTTTAACTCTTAGTCTGGAGTTGAGTAGTGAGTCTGGTTTGAGGAATGTAATCCATTTTAGCTACTTTTTAGACTTTGATCAAATGGTCTTACTTGGATTAAATTGGTTTCCTACAGTATGGCTCGTGCCAAGATGACGCCCCATAAGTCCACTAGACCCAAAGGAGTTCCTCATCACCAACTTGCCCCTAGAAATGATGGTGCTAGCAGTAGTAGTTCTAGGCCTGATCCCTAGGCGGAGATATAGAGGATTTCTGCAGAGTTAGCACAAGCTACTAGAGATAGGGCTTTGGATGCTATACAGGTAGGAGAATTACAGGATCAATTGAGGCGTCTCACCACCGCACACAGGAACTATGAAAGCATGTTAGTTCGTACGGTGGAGGGAAGAAATGAAGCTTGGTAGAGAGAAAATGTAGCTAGAGCTAGAACTCATGAGTTAGAATTCTATGTAGAAGATTTAGAAGAACATAATACCTATCTTCATGAGGAAGTTCATAGGCTTAGCAATCTACTAAATCCGAATCATGAGCCTCAAGCTGATGCCATGGATCCCGGTGTCATCCTTGCCGATGATGACGAATCAGAAGATTACTTGTTAGAAAAGTTTTCAGAGTTTCTAGCGTCAATATAGAATAGAGTAATGTTAGTTGAGCTCAGTTGCTACAAATTGCGTTTTGTAAAGGAACCTCAGCTATTTTATGGAAAGTTTTGGATATTTTTGGACTGACACATTTTCTTTTCCATTACTTACTCTATGGCTTTGAATCTCGGGGCGAGATTTCTTTTAGGGGGATGGATTGTAACACCTCGGGTGTTTGAAAAAACTAAAACCTGACATGTCATCATACGTATTGCAAAGCATTTGGCAATCGGTGAAAACTTTGAGATGCATACACTAAAACAAGTTTATATTTATGCGGTATGTGTTGAATTGTATTGTTTGACTCACATTCAAAGTTTGTTTGGATTTTGAATTTTTCGACAAAACCCCGCTTTTCAACATTTAAATCCTACCCTGAAAATACCTTTCAAAATCTAAGCATATTTTGGGGTTGAGTCCAAAAGCAAAAGTGTAGAGCTTGACAAGTTAAGCAAAGTTTGTTTTTGGAGTTTTTCAAGTTGTGTAGTAAAATTTGAAGTTATTCAAAAAGGCGTAATTCGTTAAATTTCCCTATTCAAATTCAAAAGTTCATTTCAAAATCTAGACCGAATTAGGAGATGGTTATAAAAGCAAAGTTGTAGAACTTTTGATTTTGAACAACTTTTGTTTTTGGAGATTTTTGAGTTGTTATGAAAATTTGAGAGTAATTTGTGAAATTTGGCGAATGGCAAATCTGTAATTTTTGTGAACAGTGTCCACCGCCGAAGCTACATTGCCGGTGTTTCCTTCTTCGGCGTTCCAGGCGCGGTCGTGGCCGTTTTGGCATCGCGCTGACGCGGTGAAGGCCACAGCGCAGCTTCCTCGAGCTTCTTGGTCCCCTTTATAGCCTGAGCCGCCGTCGTCTTTGCCCTTTCTTCTTGCTCTGTTTTTCCCGTCGCCTTGCTCATCTCCGGCGAGCCCGCGTCGTCGTTGTTGTGCTCCACCGTCGCTGATAAGCTAGTTCCAGCTTCGCTTACTCCTTGCGCATCCAGTCGACCCACCAATTCGGTTTGTCTTCATCGGGAACTCGAGTTGCATCATCTTCTTCCTCATGGCTGGCAACTCCTCCGCCGAGCGTGATTCGCCACGGCCAGAGCTCCACGGTGCATCTCCGTCCCTGGTTTTGGCTGATTCCATTTCATCTTGATGCTGTAGTACTTAATCCATAGTTGGTTGCTCATTTTGACCACTGCAGTCGCCGGTACACCATCGCCGATGACGTTTTGCTCCGCCGTGATCACCGTGATCGTCGTCACGCCTCTCCGTTGCTTCTCTGACCTCGCTCCTTGCTTCAACGCGTTCGGGGTGAGCCACTGGTGCTTCCTGGATCCCTTGTTTGAGCTCTACCGGTTCCACGCCGCCGGCATAGCACTGCCATGCCATCGCATCCACCATGGTCGACGATGAGCTAGTATAGGGCCGTAATCAGTGCTGATAGGGATGTCAATCGATGCGCCTAGTCTTGGTGATCATTTTGGTACGTTGGCCGTCGCCGTTGGACTCACCGTCGACGAGTTTATGTCGGTCAGCGCCGTCGCCGTCGTGGTCAAACGCGCGAGGTTAGGGATGACAGGTGGGACCCGTTGTCAGTGACTGCGTAGTTCAAAAGTGGATTTTTCCTATTTTCAGCAACGAATGAATAGTATCTGTTTTTGTTATTTTTGTATAGATTTATTTAGAGCACCAAAAATTATGAAAATTTTTGTGTGACTTCTTTGTGATGTATATTATTTAAGAAAAATATGAAATAATGTTTTTCAGTAATGTTTGAATGTGATAAAAATTACTCAATTTATTAATAAATGGATTTCCATGATTTTTCTAGGCTTATTTATTTATCCAAAAATTATGAAATTTGTTTTGCCACTTAGTTATCATGTAATGAACTTTTACTAAAATTTTGAGCTCAATTAGAATAAGTTGATTTATTGCATAATTTTGAATTAAATAATTAATTCATAAAAGCAAATAGTAACCTTTGGTGATTTAGATTTTGTTTGAAATTTTGGATTGAGTGATGACCTTGGGTCATTAGTTGATAATGATCCTTGGCAATTGATGTATGTGTTACGAAAAAGATTTAGTTGTTTGACTTGCAATTGTACCGCGAAGGAAAGTTGTATTCAAATTGCTAATTTTTGCATCCATCATCGAGCATCATGTTTCGTATTCCGCGTCGTGTTAAACATGGCATTGTTATTACGTGTAGTGAACGAAGGTGAACACGTGGTAGTTAATCAAGTTGTTGAGGAGGTTAATCTGTCTGTTGAGGTCGGATCGAATACTTGTGAAACGTCGCAGGAACCGGACTTTTCCGTCAACGAAGGCAAGCCCCGGATGCATACAACCCTACCTTGTGTTTTATAAATTAATTTCGCTTTTGCTTTCCGTTACTGCATTAAGTAATTAGGGTTTAAGTGAGAGCCTAATTGGTGCATTACCACCCTTGTTATCCCATATTCATGATATTACCAGTTTTAAACTCGTATATGCCTAGTTTTGCTTAGCTATGCGTAGAACGATGAAAGTCGGGTGACTACCTGCCACCTGCGAGTTTTTAATAGAACTTTGGTTACTTATGTTAGCATGTGATATGGGAATGTGGAGTAATAAATCTAGACCGGGCGGACTCAGTGAGTGTGAGCCACCAGACATGGAGGTCTTGTGAGCGGGGTCTTTCCGCCTGTGTCGATTAAGGCACGTCCGTTGTTGAATTGCACGAGGTGAGAATTTGTAGTACTAACCACATACTCCAGTAAGCCTTTGCTTGGCTATTCTATTATGAGAATGGCTACTCGTGCACTGGGAGTAGAGAGATGGCGGGAATAGCATGTACCCACATGGCCATGGGCTGGAATGGTGGAGTACTGTATTCTCGGGTGGCGCAGACCCGTTCTTGTTTTAGAGGATCCGAGGGTAGGTTGGTATATGTAGGTTGGGGACCTGCATATGTTGTGTGGTCTGGAATTCCCAGCTAGGTTTATAATCAGTTCGAATCGTCGTTGCTCCTCGGTTATGGAGACTCAACTCACTGTTCATCATCGTAGTATTAATAACTAGAACTTGAATAAGGCTTGTGAAGGTGTTGGATATGAAGTTTCATGATCTCAGCGTGGATCGTGTCAGCTTTGTATATAATTCTTATGAAGTTTTCTATATAAAGAATTTTGTTAAAAGAGCTTTTATGCAAAAGAACTTTGATCATTGTTAAAGCTATACCTTGAATCCCTGAGCCTGCATTCCTAAGTTTATCAGTTAATATTTTGGTTAAGTCTTGTTGAGTACTTTTGTACTCAGGGTTCATTGACCCTTGTTGCAGGTGAGCCTCATGAGCAGATCTGTTTTGGATCATGCTACATGACTATTGTTCGTTCTGACGATGAGAAGTAAATGTGTGATCCTTGGGCAGGATGTTTATTTTGTGTGTTATGTATATGTTAATTATGCCACTCCACTACTACTATGGTTTGTAATAAGTATCGAACTTAGTTTGTAAGGTTTGAAACAACTAGTTTGTAAACTATGTTATCATAAGACTTCCGCTGTTTTTACTCTGGTATTGATATTTGAATAAATGTTGTAATACTGCAATGACTTTGTAATGTGATCCTGCTCGGAAATCGTGGATGATTCGGGGTTCCCCGAGGACACCCGACAGACTTCTTAAGTTACCAGGAACATATGCATAGTTGTCAAAGGTCGTTGGACAGTGACAAGTACATGTGGGTCCTATAATTTAGGAGGTTCTGCCACATTGGGTCGGCAGCTTGCGGCCAATCTACACCAGGGGGCGGCGACACAAACACTGTTGCTCTATCCTGACCATTAATCTGAGAAACACAAAGGATATAACATAGTAAGTTTCTATAAAACATAAGACTACGGGTACAAGGCAAGACGAGTTACCTTTGGGGGAGGTCGGGCGAGCTTGAAAGCGTGCTCGATGTCACTCAATCTGACATAATTTGGATCAGCTAAGTGAAAAAGCTCTCCAATTCTGGCCCTGACTTCGATCTTGTCAAGTGCCTCCTGCCTCATCCTCGTCGGGTCTACGGTACCTTGGTACTCATAGCTAGGATGTACCCTCCTCTAGCAGGGCTAGATCCGTCGGCTGATGAAGCTCCCGACCATGCTCGGACCGTCCAGTTTCTTCCATGGAATCATTCCAAGTATTTCTGAAATCTGCTCCAGGTGCTCGGGTTTCTCTGACCAGCTTGTCCTCTTCTCTAGAATGAACCCCACATCGCATAGCGTGATCGTGTTCGGCTCTTCGCGGATGTAGAACCATTTCTTGTACCAGTCATCAAGCGACATGTTCCAAGGGCGGTGCAGGTACTGGGCCTTCATCTCGTCCCAGAGGTTGAGGTACACACCGCCGGCTATCTTCGATCCGCCACTTCCTTTCTTCCGTAAATAGAAAAGATGGTGAAAGAAGTCGAAATGGGGCTGGAAGCCTCCATATGCTTCGCAAAGATGAATGAAGGTTGAGATAAGGAGAATCGAGTTGGGATGCAGATTGCAAATCCCAATCTCGTAGTACAGACAGAGCCCCTGAAGGAAAGGGTGCACTGGAACCCCAAAACCTCGCTTGAAGAAGTCTTCGAAAACCACAATCTCACCTGGTTGTGGATCGGGGTACCCCTCGCCCACCGGTGCACGCCATCCTGCGAGTTCCTTGTTGTGGAGTACTCCCATGATGACGAGGTCTTCGATGGTCTGCTTGTTGCTTCTTGACTTCCACCACTCCTTCGCCATGACTCCTGCTTTCTTCTGGGCGTCACTTTTCGCCATGAATCCGGCCTTGCTGATGAAAGAGGATATGGTGGAGGATTGATTGGTGATGATTTCAGAGGTATTAGGGTTGGCAAGAGGAAGAAGAAGGCTACGACGGCAAATGGTAATGGGGTTTGGTAAAAAGTAACTTACCAATTCTATACTATATTTAACCAAGAGTTCTGCTGTTTCGTCTGCCTGAGATTCTTGGGAGACGTGCGCACGCGCCGCAGATGGTTGTTTTCACAACCTCGAGATCTATGCCAATATATGCGCCTCTTCGTTATCAGTGTATGCGCCACTTCGTTACTGGTGCGAGGGGGCCCACGCTGATGCACCTCCTTACTGGTGCCAAGTGACTGTTTGCTTGAAAGGACAAGAAGGCAGTGTGACATGCTATACCCGTCTACTTTTTTGACCAGACGTGTCAGATTGGACTTGACAGAGTAAGAAGAAAATAAATACACCAAATAATAGTACAAGTGGCATTTGGTTCTTCGCCGCACCTCTCGTGCTCAGGGACTGTCCAGACCACTATCATGCTCGGGGACTGCCTAGACCACTAATGTGCTCGAGGACTATCCAGACCACTACCGTGCTCGGGGACTGCTCCGACCACTACCATGCTAGAGGACTTTTCAGACCACTACCGTGCTCAGGGACTATTCCGACCACTACCGTGCCCGGGGACTGTTCCTACCACTGCTCGGAGACCGCTCTCCTTGGCTACATGTGATTTGTACTCATATACAGTCGAGAGGCATTTATTTAGACCTTGCTACAAGGCTTATACTTCGCCTTCTAGCAAGCTCGGGGACTACATCGGTACGATGCACCTGCCGGTGCATCTCGTATTGCTTGTACGACGATTGGATTTTTAACTTTAGTGGAAATTCTTTTTAGACCCTAGCACCATGTGCCTACGTCACCTACTACCAGGCTCAGGGACTAAGTGGGCACACTTCACCTTGCAGTGAATGTGCTTATTTTATCGACCCCTTCGCTATGACTGCTCGCCAGAACTAGTATTGTCCAAGGGTCACTTACATTTCTTTTCAGAAATACAAGTGGGCATACTTGATAAGGAAAGAAATCTTTTTCTTTTTTCTTTAGAGCACCATGCATTCTTCGGACAACCGGAATCTTCGGCTATAATCATGGTCTACTGCTCTCTGTTCTGACCAGAATTCTGGCACATTCGATTGGTCAATGTTTCAATCAGTTGGAGATGACATGAAGACGGATCGCATTAGTCGAAGGAGATCGAACGGTGTGTCGCAGCATAATACATGGTGCTCGAGGACTAGCTATGGGGGTATTAACCCCTATACCCTTACGGCTAGGCTTGGGCCAGCCCGGATCAGGGGGTCCGGCCCACTAGAAGACGACGCACAGCCCGGCCAACCTATTCGGAATCCCGCACAAGGAATCAAGGTAGATTTGGAGATCAAGCAAGGTCCTGGTCGGTTAGAATAGGAATCCTTATCCGGCCACCTATGGCAATTGTAACTGGCTAGGATTAGTTTCTAGATCTGTAACCCTGCCCCTCGGACTATATAAGGCGGGCAGGGGACCCCTCTAAAAACATCTCTCATTGACATACAACAATACAATCAGACGCAGGACATAGGTATTACGCCTTTCGCGGTGGCCGAACCTAGATAAAACCTCGTGTCTGTTGTAACACCCTGGTGTTATGTCTGCATTTAGGCACTGCAAATCACGCATATCATGCATCATCAAGCATCCAAATCATACATGCCTAATCATGTGAATAACAATCGAAACATTGTTTTGAAACATCTGAAACATGCGTGAAACCTGAATGTTGCATACACCTGTTTAAGAATTGTTTTGCCCTGAATTTTTCTTGCTAGGTTAGTAAAACATGTTTGGCTACTATTGTAAATCATCTAGCAATGTTTAGTTCAAATTTTGGAGCAATGTTTGTATTCAAATTAATTCAAAATTTGGCTTCAAAAATAAATTCTAAAAATTAGGGTTTTGAGCTAAACGTGGACTTTGATGTTACAATTCAAAATCTAGAAAGAATTTGGCTTTGGTCATAAAAGCAAAGTTGTAGAGAATTAAATTCTAAACAACTTTCATTTTTGGTACATTTTCAAAAGATGTCATTTTCTTGCTCAAAATAATATTTGAAAGCTGGCGTTTAAAAATTTCTTGAAAATATAAATGAAAAAGGGGTTTTTCTCATTCGCGGGCCGCCGCCTCGCTTTTGGCCCAGCCGCACAGGCGGCCCAGCCTGCCTCTGCGCCGTGCCTTTGCTCCCGCAGCGCTTTGCCTGGCCCAGCAGCCGCTTCGCCGGCCCAGGCCCATGCCGCGCCTCCCGCTCGCCCGCACTCGCGCGCCTGCTCGCTGTCGCGCCGCGCCGCACGCCCGACCGCGGCAGAACTCGCCCGCCGCGTGGCGGCCATGTGCCGTCGACGTCGCCACGCGTCGCAGCTGGCCTGCGCCCACGCCCACGCGCCCGCCTTCACCTACCGCAACCAGTGCGCTCGCTCACTCCATCCCGCGCTGCCTCTCCTCCCCGCTAGAGCCGAGAGCCCCAAGCTCTGCCGCTCGCCGCGCCACGCACCCGCCGGGCGAATTCACCGCCGGTGCTCCACCATGGCCAGCAATCAAGCACCAGCAGCTCCGCCTCACTCTCTGGCACCTGGTGCTCTTGGTTGTGCCGTCGTTTGAGCCGAGGTAGCGCTTGTTCCAACCTTCGCCGCCGTCGGCCATGGCGCCACCGTGCTCGGCCGCCGTGGAACTTCCCCTTGCTCCCCTTCTCCACCCTACTTAGCTGCCTACTCGCATTCGCCAATGCCTTGTGAACCTCCTGCGCTCGCTCGCTTGCCCTGGCCCGGCCGACAATGGCCGCCGGCCGCTGGCCGAGCCGCGCCGCCACGAAGTCTCGGCGTCGGCGTGTCCCCTTCGCTTCGGCCGAGCTGGGCCAAAGCGGCTGTGGGCCAAAGCCCCTGCCAGGCCACCGCGCTCCCCTTTTGCTCGGACCGCGCGGGCCAAAAGTGGCCATGGGCCAGCTGTTCCCCACAGGCCGGCCCAGTAGCGTTTAAATGAATTGTTTTCCATTTATTCTTTATTATTTGAAATTTGAAATGGTTTGAAAAATGTTTGGGTACTCAAAGTTGTTCCAAATCTGTTAAAATAAATTTGTCTAGGTTCCTTATCATCAGATCTACTTGGGAAAAATTGTGCATGTCATTTTTGAGATACTTTGCTGTAGAATTTTATTTAATCATGAATATTGCTGATAACTTGAAAAATATGTAGAAAAATCTATATTCTTTAGAAAAATATGATTCCAAGTTTGTTAATCTTCTTATGTCATGTACTTCCTAGGAAAAATATGTCTCATGCATGTGCTGTGGGAAAATTTTTAGGTGTAGTTCAAGTCCCTTTAATAGCTGATTTTTGTTATTTTTGCTAGAGAGCAAACTTTGTATAAAACATGCATGTGATAATTTTTGTACAGTCATTGTATGCTATGAAGAACATAGGAAAAATACTAACTCTGTGGTTTGACACTTTTCACAGTACAAAGTATTTTCATGTACAAAATCATGTCATAGATTGTTATTTTTGTGTAGGCTAATCCACTCATTCAAACACCATGAAAATCTGATTGTAGTCTACTTAGAGTAGTACTATGCTACTGTAATTTTCTCAGATTTTTATAAGCACCAGAAATATAGATTGCTGTTGTAGCCCTAATTTAAAAGGAAAAAAAATAATCCTCTTTAATACAAGATTAGTTATTAATAATAGCTTTGGTGTATCTTTGAAGCATTTGATAAGGTGTGTTGACTTAAACATATTAGTAGTAGAAGAGAATGCAGTAGATGACATGTGCTTGTAGTATATTTTCTTGGATGATGTTGACTACCTTGCATTTAAACATATCCATTGCATTCATCTCCTTCGATGCACCGTTTGCATGAGCACTTACGCGCATTGCATCATACAGGATCGCAAACCGAGAGCCCAGTCATCATACCCGAGGAGCCCGAGGAGCAGTTCGAGGTGCAGCCGCAGGAAGTGCCAGAAGCCGACGAGGAGGACGTTGAGGAACTTCCAGAGTGCCCCGATCACCTGCGAGCTATAGGTGGTTACCTGGATCTGCTTGGATGACTATGAAGTCATGGTATAACTAAGTGTTAAATGAAGTTGAGACCGGACGGAGACTTGTAGAGTTTTGGACTGTAGTGTTTCCGTCTGTGTCGATTAAGGACCGACCGTTGTTGGGCCTCGAGTCATGTTGAACGCATGCCTTACATTTAGCTGGCCGGATAAAGTACCTTCTGACCGCGAAGCTGGGAGATTTTTCGGGCCGAGTAGATTGCCCGCAACGCACTGTGCCGGAGCAGGTGTGGTAGGACATGGGGGCGGGATGATAAGACCAAAGTGCAGTTGGTCGGCCCCCGAGTACATGTGGTTCCTGGCAAACTTGAGATTCCTAGAAAGTTGACTCGGTGATCAATATCTCACTTTAGCGGGTGAGTGAGGTTTGTGTAAGGAATAAATCACCAGTTGGTTAGGAATCGATTCGAATCGCCATCGCTCCTGGATAGTGAGCACTTGACTTGAGTGACTTCATCGTAGTAAATGTTTATGGAACACTTGGACAGTTATAACGAATATGACCGTATGAAAGTTGTTTAATGGTCATTGGTTATCATTATCTGATTAATCACATGTTTACTCTAGTATAGGTGCAAATCTAGTCGACAGGTCAATAATAATTAACTTGGCAATAATGTTTTTAGAAAGGTTCTTGAAATGCTAAAATGCTTTTTTTTGCAAATGAGTCAGCTACCCTACTATAAAGCCCTTCATAATCCTTGGTGTCTCTTATTTTCGGTTATGTCGGGTAAGTCTAGCTGAGTACCTTCTCGTACTCAGGGTTTTATTCCCACTTGTTGCAGATGGGCAGATGTATTACGGCTACTGTATCAACTGCCTTTATCCTGCGATGGGTGATGCTTGGGACCATAGGCATGTTCATTCCTTACGTCTCGTCTGATGCTTTTGTTGGAGATGATCATTCGCTGGCACTATATTAAAACTCCGCGTGAGTGTGTGTGTGGTTTGAACAAATGACTTCCGCTACTTTCATTCGAACTGGTTTTGTAATAACTATGTTGAAACTCTGATGTATTTGAGATTGCGAACTTTTATGTAATTTGTGATGGTGATCGCTAAACTTATTACGATCTTGGCTGGAATGGAAGTTGGTTTGAAATCCTTCGTGATTTCACAGACTACCGGGTTATATGGGCTTAAGTTTGCTAAATCATCTGCTCTGGCGGATGATTTTCTTACTTAATTTCGTATAATTGGTCGGTTCTGTTACAGCTGGCATCAGAGCATGGTTTAGCGTGTTACTGTTCACAAGTGTATTTAAAACAAAAAGGCAATTGGAAAACATGATTTTCAAAATATAAAGTGTGCCAGTGATCATATCCTTTATGCCCAGTTAAGGACTTTAGGTGGCTTAATTAAGTACTAACTGGGATTCTTGCATCATATTTCTCTTTTGTCGCTCATACGGCGTGCTATTGTATGAGTGCCACTTGTTTGAGTGGTAATGAATGGATCATTTGCCTCTACGCCTCGGTAAGTGTGAGTTGTGAGAGCATGATCGGATACACCGCCGATCTAGGGTGAATGCTTATATGATGCTGGAGTAATTACATGTTCTACGCATGTTTTACAAAGGTATCTCATGTATGGGTCTTCCGTCTGTGGAGGCGATGCCGTCAATAGGACGATGGTTCGGGTAGTTACTACCATTGTACACGTATCTGGGGATTCGTGTAGAGCGTGTAGATAAAAGTTACTGCTTTTTATGCATTCATTGGGAATTGGGCTGAAATGAATCTTCTGCAGGTACATAACAACGCTATCGTGTAGAACGTATTAGCTACGTATTGAGAGATCATTGTATGCCACCGAATTCGTCGTTAGAAATTATTTATTTCCTAAGTTTGTGAGAACGTACGGCACGTACATACATCATGTTACTTGTGCATTTCATTCATGTCATGCATTCCTCCCCTTATAAATTGATTATCTCTTTTGATAAAAGTTGTACCACCTAAAAGATGTTTCCCCGAAGTAATAAAAGAACTTTTGCTACAGATGGCCCGCACGAAGCAGACCGCCCATAAGTCCACCGGAGGAAGAGCACCTCGACGTCCGTTGGCCCTAAGGGAGCACTGCACCACGGACACCTTCTTGAGCGAGTTTGGCATGCCAACTCTGCTTTGGAGAGTGCTCCATGATGTGGGGTACCCAGAGGGTCAAGAGCCGGTGTACTCTTAGAATGAGAGCCAGTTAGCAGAGGATGGACTCATGGTGGTGGAGATCACGGTTCCTGCTCTCGGTGATGCTCCAGATTGGGATGGTTGGCATTTGGAGTTTGAGGGTCGCACTCCAGCTGAGGGTGTAGAGGGAGCAGCCTTCCGTGTCATTAGGGACATTATGAGCAGATTTCCTAGTGAGCTTGCAGCAGCTCTAGCTGGTACTTTTCCTAGGGATGATCCTCGTGATGCCATTTGGGTTCAGCCTCAAGGAAGTGCATTGGTCAGAGGTCCAGCTGAAGGACAGGCTAGCGACAACCAGGCAATGATTGCTATGTTCGCCACCATTAGAGCGTATGAAGGTCTCGAGAGTACCTACTGGACTTTGACTGGCTTGCGTGGTGAGGATAAGCTCAAGGGAAGAAAGCAGAAGAAGAGACAGGCACGTACTATAGCTAGCTTGCAGGAGCAGTTGGCTGATATGAACTTACAGCGAGATCAGGCGATTGAGAGAGGTGATAGAGCTATGCAACGAGTGCATATGTTGACTCAAGCCAACAACAATGCAGACCGCATGATTGGACAGTTGGTTCAGGAGAGGAATGAAGCCTGGAACGCAAGAAACCTTCTGCTGCAGAGGGTCGATGAGCTAGAGGAATACAACGGCAACCTGCACGAGGAGTTTCATGCGCTCTATAATGGGGTTTGCCCATATGCTCCACCGAACGCCGCTGGCATGGACATCGACGACGACAACTAGGACGAGCCTATAGTTTCACCTGGAGGCGATGGTGACGTCTCTGATCCTGACGATGGCCCCGAGGAGTAGGCTAGTTGCCTTGTGCTAGTATCTAGGTCTTGTCATGATGACCTTTCTTTTGTTGGCATGTAATCTATCGTATGTTGCTTCGAACGTATGAGACTTGGCATGTGGTTGGAACTTGATTTTCAAATGCGATATCTGAACGCATAAAAAGTCCAGTGAATGTATGCTGGCAATTTGATTGTATGGACGCGATGTTTGCCATTTAAGTAATTCGATTAAGTGCTGTTGTTTTAATTGGGATGCGATTGTTGTGCCTCTGTTTTATTGCATGAATTTATTCTCTCCAGTAAATTCAGTACGGCATAATTTTTCCTTCACTCGCAATTATTACAGCTTGACTCAATCATTACTTGTTGCTGAAATATGTAGATGACAAACACTCGCCGAACCACGTATGAGGCCGCTGAGCCCGATGCCAACGGTGTGGGGACTGGTGGTGGTGGTGGAAACCACGGCAACAACAATGAACCTCCCCATGAACCACATTTGCCACCTCCTCCCCCGTTTACCCCCGAGATGTTCCTCGCATAGCTACTCGGGAGTCAGCGCAACGTGGAACAATCCCAGAAGAACATGGAGGATTTTCTTCGGACCATCGCCAACAACGTTCAACGTGGTAACAATCAAGGTGGTGGCATGGGAGTGAACCAATATAGCAGCTTCAAGGATTTCATGGACACCAGGCCGCTAGTATTCAGGGAAGCAACAGAGCCACTCGATGCTGAGGAATGGATCAACACGATGGAAGATAAATTCCGTGTGTTGAGGATGACTGAGGTGCTGAAAATGGAATATGCTGCACTTCAATTGCAAGGACCGGCGAGAATGTGGTGGAAGCACCATCGCACCTCCTTCCCTCCAAATGCTCAAATTTCTTAGAGAGAGTTTGCTGAGGCCTTCCGTGGAGTCTATATTCCACCCGGGCAGACCGAGATGAAGTTGGGAGAGTTTCTGGCATTGAACCAGGGCACCAAAACCGTGACACAATACCTACATGCCTTCAACAACTTGTGTCGCTATGCTCCCGACATGGTTGACACAGATGCCAAAAGGATAGCTAGTTTTAAGAGGGGACTCAATCCAAAAATGATGAAGCATGTTGGTACCAACAACCGCGTCAGATTCAATGACTTCATCAGCGACTGTCTGAAGCAGGAGAAGAATAACAACGCCTGCACCGTAGCCAAGACATGCAAGAGAGCCTTTGAAGGTGGTCCGTCGCAAGCTAGAGCACCCATGGGAGGTCGTCCTCCATATCGCCCATCGGCACCTGGCGCTAGATTCAGGCCACCTCAGCCAAGAAGTCAGAATTTCCGTGGACCTCAGAAGCCGTACAAGATGGCAGTACAGCCCAACAAAGCAGCCGCAACTGTGGTACAAGGTAGTTCCAAGGGAGCTGTGGGATCTGCCGGGATAGTGAGAGGACCCTGCTATAACTGTGATCAACCCGGCCATTTCTCAAGGTTTTGTCCGTACCCGCCCAAGAAGAAGCAGCAGACTTATAATGCTAGAGTGCATAGTACGATAGTGGATGAAATTCCAGAGGGAGAGCCCATCACTGCTGGTAAGTTTCCTATCAACGAAAACCCTGCAGTTGTTCTATTTGATTCTGGATCATCGCATTCTTTTATGAGTCAAGCATTTGCACAGAAACATGAACAACTATGCACAGAATTGGGTTATGGTTACCATATAAGTTCAGCAGGGGCTGATGTTTTGACCAATCGGATGGTTCGAGGGGCAACCCTTGAATTAGGTAGCAGGAAGTTCCGAGTGAATTTGATAGTTATGCCTGGGTTAGTCTTGGATGTCATTATAGGGATGAATTGGATGAAGGATTGGGGAGCAGTCATAGATACTGGAAGTCGAGTACTTACCCTTAAGGATCCCCTGGGTGAGGGTACTTTTCAAGTACCATTGCCTCGGAGAACAGACCTGATAAGTGTTACATGTGCTACGGCAGTCATTCCTATTCATCAGATTCCGGTAGTGTGTGAATTTCCGGATGTATTCCCGGATGAGCTACCTAGTCTTCTGCCAGATAGGGAGATCGAGTTTGGAATTGAGTTAGTCCCCGGAACAGCTTTGATTTCAAGGAGACCCTATCGGATGCCTCCAGATGAGTTAGCTGAGCTGAAGAAGCAATTAGAAGATTTGTCAAAAAAGGGGTTTATTCGGCCAAGCAAGTCTGAATGGGGATGTCCCGCTTTGTTTGTGAAAAAGAAGAAAGAGGGCACGTTGAGAATGTGCGTAGATTACAGGCCACTCAACGCTGTGACCATCAAGAATAAGTATCCCTTGCCACATATTGATGTTCTATTTGACCAATTATCTAAGGCCAAGGTGTTCTCAAAAATAGATTTGAGATCCGGTTATCATCAGATCAAGATTAGGCCACAGGATATATCAAAAACTGCATTTTCCACCAGATACGGGTTGTATGAGTATCTTGTCATGTCTTTTGGCTTGACAAATGCTCCTACATACTTTATGTTTTTGATGAATACAGTTTTCATGCCAGAATTGGATAAATTTATGGTAGTGTTCATCGATGACATTCTGGTGTACTCTAAGAACGAGAAAGATCATGAAGAGCATCTGAGAACTGTCTTGACCAGACTTAGAGATCATCAATTGTATGCTAAGTTTAGCAAATGCGAATTCTGGTTGAGGGAAGTTCCTTTCCTTGGTCACATTCTGTCAGAGAATGGGGTTTCAGTCGATCCAAGTAAGGTGCAAGAAGTTATGAATTGGAAAGCACCGACCACAGTTCCTGAGATTAGAAGTTTCTTAGGACTAGCGGGTTATTACCGTCGCTTTATACCAGATTTCTCGAAGATCGCCAAACCGATGACAAGCCTCCTGCAGAAGGATCATAAGTTTGTGTGGACAGAGGAGTGTGAAGCAGCTTTCCACACTTTGCGGAAACTGTTGACCACTGCTCCTGTTCTAGCACAACCAGATATTGAGAAACCATTTGATGTGTTTTGCGACGCATCGAAGACTGGATTGGGTTGTGTTCTTATGCAAGAAAGGAGAGTTATAGCTTATGCATCACGTCAATTGAGAAAGCACGAGGTCAACTATCCAACACATGATCTTGAACTTGCTGCAGTTGTGCACGCCCTAAAAATTTGGAGACATTATCTACTTGGTAATGTGTGCAATATTTTCATGGATCACAAGAGTCTTAAGTATATCTTTACCCAACCAGAGTTAAACATGAGACAGCGCAGATGGTTGGAATTGATCAAGGATTACAACTTGAATGTGCAATATCATCCTGGAAAAGCCAATGTAGTGGCAGATGCTTTGAGCAGGAAGTCACATTACTTGAATGTGCAGCCATTACTTGAAGATGGGTTTGATCTAATGCATCCTGCTGTGTTGCATAGTATTCAGATTAGTTGCTCTTTGGAAAGTAAGATAATAGAAGGCCAGAAAACTAACAAGGGGATATTCCACATCAAAGAGAAAATAAAAGAAAAGCCATCTCAACACTTTAAAGTGGATGAACAGGGTGTGTTGTGGTTTGACGACCGTCTTGTGGTTCCCAAGGATCGAGAGCTTAGGAATAAACTCATGGATGAAGCTCACCTTTCTAAGCTATCTATCCATCCCGAAAGTAGTAAGATGTATCAAGAACTAAGATCTCGCTATTGGTGGACCAAAATGAAGAAAGAAATTACAGCATATGTTGTCAGATGTGACACATGTTGTCGAGTGAAAGCCATTCATATGAAACCTGCCGGTATGTTGCAACCCTTGTCCGTCCCTAGTTGGAAGTGGGACAATATAAGTATGGATTTTATCACGGGTTTGCCCACTACTCAAAAAGGACATGATTCAATTTGGGTAATTGTGGATCGTCTTACCAAGACCGCTCATTTCCTACCTGTCAAGACAACTTATCGACCACCTCAATATGCCGAGAAGTATATCGCAGAAATTGTGAGGTTGCATGGTATACCAAAAACCATAGTATCTGATAGAGGCTCACAGTTCACGGCTCACTTTTGGGAACATTTACACAAAGGCTTAGGAACTAGTTTGATTCGCAGTACCGCTTATCATCCTTAGACAGATGGTCAGACTGAACGAGTGAATGCTGTTTTGGAAGATATGTTAAGAGCCTGTGTATTGTCTTCTAAGGGATCATGGGAGTCATGGTTACCGTTAGCTGAGTTTTCTTATAATAATAGTTATCAAGAAAGCATCAAGATGGCCCCATTCGAAGCTTTATATGGCAGAAAATGTAGAACACCATTGAATTGGGTCGAGCCTGGTGATAGAAGGTATTATGGCATTGACTTTGTAGAAGAAGCTGAGAAGAAAGTTCATATTATTCAGCAGAATATGAAAGCGGCCCAATCGCGTCAGAAAAGCTATGCAGACAAAAGAAGGAGACCCCTTGCGTTTGAAGTTGGCGACTATGTTTATCTGAAAGTCACGCCAATGAAGAAGAAAAGGTTTGGAATCTGAAGAAAGCTTGCCGCGAGATTCGTAGGACCCTACAAGATCTTGGAACAAAGAGGTCCGGTAGCCTACAAGTTAGAGTTACCTGAGACAATGAGTACCGTTTTCCCAGTTTTCCATGTATCACATCTCAAGAAATGTTTGCGTGTTCCAGAGGAAAGAATAGAACCTCGAGGTATTCAACTCAAATCAGATTTGGTGTATCGTGAGCAACCAGTCTGAGTGTTAGACACTAAGGAACGTGCTACTTGGAATAGTGTGGTGAAAACATACAAGATACAGTGGGATCATCATGATGAGGGAGATGCAACTTGGGAAACAGGAGAGTATCTACAAAAAGCTTATGAAGAATTTTATAACAAATGGTTCGTAACCCAAATCTCGGGACGAGATTTTTTATAAGGGGGGAGGGCTGTAACACCCCGGTGTTATGTCTGCATTTAGGCACTGCAAATCACGCATATCATGCATCATCAAGCATCCAAATCATACATGCCTAATCATGTGAATAACAATCGAAACATTGTTTTGAAACATCTGAAACATGCGTGAAACCTGAATGTTGTATACACCTGTTTAAGAATTGTTTTGCCCTGAATTTTTCTTGCTAGGTTAGTAAAACATGTTTGGCTACTATTGTAAATCATCTAGCAATGTTTAGTTTAAATTTTGGAGCAATGTTTGTATTCAAATTAATTCAAAATTTGGCTTCAAAAATAAATTCCAAAAATTAGGGTTTTGAGCTAAACGTGGACTTTGATGTTACAATTCAAAATCTAGAAAGAATTTGGCTTTGGTCATAAAAGCAAAGTTGTAGAAAATTAAATTCTAAACAACTTTTATTTTTGGTACATTTTCAAAAGATGTCATTTTCTTGCTCAAAATAATATTTGAAAGCTGGCATTTAAAAATTTCTTGAAAATATAAATGAAAAAGGGGGTTTTCTCATTCGCGGGCCGCCGCCTCGCTTTCGGCCCAGCCGCATAGGCGGCCCGGCCTGCCTCCGTGCCACGCCTTTGCTCCCGCAGCACTTCGCCTGGCCCAGCAGCCGCTTCGCCGGCCTAGGCCCACGCCGCTCCTCCCGCTCGCCCGCACTCGCGCGCCTGCTCGCTGTCGTGCCGCGCCGCACGCCCGACCACGACAGAACTCGCCCGCCGCGTGGCGGCCATGCGCCGTCGATGTCGCCATGCGTCGCAGCTGGCCTACGCCCGTGCCCACGCACCCGCCTTCACCTGCCGCAACCAGTGCGCTCGCTCACTCCATACGGCGCTGCCTCTCCTCCCCGCCAGAGCCGAGAGCCCCAAGCTCTGCCGCTCGCCGCGCCACGCACCCACCGGGCGAATTCACCGTCGGTGCTCCACCATGGCCAGCAATCAAGCACCAGCAGTTCCGCCTCGCTCTCCGGCACCTGGTGCTCTTGGTTGTGCCGTCGTTTGAGCCGAGGTAGCGCTTGTTCCAAGCTTCGCCGCCGTCGGCCATGGCGCCACCGTGCTCGGCCGCCGTGGAACTTCCCCTTCCTCCCCTTCTCCACCCTGCTTAGCTGCCTGCTCGCATTCGCCAATGCCTTGCGAACCTCCTACACTCGCTCGCTTGCCCTGGCCCGGCCGACAATGGCCGCCGGCCGCTGGCCGAGCCGCGCCGTCGCGAAGTCTCGGCGTCGACGTGTCCCCTTCGCTTCGGCCGAGCTGGGCCAAAGCGGCCGTGGGCCAAAGCCCCTGCCAGGCCGCCGCGCTCCCCTTTCGCTCGGACCGCGCGGGCCAAAAGTGGCCATGGGCCAGCTGTTCCCCACAGGCCAGCCCAGTAGCGTTTAAATGAATTGTTTTCCATTTATTCTTTATTATTTGAAATTTGAAATGGTTTGAAAAATGTTTGGGTACTCAAAGTTGTTCCAAATCTGTTAAAATAAATTTGTCTAGGTTCCTTATCATCAGATCTACTTGGGAAAAATTGTGCATGTCATTTTTGAGATACTTTGCTGTAGAATTTTATTTAATCATGAATATTGCTGATAACTTGAAAAATATGTAGAAAAATCTATATTCTTCAGAAAAATATGATTCCAAGTTTGTTAATCTTCTTATGTCATGTACTTCCTAGGAAAAATATGTCTCATGCATGTGCTTTGGGAAAATTTTTAGGTGTAGTTCAAGTCCCTTTAATAGCTAATTTTTGTTATTTTTGCTAGAGAGCAAACTTTGTATAAAACATGCATGTGATAATTTTTGTACAGTCATTGTATGCTATGAAGAACATAGGAAAAATACTAACTCTGTGGTTTGACACTTTTCATAGTACAAAGTATTTTCATGTAAAAAATCATGTCATAGCTTGTTATTTTTGTGTAGGCTAATCCACTCATTCAAACACCATGAAAATCTGATGGTAGTATACTTAGAGTAGTACTATGCTACTGTAATTTTCTCAGATTTTTATAAGCACTAGAAATATAGATTGCTGTTGTAGCCCTAATTTAAAAGGAAAAAAATAATCCTCTTTAATACAAGATTGGTTATTAATAATAGCTTTGGTGTATCTTTGAAGCATTTGATAAGGTGTGTTGACTTAAACATATTAGTAGTAGAAGAGAATGCAGTAGATGACATGTGCTTGTAGTATATTTTCTTGGATGATGTTGACTACCTTGCATTTAAACATATCCATTGCATTCATCTCCTTCGATGCACCGTTTGCATGAGCACTTACATGCATTGCATCATACAGGATCGCAAACCGAGAGCCCAGTCATCATACCCGAGGAGCCCGAGGAGCAGTTCGAGGTGCAGCCGCAGGAAGTGCCAGAAGCCGACGAGGAGGACGTTGAGGAACTTCCGGAGTGCCCCGATCACCGTCCGAGCTCCTTCGAGAGAGGCAAGCCCCAGAGCATTTTTCTCCTGGTTTGCAATTATTTAATTAAATGCTTTACTTTAATTGATGCATTACGTTCAGGAGTTGTTTGCAACCGTTGCTGCATTATACCTTGTTTACCTTTGTTATACTATATCCTTGTTACCCTGGTATCCACAGTCGAGTCAATGCTTAGCTGGCTTAGACCGGTAGAAGTCGGGTGATTTCCTATCACCTGCGAGCTATAGGTGGTTACCTGAATCTGCTTGGATGACTATGAAGTCATGGTATAACTAAGTGTTAAATGAAGTTGAGACCGGACGGAGACTTGTAGAGTTTTGGACTGTAGTGTTTCCGTCTGTGTCGATTAAGGACCGATCGTTGTTGGGCCTCGAGTCATGTTGAACACATGCCTTACATTTAGCTGGCCGGATAAAGTACCTTCCGACCGCGAAGCTGGGAGATTTTTCGGGCTGAGTAGATTGCCCGCAACGCACTGTGCCGGAGCAGGTGTGGTAGGACACGGGGGCGGGATGATAAGACCAAAGTGCAATCGGTCGGCCCCCGAGTACATGTGGTTCCTGGCAAACTCGAGATTCCTGGAAAGTTGACTCGGTGATCAATATCTCACTTTAGCGGGTGAGTGAGGTTTGTGTAAGGAATAAATCACCAGCTGGTTAGGAATCGATTCGAATCGCCATCGCTCCTGGATAGTGAGCACTTGACTTGAGTGACTTCATCGTAGTAAATGTTTATGGAACACTTGGACAGTTATAACGAATATGACAGTATGAAAGTTGTTTAATGATCATTGGTTATCATTATCTGCTTAATCACATGTTTACTCTAGTATAGGTGCAAATCTAGTCGACAGGTCAATAATAATTAACTTGGCAATAATGCTTTTAGAAAGGTTCTTGAAATGCTAAAATGCTTTTTTTTGCAAATGAGTCAGCTACCCTACTATAAAGCCCTTCATAATCCTTGGTGTCTCTTATTTTCGGTTATGTCGGGTAAGTCTAGCTGAGTACCTTCTCATACTCAGGGTTTTATTCCCACTTGTTGCAGATGGGCAGATGTATTATGGCTACTGTATCAACTGCCTTTATCCTGCGATGGGTGATGCTTAGGACCATGGGCATGGTCATTCCTTACGTCTCGTCTGATGCTTTTGTTGGAGATGATCATTCGCTGGCACTATATTAAAACTCCGCGTGAGTGTGTGTGTGGTTTGAACAAATGACTTCCGCTACTTTCATTCGAACTGGTTTTGTAATAGCTATGTTGAAACTCTGATGTATTTGAGATTGCGAACTTTTATGTAATTTGTGATGGTGACCGCTAAACTTATTACGATCTTGGCTGGAATGGAAGTTGGTTTGAAATCCTTCGTGATTTCACGGACTACCGGGTTATATGGGCTTAAGTTTGCTAAATCGTCTGCTCTGGCGGATGATTTTCTTACTTAATTTCGTATAATTGGTCGGTTCTGTTACATCTGTCTTGCGTCACCATCTTGTTTGTGGCTTGCGCATCTGTCTGCCGACAATCTACTACCTTGGGCATACCCTAGGTAGACTGCCGACCATATTTCGTCGACAGTCGCTGAAGCCAAGACAACACTAGCCGATGACATGGAGATTCCAGAGCTAGAGCTTCCCCGCGCCTCCACCAAATCCAAGGAAATCAAGGAGGTCGGCCTTGGCCTCGACGATGCCTCCAAGACCGTGAAGATTGGGGCTCACCTTGACCCCAAATAGGAAAGCATGCTCGTCTCCTTCCTACGTGCCAATGCCGATGTGTTTGCTTGGAAACCTACAGACATGCCAGGGGTACCACGGGAGAAGATCGAACACTCCTTGAATGTCTCGCCGATCGCCAAACCGATCAAGCAGAAACTCTGCCGATTCACACCAGACAAGAAGGAGACTATTAGGGTAGAAATAAAATGGCTCTTAGCTGCCGGGTTTATAAAAGAAGTGTATCATCCAGATTGGTTAGCAAACCCTGTTCTCGTTCGAAAAAAGAATAAAGAATGGAGAATGTGCGTTGATTATACTGATCTTAACAAACACTGCCCTAAAGACCCCTTCGGCTTGCCTCGGATAGACGAGGTTGTAGACTCTACCGCCGGCTGTGAACTACTCTCCTTCCTCGACTGTTACTCCGGCTATCATCAGATCTCCCTCAAGGAAGAAGATGAGATCAAGACATCGTTCATTATGCCTTTCGGTGCATACTGCTACAAAACTATGTCCTTCGGACTCAAGAACGCCAGGGCTACCTATCAAAGGGCCATCCAGATGTGCCTCGACCAACAGATCGGCTACAACGTCGAAGCCTACATCAATGATGTGGTCGTCAAGACCAAGACAGCCAACAACCTTATCGTCGACCTCGAAGAAACCTTCGCCAACCTGAACAAGTACCGATGGAAGCTGAACCCTTCAAAGTGCATCTTTGGAGTTCCATCCGGTATACTGCTGGGCTACATCATCAGTGCTCGAGGCATCGAGCCTAATCCTAACAAGGTCTCCGCCATCACCAATATGAAACGACCAACATGTGTTAAGGATATACAGAACCTTACAGGTTGCATGGCTGCTTTAAGCCACTTCATATCGTGCCTCGGCGAAAAAGGGCTACCTTTCTTCAAACTCCTCAAGGCCTCCAAGCACTTTTCCTGGTCGATGGAGGCAGACTCAGCTTTCGAGCAGCTCAAGTTGTTCTTAACAAAGCCGCCGATCATGACAGCGCCAAGACCAGATGAGACTCTGCTAATATACATCGCCGCCACTTCTCGCGTCGTGAGCACAACTATTGTTGTCGAACATGAAGAGGCCGAGCACACTTATAAAGTACAATGTCCGGTTTACTTCATCAGCGAGGTACTTAATGAGCCCAAAACTCGTTATCCTTAGGTACAAAAGCTGTTATATGCCATTCTTATTACATCGCGCAAACTTCGACATTACTTTGAATACTACAAGATCGCCATGGTCACTGAGTTCCCTCTGGGGGACATTCTCCGCAACAAAGAGGCCAATGGCCGCATCATTAAATGGGCTATTGAGCACGACACCTATTCCATCGAATTTAGAAGTAGACCTACCATTAAGTCACAGGCGCTTGCTGACTTCATTGCTGAATGGACCGAGATCCAAGAGCCCATCGCCGTTGCTTGCCCTGAACACTGGGTGATGTACTTCGACGGCGCCCTTAATATCAATGGTGCTGGTGCGGGCATTCTGTTCATTACGCCGACCAAGGATAAGCTACGTTATGTTCTCCGAATACACTTCCCGGCCTCCAACAATGCCACGGAATATGAAGCGTGTCTCCATGGTCTTCGTATAGCTGTCGAGCTTGGTGTCAAATGCCTCATGGTGTACGGGGACTCTGCGCTGGTTATCAACTAGCTCAACAAGGACTGGTCTTGTTCTAGCGAGAAGATGGATGCTTACTGCGCTAAAATCAGAAAGCTGGAAGGAAAATTCTAAGGCATCGAGTATCACCACGTGGTACGTGACCAAAATCAACTCGCCGACCACTTATCCAAGAAGATAAGGAAGTAGAAGAGGTTCCCCCTATCGAGCAGTTGGTACTTGTGGTACCTTTGTCGGTTATCGATTGGAGGGAGCAATTCATCAAGTACCTCACCAGCGCTGAGGTACCCGCAGACAAGACTAAAAATGAACACCTAGTTCATCGAAGCAAGCTTTACGTGCTGGTGGATGGCAACTTGATGAGGAAAAGTGTCAAGGAAGGGATACTATAGAAATGCATCACCCAAGAGGAGGGAGTAAAGCTACTTCTCGAAATTCACTCTGGTTCCTGCGGCAACCACGTGGCCTCGAGAACACTGGTCGATAAGGCTTTCCGAGCTAGTTTTTATTGGCCCACAGCCATCACTGATGCAGAAGACCTCGTCCAACATTGTGAAGGGTGCTAATTCTTCGCTAAGCAAATCCATGTGCCAGCACAAGAGCTGCAAACCATCCTAGCTTCCTGGCCCTTCGCATGCTGGGGACTGGACATGATCGGGCCTTTCAAGCCAGCACCAGGTGGTTTCTGGTATGTATATGTCGCCATTGACAAGTTCTCCAAGTGGATTGAATATAAACCGCTCGTCTCGGCTACTACAAAGAAGGCAGTTGAGCTCTTCGAAGATATCATCCACATATTTGGTCTACCAAACAGCATCATCACCGATCTCGAAACTACGTTTACTGGCCATCACTTGTGGGACTTCTACAAATACCATTGCATCTCCATCAAATATGTCTCCGTTGCTCATCCAAGAGCCAACGGTCAGGTCGAACGGGCGAACGGTATGATCCTTGATGCCCTCAAAAAATGCCTGTATCAGAAAGACGAAAAGCATCTGGGCAGATGGCTCAAGGAGCTTCCAGCTGTAGTTTGGGGACTGCGTACTCAAGCTAGTCACAGCACCGGCATGACTCCATACTTTCTGGTCTATGGCTTAGAAGTCATACTACCAGCAGACGTTGCTTTCCGAGCACCTAGAGTGGAAAACTATAATGAAGAGCAGGCCGAGGCTGTTCGGTCTGAGGACGTCGACAGGGCCGAGGAAGAATGCCTAATCACCTATGTCCATACAGCTAAATATCTAGAAGGCTTGCGGAGGTACTACAACCGAAACATCAAAGGTCATTCATTTGCTATCGGCGATCTTGTTCTCCACAGAAAACAAAAAACTGACGGGTTGCACAAGCTCTCTTCCCCTTGGGAAGGGCCTTATGTCATCAAAGAGGTTACTCGACCAGGTTCTTATCGCCTAAGTGACTTAGAAGGAGTCGATGTTCCCAACTCATGGCACATCGAACACCTTATACGTTTCTATCCTTGAAACACTCCAGATATGTACTCTACAATTTTATATTCAGTAAAGTTTTGGTCTCCATAATTTGTCTCCGTTTTGTCTCTATTGTGGTTTAACAACCATTTGTGGTCGCCGAGCTCTATGCTACTTCATGACGAACTCCAATGCGTAATCGCCGAACACGATTTCTCGAAAATCGCCGAACATGATTTCTCCAAAATCGCCGAACACGATTTCTCCAAATCGCCGACCACGTTTTCTCCAAATCGTTAAACATTTTTCTTGGTCGGAGAGCAACATCCTTTCTTTTCTGTTCTTTTCGGAGACGACCCAGTCTCCGATCTCTCCATACACGTGCTACGAGCTCCGCGCTCTGCGTTATGGGTAGTCAGCTACGGTCCCTTGGTCACACCTGTTTCTCCTACATGTCTATGGGCTCCACGCTCGACGTTATGGACTATAGGTCAGCCAAGGCCGAGAGTTGAACATAGAATACATTGCTCGGATGCCGCTTATGCTGCCTTTATCTCCAAGTTCATATAACAACTACCGAGCAGCACACGTTCCGCGCTGTTTTTTATGGAAAAGACCCAGTCACTGAATTTTCCCTACACGTGCGACGGGCTCTGTGCTCTGCGTCATGGGTGGTCGGCTGTGGTTCCTGGATCACGTCTATTACTCCTACATGTGCACGGGCTCTACGCTCAACGTTATGGACTATGGATTGGCCAAGGCCATAGGGATCAGTAGCAGACCAACTGTTCAGACGTTATTTAAACTACGCATAATCGCGTCAGGATTGAAACTGCAAAGATTTTTTAGCCAAACTACAAGCAAATTGCATATATTGCACATACATGCACCTTATCACATTTATTCGTTGAATAATTGTTTCTTGCGCTTTCGCGTGTTCTAATACACCGTTAAGGTTTTACAGATGATAATCTATGAGCAGATTAATGAGCTCCGCCATTACCATCCATCTTGCCAAACAGATCTATATCGTCGGCCAGCATCTTTGCTACATCCTCCACCTCATCCTTCACCTGCTGGGTCTCTGCATCGCTGAGTCCTTCGGCGAACCCACCCTCTGTGGACTGAAGGTCGATGGTCGAGTAATGGGACCGAACAACCACGAGGACATGGGTAGCGACGGTCGTAATGGCATCGCGGATGAAGGTCTTGAAGTTCTCCCATGCTACCTTGCACCTCTGGATGACGGTGTTGGGATGTTGCCGCCTGCCGTCGTGATGTGTGGCCGCTTTCAGGTCAACGCAGTCAAGCACCAGTTTAATTGCGGCGACTACAGTGTCAAAGTTCTCCTTCTGGACCTTGGCCTCCTGCACCAGCATGTCAAACTGTGCTTTGGCTTTATGACGATAGCCTGCAAGCGTTACAATGATCCATTATACAAAGAAGTTACTTCAACAATAATTCCGATAAGGAGGAATTCACCTTTCAGCTCCGAAGCAAGTTTGTCTGCCCGTTCTGCTTCCTTTGCCTTCTCCTGGCGAAGTTGATCGATGGTCTGGTGCATCTGACCAAGCTCAGCCTCTTGCTCTACAAGCACAATAGTTGTCAACGTAAATGCGGCTATATAGCAATACAAAAGTACATTCGTTGATGTACCGTACCTGCTTTCTATTTGGATACATTGTTGAGTTGTTTGGTTTTCCTCTCCAGCTGCTCGGAAGTATTTTTCAGTTGACTGGAGACGGCGGCCACGTGCTTGGACTGGCTCCGCACCTGCTCGGACATAGCCGCCAGCTTTTCAGTCAGGACCCCCTTCTGGTATTCCAAGTCCTGAGCGTTTGACTCCGCAAGGTCTCTTTCATGTTGGGCCCTCTGGATATTCTTCTCCAAGAGGTTCCTGGCCTCTTTAAGCTTTTTGTTCTCCTCAGCAAGGGGCTCCATTCGCTTTACCAGCTGGCGGCGCTGCTCAGCAACTCGAGATATTTCCTGCAAAATCCACGGTGACAGTATCGTTAACTAATTCCAACAAACAACCAAGACCTTTACAGATGAAGTATTCACCTTGATCTGCTTCATCACACCGGTAAGGGCAGTCTCTAGTCTCCTGAACTCCTTGGTGGTGTCCTCCTCGACAATCACTATTTCCTCACCGTGCTTTCGGAGGATCTAGACTGCTTGGGGTCAAGGTTCGTCATGCATGATTTCCTCCACCTTGTCCTCATCTGTTGCAGCTGGGGGCACCACCTGGGGGCTCGATGGTCAGATAGCGGGTCCGACCATGCCTTCCAAAGCGTTGGGGACTACTGTCTGCTCCTTCGGCGCCGAAAGCTTTTCCGCTCTAGATTCCACCGTTGCCGAAGGTGCTGTCGCCGACTCGTCCGCCGTTGTAGACAGTCGCTCGTCGCCATCAAGCCCACCAGGGGCAGCAATTGGCTCCCCGGCGTGCTCCTGAGCACTCAGGGACTCCAGGATGTGGTCTACTGGCATCCTCACCGCTCTAGGGCCAGTTTCTAGTTGATGCTCAGTCTGAGCGGGCAAGGCTGGATCTGTTGCTCGCCTTGCACTGTATCAAATCTGTTATTCAATCACCACAGAAGTAAATACAATACGGTAAAGTAACTTCAGCACAGGGATGCTTACGGTTTGGTCTGACGGTTCAATTTCTTGAATCGGCAGTGCTGGCCTGAGCCTCCGGGCACAGCCGCGGGGTTGACTCCCCTGCTTGGTGGGGGGATTCTCGGCTCTTCCTCAGTTGGCCTTGATTCTGGCTGACGCTCTAGGTCTGCTTCCGTTACTCGCCCCGCGGGGACTTCCGTCGTCTGTTGCGCCGAAATTCCCTCCGCTCGCTGCTCAGGGACTCTCCTTGTCGGTGCGTCGTGGACTTGTTCGTCCACCCCGAGTTGTTCCTCCACACTTGGCCTGCGTGAAGGCTCTGTCATGCTCGAGGGAGGGTTCATGATAATCTCATCGTCATTGGACCAATCGAACACCATGGTCCTTCGTGTTCGATTGGTCTGATCATCGTCAAGGGAGATGCCGCCTAGTTTGCGGGGAGTAGTAGCCACTGTTTTCCTCTTCTTCTGGGCTGGCTCATCTGCCGCCGGCCTCTTCCCATAGATTTTCACCAACACCGGGGGAGGACTCTCCGTCCGACCAGTATCCACACCTTCGGACTCCGAGGAGACGACAACAGAGCTTTCTTCAGGTTGAACTGGTCGTCGTACATCCACTGAAGGCGGCCAATCCTTTCTCGGCACACCCAAAAAATACACTGCCATGTCCTGTGAATGGATCTTCACATGAGTAGGATCAGTTTATTGCTCGAAAAATGACAACATATAAATAAATAATTCTCGGAAACACATAGTTGGGATATTCACCTGAGGAGGCAAATTCTTGCAATTGAAGGGCTTTGTGTACCCTAACAACCTAAAGGAGGCTAGTGGAGCGAATAGCTCGGCAGTCCGCTCTTCGACGTCGTTCCTAGATAGTATTTCTGGCCTCTCTCGGGTACCATCGGTCTCCCCTTTGAATTTAAAGCCTGGATGTGCCCTCTCTTTACAGGGCTGTATGCGACGCACTATGAAACTTGCCACCACCAATCCGCCATTAGTCATTACGCCCTTTATCAAGCCGAGTTCATTCACTTGCTCCATGTTGTCATTGCTCGGCAGCTTCGACCAACTCCTCTGGCTTTCTGGGATGTGGTCGGTGTTACAACGAACCGCTGGGTGGCTTTGTTTCATGTAGAACCATCTGGTGTTCCACCCCTTTAGCGACGTGTTTAGCGGAATGGTAAGATATTCACTCGCCATCCCATCCCGAAGCTGGAGATACACCCCGCCGACCACCTTGGAACTAGCGCCGCCTCTGTTCTTTAGCCAGAATAGGTGACGGAAAAGATTGAAGTGGGGTAGGATTCTGAGGTATGCCTCACAAAAGTGGATGAAGATTGAGATGTGCAAAATGGTGTTGGGGTGGAGATTGCACAGAGTAACCCCCCAGAGCTCTAACAGATCCCTCAAAAATGGGTGGACAGGAAACCCTAACCCGCGCCAGAAATAATCTTCGAATACCACTGCTTCGTCAGTATGAGGCATGGGAAACGACTCACCGAGAGCTGGCCACCATTTGGCGGTAGCACGGTCGGGGAGAACTCTGACTTCCACCAATCGGTTTAGCTCAGCTTCTCCTATTCACGATGGCACCCACTCCTCGTCGCATTGGGCCACGGTGTCTGCCTTCTTGGGACTCGTCTTCTTCAGTTTTGCAGCTCCTCTCTTCGGCGCCATCTCTCAGATCTAGTTAGGGTTTAGCGGCGGAGGCAAATGTGGTTGCGGATTCGGCGGTGCGAGAGATGAGGAGGAAGATGAAGTGGAAAAGGTGGGAACGGGGTCTGCGGTGGCACTATTATATAGGATTTTCCCTGCCATTCCGCATTCAAGGGTTTTTTGGGAACCGTTCCCGCGATCTGCGCCACTCCGATTTCTCCGATGCGGAATATGGGCCGTTACCTGGGCTTCTGCGAAACTGCAGCCCATGTCGCTCATTTATCGCTGCCATTAGTTGTTCCTCACCGAAATATCGCTGACTTCTCCGACATTTATTGAGGCTCAGTAACTAACACTGTACATCCGTTACTCTGGTATTTTCTCCACGGTTTGATTTCTCCGATAACTTCGCCTGCAGCTTGGGGACTGGCGGCCTGCTCCATTGGTCTTTGGTTGTTTCTCTATTTCTGACCCTGGCACCATGTGACTGTGTCACCTACTGTCAGGCTAGGGGACTAAGTGGGCACACTTCACCTTGCGGTGAATGTGCTTTGTCTCTTTTTGGGCCATGCCCGGGGACTGGCTGCCTGCTCGGCTGGTTTTATATTATTCTTCAAGTTTCTGACCCTGGCACCACATGACTACATCATCTACTGTTAGGATCGGGGACTAAGTGGGCACACTTCACCTAGCGGTGAGTGTGCAGGATTTTTTCTCGAAGACAGCATGCTTATAGAGGAAGATTGGCTCCTACAACTTTGTACAGACTCTAAGTGGGCACACTTGGTCCACTATGGAGAAATTTTCGATTCTAAACTTGAGCTCCTTACACCCTTATGGCAAGCCATACTTGGGTCACTCTGCTCGGTGATGGTTCACGGTGCTCGGCGATAGGTCACGCTGCTCGGCGACAGGTTATACTGCTCGGCAACGGTTCACACTGCTCGGTGATGGTTCATGCTGCTCGACAGTTTAGCATGGTGGTTGGACCATGAGCTTGACTGCTCAGCGTTATTCGCACCTGCTCGGACGAGCTCAAAACGACGTTGCACAATGGGTACAAGGCGCGCAGGAACTAGCTATGGGGTGTATGACCCCGGATACCCACGGCAGACCACATGGGCTGTGCCCCTAGGGGTGGCCCAACCCACAAGAAGAAGCCTTACGGGGCACGACTCTGCTCAGTGCCTTCCGCAAGACATCGGGAAGATATCCTGAAGATACTACGAGATCTATTAGGATATGTATGATCCCAAGATTCCTGTAATCAGTTATTACTTTCCGGTTATCTCTCAGATCTAACCGACTTGTAACCCTGCCTCCCGGACTATATAAGGCGGGCAGGGACCCCCTCTAAAATCATGGCATATCATATGATAGCTAATACAAACCAATAGACCATAGGAGTAGGGTATTATGTCATACTAACGGCCTGATCCTGTCTAACTCGTGTGTCTCTATTGCCATTCTTGTTCTTGATCTCACGCTCCTTTGCCGATCAATCTACCTTCGTGGGATACCCCTCGGAGGACTGCCGACGATATTCTGTCGATAGAGAGTGTGACTTGTGGGTCACCACTAGCAAGAGGACCGGCGGCAACCTTGGAGCTTGTCTCAATGGGGACGTAGCGTGTTGGCAAGCACGTGAACCTTGGGAGAAAATCACCGTGTCAACATTATTCTTCCTGTTGGTTTGCAATCCCCTTACACAAGCTTGTAATTACTTTCATATACATTGTGCTTGTGTAGTTGTTCTTGCAATTAGTTAGCTTATGTAGCTCACTAGTTACCTTCTTGCTTGTGTAGCATAGAAGTAGCTCCCTTGCGTGGCTAATTTGGTTTGTGTAACCTTGTTAGTCACATTGCTTAGTTTGTGTAGCTAAGTATTTGCGCTCTCTAATTTGGCATTGGTTGCCTTATTATTGAGCATCGCTAGTGAGCTTAGGAGAATTGTGCTTTTGCTTACTAGAATTGTGTAGGAGCTCCCCGATGTGCAAAATACTAGTGGCATAGGTTTGTGTGACCTTGATCCTAGAATTGGATAGGTGAGCTCTAGCTAGCTTGGCAGCTTAGTTGCTTAATTAGGATCTTTGCAAGGTCTAGAAAAATAGATAGAGGGGTGTAGTCTTGGCTAGACCGATAGTTTTAATTCCACACTTGTTTCGGTTAGCTGGTGCAATTAAGTTTTAGAAATAACTATTCACCCCCCTCTAGTCCTCCATCTAGACCCTTCAAGTGGTATCAGAGCTAGGTCTCTCGTTCGTGGTCTTCACCGACCCGAGAGGATGGCGACTTATGGGCTAGATGTTGATTGTCCACACATTTTTTATGGCACACACTTTGCACGGTGGAGAAAATGGATGATATGCAATTTTAAGTTTATTTGCCCTCAAATGTGGTGGATGGTAGATGTAGGCTTTTCTCATGTGTTGGATGAAGATAATCTAACTCAAGCACAAGAGAAATGCCTAGATCTCGACATCCAAGCTACTAACATCATGTTTAGATCTTTGCATGATAACATCTTTGGAGAGATCATAGACATGAAGACCACCCATGAGATTTGGAGTTATCTCAATGAGAAATATGGGATGGTTTCCGACAATGAGGATGAGCCCAAGAAGGAGGCACATGAGGATGTTGAGCATAGCCACAATTCGGTAATTGTGGAAGATTGCTCCACCTCATGGTCAAGTGATGATGATGATGATCATACCACAAGATCACTTGACAAGATTGATGATGATGCCACAAGTGATGCCAATGATGATGCTACTCCATGCACACTTGATGATGATAATGATGGATCATGCTCGGGCTATGAGAGTGATGTTTCTTCAAGCTCTCCAACTATATCACATTGCTTCATGTGACAAGGTGACACTAAGGTATCTAATGCAAATGTGATTGATCTTGATTCATATGAGGAGCTTCTAGATAGATATGGTTGCATGATCAAAGCTTTAGAAAAAGAGATGGCTAAAACCGAGAAATTGAAAAATGAAAACTCTTTTCTAAAGAACACATGTGAACAACAAAAGCATCTACTTTATGTTACTACTTGTTCACATGAGGAGCTAAAATTGGCTCATGAGGAACTAAGTGTTGCTCATGATAACTTAGTATAAGACCATGCTTTTCTCACTAAGGAGCTTTCCAATGGAAAAACTAAAACTAGTGAAAGATCATCCCATGGGTCAATTGATCAATCACATATTGTTGCTAACCCTTGTGATGTAGGCAAGAAGCATGTATCCACCTCTTGTGATGATTTATTAGAAATGCCATGTTCTTCACATATAGATGCTTGTTCTACTTCTATGTCTTGTGAGACTAACCTTTTGAAGGAGAACAATGAACTCAAAAATAAAGTGAAGAATTTGAGCGACAAGTTAGAGAGGTGCTACAACTCAAAAGTCACCTTTGAGCACATGTTGAAGACTCAAAGAAACTATGGTGGCAAGTGTGGCCTTGGCTTCAAGAAGAAGATGACAAAGGGCGAAAGAAAGAGAGAAAGAAAGATGAATAAGCTACAACAAAAAAAAACTCTCTCATACCATGTGCTACTGGTGTCATGAAGCGGGATACCTTGCAAATGGTTGCCCTAACATTGAGAAGCTCAAGAAGATAAAAGAAGAAGAGATGCTCAAGCATGTGAAGTGCTTCAAGTGCCGCACTTGGGGTCATCTTACCTCAATGTGCCCAACCAAGCAATTGGTGAAGCAACTAGAAGAGCCTCAACCAAAGCCACAAGTTGAGCAAGAGAAGAAACCCCAAGAGCAAGTCAAGATCTATCATAAAGATGGTGGTGACTTGATGACAAAGAAGAAGAAAACGAGAAGGGGTGGAAAGGCAAGGCATCCAATGCAAACTCAATATGCTAAGATGATGAGCAAGACACAAGATGACAAGAAAGTCTATGCTCACATCAAGTGCTTCAAGTGTGGAAATACGGGACACTTTGCCTCTAAGTGTCCTACCAAGCTTGAGAAGAGGGCTGAAGCAATCCTTGAGAGGCAAGACAATGGGAAGCACCACATGAGCAAGGAAGAGAAGGCTCAATCAAAGAGAAAGTGCTACTCATGCCAGAAAAGGGGACACATGGCTCATTCATGTCCCCTAGGTAACTCTTCTAAGCCTATTTCAATTGTTGATAATAATATTCTTAGAAAGGATGACAATGGTACCTCATTGGTTGCAATTGCAAAACATCCCGCTACTCATACTAAGGTTTTGCCTAAGTATGTTGCTCCTAACTTGAGAGGACCCAAACTTGTTTGGGTACCATAAAAAAGTGGATGATTGATTGTAGGTACCATTGGCATTGGAGACTTGATTCAATTGATTTCATATTGATCATCATATGTTGAGTCAAGCTATGAAGTTTAGTGCACATTTAAACCCAATGCCAAGTGAAAATTGAGTGAAGTCCAAGTGCTATCAACATACAAGTGTCATATTCAAGTTGTTAGTGATTCATTTGATATATTTGATGGCATACGAATAATTGAGTTGAAGCTTGCTAATTGGATGATCATGAGCTAACCATGGTATATCTCTTGTTGATCATTTCATTTGGGTGCATATGAGTTGATTGAATTGGATAAACATGCAATGTTGCTTGCTATAAGATGATTGAATGGATAATTGCTTAGTAATCTAGTTTGGATTGATTTGTGTTGGATAAATTCATGAGATGACTTTTAGTGAGTGGATTGAATGGATTTATGTCTTGTGAAAGTATTCAAACAAGTTGGTTTCAAGTTTGATTTATATTTGATGAAGTTTAGCTCAATAGTTGAAATGTGTCCTATAATTGAGAATCTGAGCTAGCTGTGATCTTAGCAATATATGAGTGATGAAAACTTATTGGATTGGCATAAAAATTGGTGTACATGCTCTAGACTTATGATATAAGATTCTATATAAATTTCATGAGAATTGGATAAGAGATGCTTCCGTTTTGGAGTAGATCTTGTTAGCTATAGTGCAGCAGTTTTCAGCATATAGCAGTGGTGGAAGAATTGAAATCTGGTAGCAATCTAGAATTCAAATTAAGCTCAAATTTTTGCAGCTGCTATATAGCTTAGTGAAGCACATCTCCACCAAATTTCGTGGTATTTGGATCTATAGTTTGGGAGATATGGATTTTTCTTTGAAGGGTACAGAATCTGCCAGAAAAGTGGAAATTATTGGATCTATTTTGAGTCACTTTAATTGAAAGGTCCTCAAGTTGGAAACATGTTTTTATAAGTGATTGAGGCACCTAAGTTTGGTTTTGAGATAAACCAAGTGTGGTACTTAGAAGGCTAACATGAAAGTGGTGATCCGAGGGACATTTGAGATGCTTAGTTGAAGCAATCAAAAGGGTTGATCAAGAAAAGCAAGCAACACCCAAAAGAGAGCTAGTCATAACAATTCAAGAGGTATTTCAAATAGTTCTCTCATACAAGCATTGATAAAAAGATAAAGCAAGCTAAACACAACAAGATAGTGCACTTGATCATAAGTGGTATTCATTTCATATGGGTGAAGAATGGAATTCAAAATGGTATCTATTGGTCTTCACCAAGCTTATAATTGGACTTCACATTGCTATTGGAGTAATAAATTGGAATCTATGTGACTATCCTCTACTCCAACATAGCAAAGGTATCATTGTAATGTGCATGATCATTTTATCCCTTACTAGTATGTAGTTAGTGCATATAGTACATGCTTCATAGGATCATGCATAACTAATGAAATGTTTAAATTCATAGACTACCACTATTGCTTGAATGATTAGTTGATCTAGTGGTTAGTATATGAATTTTGTTCATAAGCTAGTAAACCCAAGTACTTGATTTAGTTTGGATTGCCAACAAGTGACAAGTACAACCTCGATAAGATAACCTCTAAATGAGTGTGAAGAAGCTTAGAGAAGGTTCAAACCGGACTTAGAAGCTTAGGCAAATCAATTTAGTTCAAGTCAACTTAGAAGCTCTTGATAAATAACAAGAGTACAAGCATAAGACAACAATGCAAATGAATATCTAGTTTGTTTGTTTCAAGTGGTATCTAGACTCATGTATTTCATCAAGAACTCACAAGTGATATCCTATAAGTTGTACTCATAAAGATAGCAAAGGTTCAAGAAATGGTTTTTATCACTGTTCGCCTAAACGGTCGTTTAGCCCGTTTAAACACCGTGTAAACGCTACACAGTGGTGCGCCATTTCCGTTTAATCACCCGTTTACCCCATTTAATTGGCCGTTTAGCCCGTTTAATGGGACGTTTTGCCCGAATAATAGCTAAACGGTAGGTGACCGACTGTTTACCGTTTAGCGTTTAGGAAAACACTAGTTTTTATTGATAAATCCAACAAGTGGTTCCATACTAGAAAATTCTTTCAAGTGGTATCACATCTACACGTGGTATCAATCATGCAAAACGATGGTTCCACAAGTGATCCTCAACTTTAAGTGATCATCAAATGAAGAATACATCCCTCACCTACAAGAGCTCAAGTTTATCAAATGGATGACTCATGCTATCACATAGGGGGAGGTGTCCTACAAATTGGTATCAAGGTCAAAGATCCTATGTGTGGTATCTCAAGAAGCTATATAAGTTTTGTCATTCCAACAATCAAGTGATGTCCATAAAAAAATGCAAGATTCAAGCCTCAACCATCTACCCCAAATACAAATCTTTGCATCAATGAGAAGTACACCTTTTATAGAAATTGATGACAAAGGGGGTGAGATTGTACAAAGATATGGTAGCTTTGCTTTGGGAGAGATTGTGAAAGCTTTGGGGGATAGATTGAGAAGATATGAAAGCTTTGGGAGAAATTGAGACAAAGAAGTAGAGGTTGGACATGGACATGGACAAAGAGGGAGCAACATTGAAGGATGTGAAAGCTTTGGGGCATAGATTGAGAAGATATGAAAGCTTTGGGAGAAATTGAGACAAAAAAGTAGAGGTTGGACATGGACATGGACAAACAAGGAGCAACATTGAAGGATGTGAAAGGATCAAAAGTCTTGGACAAGAGAACATAGATAGAGGGGTGTAGTCTTGGCTAGACCGATAGTTTTAATTCCGCACTTATTTCGGTTAGCTGGTGCAATTAAGTTTTAGAAAGTACTATTAACCCCCCCTCTAGTCCGCCATCTAGACCCTTCAAGAAAGCACTAGCAAGCATCGCCATCAACAACAAGCCCTCCATCTTCGACACTCCATCGACATGCCTCATGGAAAAGGCTACCAAGGTAAAATATGATATGAGTGATGATGATAAATATGAAAGTGTTGCTTGTAGGAGTGATGATGATGATGATGAGTACACCAAGGAGGAGCTCATGGATATGTGTGAGCAAGTGCACACTTGCTTTAAGATGAAGAGAAAGGAGTGCAAAGAATTGCACAAGAAAGTCAAATTTCTTGAGCAATCCTTTGCTGAGCTCAATGCCACTCATGAGAGGCTAATGGAAGCCCATGAGAAGCTTGGCAAAGCTCACTCTAAGCTTGAAAAGGCTCACTCCTCTCTCATCGAGCAATCCAAGAAGGAGGAGGCCAAAAAGGAGCAAGTGATTGTGTCTTGTGATGTGGGACTAACATGTGATATTATTGATGAATCTTTTTATAAGCCCGTTATTGTTGCTCCCACAAACCCTTCTTGTAGCACTACCACTTCTACTTCACCTTTGAGTGATGGTTTCACTTGTGATGCCTCACTAATGGTGGAAAATGAGACCCTCAAGAAGGAGGTGAATGAGCTCACTCGTGCCTTAGGCAATGCGTATGGTGGAGATGCCCGCTTGCTAAAGTGCTTGGGTAGCCAAAGATTTTCTCTCAACAAAGAGGGATTAGGCTATACCCCCAAGAAAGGCAAGGAGACATTTGTCACTCCCAAAGCTAGCTTTGTGAAGGGCAATGGTCAGTTTTGCAATAGATGCAAGCAAGTTAGGCATATAGAGCAATATTGCAAGACTAACAAGAACAAGCAACCTAATGTATCCTCAATTAGATTTGATTCTTGTTACATGCTTGTTAAGGGTGCCAATGGTGTGAAGGCTAAGTTCATTGGTACACTAATTGTGGGCCCAAAGAAGAAGGCCATTTGGGTACCAAAGACCTTGATAACTAACCTTCAAGGACCCAAGCAAGTTTGGGTACTTAAAAAGAATTGATCTTCTTTTGTAGGTCAATTACAAAGCCGAAGGAAGGCATTGGGTGCTTGATAGTGGGTGCACACAACACATGACCGGTGATTCAAGAATGTTCAATTCAATCAATGAGAATGAGAGCAACGGAATTGATAGTATCACATTTGGTGACAATGGCAAATCAAAGTCAAAGGTCTTGGTAAGATT
This sequence comes from Miscanthus floridulus, assembly GCF_019320115.1. Taxonomy (NCBI): domain Eukaryota; kingdom Viridiplantae; phylum Streptophyta; class Magnoliopsida; order Poales; family Poaceae; genus Miscanthus; species Miscanthus floridulus. The sequence goes on from NC_089590.1 coordinate 14,138,410, forward strand.
GCAATATCTAATGACTTGAGCATTTTCAATGTGCTACTAGTAGAGAGCTTGAACTTCAACCTATTATCGGTAGCTCAATTGTGTGATATTGGTTTCAAGTGCATATTTGGTGTGGATGATGTAGAGATCATAAGTGTAGATGGTTCTAACTTGATATTCAAAGGATTTAGATATGAGAATCTATACTTGGTTGATTTCAATGCTAGAGAAGCTCAATTGTCAACATGTTTGCTCACTAAGTCCAGCATGGGTTGGTTATGGCATAGAAGGCTTGGTCATGTTGGAATGAAACAATTGAACAAGTTGATCAAATATGACTTAGTTAGAGGCTTGAAGGATGTCACATTTGAGAAGGATAAGCCTTGTAGTTCATGCCAAGCCAGAAAGCAAGTTGGTAATACACATCCTAAGAAGAGCATGATGAGTACATCTAAGGCATTTAAGTTGTTGCACATGGACTTGTTTGGACCAACCACATACACTAGCATTGGTGGAAAATAAATATGGATTTGTGATTGTGGATGATTTCACTAGATATATATGGGTGTTCTTTCTTGTTGACAAGAGTGATGTGTTTGCAACCTTCAAAACATTCATCAAGAGAATTCACAATGAGTTTGAAACAACCATCAAGAAAGTGAGAAGTGATAATGGTAGTGAGTTCAAGAATACAAGAGTTGATGATTTGTGTGATGAGTTTGGAATTAGGCATCAATTCTTGGTCAAGTACACTCCACAATCAAATGGCCTAGTTGAGAGGAAGAATATAACTTTGATTGATATGGCAAGATCAATGATTGGAGCCAGCAACAATCACCAATAGCCGCTCAACGATCCACCAATCACCGGGCCATCTAGGTGTCGGCAAACACCAAGAGTAACAAGATCTCCACTAGCCCAAATCGCCCAACTAGTGCCACAAGATGCAAGACCACTGAGCAATGCACTAGAGGCTCTCCAATCTCACTCAAATGATGAAATCAAGTGTGCAAGTGAATGAATTGTGTTTGCTTAGCTCCCAAAGGGTGTACTCAGGTGTGGGAAGTGCCAAGAGAGTGGCCAAGGCTGGCCACCACCTCTATTTATAAGCTCATCATCAAATAGAGCCGTTACCCTTGTGGAGCAGCTTCTGCGGGGGCACCGGACACATCAGCATGCCACCGGACAGGGGGGTGTCGGTGCCCCTCCAATGGTCATCCAATGGCTAGTTTCACTAGCCTTTAGGGCACTGGATAGGCGGCGGTGACACCAGACATGGCACAGTGGTGCTACTCTAGGCCAGCTCCTTGTTTTCCCTCCTCTCTAGAAAAAACGGGGCGGTGCACCGTCAAGGGGTGGCGGTGACCGTGGTGGTGCCCATCCCAGTTTCCCCCACTCTTTGTTGAAAAATGACGATGGCAATGGATAGGGTGGCGATGTACCCAGTGGTGCACCGTAGCACCTGAGGCGGTGTACACAGCCACTGGCGGTGCCAGCGCCAATTCTAGCTTCTTGGCCAAGGCCAAATGGTCACTTGCCCTAGGGTAGGCGGTGCACCGGACAGGGGGTGACAGTGCCCCTAGAGGCAGCACCTCACCGCCTCCTTTGATTCCTTTGCAAATGTGCCAACACCCCAAGTGTTTCAGTATCACGTGCAAGTGTGTTAGCATTTTCACAATTATTTTTCAAAGGTTAATCACTTCTCACCTATTGTGCACTAGGCCTAAGATGCAAATGCAAGTTATCCAACACCTAGTGGCACTAGATGATCGAGTTGTCCAATAAGAGCTCCCCTCTTAATAGTACGACATCTATTCTAAATGTGATCACACTCTCTATAGTGTCTTGATCATCAAATCAAAATGGCCCTATCAAATATACCTTTGCCTTGAGCCCATTTTGTTTTTCTCTTTCTTCTTTTCCATGTCCAGAGCTTGATCATCATCATATGTCCAACATCATTGTGATAGAACCACCCAATTTATACAAGATCAAGTACGGCTGCCCCTGCTAACATGTTGACACACACACACACTTTCACTTATATAAACCCGGTAGTCCGCCGAGTGTCGTGAAGGACCTCGGTAAATCCACATCACAACCAAGACCGTAATAGATTAAGCAAATGCACATCACATATATGGAGTTTGCAGCAGAAATAATATTACAATTGAGTTCACAAATGAATAGTATAATACTGAGTTCAAATCTGATTTGAGGAAAACAACATAGCTTTGAAATGAATACAATAACATAAGTTCCAAATACATTGTTAGCATAAGTGACATCCTCCAACAAGAGCATATAGATAAGAAGTAACTATGGAGTCGCCGAGCCCACCAACACTTAGCCACCAACTTCAGTAGGTCAGGAACTTCACCTACAACAGGGTGGGATAAAACCCTGAGTACTCGAATGTACTCAGCTAGACTCACCCGACAGGAGAGAAATAAAATGACTCTCAAGGATATGCAAGGCTTATTTGGTGAAGTTGGTTGGATAGCATAACTTTGCAAACGAGCATTACTATCATAAGTCCTTACTTTCAATATTTTAGTCAATATTTTAGCATCAAAATTAGTGAAGCTTATTATAGCTATATTTGCACCTATTCTATAGCAATCACTTGATTATCATTAATAAGCATCACAGTAATAACCATATCCAGTTTATCATAATAATTAGCATAACCCTCATGTTCCATCAAGTATTACTATGATGCTGAAGCTAGTCGAGTTTCTCACTATTCAGGGAGAAACGGCGATTCGAATCGATTGCAACCAGCAGGGCAGAAATCCATAACACAAACCGAGGCATACCGCGCGAAGGCAGCCTTAGGTCACCTTTGGTACAATTTGGGATACCGTGGGTTTGAGCTAAGCCGCACACTTAGGGGGCAGCCGGATGCTAGGTAGCTTAGGCCATTTCTGCCATGGTCAATCCCTGTCCCGCCGCACATCCTTACTTCCTCTAGTGTGAGCGTCATGCATCTCAAAATTTTAGCCTGAATTGAGCTACTCGGCTTCGCGGTCGGAACGACTTATGCAGCCAGCTAAGTGAAAGGAGGTGTTCAATCTCGATAGAAGTTCCAACAACAGTACGGTCCTTAATCAACATAGACGGGATCAACATAGCCAACCATCACCATTTGCATATAAGATCCCGCCCGGTCTCCATTTATATAATCATCACATGGTTACGTTCCACGAAGCAAATATAGCCAACCATGACCGAGTATCCACCTATATCTCGTAGGTGACAGAAAATCACCGACTTCTACTGGTCTAAACATGGCTAAGCATAAATCGACCTACACATACTAGTAAGGGTCCAGGTATGTATATCTGGTGGACAAGGTAAGTCATGCAACAACGGTTTCATCCAACTCCTATAACTTAATGCGCAGTACATAAAAGATAGACTCGAGTGCATTTGTAAAAAGAGAGGGTAGGAGGTTTAGAATGCTCCAGGGCTTGCTTGGGATCCAACACTAGGTTAGTGTTTGTTAGATAACACTCTTGGCAAGCATCTCCCGTCCTAGCACTTGCTTAGTCCTTCCATCTTCAGGTTAGATCCACCAAACACCATCTCGGTGTTCGACTCCAACATCATGTCCTTCAGTTCCTCGCGTCGAGTATCTAGCATACCTAATTATATGCAATGATGCAAGTGCATGAATGTACAGAAGCAACACATGATGCATTTGGAAGGCACACAAGACATTCATGAGTATACTATCGAAGACATAAACACCTAGAGAGCAACTTATTTAATTGACTATCACAAGAAGGCAACACTAAGTATTTATCCACAAGGTAACTTAAGTTAAGCTATTATAAGGCACTTGTAACACCCCTGGTGTTTAGCTTCCACATTTGCACTGCATTTCATAAACATGAGCATCATGCATCCATTCGTGAACTTATAGCACATGAAACATAATTTCAAAACATTGCAACGTGTTGTATATTTCATGTGTGTTGTTCTTTTATGAAATGTAAAGTGTGCAACACTTAAGTGCAACATGTGCCACTCACTTAGTGAAACAAGACTAGTTAATACTGTGCAACAAGATCATGAAACCTGTGAAACGTGACTATGAAACATTTGCAACAATTCTTGTGTTTTTCATTGTTTCAGTACATACCTTGATTGATTCTTGTGTGACCAATGTATGGTATGGCTAGAAATGCTTGTAAGTAACTTAGTTACACATAGAATGTCTTTTGGAACATTGTTCATGTTGGTCACTTTGACTAATTAGTTTTCCAAGTCATGGTTTGACCAAATTTGACCCCTGAACCTTTTTGTTTGACTGTTTAAAAAGTGTGGCTTAGGATATTTGCATGTCTGAGCAACCTAAAGCAAAGATGTAGAGAATTTTATAAGGAACAAACTTTGTTTAGAAGCCAAGTCATGAAAATGTGCACAACATGTTCAAAAATGGCCCACAAGTCAGTTTTGAGATCTAATTTGAAACTCTGAAATTTTTCTAAGTGTTGTAACTGAGTTTTAGTTTCATGACCTCAACCTTGGCTTGATATAACTCATGATCCATGGAGAGTTAGCTGTTGATTTCTAAATTAAAGTTGTAGCCCTACTATAGCTCTACAACTTTCATGTTCATTGTTTCTTCTAACTCGTCTTGGTTTAGGAGTTAATCGGTGTTAAACTTGCCCTGTCAATCGGCACCTTTGAGCTCTGAATCGAAAAAGTTCAGACATCTACAGTGTTCACCGATTCATAAACCAGTCGACGCGTGGTGACACCCGTCGCCGGCCGTCTGACCGCGCGGCCACGCGCCGCGGACGCCCTGGCAAGGCCAGCCACGACGGGCACACTAACACGCGCCTGATCGACCAGTGCACCAGCTCAATTTTTTATTTCGTCGCCCCACAGCGCGCAGCAAGCGAGCTCAGCCGCTCCGCCATTGTTGCCGCAAAGCTTCGCCGTTGCTGAGCTCGCGAACCACCGCAAAAGCGTGACTACCATCTCGCCAACGACTCCGCCATAGCCTGCTCTACCTCCTCCACCTATTAGCCGCGCCATTTAGGTCTCGGTAAGGGCGCAGTGCCGTTTTCCACCACCGCCGCCATGGGCATGTCCTCGCCGGAGCTGAGGCTGCCGTGGTTGGGGTAGCTAGGAGCCATTTCATCCTCGATTATTGCTTCCTTGAGTTTCCCCGCGTGCCCATGGAGCTCGTACCAAGCTTAGTCACGCTCTACTCGGCCGGACGCTGCCAGAGCGTCACCGGACTCCTCCGCCGTCCGCCATTTCACGTCGCCAGTCGGTGTTCGAGCTCGGTAGAGGTTGCGGGTAGGACATGGTTAGATGCGGTTCGCCAAGGCTGAGCATGCCGGTGCCTTCGATTTCACCGGAGGAGCCGCCGCCGGCGAGCCTCGCCGTGTGCTGCGCCGTCGGAGCCGCCTCCTCTGTTCTGTATCGCTGACGGGTGGGGTCGGCTGTCAGCCGGGGTCCCACACGTCAGTGGCTAGGGATTCTTAAGCTAGTTCAAAAATACAGTTTTGAATGCTGATTTGATATTTTTGTATCTCCTGTTTTGTAGATCCAAATTGAGTAATTCCAATTTTGTTAGACTCACAGTTAGGTCTAGTATTTAAGAAAAATATGTCTTGAGCACTTTATGTAGAAATTTTGGATGAATTAAATAGGAACTTGAAATGTGTTTTTGAATGCATGCAAACTTGTTTAAATCATATCTTGAGTTTCCTTGATCCAAAAATTGTGAAATTTTGTGGGTAAGCTGGTCTTGTATGTTAGAAGCTCTGGTTAAAATTTAAGAGTCATTGCATGTGTAGTTTTTGAGTTATAGATTTTCCTTTTATCATTGGTAGATACTTGGGTGAATTTTAGTAAATTAATTATGAATCCTATGGCCATGAAACTTGGTAGGTAGTATCTTGGTACCTGAAAGATGCTAGGAAAAATATGAAATCTGTTGCTTGACACTTTTCACTAAGGTTTCCTAATTATGCCATTTTAAGCCATTCTGTCTTACCATTTTTGTGTAGGCTGTTGTACTTACTAAAATGGTGTGAAATTTTTATGGTAGTCTACTTAGAGCATGTAGTGTCTACTGTAATTTTTGTAGAATTAATGGGGTAGTTTTCATATATGTTTACTATTTCCACTAATTAATTAAATAAATTAAGAAAGGTAGTAAAAGAAATGTTTTGGTGATGAACACTTTACTTTCTGGTGTTCTTATGATATGTGTGATGAGATAGTAAAGTTGGTTTTGTCTAATTATATGTGTACATCATAAGTTGCTAATTACTTGTTTGCATTATGTCCCTCTGGACAGATCTGGGGACTTTAGAAAGCTCCCCATGATAATTTGGTTTTCTGTGATTATGATGAATACAAAAGTTGTATATAATGTATGTGTCTAGCTCCTATCAAAATTTGAGGGCAATTGGCCCAGTAGTTTAGAAACTACAGCTGTTTAAAGTTAGGTTGCAGATTTTGCTTATTCTCTGCCTTGTGAGGATAGAATTCTGTTGATTTATGAATTCGACCTGGTAAAGGTTTGAATCATGCTTTGAGGTCTGAAATTGTATTGTAGACAATTTTATAAGCTTTCCATATTGTCTTGTTGCATATCATTTGGATTTATAAATCTTCAGTTATGACTAGTTTACTGCGCCGCTACATAGTATTCATTTTGCTGAAATACAAATGCTTGAATGTATGTTGTTGCAAGGTTCTCGTTGATTGTGTAGGGGTTAGCCTAACTTGAGAATATGCTTAGGTGCAGGTGCTAGGTCATTAACGGAAGATGAGCAATTATACCTTAGGTTGTATAAACGTGGTAAGTGAAAGTGATTTGAATAGGGCTTAAGTTGGAATATGCAAACTACAGCGAACATGTGCATTCCCCGAGCATCCCCGACATTCGTACATGTGCATCCATGATATTTATCTTGCGCATTCATGCAATAGGTGTGCCGGAGGGAGTGACGTTGCTGGAGTTCGAGGGAGCCAACCAGGAGGAGGAACCCGAAGTGCAGGAAGCCGACAAAGCAGTCGTCGCGGAGGAATTTCCCGAGTGCCCTGACCACCAGCCTTCCTCGTTCCTGAAAGGCAAGCCCCGGAGCATATTAAGCCTCCTATGTTTTCACAAATACATTGAGTATCTTTTATTGTTGATGATGCATTAAGTATAGGAATTGGTTGGAACCAATTGCTGCATTATATATCCTTCCTTGTCCAGATATCGCACTGGAATCCCATTTAAGTCCAGGACGGGTTAAATGCTTAGCCATGCTTAGTGCGGTAGAAGTCAGGTGATTTCCTGTCACCTGCGAGCTTTAGGATGAGGTGGATCACGGTTGGCTATATTTGCTATCGTGGAAAAGAACCATGTAAATAATGAATTAAGACCGGGCGGGGTCTTGTGTAGGTTTGAACATAGTGACTCCGTCTGAGTCGTTTAAGGACCGATACGCTGTACGTCCTCATGTCATGTTGAACGCAGCCTAACACTTAGCTGGCCGGATAAGTCGTTCCGACCGCGAAGCCTAGTAGCTCGATTCAGGCCGGGAACGTGAGCAGTGGCGGCACTCTGGAGGTAGTAAGGATGTGCGGAGAGCCATTGGCATAAGTCCAAGGCGGGTTAGAGTCCCGAACAACCTTGGCAGAGTGGTTCTCTGAGAATGCCGATCTGTTCGGACCCGCGACTCCTGAATTGTACCAAAGGTGACTTGTTGCGACCCTGACGGGGGAAGCAGGGTTTGTGTTTAGGAATACCCCTCCAGCTGGATAGGAATCGATTCGAATCGCCGTCTCTCCCGGATAGTGAGAACTTGACTGAGCAGCGGCAACGTAGATTCAATTAATTTAACGATATGGTTAAATGGATGATGATAATGTTGCCACAATGAATACCTGATATGGTTATTAATGTTTGCACCCTAATAAAATGATTGCTTAGTACAGGTGCTAATATAGATGACAGGTTAATGGCTAAAAAGTTACTGCTAGTTCAGGTTAAGAGTTGATCATTATTACTTATGCTTTTCTGCAAAGAGAAAATGTCAGCCAGCTCCACTACTTTAAGCTATGCATAATCCTTGGTGTCATTTGTTTGGTTTTCGACGGGTAAGTCTAGCTGAGTACATTCCCGTACTCAGGGTTTATTCCCTCTTGTTGCAGATGACCTTCTATATCAGGGTTTCTGCAAGTATTGTCTCCACCCGGCGGGTGATGAGGACTAGATCATGGGCATGATCTCCTTTCTCTTATCTGAATGCTTTTGCGGTCTGTGATCAGCGAACCAGTATGTGTATTTGAACTCGGTGTGTGAGTTAAACTATTTGCTTCCGCATGTTTTACAAGACTCGTTTTGTAATAACAATGACTCTGTGATGATGTAATCTATTTGCGAACATCTGTGAAATGTTGTAACGTACGATATGTTATGTTGGATTACTGTGATCTTGGTTGTATGCAAGTTGGTTTGAAATCCTTCGAGATTTCGGTTGACTACCGGGTTTATATGGGCTCAAGTTCGAGAATTTGATCGTTCCGGCGATTGTTTTTGTACTTGTGCTCTTATAAATTGGTCGGTTCCGTGACAGCTGGTATCAGAGCTAGATTCAACATTAAACATGTCTTACGGCTATTTAAAACAAAAGCTTTTTGTTGTAAAAATGGTTTTCAAACTTATAATTATATATATAAGTATTCAAAAATCAAAATTTTTATGGTATACTGGTGATCACATCCCTTATAGCCCACTTAAGGACTTCTAGGTGGCTTATATATAATTACTGACTTGGGAGAATTGATTGTCTCTATTTCGTCGTCCATGCGGCGTGATATTGCATGGATGCCATTCGTTTGAATGGTAATGTATGGATCAATTGCCTCTACGCTAAGGTAAGTGTGAGTTACGAGAGCATGACCGTCCAACCGTCGGTCTAGGGGAGAGCTAGTTGTGGTTACTGGAGTAATTACATGTTGCATACATGTATATATGAAAGTACTTAATTGTGGGTACATTTCTCGGGTAGCTTGGATACCGAAGTATATATATCGGGGGATGTATATATGGAGAGTATCTTAGTATGACTTGTGTAATTAGCATTATATCTTGTTGGGTTGGGCTGCAATGAAGTTTTTCTGTCAGGTACGCTAACAACGCACCGTGTAGATCGACTAGTTACCGCTAATTGAGAGAACGTAGGTATGCCACCGTATAGTCCGCTAAAGCTTAAATTTTCTTAGGTTTGGGAGGACGTACAGAACGAGCATGCATCATATTCACTCATGACATTCATATTGCATTACTCCCTCCCTTATAATTGCTTATCCCAAGTATAAAGTGAAATCTCTCGACAAGAAGTTAGAAGGAGAGGAATACCCAGAAGAAGTCCAAGGTGTCTCCAATGTGGACAGTAATCACTTCGACGAGTAGTTCGTTAGCAAGTCTCACGAGTTAAGCTTTTGCAGTCATACTGGTAATGTACTTTAATTCGCTCCCTTGGGGATGCGTATTGTAATGGTGAAGTTTAAAACTTGTCATGTTGGAATGCACTGCGCTATGGCGCTAGTAATCTACTTGATGATGTGGTGATTAGGGGAATGAATCATTGCCTCTGTTTATTGTATGAAGCTTTCATTCTCGTCAGTAAATACAGTTTGGCACGATTATATTGTTCCTCTCCAATGTGCTGAACATCATCAATAATTACTGGTTGCGCATTGTGCAGATGCCTCGTACTCGTTCCACCGGTGCGAGTGATGATGATGATCTTCCGCCACCACCACCCACACCAACGGAACTAATAGCAATGCTTGCGGAAGGACAGCGCACTATGGCTGAGGCCCTCCGTACGATTGCGAATCGTGATGGCCGTGGTCCACGCCAAGGATCGGATCCAAATCAATACAGTGATTTCAAGGATTTCCTTGACACGAAACCCCCAATCTTCAAGGGAGGCTGAGGAGCCTCTACAAGCTGATGAGTGGTTGAATACTCTCGAGCAGAAGTTCCGTCTGCTCCGCTTGACTGAGGTGCTAAAAACTGAGTACGCATCGCACCAACTTCATGGGCCTGCTGGCATTTGGTGGAGTCATCATCGGTCCACTATGCCTGCTAATGCCCAAATCACATGGGATCAGTTCAAGTCTGCTTTCAGGGGAAATTACATTCCTCCTGGTCTTATGGCGATCAAACATACAGAGTTCATGAAGCTGACTCAGGGAAACAAGAGCCTGAACGAATACCTGCAAGCTTTCAACAACCTTGCAAGGTATGCTACCGAGTTTGTGGACACAGATGCCAAGAAGATTGCAAGCTTCAAGCGGGGACTTAGCCCCAAACTGATGAAGACCATGGGAAATTGCAAGTGCGCTCATTTTAATGAGTTTGTGAGTGATGCTTTATCGCAAGAGAACAACAATGCTGTGTATGCTGCTTCAAAAAGTCGTAAGAGGGCCTATGAGGCGGGTGCCTCACAATCTAAGGCTCCCGTCGCACAAAGGGCTCCATTCCGTCCTCCAGCATCAGCCGCCAAGTTTCGCCCCCCGCTAGAAGAAGAATCCCGCCAAGACTGGGTTTCCGCAAGGCATTTACAGTTGCTCTTCCCAAGGGCACTACCAGTCAGGGCAGTTCCAGGGCTCCACCAAGCAACATGCCGATGCTGGAACTGCAACTAAGACAGGCCACTGGGCAAGGGAATGCCCTTACCCTAAGAAGAATAATTACCAGGGTGGCCATCAAGGACAAGTGAACCACACTAATATTACTGAGATTCCTTCAGGTGAGGTAGTGACTGCCGGTAAGTTTCTGATTGACCAATACCCCGCAGTTGTACTCTTTGATTCAGGTGCTTCGCATTCCTTCATTAGTCCATCATTTGCATCCAAGTTTATGCAGAAAACATATACTGTTGAGGGTGAGGGTTATTGTATTAGGGCTGCCAGTGGTATTATCCCAACCAAGCTGGTAGTTGGGGACGTACAATTTGTGATAGAGGGGCGAAGTTATCAGGTTGATTTGGTAGTTTTACCGGGGCTAGGTATCGATGTGATATTGGGAATGAACTGGATGAGCCGTCATGGAGTGCTTATTGATACATCAACTAGAGTAGTCATGCTTAGAGATCCTGGTAATCAGGAGGGTTTTCTAGTACAGTTACCCAAGGACATCAATCTTTCTTGCACGACCAATGCGGTGCAAGCAAAGTCTATGGCAGATATCCCTGTCGTGTGTGACTTTCCGGATGTTTTTCCCGATGATTTGCCTGGATTGCCCCCGGATCGAGAAGTAGAGTTCAAGATAGAGTTGCTTCCTGGTACAGCTCCCATATCTAGAAGGCCATATAGAATGCCTCCCAATGAACTAGCTGAACTCAAGACCCTAGTTGAATGAACTGCTACAGAAAGGCCTTATCCGCCCTAGTTCATCTCCGTGGGGGTGCCCAGCCATCTTTGTGAAGAAGAAGGATCAATCTCTACGCATGTGTGTAGATTATAGACCCTTGAATGCAGTTACAATCAAGAATAAGTACCCTCTGCCACGCATAGATATCTTGTTTGATCAGTTATCTAAAGCAAAAGTCTTTTCCAAGATTGATTTGAGATCTGGGTATCATCAAATCAAAATTCGGCCTGAGGATGTCCCAAAAACTGCATTCTCTACAAGATATGGTCTGTATGAATACCTTGTTATGTCTTTTGGATTGACCAATGCCCCCGCACATTTTACGTATCTGATGAATTCAGTGTTTATGCCTGAGTTGGACAAATTTGTGGTGGTATTCATAGATGATATCCTGGTCTATTCTGAGAATGAAGAAGATCATGTTGAACATTTGCGGGTGGTTCTTACTAGATTGCGAGAACACCAGCTGTATGCAAAGTTCAGCAAATGTGAATTTTGGCTTCGTGAGGTACCTTTTCTTGGACACGTGTTGTCCGATGGTGGAATTATGGTTGATCCCACCAAGGTGCAAGAAGTATTGAACTGGAAGGCTCCCATCTCGGTGCATGAGGTTCGGAGTTTTCTGGGGTTGGCTGGCTATTATCGTCGCTTCATCCCGGATTTCTCTAAAATAGCCAAGCCTATGACTCGATTGCTGCAAAAAGACATGAAGTTTGTCTGGACTCCTGAGTGTGATGCGGCTTTCCATACCCTGCGAACTCTTCTAACATCGGCTCCGGTTTTGGCACAACTGGATATCGAGAAACCTTTTGATGTGTTCTGTGATGCATCAGGTATTGGGTTAGGAGGTGTTCTTATGCAAGAGGGTAGAGTCATCGCTTATACCTCTCGCCAACTTCGGAAGCATGAAGTGAATTATCCAACGCATGACTTGGAACTCGCTGCTGTTGTTCATGCTTTGAAGGCCTGGAGACATTATCTGCTTGGCAATGTGTGCAACATCTACACTGATCACAAAAGCCTCAAGTACATCTTCACTCAACCAGAGTTAAATATGCGTCAGAGAAGATGGCTCGAGTTGATCAAGGATTATAACCTTCAAGTGCACTATCACCCTGGCAAGGCAAACGTCGTCGCGGATGCCTTAAGCAGAAAGTCTCATTGCCACTCGTTGATTGAGAGTGATGTCCCTTTGTCAAAGCTCCTTCATCCTGCAGTCCTGCACAACATCACTGTCAGTTGTACTCTACAGAGTCGAATTATCGAGCTACAGAAGACAGATGCAGGTGTGTTTCACATCAAGCGCAAGATGAAAGAGCAAGAAACCAAACATTTTCGAGTAGATGAGGAAGGCGTGTTATGGTTCAAGGATAGGTTAGTAGTTCCGAAGGATAGAGAGCTCAGAAACCAAATCATATCCGAAGCTCATTCCTCTAAACTATCTATTCATCCTAGTAGTAGTAAAATGTATCATGATTTAAAGCCTCGATTTTGGTGGACCAAAATGAAGAAAGAGATAGCCGCTTATGTGGCTAGGTGTGACACTTGTTGTCGGGTCAAGGCTGTGCACATGAAAGCTGGATTACTTCAGCCACTCTCTATTCCAGGTTGGAAATGGGAAGAGATAAGTATGGATTTTATAGTTGGACTCCCTACCACTCAGAGGAATTTTAACTCAATTTGGGTAATTGTGGACCGACTGACCAAGTCGGCACACTTTATTCCTGTCCGCATAGACTTTCGTCCAACCGACTACGCGGAGTTGTACTTCAACCAGATAGTCCGACTTCATGGGATCCCTCGTACTATTGTCTCAGATAGAGGACCTCAGTTCACTGCTCGCTTTTGGGAGCACTTACACGGGTTATTAGGGACTAAGCTCGTAAGAAGTTCTGCCTATCATCCGCAAACCAATGGGCAAACTGAACGAGTAAATCAAATCTTGGAAGATATGTTGAGAGCTTGTGTCATCTCGGCTAAGGGCTCATGGGAAAAATGGTTACCCCTAGCTGAATTCTCGTACAATAATAGTTATCAAGAGAGCATAAAGATGGCACCGTTTGAAGCATTGTATGGCCGGAAGTGTAGAACCCCGTTGAACTGGGTAGAAGCCGGTGAAAGGAGATATTATGGAATTGATTTCGTTCAAGAAGCTGAAGAACAAGTCCGTACTATCCAAACCCACATGGCCGCAGCTCAAGCTAGGCAGAAGAGTTATGCTGATCGACGTAGGAAACCTATTGAGTTCGAAGTTGGAGACTTCGTTTATCTGAAAGTCTCACCTATGAAGAGTGTCCAACGCTTTGGTGTGAAGCGAAAGCTTGCGCCGAGATATGTTGGTCCATTTGAAATCATTGGACAAAGTGGTAAAGTGGCGTACAAGATTCAATTACCTCCTGAGATGAGTGCTATCTTCAATGTCTTTCATGTATCCCAATTAAAGAAATGTCTTTGCGTCCCTGAAGAGAGAGTTCCATTGGGGGATATCGAGTTAAAATCAGATTTGACCTTTGAAGAAAAACCGGTTCGAGTGATTGACACTCGTGAGCGAGTGACTCGGAGTCGGGTAGTCAAGTTCTATAAAGTCATGTGGAGCAATCAGGGTAGTGAACGCGATGCAACGTGGGAAAGGGAAGACTATTTGAGGGATGGTTATAAGGAATTCTATCAACAATGGTACGCTTTTCAAATCTCGGGACGAGATTTTTATAAGGGGGGAGGGCTGTAACACCCCTGGTGTTTAGCTTCCACATTTGCACTGCATTTCATAAACATGAGCATCATGCATCCATTCGTGAACTTATAGCACATGAAACATAATTTCGAAACATTGCAACGTGTTGTATATTTCATGTGTGTTGTTCTTTTATGAAATGTAAAGTGTGCAACACTTAAGTGCAACATGTGCCACTCACTTAGTGAAACAAGACTAGTTAATACTATGCAACAAGATCATGAAACCTGTGAAACATGACTATGAAACATTTGCAACAATTCTTGTGTTTTTCATTGTTTCAGTACATACCTTGATTGATTCTTGTGTGACCAATGTATGGTATGGCTAGAAATGCTTGTAAGTAACTTAGTTACACATAGAATGTCTTTTGGAACATTGTTCATGTTGGTCACTTTGACTAATTAGTTTTCCAAGTCATGGTTTGACCAAATTTGACCCCTGAACCTTTTTGTTTGACTGTTTAAAAAGTGTGGCTTAGGATATTTGCATGTCTGAGCAACCTAAAGCAAAGATGTAGAGAATTTTATAAGGAACAAACTTTGTTTAGAAGCCAAGTCATGAAAATGTGCACAACATGTTCAAAAATGGCCCACAAGTCAGTTTTGAGATCTAATTTGAAACTCTGAAATTTTTCTAAGTGTTGTAACTGAGTTTTAGTTTCATGACCTCAACCTTGGCTTGATATAACTCATGATCCATGGAGAGTTAGCTGTTGATTTCTAAATTAAAGTTGTAGCCCTACTATAGCTCTACAACTTTCATGTTCATTGTTTCTTCTAACTCGTCTTGGTTTAGGAGTTAATCGGTGTTAAACTTGCCCTGTCAGTCGGCACCTTTGAGCTCTGAATCGAAAAAGTTCAGACATCTACAGTGTTCACCGATTCAGAAACCAGTCGACGCGTGGTGACACCCGTCGCCGGCCGTCTGACCGCGCGGCCACGCGCCGCGGACGCCCTAGCAAGGCCAGCCACGACGGGCACACTAACACGCGCCTGACCGACCAGTGCACCAGCTCAATTTTTCATTTCGTCGCCCCACAGCGCGCAGCAAGCGAGCTCAGCCGCTCCGCCATTGTTGCCGCAAAGCTTCGCCGTCGCTGAGCTCGCGAACCACCGCAAAAGCGCGACTGCCATCTCACCAACGACTCCGCCGTAGCCTGCTCTACCTCCTCCACCTATTAGCCGCGCCATTTGGGTCTCGGTAAGGGCTGCAGTGCCGTTTTCCACCACCGCCGCCATGGGCATGTCCTCGCCGGAGCTGAGGCCGCCGTGGTTGGGGTAGCTAGGAGCCATTTCATCCTCGATTATTGCTTCCTTGAGTTTCCCCGCGTGCCCATGGAGCTCGTACCAAGCTTAGTCGCGCTCTACTCGGCCGGACGCTGCCGGAGCGTCGCCGGACTCCTCCGCCGTCCGCCATTTCACGTCGCCGTCGGTGTTCGAGCTCGGTAGAGGTTGCGGGTAGGACATGGTTAGATGCGGTTCGCCAAGGCGAGCATGCCGGTGCCTTCGATTTCGTCGGAGGAGCCGCCGCCGGCGAGCCTCGCCGTGTGCTGCGCCGTCGGAGCCGCCTCCTCTGTTCTGTATCGCTGACGGGTGGGGTCGGCTGTCAGCCGGGTCCCACACGTCAGTGGCTAGGGATTCTTAAGCTAGTTCAAAAATGCAGTTTTGAATGCTGATTTGATATTTTTGTATCTCCTGTTTTGTAGATCCAAATTGAGTAATTCCTAATTTTGTTAGACTCACAGTTAGGTCTAGTATTTAAGAAAAATATGTCTTGAGCACTTTATGTAGAAATTTTGGATGAATTAAATAGGAACTTGAAATGTGTTTTTGAATGCATGCAAACTTGTTTAAATCATATCTTGAGTTTCCTTGATCCAAAAATTGTGAAATTTTGTGGGTAAGCTAGTCTTGTATGTTAGAAGCTCTGGTTAAAATTTAAGAGTCATTGCATGTGTAGTTTTTGAGTTATAGATTTTCCTTTTATCATTGGTAGATACTTGGGTGAATTTTAGTAAATTAATTATGAATCCTATGGCCATGAAACTTGGTAGGTAGTATCTTGGTACCTGAAAGATGCTAGGAAAAATATGAAATCTGTTGCTTGACACTTTTCACTAAGGTTTCCTAATTATGCCATTTTAAGCCATTCTGTCTTACCATTTTTGTGTAGGCTGTTGTACTTACTAAAATGGTGTGAAATTTTTATGGTAGTCTACTTAGAGCATGTAGTGTCTACTGTAATTTTTGTAGAATTAATGGGGTAGTTTTCATATATGTTTACTATTTCCACTAATTAATTAAATAAATTAAGAAAGGTAGTAAAAGAAATGTTTTGGTGATGAACACTTTACTTTCTGGTGTTCTTATGATATGTGTGATGAGATAGTAAAGTTGGTTTTGTCTAATTATATGTGTACATCATAAGTTGCTAATTACTTGTTTGCATTATGTCCCTCTGGACAGATCTGGGGACTTTAGAAAGCTCCCCATGATAATTTGGTTTTCTATGATTGTGATGAATACAAAAGTTGTATATAATGTATGTGTCTAGCTCCTATCAAAATTTGAGGGCAATTGGCCCAATAGTTTAGAAACTACAGCTGTTTAAAGTTAGGTTGCAGATTTTGCTTATTCTCTGCCTTGTGAGGATAGAATTCTGTTGATTTATGAATTCGACCTAGTAAAGGTTTGAATCATGCTTTGAGGTCTGAAATTGTATTGTAGACAATTTTATAAGCTTTCCAGATTGTCTTGTTGCATATCATTTGGATTTATAAATCTTCAGTTATGACTAGTTTACTGCGCCGCTACATAGTATTCATTTTGCTGAAATACAAATGCTTGAATGTATGTTGTTGCAACGTTCTCGTTGATTGTGTAGGGGTTAGCCTAACTTGAGAATATGCTTAGGTGCAGGTGCTAGGTCATTAACGGAAGATGAGCAATTATACCTTAGGTTGTATAAATGTGGTAAGTGAAAGTGATTTGAATAGGGCTTAAGTTGGAATATGCAAACTACAGCGAACATGTGCATTCCCCGAGCATCCCCGACATTCGTACATGTGCATCCATGATATTTATCTTGCGCATTCATGCAATAGGTGTGCCGGAGGGAGTGACGTTGCTGGAGTTCGAGGGAGCCAACCAGGAGGAGGAACCCGAAGTGCAGGAAGCCGATGAAGCAGTCGTCGCGGAGGAATTTCCCGAGTGCCCTGACCACCAGCCTTCCTCGTTCCTGAAAGGCAAGCCCCGGAGCATATTAAGCCTCCTATGTTTTCACAAATACATTGAGTATCTTTTATTGTTGATGATGCATTAAGTATAGGAATTGGTTGGAACCAATTGCTGCATTATATATCCTTCCTTGTCCAGATATCGCACTGGAATCCCATTTAAGTCCAGGACGGGTTAAATGCTTAGCCATGCTTAGTGCGGTAGAAGTCAGGTGATTTCCTGTCACCTGCAAGCTTTAGGATGAGGTGGATCACGGTTGGCTATATTTGCTATCGTGGAAAAGAACCATGTAAATAATGAATTAAGACCGGGCGGGGTCTTGTGTAGGTTTGAACATAGTGACTCCGTCTGAGTCGTTTAAGGACCGATACGTTGTACGTCCTCATGTCATGTTGAACGCAGCCTAACACTTAGCTGGCCGGATAAGTCGTTCCAACCGCGAAGCCTAGTAGAACGCGAGCAGTGGCGGCACTCTGGAGGTAGTAAGGATGTGCGGAGAGCCATTGGCATAAGTCCAAGGCGGGTTAGAGTCCCGAACAACCTTGGCAGAGTGGTTCTCTGAGAATGCCGATCTGTTCGGACCCGCGACTCCTGAATTGTACCAAAGGTGACTTGTTGCGACCCTGACGGGGGAAGCAGGGTTTGTGTTTAGGAATACCCCTCCAGCTGGATAGGAATCGATTCGAATCGCCGTCTCTCCCGGATAGTGAGAACTTGACTGAGCAGCGGCAACGTAGATTCAATTAATTTAACGATATGGTTAAATGGATGATGATAATGTTGCCACAATGAATACCTGATATGGTTATTAATGTTTGCACCCTAATAAAATGATTGCTTAGTACAGGTGCTAATATAGATGACAGGTTAATGGCTAAAAAGTTACTACTAGTTCAGGTTAAGAGTTGATCATTATTACTTATGCTTTTCTGCAAAGAGAAAATGTCAACCAGCTCCACTACTTTAAGCTATGCATAATCCTTGGTGTCATTTGTTTGGTTTTCGATGGGTAAGTCTAGCTGAGTACATTCCCGTACTCAGGGTTTATTCCCTCTTGTTGCAGATGACCTTCTATATCAGGGTTTCTGCAAGTATTGTCTCCACCCGGCGGGTGATGAGGACTAGATCATGGGCATGATCTCCTTTCTCTTATCTGAATGCTTTTGCGGTCTGTGATCAGCGAACCAGTATGTGTATTTGAACTCGGTGTGTGAGTTAAACTATTTGCTTCCGCATGTTTTACAAGACTCGTTTTGTAATAACAATGACTCTGTGATGATGTAATCTATTTGCGAACATCTGTGAAATGTTGTAACGTACGATATGTTATGTTGGATTACTGTGATCTTGGTTGTATGCAAGTTGGTTTGAAATCCTTCGAGATTTCGGTTGACTACCGGGTTTATATGGGCTCAAGTTCGAGAATTTGATCGTTCCGGCGATTGTTTTTGTACTTGTGCTCTTATAAATTGGTCGGTTCCGTGACAGCACTCAACTAGCACAAGCTAAACAAGCTTAACATCACACAACCAGCAGGTTAGAGATGATTACGGTAAGATACATGTTCATTAGATATCTCACGCAAATTAGCTCCATCAAGCATAACAAATTTATTGCTAGACACTAAACAACTTGATACATCATGTATACATGTGTGACTACTCTATAACTTAATTAGTTAAGCAACACATATAACAAGTTGTAAGATACTTCAGGTAAATTAGTCTAACACCACTAAAATTATGAGCTAACACTACCAATCACACAAGCAATGCAAAACGATAGCAATCAACTATAGGTGCACACACAGATTCTGGACAGCAGTGCAACAGTCACTTGTTTTAGCCATAACAAGAGATATACACATACAAAAAGGGTGGTATAAGACTTTATGGAAAGATCAAAAAATTATCTACAACTATCGTATTATCACCCAGAGCTAATTCAAAGGCTAACAAAGTCAAAATACACCAAGAAGAAGATCTGTACAAACAAGAATAGAAAATTGATATGAACTTCAGAGATGCATAACTGGAGTTCCATTCATCCAACTAACATTATATTTAACTTTCTAGACAGCTTATTAAGTTATCTATAACTTTATTTTTATCATCTCAAGATGATTCCACAGTTAACTAGGCCAAACATTACATAGAAACATTACTGTCCAGATTTGGGCAGATTCTGACATCCAACTTTAAACATCTATATCTAGAGTTCTAGACAACCAAAAGCTATGTTATTTAACATTTCAAAAATCTTAAGAAAAATACTACAACTCTCTAATTATCAACAAGAGGTGATTCTACAGCTATCACAGTCAAAAAGCATGACATTGCAGATCAGTCTACAACACAAACAAAACCTGACAGAGACTTTGTAAAATCTATAACTCTCAGACCTGTTGTCCTAAAATCATAAAATTTTAGGAACAGCAAGATAAGTAAGTTACCTACAAATTTTGTATTCACCACATTCACATAAAGCAACATTTACATCATGAAATCAACCACTTAACAGAAACTACACATGCAGCCATTTTCAGCATACATATAACAAAGTTCTTCTTTTAGTACTTTAACAAGATAACATATGAAGAGTTATTTTTCATAGATCTCAGCTACTATTCTTATAGTTAACTAACATTAGTTATAGCTAGCATGAAAACACACTAAAGCAACATTAACATGGAGGTTAGACGGTGAGGTTCATCTTTTAGTTTATTCACTGAACGCTCGATTATTAGCTAGCAAGCATAAACAAACTGACACTGACAAAGGTAACTCGCCCCCAGGGTGTTTTGGGATGGTTCCTAAACAGAATATAAACATCTTCTAACATACACCTAGCACACATTTAAACAAGGAATAAGAAAAGATTAAAAGCATGCATAAGCAATATAATTACTAGTTGTTATATTAACAAGAGATCATACAAATAAGCTATTTCAAAGCTCAAACATCACTAACATACTGAGCAACAATTCATCTTTGTCACAAGCACCCAAAGCATCACAAGAAGATGTATACACACATCTAATATGAAAAGCATGTTCTCTTTTAAAGTTTAATTAAACATGCACCTAATAAAAAGGTGATGTTGCGAACAGCTAGTTTGGAGCCGATATTTTTATGGTGGGGAGATGTTATCAAGATAAGACTACTGTACAAATTTTACATGCTCAGGTTTAATATATTAATTATTACAATAAAAACAAGTTTAATTGTAATTAAGCATGTGGGGGCAAGATAAATCTAAAGATCAACATTTTATGCAAACACATGGCTATATTAAGGTTCCTTAGGTTGCAACAATATCATGCAAAGCTAGTGGAACCACATTTTTCATTTTTACACATGTATATGATTTATAAACTATTTACCAAGCACTAGCAAGGTTAAATCAATAACTTAGACATACATGCACCAATGAAGCTGAAATGTTTATCACAGATCAATCATAACATGATTAGCATACCATAAAAATTACACATCAAAAGAAGCACTACAACTACAAATATGAATTTATCTCTAGAAAACCCTAGAAAGCATCGATATAAATCTACAGCAAGATTTATCTACTAAAACATGAAAGATTATACATCTATTGCATAGATCTAGTCACAAGGATTCTAGAACATCTTCATTTTCTATTTTATGATTTTTCTATGAATTACTAAGCATTTAACAAGATTTCATAGCATTAAACAATTATAATTCAAACAGCATACAAAACTGTAGCACACAACAATTTTTATATTTTTATCAGATAGAATACTCCAAGATGAAACCAACAAAATTGGTTTCACTCAATTTGGACATTCCTAGCATGAGATATTGAGTTTACAAGTTTAGCACATAAGCTGGAAAACATTAAAACGAAAAACAACTAAACCCTAGAAACTGCTACGCGCACACAGCTCAGTGCACCCCCAGGGGCTGACGACTAGGGCCTAAGGTCAACCTGACCCCACACGTCACAGGCATAGAGGCAGGGGTGGCGTTTTGACCGGCCGTAGCTCGTCGGCGGCGAACTTTCCGGCGACGCGACTAGCACCATTAGACTCCTCTCTCCGAGACGCATCTATCAGGATAGGTTAGCGAACAATTTTTCAACTTCTACGCATGCGGTGCAGGAAGGAGCGGCAACGGCGATTGCGAGCTCGGCGACATCCATGGCGGCGGCGTTAGCCCGTGGGGCTCTTACCTTGCGATGACGGACGACGCAGCTAGGTTGGCGAGCGAGAGGGCGTCATGGTGGAGCTGCGGGTGCGGGCGGTGGCGGCACTCCCTACTGCCAGTCTTAGCCGAGAGAGAGGGAGGGCAGCAGCGAGAGGGAGGGAAGGGCGAGTGAAAGGGAGAGGGAGACAACAGGCGCGACACTCAGTTTGCCTCCCCAATGCGCACACACGTAGCTACACACACGAGCGCCGTGGCACTCGTGCCCGTGACGGGAGCACCACGCGGTGGCCAGGATCTGAAGAGGGTCGGCCATGACCTTCCCCCGTCGATTCAGATTCAAAAACTGAAGCTAAGGGCTGACCAAAACCATCCCAAAAGGACAATGGAAACTCCAACTTCCTCCCTCCATAACTCCTAAACCAAACAACGATTCGATCAACCAATTGTTCCTGGTGGTAGAGCTACATGAGTACTCCAACTTTGATTAAAGGATCTTGGTCAGATTCGAGCTAGTTTGCAAGATAAAAATTCCCAAAGAAGGCTACATCAAAACTAAAAACTGAACTTTCAGCAATCCAGACTTAGCCGATTTTTTGGGCTGCTGTTTGGCCATGATAGAAACTGAACTAGGTCTTGATCCTTAAACAAAGTTTGATCTACACAATCCAAACTACAACTTTTATTCAACCTCCAACTCCATGCAAGCACTCTCAACAACAGGTCAACACAGGTCAAAACAACATCTTGAAAAAGGCATTTTTAGCCACTCCCATACATAGAAGCAATTTCAGATTAGATCATGAATATATACATGGTTTCATTTTTCATTTTAAGTGTGTCTGGGTTGGTTTAGTGACCAAACAACAATCACCTGCATTAACAAGCATACATATGGCTAATCTAAGCATTTTATGGAAATAAACATAACAACAAAATGCATCACCACATGCTCATGATTATGAATGAATGGATGATGCTTATGCTCATGCAATGCAAGTGTGATATGCAAGCTTAACACCTAGGGTATTACAATCGTCACCTTGGATTTCATTTTTGCTACATCACTAGGCTTGGACCAACCTATCTTAATTTCACACTTAGAGTATAGGGTTTAGTTCTAATGGGTTTCATCAATTTACCAAAACCAAACTAGAGCTTTCAATTAATTAGGACCTAGTGTGCTAACTTCTAACCTTTGAAAATGCTTTGAAAATATGCTAACACATGTGCACATTGCTGATACACAAGGTGTTTAGCACTTGGGAGCAAGGGTGGAGAGATAGAAGTTTAAAAGGAGAAGAAGAGACCAACCAGACCCTAAGGTTTAGTGGGTCCCAAACCTAACCCCAGGAGCACAGGGCGCCAGCTGTTGCTCTGGACCCAGCTGACAGGATGGTCTGAATCATCTATGTGTGGTCCAGTTGGGACTTGGCGTGAGTAGCCCAGGGCCATGCATGCTCCGGACCCAGGCAAAGTGCTAGTCCAGACTAGTGTAGGCGCGTCCGGTCGAGATGCAGTGCGGGCACAGGGACACGTGGCACAACGACGTGCGTCCAGACCATCAGAGTTAGTCCAGACGGTGCGTTCGGACCGAGTCGGGAGCCATTTTGGCTCTTGGGGAGCTCTCTTGACTCTCCGGACTTCCACGTGTAGATAGTTCAGATGGTGGTCGCAGAACTGCCTGAATTATATGGCTCACATATGCCTATCATTGTCTTACAGACTTCTATCTGCTGCACATGGGAGCCAGACAACTCCGAAAGTCTATCGGGTGTCCTCGGAAAACCCAAATCACCCACTTAAACATTCCGAGCAGGATACATCACAGGAAGTATTGTAGTATTACAATAGTTTTACAAATATATAAATATATTATATCAGAGTAAATAGAGGAAGTCTTACAAACTATAAGTTTACAAACCATTTATTTAGTTATTACAAATCATAAGTTTTAGCCATCAAGGCAGTGGAGTAGCATGACGGGTACCACTTATATTACAACACACAAAAGATGTTCACCCTGCCCAAGGCTGCATGACAAACTCCTACTCCTGGGACTCCTCCTCTAGAACCGTCATACAACAGGGACACATGCCAACCTATTGATGAGGCTCACCTGCAACAAGGGTTTAACAAACCCTGAGTACAAAGGTACTCAACAAGACTTAACCGATGAAAGAAAAAGACTCTAAGGATATGTAGGCTTATGGGGAATCAAGGTAAGTCTGAAGCAAGAATCAAGATTAACTTTGCATAAAAGCTTACTAATGATTGATCCTTACTTTCAATGTTTTAGCTCAAGTTAATTCATTACAAGTCTCCAATTTGCACCTGATCTAATTCAACCACTTCATTAACCATCATATGAGGTGATCATAAGTACCAATGTTTCATTAATTAAACCACGATGTAGAACAAAGAATCGAGTCTCCTTCTCCAAGAAGCATGACGATTTGATTCAATTTGGCCTAGCTGGGGTTTCCTTACGACACGACATATGCAGGTCCTAGACCTACATATATCAACCTTCAACTTGGATCCTCCAAAACATGAACCGGTCTGTGCTACCCAAGAATATAGTGCTCCACCATCCTACGTCATCCGTGATGTTTTCATAAGGTGGGTACACGCTACTCTCGTCATCTCCCACTCCTAGTGCATAGTTAGCTTTTCACATAATGGAATAGCCGAGGTCTTAGGCTTATCGGAGTATATGGCAAGTACTGCAAAGTCTCAACGCACACAGGTCTACAATGAACGGTCCTTAATCGACACAGACAGGACAAGCATGACCAGGCAACCCTGTCGGCTTAACCACCAAAGACAATTTCCATGTCCCATCCGGTCTCAAGTTATGCAAATTCATTATTTAATACTCAGGACATCTCCTGAGGATAGGACCATTGCGAATGATGAAATCACGACTCGACTCTTATCAACTAAGCATGGATAAGCATAACTAACCTATGATAACTAGTAGGGTGACAAGAAAAGTATTGAAATACCAAGGTAGTCATGCCGCAATTGGTAATCAATCAACTCCTAATCTTACTAGCGGAGGCGACCAACGGTGAGGTCACCAGTGACGCGAAGGGCACCGATGCACTCAGCGCACTCACGCGCACACACTCAAGGGGTCTGTTGAGCGTGTGTGGATTTACTACACATGCGACCGCGGCCGCGGTGGCTCAGCAAAGTAGAGCACGTTGGCATGGCGGCGTTTCGGCCAAAAGGGCTCGGTAGAGGTAAAACGGGCAGCGACGTTAGCATCAGGAGCTCACCGCGACTTCAAAACGATGGCTGGTTGAACCGGGGACATGGCAGATCTAGGTCATCGATGTCGGGGACGAAAGCGGCGATGCGGCTCACAGACACGGTGGCGTTCTAGCTCGTCTAGACTTTGGGTACAAAAACCATCAAGCCTATGAGCAACAAGGCAACAAGAGGAAGCAAAAACATGAAAATTATGGAGCGGAGGTGTGCCACTGAGTGCTGGCCATGGTGAGGGGCTCACGACGGCGCTCTACTCGATGCCCGGGAAGATGACAGCACTAGGGCGATTCCGATGGCTTGGGCTGGCGCAATCAGGTCGGGCGGATGCGCAAGGGAATGTCAAAGCTAGCTGTGAGATGAATTATGATGAGGTGGAGCGGTGGCGGTGAATTCAGCCAGTGAACTAGAGGCACTCGATGGCGGTAGGAAAAGGAGAAAGAGAGCTCAGCGGCCAGCTCAGCGACTTAAGGGCGTCGACGCTGCTTCTAGGCATCCAGCTCCTGCTTGTGAAGCATCGAGGCGAAGCAGCTATGTGCCTGCACGAGAATAGGTAGTGAAACAGTCGGCGACAGCGACAAGCAGGCAGAGTGCTCACTGGCGTCACTGTAGCTGCCTGACATTGCTTCTTCTCCCCCCTTTTTCTCCCAATTCCAATTGGCAACTCGCTGAGCTCCAAAAACCAAAGTTGTTCATCTTACTTTGATCTTCATCTTTGCTTTAAGCATGAACACCTAATTCTAACTAGATTAGGAGATCAAGATCCAAGAATAGGGAGGGATTGAAACAACAAACTCTGAACTTCAGATCTTCAATTAGGGTTATGAAATTTCGTTAGCTTAGCTTTGTTTGTGAATTAATTGGTGATTAATTAGTGAGCAAACCAAACCACCAATAACACCATTGCAAAGTTCAAGCTTCAAACTTTGAAATGATACTATTGTTTGGGCAAGTTTATTCAAGAAATTCATTTTAATAATGCCCCCAACTTTGAACTTAATGTTGGATTCCAAGACAACCAAATTTGACTATGTTGGATTTCAAGTTTAAATTCAAATTTGGAGCTCAAATTTTAATAGGTTGGACTTGAATTCATACTCCATACTTGACACTAGTATAAAGCACCAACTTTACACCTCAAAGTTTATTAGAGCATAAATTCAAGTATTTTGATGAAATTCAAAAATAAAAGGTCACAAAGTACCTTAAAAGGAAATTTGGTTTTAACTCAATACATCACACATGCTTTGCAATGCTAGCCAATTAACATTGATTTTAGTGAATGCAAAGCTTGGTTAGCTACCATGAATGCTTAACATGCATGATGATGGCATGCTCAAGTTTTAGTGATGCTTAACACCAGGGGTGTTACACTTGGTCCGGTCCAAAGGTGGCGAGTGTGCCCACGCGTGAACTGTTAAGAGCAACAGTCATGTGACCATTTAAACTAACCGCGTGGCGCGTCGTGATTGGCCCTAGGGTCTAGACCCTACTATGACTTGGTCCAGAGTTTGGACTCCCCTCCCAGGAGAGTAACGGTTGGAACTTCTTTGGGTCTTTATAAATAGAAGAGGCATGGCTTGGGCTCACTCTCTTGCACATTTTCATCAGTGATACATCCTTGTGAGCTAATGCAAATACCTCCCACTCATCTCCTCCATTGATTCTTCATCTTTGTAAGATTGAGAGTGATCCAAAGTGCTTTTGCTTGAGTGATTGCATCTAGTGGCACTTGAGGATCATTTGAGCTGCGGTTGTCTTGTTACTCTTGGTGGTTGCCACCACCTAGATGGCTTGGAGTAGAGGACGATCTTTGGCATGAGTTGGTGATTGTTTGTGGCCATCTCCTAGTGATCTTGTGAGGGGTTCTTGACCTTTCCCTGGTGGAGACCCAAAAGATACTCTAGTGGATTGCTCGTGTCCTTGAGAACCCTCATTTGTGTTTGGTTCTTGCGGTGCCCTTGTGTAGGGCTAGGCTTGTGATGCCTATTAGCTCACCGAACCACCAAGTGAACGATCGACACAACGGGGACTAGCGTGCTGGCAAGCACGTGAACCTCAGGATAAAAATCATGTGTCTATTGTCTCTTTGGACTTCTCCGATATTCACTTGGATTTTATATATGGGATCCCTTTATATATTGATTGATTGATCGCTTGCAACGCTGGGTATACCTCTCTACACTTGTGCATTTCATTCTTTTACTCTTGTCTTGTGTAGTAATAGTAGTAGTAGCTAGCTTAGTTGCTCTTAAGGGCAAACTAGTTAGTTAACTAGCTTTACTAGCTTAGTAATAGTGACTTAGCTTTTGAGTGAGACATAGAGATCATAGTCACTAGAATTGCTTGGATAGGTGGTTTGCAACCCTATTAGAGCTAGAGGAAAAAGCTTCGCAAATTATTACACTAATCATTTGCTCTAGTGAAATTGTAGAAATTTTTATAGGCTATTCACCCCCCTCTAGCCATTTGGACCTTTCAAGACCCCTGGCGAATGGGGAAGGCCCAATGCGAGGGGCTCCAATGAGGACTATGGGGAAGCTTGAGCTCTTCTGTTTACACCAAAATTTGGAAGAAGAGTCACAGGGACTCGAAAGCTCCCAAGATCATGTCATCAAGGAATCAATTGCGTGCAGATCGGAACCAGCTGATTCAGATGCAAAAACTGGAATCGGCTTTCTTCGGATAGCGCCAACAGATAACGACAAAGGCTACGTTCGGCGATAGGACGAAACATGTTGGACTACACAAAAAGGGAAAGATTAGAGTCCAAGTTATCTTAAATTAGGAATGTTTTCTCAATGGTCAAAAATTGTGATGAGTCGTGCTTAGACAGGAGTCATGCGTAGGTCTCGGGTATAAATATCAAGCCCCGGCTATTGTAAAAAATAATAATCAATCCAATATACAAGTTATTTACTTTTTTGGCTCTGGCCACCCCTTAGGAGTAGGAGTAGAGTAGATCTCGGTGAGTTCTTCAGCAAGTATGGCTGCATCGATCCGGTCGACCTCCACTGCTTGTTGTAAGTACCGTCATGGCTTATACCTCTGTTTGTACGGCTGCATCGATCCGGTCGACCTCCACTGCGACTCTGGTATAAGTTAGTTATCGATTCTTGTCTAGTTCAAGTATGGCTGCATCGATCCGGTTGACCCCCACTGCATGAACTAGATCAAGGTCATGTTATCGGCTCTATCTTAGAATGGCAGTCTTTGGTAGATTCATTAAGTTACCGATATTGCTTATTGCTTTCATTAGTTATCTAAATTATAGCAATATCATTCTGCCCGATTGAGATTGATCTAGATCAGCCTTATATCTTGTTTAGCCCATCGTTTGTTAATCTGAATATGATCTAATCTATACATTAAATGATGAGCTATGTTTTATCGGCTGTTTTACATCAATCTTGATCGTGCATAGTGTGTGGTTAAAGCATGTTGCATCTTGAGTAGATTTATTGGCTAGCGAGAACTGTTCCATGGCCCGTTATCACGGCCTGTGTGATTCTACCTCACACCCCACTGTTAGCACCGTGGAGTGGGGACCATTATTTGATAGATCTATTCCTGATAAGGCATGACTTTAGCTGTGCGCTATGCCTGAATCGGCTGTTTTAGCCAATATCGAGTGCTTTCACAAACAGTTCGCATCACGAGACCGTTGAAGTAAAGATAGGTTGAAAGATATGTTAGCCCCATGATCTTATTATTGTATTACAACCTACATGATTTTGCCTCATGCTCCACTAATATTAGTAATGAGTTAGGGTCGTTGAGTCTATTGTTATTTCTATGACCTGCATGATTCTGCCTCATGCCCCACTGGTCATAGCGATAGATGAGATCTAACATGTTCATTAGATTTACCTTTATTAAACGGTTAAGTGGTGTTGAATTATTTCTTTATATAAAAATGGGTTCGGTTACTTGTAATCATTGGCTTAGCATAAACCAATCATTGTTGACATCTTATTGCCATTGATTAATATTTGTTCAATAACGACATTTACCCTGAATGATAACCGATTCTTCTTATACAACTCAATAAGCTTTAACCGATTTATTCTCATGAATATGCTGGAATCGACTATTTAGTCGATCTCCTTTCATATCGGCTCTCAGAGCCGCACATTCGGGACTATCAGACAGCACCGGCAAGTTTCGCCCTTAATTACTGATGAACTTTCTCTCCTGGTCAATTATAGGGTCAAATTGATTGGCATGTCTCGGGAGGAGTGTGCATGATCGACCACCCCTACGCAGAAGCTAGGCGGATCTACAGCTCCATCGAGTAGATCCTTCCGGCTTGCTATGTGTGTCCTCGGCATGGGACGAAAATTTCGTGTCGACACATGTTTCTGGCATGCCCGGTGGGACACCACAATCATCATGGCGGTTCACAACAACAACGACATCCTTATGCTGCATTATGAAAATCTACCTGATGAGGATAAGGGTATCATCAGCAAAGCTACAGAAGAGTTTCAGAACAAATGTTTGTTGTCCTACACCAAAACACGTGACAACACAATTGTTCAGAAAATTCCACTACCAAGAGTTCTGTTACACGGGCAGATAGACACAATTGAAGCTGAAGACAGGCGTTTCTTTAAGGAAGTTGTAGACAAATCTATTCGTGATGCCATATCAAGCCATAACGAAGTTTTCATGGACATATTCCACAATGCCATGAGAGAGGCGATTCATGGGTTTCCAGTTGGTCAAGGTGGGCTGGCTTATTACAACATTCCAGATCTGTCGACCCAAGGGACCAATCAAGTCAATACCAGCCATCAAGAAGTAGCAACAACTAGTAGTGGTGATGTCCAGATAGTTCAGGGTTCATCTGAACAAACTCAAGGAACTACTGCAAATCAGACACAGTACAATCCTAGACCATCAGTACAGCATGTGCAACAGCCGATGGGGTAAAGTCAGAACCAGGTGATCAATTTTGGCACATCAGGCCACAAACCGTCGTCGGCTAAAAAAATAGCACCATCAGTTCAAAGGATCCGTAGAGATATAGATCCTTATGTCTATAATCAGAGACTTCAAGCAGCAAGCCAGCAAAGGACCTAGCAGATTGAGATTCCACAAGGGTATCACTATGGCATGGATTATAACACCCTTCACATGATTCCAAATCTAGGATATCAAGGCACACGAGATTTCAATCCATAGATGGGTTAGCAGGTATAGAGAAATCCAAATCCGCAAGCTGATGAATTATTGCTGAGGGTGACCGAGATGATGAAAAATCAGTTCGGTCTGAAGCCAAAAGGGCTGACCTTTTCATACAAATGCCCATATCCAGAATGGTTTGTTTTGGTCGCTCTTCCCACAAATTATAGGCTCCCATAATTTGCTAAGTTCACTGGCCAAGACAGTACAAGCACAATAGAACATATCAGTCGGTATCTTACACAATTGGGCGAAGCGTCAGTTGAGGATGCCCATCGAGTTCATTTCTTCTCTCTATCCTTATCAGGGCCAGCCTTCACTTGGTTTTTATCATTGCCAGTCAATTCCATTATCAATTGGGCTAACCTGAAGAAGAAGTTTCATACATATTTTTACACTAGGACTGGAGAAAAGAAGATTACTGATCTAACAACTATAAGACAAAAGACTAATGAATCGAGCACTGAATTTCTTTAGAGGTTTCGAGAAACCAGGAACTTATGCTTCTCCTTAAACTTGGCCGATGATCAATTAGCTGCTTTAGCCTTTCAAGGAATGCTGCCGATGTGGAAAGAAAAGCTGCTGGGACAAGAATTTGACAACTTAGGTCAATTGGCTCAACGAGTAGTAGCGCTCAATAGCCAATTCTAGAGTATGCATAGAGATACCCGGTTCTAGAAGAGTACCACAGTAGATGAAGCTTATGATCCATACTCAGTCGATGATGGCTATGAAGATGATGAAGAAGAGGTTGCTGCGGCTGAATGGAATTGGGGTAAGAAGACAGTGATGGTGCCCAATCCTTGGGGAAGAGGAGTCGAGGAAAGCTATGACTTTGATGTCACTAAATCAAATAAGCTCTTCGATTTCTTACTTGAGAAAGGGCAGATCAAGTTGCCCGATGGTCATGTCATGTTGCCCCCTAATCAGTTGAAGAATAAGAAGTTCTGCAAGTTCCACAATGCTACTTCTCATTCCACTAATGAATGCAGAATTTTCCGGCAGCATATACAGAGGGCCATTCAGCAGGGGAGGCTCAAATTTGATATGCCTCGGAAAATGAAAGTTGATGATAATCCTTTCTCAGGAGATCAAAACATGGTTGATGCTAGGCTATTCAAAGGAAAAACTAAGATCCTAACATCAACCAAATCAAAAGAAGCTAGAACAGTCGATCCCAAGATGCAAATATCGGCTGACGAGTACAGAGAGATTAGAAAACGTCGTGCTAAGCAAAAGAGCCAATACGAGCAGGGGAAGACGTCAAAAGCAGAGATAATAAAGCCACAGGTCACATCTCGAATTCTATTGAATAAATGGCAGCAGCAGAAGGAAAAGGATTATCAGCTTTGGTTGAAAGATCAAGCGTACCAGCATCAACTGAAAGAAGAGAGGTATGAAAGGAAACAAGCCGAATTACATTGGAAGTGTCCTTTCTTCAGACATTGCTGGAATGAAGGTTTGAAGTTGCCTACCAGACATGACTATCCAGAATGCAGCAATCAATATCGGGAGTATAGGCAGTCTCAAACCAACCGCCGGTCTATCCATGCTCAAGACGCATATCATCATAATAACATGGATCGGCGCTTAAAAAATAAAAGTGTTCATGATCGGCTTGGAAAAAGAGTCGTTGATCAGGACTAGGCTGATCATGAAGAGGAAGGCACTGAAAGAAAGTATGCTTTGCAAGAAGGCGAGTGGTGCCCAGGAGGTTTAACAAGAAGCCAGAAGAGAAGGGTGCAATGCCTAAGGAATAAAGAGATGGAACAGGCGCATACATCCGGTAAAACTCAAGTGTGGCGTACCAAGCAAATAGCCGATAGGAAGCAACCATCGACTAATATCCAAATGGCTTTTCTGCTGCCATTGGAATTCAGAGCTCTGGCAGATCAAGAAGTTTATTCGGATTTCGATGAATCAGAATATGAGGAGATAGTTGCCAAGTTGACAGTTGTACAACAAGCAATATTTGACAAACCAGTCAAACATCAGCACTTAAAAGTGTTATATATGAAAGGTCTTGTCGATGGGAAGCCGATGAACAAGATGTTGGTGGACGGAGGTGCTTCTGTCAATCTTATGCCTTACACTACTTTTCGTAAACTTGGCAAAGGACCAGAAGATCTGATGGAGACTGACATGATGCTTAAGGACTTCGGGGGCAATACGTCTAAGACCCGCGGGGCAATAAACGTCGAGCTAACAATTGGAAGCAAGACTCTGCTCACTACATTCTTCGTCATCGATGGGAAAGGGTCTTATAGTTTGCTCCTCGGTCATGATTGGATTCATGTGAATTGCTACATACCATCAACCATGCATTAGTGTTTGATTCAATGGCATGGAGATGACGTCGAACTGGTTCATGCTGATGAGTCTGTGAGCATCGCAATAGCCGATCCAGTCTTTTGGGAACTAGGAGACTTTGAATGTTTTTCTGGCAAGTCATGGGAAGGAGGCTTCATTAAGATCAGCAATGAAAGTCAACAGCTGATGCAAGCGATCGGCTCTGAAAGTTTGTTTTAGTAGAAAAATCATGACTTCACGTCGAGCATTTGATTAAAGGAAAAATAAGCGTTGAGTCTTAGAGATGGATTTAGGCCAACGTATGTGAATGCTGGGTCAAAGTGTAAGTGCGATTCAGAGTTAATGGATTTCTTAAAGAAGTTCTGTTTCATTGGACGCTTGACCTAGGTTGATTGATCATTTGACCTTTGATATGGAAAAGTTCTGCGGGGTGTCATCCTAACATTTGATCAACATTCGATAGCCGATTCGTTCTCGGCTCTAATAACCGGTACCAGAAGGGTATCGCTTCTAGTTCAAAAAATAAAAATCTTCAAAGACAATAAAAGCTGATACGATATGTATCGCCTATAGAGCAAAAGCAAAAAGATAAAAATAGTCATACACAAAGGTATTGCACTAAGGCGCATTCATGAAAGAGAAGTCTTTGTTCATTGGTTCCCTAGAGTACAATCTAGTCGAAGACTTTGTTCACCATATCCTGAGCGGATGTGATGTCCATGATGGCCTCCGTCGCTACGGTGAAATCTTCTATCAAATCTTCATGTCCCTCAGTGCCATCACCAATCAGGAAGCCAACGTCCATGGCATGGAGATCATGACTGGTTTGGACCTACGTCGCAGTTAGCGCCACCGACATGCCGTGACGAACGCCGTGAAGGGCAATCTCCTGGACGTGAGCCAGGATGTCTTGGAGACGAGAGTCAATGAGGGAACCCCTAGCATTGACGGCGTCCGCGGCCGCGTTTGTCGCCAATTGGAGAGATTCTAGTTGCACCATTTGAGTTGGCGATTGCAGAAGAATATCAAGACAAAGGCGATGGAAACCAGAATAGAAACGTTCATGGAGCTCATCTTACCTGCTACCATGGCGTCAGACTCAGCCAGCCGCGCTCGAACGGCGCTGGCCTCCTCCTCAGCCGCATTAAGGACCGCTTGGAAGACTCCTAGACAAATCTCCAGCTGGCCATTGTTCTAAATTGCCTCGAAATAGCAGTCCTCGGCCACCCTCCATTCTTGGAAGAAGCACCAAGCATCATCACCATCATATGAGTTGGAAGAACCCGATAATGAAGCCGGCGCAGAAGATGCAGCATTAGTGGGTTTGCCGGTACTAGGGAAAGGATGAAGGCTGTCATTCACAATGAACCTATATGTGAGTCAGAACAGGTCATCATCATGAACAGAGGTTGCCAATCTCACCTCATGCGTCGGAGACGCTGGTTCATCGGCATGTCTTCTACCGGGATCTCCTCTGCCGCGCGCTTACCTCGATTATCTTCGCCGGCCATGAGAAATGATTGGATCTATGGAAGAGAGGAAGAAAACCGCTGTAGGGTTTTGGTAGGTGGAAGAGAGCGAAGGAATAGTTGCAAATAGAGATGTGTTTGAGGCCGAAGCCCTCGGCTGGTATTTGAAGACATGAAGCGAAGAGACGGACGCCTCGGGACGCACAAAAGGCAACCGCAATTAATAGAAGGCGAAACGCCACTTCACCAATGTCGAAGAGAATTCGGCACCAGATGACTAAGGATAGAAGATCGAAAGGCTCCCTTAATGAAGGCTGTGTTTTCAGACCTAGATAGAATTAAAGCCAAGAGTCTAGAATCGGCTATTTTTAAATCGGTTCTTTAGCCAGAACAAAGGACCTAATCTTCAAATGAAGAAGGGAGTTGAGAGCACTCGAGGAGGCAGGTAGAGGAGAAACATGGCTGAATTGTTGAGCTGCTCTCGCCAGGGTCGGATAGGCATTTTATAGTCGGCCCGGGAAGATGAATCCAAGTGCCCGTGAAGCAGTGACGCTCTTGTAAAAAGTTTTGAGGCACAGGCTCATAAGTGGACACAAGCGGCGATAAACAGTGAACCCTAGATCATGGTTCTCTACCCATAACTATGGACCAATCAGGGATACAGACATGATAAATTTTGGAATAAAATTACTTTTATCCCAAAATTGGGGGGCATGTGCTTACACCAAAATTTGGAAGAAGAGTCACAGGGACTCAAAAGCTCCCAAGATCATGTCATCGAGGAATCAATTGCATGCAGATCGGAACCAGCTGATTCGGATGCAAAAACTAGAATCGGCTTTCTTCGGATAGCGCTAGCGGATAACGACAAAGGCTACATTCGGTGCTAGGACGAAACATGTTGGACTCTACAAAAAGGGAAAGATTAGAGTCCAAGTTATCTTAAATTAGGAATGTTTTCTCTAGGGTCAAAAATTGTGATGAGTCGTGCTTAGACAGGAGTCATGCGCAGAACCCGGGTATAAATATCAAGCCACGACTATTGTAAAAAACAACAATCAATCCAATATACAAGTTATTTACTTTTTCGGCTCCGGCCACCCCTTAGGAGTAGGAGTAGAGTAGATCTCGGCGAGTTCTTTAGCAAGTATGGTTGCATCCATCCGGTCGACCTCCACTGCTTGTTTTAAGTACCATCATGGCTTATACATCTGTTCGTACGGCTACATTGATCTGGTCGACCTCCACTGCGACTCTGGTATAAGTTAGTTATCGATTCTTGTCTAGTGCAAGTATGGCTGCATCAATCCGGTCGACCCCCACTGCATGAACTAGATCAAGGTCAAGTTATCGGCTCTATCTTAGAATGGCATTCTTTGGTAGATTCATTAAGTTACCGATATTGCTTATTGCTTTCATTATTTATCTAAATTACAGCAATATCATTCTGCCTGATTGAGATTGATCTAGATCGGCCTTATATCTTGTTTAGCCCATCGTTTGTTAATATGAATCTGATCTAATCTATACATTAAATGATGAGCTATGTTTTATCGGCTGTTTTACATCAATCTTGATCGTGCATAGCGTGCGGTTAAAGCATGTTGCATCTTGAGTAGATTTATTGGCTAGCGAGAACCGTTCCATGGCCCGTTATCACGGCCTGTATGATTCTGCCTCACACCCCACTGTTAGCACTGTGGAGTGGGGACCGTTATTTGATAGATCTGTTCCTGATAAGGCATGACTTTAGCTATGCGCTATGCCTGAATCAGCTGTTTTAGCCGATATTGAGTGCTTTCACGAACAGCTCGCATCACAAGACCGTAGAAGTAAAGATAGGTTGAAAGGGGATATAGCTATAGTATGGCTAACCAAGATGTTCAACAATATCTTTCGATCGAACAAGATGCCTGAGGAGTGGAGAAGAAGCATATTGGTACCAATCTACAAGAACAAGGGAGATATCCAAAGTAGTACTAATTATTGGGGAATTAAGTTGATGAGCCACACTATGAAGTTATGGGAGAGGTTCATCGAGCAGTGCCTGCGAGGAACGACGCAGATATCAACAAACCAATTTGGTTTCATGCCCGGAAGGTCAACCACAGAAGCAATCTTCTTAATAAGACAGGTTATGGAGCGGTTTAGAGAGCAGAAGAAGGACCTCCACTTGGTTTTCATTGACTTGGAGAAGGCTTATGACAAGATACCAAGAAATGTTACGTGGTGGTCTTTGGACAAACATAAAGTCCCATCAAAGTACGTGACCCTCATCAAGGACATGTACAACAATATTGTGACTAGTGTTCGAACAAACGATGGTAACACAGATTACTTCCTGATTAAAATTGGACTTCATCAAGGGTCAGCCTTAAGCCCATATCTCTTTGCCTTGGTAATGGATGAGGTTACCAGGAACATACAAGGGGATATCCTTTAGTGTATGTTGTTCACTGATGATGTAGTGTTAGTGGACGAAAGCCAGGCAAGGGTAAATAGGAAACTAGAGTTATGGCGGCAGACCCTTGAATCTAAAGGTTTTAGATTGAATAGAACTAAAACCGAATACATGAGATGTGACTTTGGTGGAGTTGTATAGTAGGAGGGAGATGTGAGTTTGGAAGGTCAAGTAGTGCCTAAGAAGGATAGCTTTCGGTATCTAGGATCAATGCTACAGAGGGGTGGAGATATTGATGCGGACGGTAGCCATAGAATCAAATCAGGGTGGATCAAGTGGCGACAAGCTTCTGGCATTCTCTGTGACAAGAGGGTACCACAAAAGCTAAAAGGCAAGTTCTATAGAACGGCGATTAGACCGGCTATGTTGTATGGAGCAGAATGTTGGCCTACAAAGATTCGACATGTTCAACAACTGAGTGTTGCAAAAATGCGTATGTTGCGATGGATTTGCAGTCACACAAGAATGGATTGAGTTCGGAACAATGATATACGTGATCGCCTAGAGGT
Organism: Miscanthus floridulus; assembly: GCF_019320115.1. NCBI lineage: Eukaryota > Viridiplantae > Streptophyta > Magnoliopsida > Poales > Poaceae > Miscanthus > Miscanthus floridulus. The sequence goes on from NC_089590.1 coordinate 14,175,159, forward strand.
AACACCAATTGAAGAAAAGCTTGTCCAACATTGGTTGAGGTGGTTTGGCCATGTCCAAAAGAGACCTCCAGAGGCAGCAGTGCATTGTGAAGTCCTAAGCCAAGCTAATAATATGAGGAGAGGTAGATGGAGATCAAAATTGACATGGGGGAGGCAACAAAAAGATATTTGAAAGCTTGGGATATACCTAGAGATCTATGTTTGAATATGAGTACTTGGAAAGCAGCTATTGAAGTGCCTGAACCATGACTTAGGGCTCTTGGTGGGTTTCAACTCTAGCCTACCCCAACTTACTTGGGACTAAAAGGCTATGTTGTTGTTGTTGTTGTTATTATCTAGAATCAAGAAAAGAACAATTACCGTAGTCCAGACTGCAATCTTGGAAGCCACAAGATTTGGGGGTAAGTTCAGTGTGAATTGGGACTCTGTAGATTCACCGAACATAATGTATCCCATGATTGCACCACCAGCGAACAGAACAGTAGACAGAGCGATACTAAAAACAAACATATACCAAAGCATGAGATCATGACTATCTTAAAACAATTTACAGCTTGCATGATTTTATTACCAAGTGAAGAGAATAGCAAAGAACTGGTTGCGTTTCTTCAGAGAAGAGTAGATGTTAGGGAACACTCCATGGCCTGAGTAGTGGTAGCCCCTTGATCTCTGACACGGAGTTATCCGACCACTCACTAGTGTTGCCGAGCACTCACTAGCGATGCTGACCATGAACTATCGTTGTCTACCACACACTATGGTTAGAGGTAGAAGACGAGAGGGAGAACATAGCACACACACATAGCACAAACACCAGCGTTGGTCGGAGCTCTGAAGAGGAGATGGCAAACTGAACTCTATCCATCTAATCCTAGTAAAGAGATGTCAGGCTACCATGCTGCTACAGTGACTAGATGTGACAGCAGGACTGACTTTGGCGTCTGCCCCTACTATGGCTACAGTGCGGCAGGTGAGCCATTCAGCGCCTGCCCCTGTAGCTGCTACAGTACAACAGCAAGGAACCCTTTTCGGCGCCGCCTGTCCCTGCCGTGCATTCACACAAGGGGAGTAGTAGATTACTTAACAATTCTTCCCCTAATCCTGCTGATATCCCTTGAACCCCCTCCATGCCGATCATCTTCTTCAGCTCCATGAGTCGAAGGCATCCGAGCGGCTTGGTGAGGACGTTCGCGAGTTGCTGACCAGTTTTGACAAACTCGATGATGATCTGCCCTCCATTGATATAGTCCCTGAGGAAGTGGAACTTGACATCGATGTGCTTGCTCCAGTCATGGTGAACTAGATTCTTTGTGAGGGCGATGGCGGGCTGGTTGTCCACCATCAGAGCTAGTGGGTGAGCTTCCACACCGGTCAGCTCGCCTAGCAGCCAACGCAGCCACACAACTTGGCACGCCACTGTGGCCGCCGCCATGTACTCTGCCTCACACGTGGACAATGCCACCACCTTTTGTTTCAGCGACAGCCATGAAATTAGGGCCGACCCGAGGAAGACAGGCACGCTAGAGGTGCTCCGCCATCCGTCGATGTCCCCCACCATGTCTGCATCACTAAACATAGTGAGCTGCAGCCTACTTTCGCTGGTCTTGGAGAAGATGATCCCATGATCCACTGTCCCCTTGACGTAGCGCAGCAGCCACTTCACTATAGCCCAGTGATCCTCTTGGGGATCCTCCATGAAGCGGCTGACGTAGCCCACGACAAACGCAATGTTCAGCCTCATGTGGACTAGGTAGCGTAGACCACCGACGATGCACCGGTAGAGTGTTGCATCTACCTTCACTGTGGTACTGGCCTTCATCAGCTTTAGCCGCTCCTCCATTGGAGTCACGCATGGCTTGCACTCAGCTATGCCGCTCCGCTCCAACAGCTTTGAGGCATATGCGCTCTAACCGAGCATGAGTGCCTCCTTCCCCTGTCTCACCTCGATGTGAAGGTAGTAGGAGAGCGCGCCAAGATCACTCATTCGAAAACGAGCCACCATCTCGAGCTTGAAGCTATCGATGTCCTCCGCACGTGCGCCGGTGACGATCAAGTCATCTACATACACGCTGACGATGAGCTCCTCCTTCCCTCATCACCGCGTGTAGAGCGCGTCCTCGGTTGCGCACTGCTTGAACCCAAGCTCGTCCAGCATGGTGTCAAGCTTGGCGTTCCACGTTCATGGGGCCTGCCATGATTCGTAGAGCGCCTTACGCAGTTGGAGCACCCTGTGCTCCGCTCCCTTAGCGGTGAAACCCGAAGGTTGTCTGATGAAAACCATCTCCACTAGCTCGTCGTTGAGGAAGGCCAATTTTACGTCCAGATGATGGACGTGCCAGTCCTTCGTTGCTGCCAAACCAAGAAGCAGCCGAACAGACTCCATGCGCACTACTGACGCAAAGACTTCCTCGAAGTCGATGCCCTCACACTGAACAAAGCCTTGGGCGACGAGGCGTGCCTTGTGCTTGACAATGGCACCGTGCTCGTCCCGCTTGACCTTGTACACCCACTTCAGGCCGATCGGACGGCATCCTAGAGGTGGATCAAGGAGCTCCCAAGTCTTGTTTTCCTCGATCGCCTTCATCTCCTCTAGCATCGCCCGTCACCAGTTTGCATCGTGCTCGGCCAACGCGAACGTGGGTGGTTCCTCTACACTGATGAGAAGTAGCTCTGGGTCATTGAGCAGCCGACCTGCTAGGCCTGAGGGCCCTGTGCCACCAATGATGTTGTCTAGCCTTTGGAACCGCACCTCCTCACCGTCGTGGAAGGCATCCACGAACTCAGTGATGTCACTTGGAGATGAGGCAAACTCGATCGGCATCGATAGAGTTCCCTGTTCCACTAGAGTGGTCAGCACAACACCTTGAGTGCTCAGCACTCTGGCTGTAGTGCTCGGCACTACTCCTGGACTGCTCGTTACCACCCCTAGAGTGGTCTGCACCACTGCAGGAGTGCTCAGCCCCAGTCTTGGAGTGGTCGGCACCACTGCAAGACTTCTTGGCTCTGGTACGGAAGTGTTCGGCACCTGTCCTAGAGTGGTCAACACCACTGTAGGACCGCTTGGCACTACTCCTGGAGTGCCCAGCACCCCTCTCGGAGTGCTCAGCACCACTTCTAGACTGCTCGTCTCTGTTGCTGGAGTGGTCTGCACATCCTCTCCAGCGTCTCCACCATCGTGGATGACCAAGTGCTCGACGACGAAGGTGCTGGTGAAGCCGCCAGCTTCCCCCGTGCTTAGACTGTTCTAGTCCCAGGCCGTCTTCTCGTCGAACATGACATCGCACGAGACAAGCACCTTGTCTCCACGTGGGTCGTAGAGTTGGTACGCCTTGGTACCTTCCACATAGCCCAGGAACACCATCGGTGTGCTCCTGTCCTCCAGCTTGGTGAGGACCGGCTTCGTCTTCCTGATGTGGCTGATGCAGCCAAATGTCCAAAGGAAGGACACATTCAGCTTGCGTCCTTGCCAAGCCACAAACGATGTCTTGCCCTTCAGGGCCTTGGTGGGTGCACGATTAAGGATGAACACCGTTGTCATCACCGCCTCACCCCAGAATCTTGCCAGCATGCTCTTGGCCTTCATCATGGATCGAGTCATGCCGACCACAGTCTGGTTCCATCGCTCCACCATGCCATTCTGTTGTGGTGAGTATGGCGCGGTGTGGTGTCGCACCACACCCTGATCCGCACAGTACGCAGCGAACTCTACCGAAGTGAATTTGCTACCACGATCAGTCCTTAGCCGCTGCATAGTGCTGCTGCCTCGCCGGCGCGCGAGGAGAAGAAAGGACCGAGCCAGGGAGTTGCTCGTCGGGCTGGACCAAGGGGCGCCACGGCCAAGCCGGTCGACAGCGGTGCGCTCACCCGCTGGGGAGCGCGCATGCCGGTGAGGAGGCCGGCGACGGTGCCATGGCTGCCCGCTCCACTGCTTCACTCGCTCGCTGCGGCTAAGAGAGTGAGAGAGAGAAGGAGAGGCGCGAATGAGGGTTAGGGTTCGGGAGGAGGACGGTGTCGGCGGTATTGTTCACCCGATCTCACCGCTCGGCTGTCCGATTGAAACCAACGACGCCGGATGCACGGGCCGCATCGCGCCCAGGCAGGCGAGCGCGCCGCGGCGCTTTGCCGTCCCAGGCCCAGGTTGCAACCTGGGTGCGAGCAGTACGCGCGCAGAGAAGCGGGCCGAGCTCATTTTGGTTGCTGGGCCGAAGGAACATTACAGAAATGAGTCAATTTTACCTATTTTTTATTTTCCAGTAAAAGTTTATTTCTAGAAAATGGATAAATGCCTCAAAGAAAATAGAAAACGAATTTTTCCTGTGGGTAAAATTCAAGAAATTGAGTATACATTTTCCGCTACTAAAGAAATTGTTTATTCTCTAGTTATTTTGAACCAACGTGATATTTAATTGAAGAAAAAGAGATTTTGACATGACTGCCAAAGAAATTGTTTATTCTCCGGTTATTTTGAACCAACGTGATATTTAATTGGAGAAAAAGAGATTTTGACATGACTGCTAAAGAAATAGTTTATTCTCCAGTTATTTTGAACCAACGTGATATTTAATTAGAGAAAAAGAGATTTTGACATGATTATGATGTTGTTATTTTCTGACCAACGTTGTTAATAACAATATCGTAATTTTAATGATTTTATGCATTAATTCTATTTCTGCCCAACGATGATGTAGAATTAGTGTATAAGAACAGTTGTAAATTTTAATGATTTTATGCATTAATTCTATTTCTGCCCAACAGTGATGTAGAATCAGTGTATAAGAACGGTTGTATGTTTTAATTTTGACCAACGTTGGAATTAAGACATGCAATTGTTGTTATTTTTTATGTTAAGAAAAAGATTGACCTGACCTTCATCTTAGCTGAGGTGAACTGGGTAGTCACCTCACTGTGTTCCACTGAGCCTATGGCACCGGTGAGGGAGACAAACGAGGCTGATGCCGCTTGGGCAACTAAAGAGAGGGATTTTAAATCCCAAAAGATGTCCTATGACCTTGAGCATAGGAAGTGGGTCACTGCCAACAAGAAATATTTGGCTGTGATAAAGAACACGATTGAACCTGCAATTGTGGGCTTAATTCCAGAGTGTGACACGATCACCGAGTACCTCGATAGAATAAAGAGTCAGTTCACTGGCTCTTCAAAGACATATGCTACCCAGCTGATAAAGCAACTGGTGATAGAGAGTTACTCTAGAAATGGTGGCATAAGAGAGCTCACGATGCGTCGTTGAAATTATGGCACTGTCGTTTAGGCCATATTTTGAAGGGGAGAATAGAAAGACTAGTTAAGAATGATATTCTTCCTCCATTAGAGCTCTTAGATTTAGAACAATGTAGAGAATGCATAAAAAGGAAAGTATGTAAAGAAAATTAAGAAAGATGCCAAACGAAGCGCATGAATTTTACAGATTATTCACACAAACATCTGTGGTCTATTTCCTGTAAAGAGTGTGGATGGTTATGATTCATTCATAACATTCACAGATGATTACTCCCGTTATGGCTGTATTTATCCAATCAAAGAAAGAACAGAAGCATTGGATAAATTTAAGATATTTAAGGTAGAAGTTGAAAACCAACTTAATTTAAAGATTAAGATAGTCGGGTCTGACCGTGGGGAGAGTACTACGATCGGCATACCCCATATGGCCAAGTTCATGGACCTTTTGCAAGGTTCTTACAGGAGAATGACATAGTAGCCCAGTATTATATATCGGGCGAACCTCAGCAGAATGGAGTAGCTGAAAGACGCAATCGTACCCTAATGGACATGGTCCGCAGTATGATAAGTTACTCCACCTTACCGTTGAGCCTGTAGATGGAGGCGTTAAAAACCACCATTCATATTCTCAATAGAGTACCAAGTAAGTCGGTGCCCAAAACACCGTATGAGTTATGGATAGGAAGAGTACCCTCACTAAACCACTTATGTGTGTGGGGGAGTCCTGCTGAGGCTAAAGTATTTAACCCAAACATTGAGAAACTAGATCCCAAACAGTAAGTTGCTATTTCATTGGCTACCCAGAAAAGTTAAAAGGTTTTCGTTTCTACTGTTCAGACAGACCTATAAAGTTTGTGGAAACGAGACACGTTGTCTTCCTAGAGAACAAAATGATGAGAGGGAGCATGGTAGCTCGAGAAATTGACCTTGAAGAGAAGCGGGTGTATACGCCCACTCCGATAATTCATGAGCTATTTTTCTCACTACTTGCTATCGCTGCACCGACAGTGCAAGATACTATGGTGCCAGCATCTGTTGTTATTCCACCTGTGGCAACAATGAATGACAATCTTCAGGATCCTATAGAACCTATTGCCACACATGAGGGGGAGCAACAACAGCCTCAAACAGAAGATGTGCCAAATGTGGAGGCCCCTAGAAGGTCTCAAAGAGTTAGAAAATCACTTGCTGATTATGAAGTATACAACACTGAGAAATTCCAAATGGAGGATGATCCCACCTCATTTGAAGAAGCCATAAGAAGTGATCATTCATCAAAGTGGCTTGAGGCCATGGAAAATAAAATGAAATCTATGAATGCCAATAAAGTTTGGGACTTGGAAATAATTCCTAAAAGAGCCAAAACAGTAGGCTGTAAATGGGTCTACAAAACAAAACTTGACTCTCAAAGGAATATAGAGAGATATAAAACACGACTTGTGGCAAAAGGCTTTACGCAAAGAGAAGGGATTGATTACAATGAGACATTTTCTCCAGTCTCATGTAAGGATTCCTTCAGAATCATAATGGCATTAGTGACACATTACGATTTAGAATTACATCAGATGGATGTAAAGACGTCATTTCTCAACGGGAACTTGGAGGAAAATGTTTATATGGCACAACCGAAAGGTTTTGTCATGGAAGGAAAAGAACGAAAGGGATGTCGCCTAAAGAAATCCATTTATGGATTAAAACATGCTTCAAGATAGTGGTACTTGAAGTTTGATCAGACAATAAGGGATTTTGGGTTTAAAGAGAATGTAGAGGACAATTGTGTCTATGCAAAGTTTAAGAATGGGAAGTTTATCTTTCTTGTCCTGTATGTGGATGATATCTTACTTGCTAGTAGTGATGTCAGTCTACTACTGGAGACAAAGAAGTTTTTGTCCTCAAAATTTGATATGAAAGATCTTGGTGAAGCTTCGTTCGTTCTAGGGATCGAGATTCACCGAGATAGAAGTAAAGAGGTATTAGGACTGTTACAAAAGGCATACATAGAAAAGATCTTAAAGAAATTTAGTATGCACAAATGTAGTCCCTCATCTGTTCCTATAGTCAAGGGCGACAGATATGGGGATTTAAAATGCCCCAGGAACCAGTATGAGATCGATTAAATTGAAAATGGTTCCATATGCTTCAGTTGTCGGAAGCTTGCAATATGCTCAAGTATGTACGCGCCCTGACTTGGTATTTGTTACCGGATTACTTGGCAGATTCCAGAGCAATCCTGGAACAGAACACTAGAAATTAGTAAAGAAAGTCTTGCGTTATTTGCAAGGAACGAAGAGCCTCATGACGACGTATAGAAGATCTGATTCACTCCATATAGTGAGATATTCAGATTCTGATTATGCGGGAGATGATAGAAAATCCACGTCTAGATATGTATTCACTCTCGCAAGGGGAGCTATTTCATGGAAAAGCTCAAAGCAAACCGTCGCTACATCGTCCACAATGTATGACGATTTGTAGCATGTTATAAGGCAATGGGGCAGGTGAACTAGCTAAAGAAGTTCATACCGGGTTTGAAGGTGGTTGACGACATCTATAGACCACTTAAGTTATACTGCGATAATAATCCGGCAGTATAGTATGTTCACAACAATAAGTTAAGTGGTGCTGCCAAGCACATTGACATAAAATATTATGTTGTGAAAGATAAAGTCCATGATCATGTCATAAGTCTTGAGCATATAAGTACCGAAAAGATGCTAGCGGATCCGCTTACAAAAGGCTTACCACCCAACGTATTCAGAGATCATGTAGCTAGCATGGGTTTAAGGAAAAGCCTAAAATTCCTGGACAAAAGAAGGCCCAAAGTTAAGTATCTATTTCAGAACAGAGTTGTGTGTTGTAGCTGTTAAATCTATCAGCAATTGACCGTGACGATGAAACATGCTCTATGCGCTAATATGTAATAGAATGAACAAAAGTAAATGATATAAAATTAAAAGATGGTAGTGAGATCAAGGGGGAGAATGTTAGTTGATCTCCACCGGCCTATTGGGCCCTTGGATCTGCGCTCTTATCGGGGGCGCCCAACCCTAATATAGTTGGTGGCCCCTTGTCGCACAGCACTATATAAAGATAGGTGGGGATCACGGCTCAAAAAGAAAGTTGACCGGAGCCGCCGTAACCACCTACAGAAAACCTAATCCGATCTAAAGAAGGGTGCTGCCAGCGACGGGAAGCCCACCGACTCCGCCGTCACCTCTGCATCGCCACTGGACATCGTCTCCACCACGCTGGACTCCACCGCGCCGAGCTCCCTCGACACCGGCGTCCACGAGGCTGCGGCGCAACTGCGCCAGGGCAAACTAGAGGAACCCTAAGTAAGATGCTTACCTCGATCTATGGTTTAGAGGCACTGTTGTTCTAACACATTTAATGCAAGAATCTAAAGATTTCCATCCAACTTGTACTCACCTTACATCCCCATGCTTGGTATAACCTAGACTTCATGAAAGGTTTGTTCAAGCTGTCTTCAATGCCATTCCATTTTATGAAAGTCCTCCAAATTTTGCGTATGTTTGTTTACTATCATTTCCTTCGGCTATCTTACTTTCCTTTTACAGACAATCGAAGAATAATTGGTAGTCTAGTCTATTTTTTTGCAGTTGGACATCCCGAATCATATCAAGTGTACATAGTCAAACAAAATTGACATCAATCCAACAAAAAGAAGTGAGATGACAAGCATACTTTCTAAACTGCATACCAAATCCACCCTCTTGACGGAGCACCATTGCCATCATTTGTGGGTTGCTTGCGCCTAGCGAGGCTTCACATCCACAGGGGTGCTCAAATGGATGTTGGATATTTATGTGAGCAGACTAATTTAAATTTGAGCATGTTCGATATACTTGTTTGGGCTTTTCTGCTGTGCTGTGAGATGAAACGAGTTTCTGGACAAGGGTACATTGAAATCATAACAATTTTGGAAAAGACATTGATTCGATCAATTCAAGGTTTTCATCGTATCACAAGCTCTTGATTTCACTATGTAAATCAATGAAAAATGTTCAAGGATACGATGAGAAATAGTGAATATGAACCTACACACTGCTATACACTACGGAGTAGTACACTACCTAGTATTGAGAAGAAACATCTGTAGCTACACTGAACATCACCAATCAATGCCTCAATGAATCGAATGCCAAATGGCTGCATGATTAACCCCAAGCAGTGACGAGCAATCTAGTTCAAGCACCTTCTTCAGTTTTCTTCTTTATTTTGAGGGCAGCGCTGACGACATTTCCCCTTGTAATCATCCCAACCTTCAGGAATGGAAATTGGATCAAAAAGGTATTGTTGTTAAGGGTATTGAGCTATAGCAAATGAACATAAATTGCAAGGAACGAATGATCCACTCACTAGTTTCCCCATGCTATCAACTACAGGTAATCTCCGGTATTTGGTTTCAAGTAGCAACCTTGTAGCAGCATCAAGATTAGTATTTGTACGCACCGCTAAAGGTGAAGAAGTCATTACATCACCAATGACCTTCCCATTAGTTTTGCTTAATAGTCTCTGTATCTCGTGGAATGTCTGTAGAGCAGTAAGTATAAGTCTATCACAAAGAGACGAACAATAATTCATTCATGAAAACAGTTAAAGCTAATTAGATAAATAATCTGACTGTATAAACAATGGAGCAGGTTATCCTCATTTTAACAGCTTCGAAGGTATAGTGTTTAAGATAGACTGACAGATCGAGTATTCCTGAAGTACAAAAATGTGGTTCAAACTGTACTGCAGAACACAGTAACTAAAAATGTGAAGGTCTGATGTAGTTAAAACATTTTGTTATACTGAGGACCTGTTTTATCAACATATAAATTGCTTAAAGAGACCTCCCCAGCAAACCATCTCCATAGGTGGCACTAAAAAGGTCAGGAAAATACAGCTGATGTAGAAAAGATTATATCTTGAGATAGTATTAACTAGCCAGCATGAATGATTCAATGTATACTCCAGGTTATAGAAAAGATAAACAATACCTTCCATGTACTATCCACATCAGGAAACAAGTTTGTATTTGTATCGGCCAATCCATTTCCTGAATCATGAGATAAATATCATATGACAGTGAATACTATGAGATACTATATATGCATACAACAATTGAATTGCAGGCTAGAAGAAAAGTAATGGAAAAGATACGACGTTCTGTACGAGTTGAAGAAGTGATGTACAAATATACTGCAAATGGCAAGTAAAAGGCGGACAGTTGTCGTATAATTGATAGCATGAATAACACTTGTTATGTGTGGTTATGGACAACATACGTTGTAATATGAGTTGTTTGTAAGCAACAGAATCCAAGTTCCAGGAAGAAATAAATACCTGACATCGAATCCAAAGCTAATAGATCATAATCTGATACAACCCCAACCTGCAGGAGAAAAATACTGAAAATATAATAGACATCATAGATAAACTTTGGTGATAATAGCCAAGCTTGTAGATGTAATAGTCGAAGCTAACAGAGCACTAGTCAGCTAAGTTTGCATGCTTCAATAACAAAAGAGTAAGCACTAAAAGAATACAGGGCAGTTAGAGAAAAGATTTACAATAAACTAACCAACTTCCCATCATCGTCAACCACAGGTAAGCCAGAGATCTTGTGCTGCACCAGCAGCTCCAGGGCTGCGCGCACGCAAAGAAACAGCAGAAATTAGCAACTTGGGAAAATGCGAAGCAAGTGAACACATGCGTCATGCTATAAGGATAGGTACCTTGGTCAACCGGTGTAGTAGGTTGGACAACATGGAGATTGTCCCTTCTTGTCATGAAGTCACCAACCGTGTACACTCCATTGCTATGCTGCACAAGGAGGGAGCATGCAGGTATCGTCAACAGTAAATTGATGGCTAAAACGATAGATTTGGTACCACTGAGAAAAATTTCCTCGAGAGATTAGTAGTAGATATGTAAGTGCTTGCTGAAGGAGGAATTTCAATGACACGAATGTGAATTGCACAAGAATGAAAATGTGCCTCTTGAGTTTCAAATTTGGGATATGGAACATTGTCCTGCTAATATTGTAAAAAGAAGTATACATATGTAGTGATGTTAGACGCTAGTGATTATTGGGCTATATAGTAAGCAGTAATATTTGGACAATCTATAAGAAGCTAAGAAGGGACTTGAACAATGGAATGTTGGAAGAATCTTGGTAGGAAAGGAAGGAAGCTCTTGGTATATATACCAACAATAAGTAAACAATCCAATCCAACGGAGACAGGAAAAAAAATGAAGGTAAACAGAAAGTGATAGCCGTCTGTCACCTGGGGCGATGCCTCCCTCTAAAAATATCATTGTAAAAGAGTGGTGTTAGACTTAGACGTTAGTGGTTGTAGGGCATCACATAATCTACCGAGAATTTATAATGAGGTTATTTCAGCAACAACTACTGTTAATTCAGTCTTATAACAGCGCACGTCAAGCCATAATACCAATTGTTGATTCCAAAATAAGAAGGGAAACAGGGGTTATTTCAGCAACAGCCTGTTTTCGGTTCAATTTTGAAAGGCCAGCCATAATACGAATTGATTCCAAAAACAACATCCGTTCTTCTTAACCAACGAATTCAAGGGCGTCGTATAGTAATTAAAAAGCAAACCAACATCGGAGAGGAAACAATAAGAAGAAAGAATCATACGAAACTGAAAGGGGAAAAAAAATCGATAGCCGTCCTCACCCCGGAGATGCCTCCCGCGGCTGGCGCGGCAGCTGCGGCGGAGCGCGCGCGGACGGACCTGCACGACGACGACGCCCGGCGGCCTGGGACAGTCTGGCGCTGGAACGCGGACGTGGAAGGGCGGGAGCGGGACCGAGCGGCGGCGAGGGTGGCGTCCGCGGATACAAGAAGCCTAGTGTCCATGGCGCCGCCACGCGCGCGTGCGCCGAGGGGATTGGGATTGGGCGAGGAGACACGAGAGGGGCTGGAATGGATGGCCGATGATTGCAGACTAATGATGAGAAGCCGCCGATTGATTGGCTATATAAGCTTACCTATAAGCCTAGCTAGGTGGGGAAGCAAAAGCAATCGTGTTGGCAAGGGATGGGGATGGAGCAAAAGCAAAAGCCTACGGTTGATTTTTGGTAGGAAATTTGGGAGTAAAAGGAGAGATCTTTCTGACTAAAAAGGTACAACACGATAGAGACAGAGTAGACAAGGCTATTCCATTCTTGCTTCTTCGGCCGTTCAGCGCACTGAGATTTTATCCCCTGCTATTTTCGGACGACAGAATCTTTATGGCAGTATATTCAGTTTAGCCTTCTCTTAATGTTACAGGCTTAGAGCAGGGTAAAACAGTGTATTATAGAAGATACTACACTGCTAGCCCTATTCGTTTGGCTGATATTCGGTTTATGCTGATATTTATGCTAATTTATTATACGAGAAAAACACTAAAAATACAATGCTCCAGGAACGGTCTGTAACTTTTGTATTCAGTTTACCCGCTTCTTGAACAGGAAAACGCCTTTCTTTAGTCATCCGGCCACCGTTTTCCGATCAACGTTCGACTTCCCCACGACGCACGTGCCCGGTCGCCCGCCGACTGTAGACTTGTATGCTTGTGCTGGCCGTTTAGCGATGATGCAGCCTGTTCGTTTGGTCGTAAATGATCGTGGATTATAAATCAGAAGAGTATTTTTCTCTCGTACCAAACCAGCCAGCAGTAATAATTCATGATCGTTTCAGCCGAAATAAACAGGTTGATAAAGTGCTTGCTCTACAGAAAGAAAAGGAGAAGTTTTAACATAACTTTTGAAACGGTTGCACCTGTTTTAGAATTTTTTTCCTAAAATCATGCTATGTCTTATATATTGAAATTATTTAAATATTATGTAGAATCCATTTTATATTTATTTACTAGACGATGCTCTCATTATTTATTTATGATTAGTTTGTTTCACTACAGAAAAGATTTTTAGAGACGGTTAAAATCGGTTTTCAGAGACAGTTTGAAAAACCACTACAATGTTGCTGATTGTAAAAATAAGTGAATTTTAGAAGCAGTTTTAAAACCGATTCTAAAAATCGATTTTCAGGTGGTACTCTTACGACAACCGCAACTAAAAATCCATTTTCTGAGGTGGTTCTCTTAAGATAACCGCAACTAAAAATTAATTTTCGGAGGCGGTTGATTTAAGTCAACTGTCCTTAAAAATATATTTTTTATATTTTTAAAAATCATTTAGAGTCTAATAAAAATAAGAAAAATATTTTTAATATAGCCCAAAGGGTTGAGGACCGGCCACAGCTCAATAATTTTAAGTATTTTTTTAAATCATTTAGAGTCTAATAAAAATAAGAAAAAACATTTTTAATATAGCCCGAAGGGCTGAGGATCGGCCACCGCTCAATAATTTTCATTAGTATTTTTTAAAAATCATTTAGAGTCTAATAAATGTAAGAAAGAAGTATTTTCATTCTTCACTTATATTTTGAATAAGTGCAAACACTGGGATTCAAACTCGCAACCTTTTCCTTGCGTGTTTTATCCCCTACCACCGTACCACAGAATCACTTATGACTAGTCCACGATGCTGATTATTTATACTAATATGTACGAATCTTGTAATTAATATTTTATTTTATAAACAATCTTAAATGAGAAAACTTTCAACTATAAAGTTTTAGATCTCGTCGAACACTACAACTTTCATATAGGACATTTTTCCACCCAAGGTCATTTAAAAAATTCAAAAATTTGAAATTCAAAATCTGAGACTTAATTTATATATTTCGAACCCTAAATGATATCAAACAAATATTTTATCAACTATAAAGTTTTAGATCTCATTGATCTCTACAATTTTGATATAAATTGTCTTCATCTAACTTTATTTAAAAAAGATAAGATTTTGTTTGTGCTGCAGCTATTTTTAAGGACGGCTAATTTAGTCATCCGCCTCTGAAAATCGATTTTTAGAGAACTACCTCTGAAAATCACTCATTTTCAGAGACGGTTTACATAAGCAATCGTCCTTAAAAATAGTATTTTTAGAGACGGTTTTCTTAACGGAACCCCCCTAAAAATGGATACATATTTAGAGGCAGATTTCTTAATGGAACCGCATCTGAAAATGGATTTTCAGCGACGGTCACGGAGCTACAGTGCTCCACAGCGATGTTAGAGGCGGCGTGCTAGTTGAACCGCCTCTGATAGAAAATGGAGATGTCCCTAAAAATCTTTTTCTGTACTAGTGTTTTGACCAACCGAACTACATATAGAAGGCTAATAAGTGACGAGCATGGCTAGCGTCTGGATGCCCGCGTAGCTTGCATCTGTCCGCCTCGCTCCGACTCGCATGTGTACCCTGTCCTCGACGCTGCGCCCGCCGCTCCTTGTGTCCGGATAGACGGCTGCACAGCTGAAAGGTCATAATATGGCTATAGGAGGGTGAATAGCCTATTTAAAAATTCTACAAAGTACTAGAGCAAAGTGATTAGTACAACAATTGGCTTAATGTAAATTTGCTCTAGCTCTACAAGGGATGCAAGCCACCTATCCCAATAATTCTTGTTGCTAAGATCACTAGGCACATAACAAGCTAGGTCACTACTCACTAAGCTAGTGTGCTCTCAAAGACTAACTAAAGAGGCACACTACCCAAACTAACAAGCTCTAAAAAACTAACTATACTAAAGAGCTTGACAACTAGTTTACAAGGAATATAAAGGAGTGAGTAGGGTGATTATACTATCGTGTCGAGGAATGAATCAATCAAAATATGAAGACAACCAATCATCGGGAGAAATCCAATCACAAGAATGACACATGATTTTTCTTCCGAGGTTCACGTGCTTGCTTGCACTCTAGTCCCCATTGTGTCAACCAACACTTGGTGGTTCGGCGGCTTAGAGGTGTTGCACGAACCTTGTCCAACAAATGGACACTACAAGAACCTATCTATAAGTGAGGTGACTCAATAACACAAGCAATCCACTAGAGTTACCTTTTGGCTCTCCGCCGGGGAAGGTACAAGACCCCTCACAATCACCGGAGCCGGCCGCGAACAATCACCAACATGTGCCGGGGCTCCTTCGCTGCTCTAAGCCATCTAGGTGTGTCGGCCCCTCAATTTGAGAGTCCACAGTGCATCCATATTTGCGCCAGGATCACGCACAAATGCACACTAATCACATGAATGGTACATAGATATATAATAAAAGGTTCTAAGCTTTATTGATATCTAAAATAAGTCTACAACAGTGGCCCAAGGGGCTTAGTCATAGGCTACATAGCTAGCGAAAGGCTATGGCCGTGAAATGATATTATAGGTGGTCTCTAAAGCGGGATTATAATACAATGAAATGGCATCCTATTCCACAGGCAACTTGAGCATGGATGAAACCCTAGCCTCGATGTCACATTACTACGATCGTATCTCCTTACGGGAAACCTAATCCTCGTGGTATGCTTCAACTTCAAAGTCATAGTCTTCTTCTATGTCGAGGTCTGTGAGGCAACAATGGGTGAGTACATATGTACTCAGCAAGTCCCAACCATAGGGTGGAAATAGAAGTGTAGTGGTGGTTATAATTACGGGTTGGGTCCTAGCGGAGTATTACCATTCCCACTAGTACCCGGGTTAGCATCAATTCCATTACCAGTTTTATTACACATAAAAGTAAAGCTAATTATAGTATCTCATCCTAGCATTTGCCCATTCCAAGGACGTGGCTATTCGAATAGATTTAATAAACTACGCAGAGGTGTACAAATTTCCCCACACGATAGGTGCAACCTCATCCATGATCAGTAGACAAAATAGACCTAACGAGATCCTATACCCGCTTGGAAGCTAAGCAAGATTTCCATATAATCTCTACCACGATTTCTTAGGGGTTGGAGACACAAAACCGAGAAGATACCAAATCCCCCAAAACGTGATGATACCAAATCATCACAAAAGAAAACATGGCTCGAAGATGGCCAAGAAAACAGTGGCTTGAATGCGGCCTAAAAACCTAAAGCTTAACGTGGAAGATCACATAGCATCTACGCCAACCGGACACGGAAGAAAATCTATCCCCCATATCGGCTCCTGATATTCTGCTACCTACACTGGCCTCTTAGTAGACACTATACTTCTATCTAACGGGGTGTGGGATCAAGCCTACCTATATAGACATGTAGCTGTATGAAAATATCTCACTAGGCGAGAGGGACTATGAACAAGTCCTTATGTGACAGAGGCGAGTATCTCGCACAAGAACCCTATCCAAGCATTCCTATCATGATAAACTACCTCCATAGTTTACCACTACTTGCCCCATGTCGGGGTTTTGTTCAGGTTTAGCAAGTTTTAAGTCCATTATTATCCCTAAATCTAGTCATGGTGTGGAGCTCATAAAATAACAAGATAACCCTTAATCTTAATTATATCACATTAACCGAGCCATTTTCTAGGGTAATAATCTCATAGTCATGTTTTAGCATTATGGTGGTTTAAAGCAAGATGGTAAGGAGGGGAGCTAGGACTTGCCTTCATCGTTGTCACCTTCTGGCACGTCTATGTAACTCGGGTCTTCGTCCTTCTAATGATTATCGTCGTCTGTTAGACGTATCGGTCCAATAGACTACCGCTATCCACAAAAGAAAAGGCACAAACAAACAAAGGACTATGTGGTGGCACTAGGTGCATATGGTAGGGTTTGATTTTAGATGAATTTTAGAAATGGTTTCTTGCGAAACGGAGTTATGGTTTAAAAGTTATGAATTTTAGAAGTTTATTCTATAGCTAATTAATTAGGTGGAATTTTATATGCATTTTGTAGTGCATGAAAATGGGTGCAAACTACATGGTTAATTTCTTTAATACATCTAGTTTATTTACAAATTTTCTAGGAATTTTTCTAAGTTAGGAAAATGCATTTCTAACCCTCTGTGTACACTAACCGTGTGTACCCAGCGTTTTCTAAAATGTATCCCGCGCTGTGTGTTTGTGATGTGTGTGTGTGTCTGTGATAGGTGGGCCCCTTGCTTGCATCAGCAGTGATGGCAGCGTTGGTGTTATGGCCGTGGGCCCATATGTTAGTGAGGGAATGGGAGGGAGAGGGGAGACGAACGGGGACGGAGGGGAACGACACCGCCGTTTCCTTCCGGTCCCTCCTGGCTGGGTTAGAGAAGAGGGGGAGGGGTACGACGGTGGATAGAGGTGACTGTGCTAGTGTCGGAACAGGGGAGGAGGAGCGGGGCTTGCTAGAGCGGCTTATGCCGGCAGCGTTAGTCCTCGGGAGTGGTGGATGAGGGGTGGACGGGGTCCGCTGGGTCATGCCGCAGCCGGTAGCGGGGTCGCCGTCGATAGCAGGTTCCCATGGCAGTGGCGGTGGCTCGCCAGTGAGGTCACGGCAGCGCAATGCACTAGACTCAGCCCTAGAGGCCCTAATCTACTCAACTATCTATGTGAATGCGTGTGCGGGTGCGTGAGAAGTGCAGTTGGGGTGATGGTGTGTCCTGGGTTGGCCTTGTCGGTGATGGCTGATGGCCATGGTGGCTTGATGGAGCAGTGCTCATGTGGGCAGCGCTACACAGAGACCTATACTACCTAGCAACTACAACAAAAGAAAGATGGGAAGCTCAGAGACTCACCGGTCGCTCCAATTGGCCAGAGATGTAGCGGAGAAGAAGGAAGGAGAGGGCGACGCTAATGGCGCTGGCAAACTCCAGAAAGGGAAGAAGTGGAAAAAGGGGAAAGGGGAAGAGGAGGGGGAGATGGGGTGTTCTTGCCCCGGCGGAGTTGGTGGTGGAGAGGGTGTGGTGAGAGCGTCACCGGCTAGGCCTATTTACAGGCCAGCAAGGCCGATGTCCTGGCAGTGAGATATTTCTTGCGACCATGCTTATCCACCTCTCGGCCATGTGGTTGACCTTGTTAGGTCACATCACCATGGCTGGAGCTTGCTCGTGCGCACGCCAGAGCTGCCTTGGCAGCTACTCCGGTGGCTCTGCACAGCGGCGACCATGGCGGTGACCATTGATGTAACACCCCGAGTGTTAGTCATGAGTTAAGCAGTGGATTTGGACTTAAGTAAACTATGTCAAGCAATGATCATGATCTCTCATTCATAATTTTGAAGTGATGATGAAGGTGTTGTGGTCCAATCTATGAAATTGAGTCCCAACTTGAACTTGGACAACACACCTTTGCTTACATGTGGACCCTAGTTAAGGTTAGGCATGAGTAATGTTAAACATGCTTGTTTCATGTACATTACATCAACATGCATCCATCTTGACCAGTGGAAAAGTTTCATGAAGTTTGGAGCCAAAAAGTCACATGAAATGATAAGTCAGATTTTTGCTTAAATTGCTTCATTTAGCAAATGGAAACATGGGATGTTGACCAAACCTTGCAACCTTTCTCAAACAACTCTAATTCAACTCATGAACAAAAGTCATGAAGGGTTCATGTTGAGAAAACGTCAAGAAAATGCCTCAATTGGTCGAGAACCCTAATTCCAGGGTTTAATGAGGTGCTGCTTTGACCAAGACGAAGAAATGATTTCTGTACCAGACATGACATTTGACCTTTAATAAAAGTTGAAGTTTAAGTGGAGTATAACATACTTTATTTTTGGACTAAGACTTGATTAAACTTCTAAGTGGCTCAAACAGTGGTTTCAAGTTTGAATCAACTGCTATTTTTAGCCCCACAGAATATTCTAAGTCTCAGATTAGTGGCAAGAATAGTTGGCATCTCGCGTTCTCGGATTTTTGTTAAGCAACTCAAGTTAAGCCAAATATAAAAGTGTAACACCCTAAAAATTGCTCTTTTCGAAAAAGATATGAAATGATTTAATTAGGAATTTATGCGCTCATGAAAACATAGGAAAATAAAAATTTTCATTAATTTAAAACTTATCATAAGGTAGCAACATGTTTGTACATACATGCCAGTGTAATTGATTTATTGATTGTGTGGTTTGAATCAAGTTTCAAAATGGGTTTAATTGCTTTTGGAAATAAATTTGAAAATAGCTTTGAAAGAAAAGAAAAGAAAATAAGAAAATAAAAGCATTTAAAAAGTTGTGAAAATTTATTTTTGGAAAACTTACCAAAATTGCTCATTTTTATTTGAATTGAAAAGTGTATTTGAAAACCATATTCAAATTTGATTTATATTTGAATTGGGTTTTGAAATATGAAAAGAAAATAGAAAAAGGGAAAAAACCCTTCCTCTCCCTCTCTGCCCGTCCGGCCTGCTTGGCCTGCTCTCTCCTTTTTCCCATCATTTCTCCGCGTGGGCCGAGCCGGTCCAAGCACTCCCTCCCTCTCTAGTTTTACCCCGAGCGGCCCAATCCGTGGCCTAGCTGCAGCAGCAGTAGCCACCAGCGTGCCTCCTCCTCCTCCTCTATCACCGATCACCCGGGCTTGCCTGTCAGCTCCGTCCTCGTCCTCCAGTTCATGTTCGACGCGGACTCCGTGTGTCCTTCTCTGCCCCATCCTCAACTTGGAGTACACCTCAAGCCATGCTGAGCCCTCTTAAATAGCACCCCAACGCGTCGCACCGTATCCTTCGTACCCTAGAGCCATAGCCGCCTAGCTCTAGCTTCGCCGCGCGCCGGAACCCTACTGCCGCTTTTCGCCGCCTCCCTAGCGCCATCGTAGCATGACTCTCTATCGTCAATTGGTTGCCTTTTGAGCTTCATGAAAAGGTAAGGAAGCTGTAGGTACTATCCTTGATCCTTATTTCGAGCTTCATGAAAAGGTAAGAAACCCGAGCCACTAGATCGGGCATACCGTCGTCACCGTCCCTCTCCTGTTTCAACTGGTACCCTAGTTGGATCTGCCTTGTTCCCCTACCCTAGTGGACTCAGTTGAAGCAATGGAGCCCTTAGGGTGTTTTCGAGCCTCACCGACGAAGGTCGGCCATGGCGCCGCTGACTAGAAGCAGCACGCCGGTGACCTCACCTCCCCAACCGTCCACCACCGGCGTACCATCTTCGACCAATCCTACTTCGCCACATCATCCTATGACTGGGTCAGCGTCGACAGCCACCACACTTTTGCAAAAGAGACCCTAGTGTTTTGCAAAATTAACCCGCCGTCCACCTCAGTTCAGGACTAATTCTAACCATGCCCCTGCTTTTTGTGTTTTGGCCCCTGTATTTTTCCAAAAATGAGGCCAGGTCCATTAGGCATTTTAAATTCGATTTTTAATTATTTTTAATACGAAATTGATTCCAAATATTTATAGATTTGCCCCTGATCTTATTTTATGCGTAGTTTCTCCGTTTTAACTCCGATTTGACCCGTTCAACTTGCGTTAGGTTCATAATTTCATAATCTACATGTTTATACTACTATTAGATATGTTTTCAGCTTTTAAAATTCGAGGTTAAGTTTAATCCATTATTTTATTGAAGGAAATCTTGTTTAAATCATATCTTCTACGTTTTAGCTCTGATTTGACCTGTTCAAGTTGCGCTAGATTCATTACAATGATATCTACACGTTAGTAATAATGTTTATTATGTCACTATTACTAGAATTTTATGGTTTAAACTCTAATTTGAATAATAATTATACAACTGGATTTTATAAATAAAATATGATTTGTTTTACTTTAGTTTTATAATTCAAATCTAAATTTGATTTAATTCAATTTATATAAGCTTTTATATAGTTAAAACACATGAAGCTTATAATTTTATATTTTCTCTTATGAGTAGATCTTTCGGTAGCCGTTTCTTTCAAACCGTAGCTTCGCTTAGCGTGCCTCTTGCGATTGTGTGTTTGTAGCGATGCGTGGAATCGTATTTCAAACTCTTTTACTTATTTTTCTATGATTGGTGTATTGTTCTAATGTAGATGTAATTGTATGCTATGCATGTATGTGTATGGATGTCTGTGTGGTGTTCTACGATTACGTCCGGTCGGTGAGATATATGTGTTGATCAAGAAGAAGAAGAATGTTGAAGATTAAAGCTTACCGAAGGTGTTTAAGGAAAGTATAGCATGGGATCTTTCTTGTTGTCCTATACACCATTAATCACTTATCATACTACATGTGTCTACCTTGATTACCAGTAAGGATTTCCTAGTACTTTGTGCCCTATGCCTTGATACCCATGGGGTATTACATTGGGTAGCTTTGCTAGTGCTCAACTGGAACCATGATATTGTAACTTGACTAATGGAATATGCAATAAACACTAAAAGATGCTTTTTAGCAACATGGAATAAGGGGGCTAGAGCATTGGGCTTTTTTTATGGTGCTCTAGATTCCTCTCCCTAAGGACTTATCTGTAAGTGATCATCCAGGACTTATAGTATAGCTATGAGGGCTACATGGCTCTGGCTTTAGCTCAGTATGAGGACCTTTTCTAGCTTATTAGTGGTTACCTTTATTGGTGTAAGAATGGCTTGATGAATCGGGTATAGTGCGGCCTCTGTCCCCTTATGTATAGGCTACGTGTCATTGTGCCATCGGGAAGAGGGGCTCTACATCTATTTGCCGAGTGAATCTAATGGCCCTAACTTATTAGATGAACATTTGAAAGGCTTCATAGTGAACCCTGCCGACCTTCCTTGCTAGTGGGTAAAGAGGCTGATCACCTCAGGTGAAAGGGTAAATCATGACTCACAATGAAAGTGTACAACCTTTGTAGAGTGTAAAACTGGCATACCAGCCATGCTCATGGTCACGAGCGGCCTTGAAACCCTTACGGAATAGATGATGAACACTAATGATATTGATGATAAAGATGCTCACTAATGATTACTATTTATGCTATTCATTATTCATGTTTACCTGATCATGTGTTTATATGGGCTTGTGAATAAACTTGTTGCCACCCAATTGCTAAAAGATGACTCATTAAAAGCTAATCGCAGTTAAACCAGTGTTAGCCTTTGGAGCCTCATGAACCCCATGTTATATTTGTTGAGTATGACATGTACTTATGCTTGCTTTACTTTTCAAATATTTGGATAAAAATCCTAGATGGGTACCAGATTGCTAGAGATTGGAGGAATTAGGCTTGCGATCAACCAGTTAGTTATCCTTGTGGAATTGAAGTCTTTACCTGAAGATCGGAGTTGTCTTTCTGCTGTCTACTGTCTAAGGTTATATCCTTTATACTAAGTGCATTATAAATTGAGCATTGTCTTTCGATATTACCCTTATTTGTAGCTATATATGAGATTTGACTTCCTAGGCTCACATATGGTGTGTATTTGGTTTTGTTCTTAAAACCAGGTGCTTCAAAAAGTTGGAGTTTACATCTTGGAGAAGGACATACAAGATGTTGGAATCAATTTGACCATGTTTTGACCAAGTAATTCGAGCTCAAGCATAGCAAGGCTTAATCCTCGATTAGTCGCTGACACTGTCAACTTCGGGCTTAATTAGGTGCTAATAGAGAGCTCTAATGGCCAGGCACAAGTTTTGCATATCATTAGGTGGGCTGCAACTTTGTTTTCAGTCCAAGGTCCAAATCGGTCCGTAGCTGGCCTAAAAACGGCGCCCACCTTACCCACATCGCTACCCGCCACGTACTTGGTAAAATGCCCCAATGGGCGATGCTTGTCCGATACGTGGTGTCCATGCTTGAGCACGCCTGCACCTCCTTGCCATGTGCCCCTGCTCTCTCCTCGCGCGATGGGATGCCAAGCCACTCTTAGATGCTTCCCACTCCTCCCTCTACGCTCTCCCTAGCCAAAGCGCGGACGCCGAGCAGCACCATGGATGGGCCAGCTAAGCTCCTTGCCTCCATGTGGTTCCACTCCTCCAACGCCCCTTCGTCCAAGCTAACCACTCCACTAGATCCACCTCACCTCACCGCACCTTGTCCGCCCCTTTCTCCTGGTCCTGCGGCCGCCGAAGTGCTGCTGTCGGTGTAGTTGCGACCGTCGGGCCGTCGACTCCCATGGTCAAGCCATCATGGGCAACTACGGCCGAGCCTCGCCCCCCAGCCAGTGTGCAGGAGCCCCTGGATGGATGCACGGCCTTGAGCTCACCGTCTTCGACCACCCCCGCTGCCGAAATCAGCGCCAACACCACCCTCCCCTGCTCTGCTTCCATCAAGAGGAGGAAGAAGGGGCGCTCAAATAGAAGAGAAGGTAGGGGGTGATGTGAAAAGTCACAGACTCATATGAATAGTGTTATTCGGACTTGTTTGCTTGGTTTAATTAAAGTTTCTTGCAGGGGCCTAGGTGCAAATGTAGTTTTCCTTTTCCATTTCTTTTATGCATTAATTGGTTTAATTTTTGAAAATCGATATCTCATGCTAGGGAGCTCCAAAAATAGTGAAACTAATTTTGTTAGCTTTGTTATGAAATTCTCTACATGATAGATCTATAAAATGTACTGCTTCATGCATGTTTATGTGCTGTGTAAAATATTCTTTAAAGATGCTTTTAGAAATGCTTTTAAGTTGGTTAGATGCATATCTTGAATTATAGAAGTCCAAAATTTATGATTCTAGTTGTGTTAGTCTTGTGATGACACTCTCTAGCTATGAAAAATATTAAACATGCTAGTTGTGTACTATTTTTATCATGTTTTGATTGAATCTTATTAAATGGGCAATTTTAGCTTGCTTTGCTTGTTATTCTCATATCTCAAATTGTGGTGCATTATTGCTGTAAAATTTTAATGGTAGGCTACATATTCTATGTGTGTACTGTGGTAAAAAATTCATGGGCATTGGATGTAGTATGATGGAGTTATTGATTTAACTTGCCTAGAGCTTGATAAATGGTTTATAAATAATTGGTATATGCAAAAAATATGAAATGTGGTTCCTTTGCCTTTGCATGATGATGTTGTGACCTAAGAACACTTAATATGGCCATGTGCTTGCAGAAAATATTGAATTTCATATTTATCTTGCTCTCACATGATTTCTTACAATAGCAATTTGTCCTTTTTGTAGTAATTAAATTATAAAACCTGTGCATGTGAAATTTGTGCAGTAATCATGTTTGGTCACCATCTTCCTCTCATAAAAATCTCAGCCCCAAACTAGTTGTTCTCATATGGCACTAAAAATAGCATATATATTGCATTATATACATAGAGGATGAAAGTTTGCTAATAGATCTATGTAGTTATTGTCCTATGATGCTTCTCATAGCTATTAGTATGTTCTTTGATTGTTTTAATATGGTCACAAGCTGTTTAGAGTAGCATGTATGTCAAGAACATGTTAGTTTGTAGCAACTAAATAAGAGATGAATGTGGTATGCCTCAGTTGTCTAGACTTCAGGTATAGTTTTGGTTGTGTAATTAGTTTCGTGATGCAAATGATATTTTCTGTGAATATGGTGAATACCAAAGTTGTAGGTGACTTCATAATCTAGCTTGTGTTAAATTTTCATGATGAGAGACTTGATAATTTAGGAGCTATAGATTTTATAATTTCCCTGTTAGGTTTTGCATGCTCTCTGTATAGATTTAAATGATTGTGTTGTTTCACTTAGTTAAGCTTTGAATCATGTCTTGGAGATAATATAAGAAGTGTAGTGATTTTCATGATATTTCTGAATTGTTAAAGATCACCCCTTTTTGTGGTCTAAATCTCCAGTTATGAGCTTGTGAAGTGGAGTGACAGATTCTGTCCTAATCTGGACAGAGATGTCTTCCTTGTGATGTTTGACCTGGTTAACTTTGGAATTAGCTTGTGATGTTTATAACAAATTTGTGCATGGTTTGCTAAGATTTCTAAAAAGTCTAGAACCACCTTGTTGTGAAAGCTAGAAGTCAACTTATTGTTGTCTGAAGTTGCATGTCAGATTCTATCCATGTTTTGGATAGAATTATTGCTTTGTGTGTTTAAGGCCAAATAACTGTTGAATCACCTAAAGATGATAATAAGAAAGTTGTAGATAACTTAATAAGCTTTATATAAAGTTAAGTATCATGCTTGTTGGATGAATATAACTTGAGATATGTATTTCTAAATTTAATATCAGTTTTTTGTCCTTAGTTGTATAAGCTCTGCTTCATGATGCATTGTGATCTTGTTATTCGTTGAATCAGCTTTTGGTGTTAATAACAAAGTTTTAGATAATTTCATTAGCTTTCCATATAGTCTTGAATTATACTTTTTGCATGCCTAGAACTCTAGGTATGATTAAAACAAGTGACTGTAGTGCTACTGTTTAGAATCGGTGTTTGTACCTAAAATTGTTTGCTTCACCTTGGTTTGCTTTGTGTGTTGCTAAGTGTGGCTCGTGCCTTTGATGGTGTTAAGTTAATATACCTAAAACCTTGTGAAACTTGTGTCATGCTTGGTGCTACCTTCCTTGCTTTCCTAGCATGATAGGTTGTGGGATGTTTAATTAAGTAACGTGGAGTGCTTATATATGTTCGGTGTAACCTTGTACTCATCTTGAATACTTTTATGTCAAGCATCTCATATTGCCATTCTTCGCATTCATGCACTTGCATTGTTGCATCTCATCTAGGTACGCTAGATGCACCATGTGAAGGACGTGATGATGGAGTCGAACCAGAAGACGGTGTTGGTGGATCTATCCCAAAGATGGAAGGACTAAGCTAGTGCTAGGACTAGAGATGTCACCAAGACGGTGCGAGCTAATGGAACTGACTTGTGTCAGATCCCAGGCAAGACTCAGAGCATTCTAAGCCTCCCGTGTTTTTACAAATATCACCTGTGTCCTTTATGTTTGATGCATTAGGTTATAAGAGTTGGCTGGTAACACTTGATGCATAGAACTATCTTGTCTAGAAATATACCTTGAACCCTATATAGGTCTAGGATCAAATAGATGCTTAGCCATGCTTAGACTGGTAGAAGTCGGGTGATTTCTTATCACCTGCGAGATATAGGTGGATACCGAAGCACGGTTGACTATATTTGCTATCGTGGAGCAGAACCATGGGGTAATGTAACTAGAGTCCGGGCAGAGTCTATGTGTAGGTTGGCTCTTGTGATTCTGTCTGTGTCGATTAAGGACCATACTATTGTTGGCACTTCTACCGAGATTGAACGCATGCCTCTCACTTAGCTGACTGGATAACTTGTTCCGACCGCAAAGCCGAGTAGCTCAACTTAGGCTGGGCCCCGTTCTGTAAAAGTGCGCACTCTGGATGGTAGTAAGGATGTGCGGGGAGCTAAACGTTAGCCCAAGGGTAGGCCAGACCTTAACGTCCTGGTAGCTGGTCGTCCCTAATTGTGCGGCGCTAATTGAACCCACGAAATGTGGACCTGAGTTGCACCAAAGGCGATCTAAGACTACCTTGGTGTAGGTATGTTTAGGTTTGTGTTAGGAATAAATTCCCAGCTGATTGAAATCAATTCGAATCGCCGTCTCTCCCAGATAGTGAGAAACTCGACTAGCTCTAGCATCATAGTAATTAGATTATGGAATATGATGGTTCTGATGAATATGAAAATCTTACACTGGCTATGGTTACTATTGTTATGCAATTAAATGCTATACCACATGTTTGGCATAGGTTCGTTGCTAATATAGAGATGAATAGCTATAATTAACTTGATGACTGAATTATAAAATGTATAGTTGAATTAGTGGCTTTTTATGCAAAATGTTGTCAAGCTAGCTCCACTTATAAAGCCTTGCATAATCCTTGGAGTCACTTTATTTCTAGTTTGTGATGGGTAAGTCTAGCTGAGTACATTCGAGTACTCAGGGTTTATTCCACCATGTTGTAGGTGAAGTTCTCGGCTTGTTGAAGATGGTGGCTAACCTTCGGTGGGCTCGGTGACTCTATATTTATTTCTCATCTATATGCTTTTATCAGAGGATGTCACTTATGCTAGCAATGTATTTGTAACTTATATCAATATAATCATTTGAAAGCTATGTTATTTTCCCTTAACCAATTTTGAAACCCAAACTTGTACTATTATTTGTGAACCCATTTGTAATATTATTTCTACCGCAACTCTGTGTATGTGATGTGTATTTGCTTAATTATGCGATCTTGGTTATGATGTTGATTTGCCTAGGTCCTTCATGACACTCGGCGGACTACCGGGTTTATATAAGTGAAAGTATGCGCGTGTCAACTGGCGGGCGTTGACGCCATGGCTGTGCTGCATACGACTGCTAGCTCGGAGGTGGACAACAGAGCTGACGGGCAGGGCTCATCCATCAGCGGGAGGGAGAGGGAGAGTGAGGGGGAGGCGAGCTGGGCTAGATGCTAGGCCGTGGGCACTGCAGCACTGCTAGGCCGACTTGCGTGGGAGGAGGGGAGAAGGGAAGGGAGGCAGTGGGCTACTGCGGGCTGAAAGGAGGGAGGGGGAGGAAATGAGCCCAAGTGTCTTTTCCTATTCCTATATGCATATGTTTAAATGATTTCAAATTTGAATTTGAATG
This sequence comes from Miscanthus floridulus, assembly GCF_019320115.1. NCBI lineage: Eukaryota > Viridiplantae > Streptophyta > Magnoliopsida > Poales > Poaceae > Miscanthus > Miscanthus floridulus. The sequence continues at coordinate 14,202,734 of NC_089590.1, forward strand.
CATGGATGTGTAAAAGGGTGCCACCATAAGTTCAACAAGCCAAGCAAACATTCACACACATAAAATTTTATGTTCTTGTGTTATTTTATTTGTAAAAATTGTTTAGGTTGGCTATATATATTATTTCCTACGCAAATTTTAAAAAGTTCAAATTTTTAGTGATTTTAAAACTAACTCAAATTTTTAGGGTGTTACAAACCTACCCCCTTAAAAAGAATCTCATCCTCAAGATTTGAGCTGATCCTCGAATAGATAGGGAAATTCCTTTTTAAGATCATCTTCTCTTTCCCATGTGGCTTCTGCCTCTGTATGGTTACTCCATTGTATTCAACATAACCTCACTGCTATCCTTCTGGTTTGTCGGGTGACTGTATCCAATATATTAACTGGCCTTTCATGATACTGTAAATCTATCTATAAGTCCATGGTTTCCATAGGCACTTGCTCTTCTGGTACCCTGAGACATTTTTTTATCTGTGATACATGAAATACATCATGTATATCTGACATCTCTGGGGGTAACTCTAAATGGTAAGCTACTGCTCCAATCTTTTCAATGATTTGGTAGGGTCCAATATACCGCGGGGATAACTTCCCTCTAACTTGAAATCTTTGAGTACCCCTGATTGATGATACTTTCAAGTAGACGAAATCTCTGAGTTGGAGTTCTAACGGTCTTCTCTGAGTGTCTGCATAGCTCTTTTGTCTACTTTGGGCTGCCTTTAAATTCTCCCAAACCTTGGACACTTGTTCTTTAGTTTCCTTGATCATGTCAGGGCCAAACAGGCTTCTTTCTCCAACTTCAGACCACATTAATGGGTTTGACATTTTCTTCCATATAAGGCTTCAAATGGTGACATCTTTAGGCTGACTTGATAACTGTTGTTGTAAGAGAATTATGCGAACGATATGCTCTTTTCCCAGTCTTTTTCATAGGTCAATACGCAAGCTCGTAACATGTCTTCCAATATCTGGTTCACTCTTTCCGTCTGTCCATCGGTCTACGGGTGGTAGGTAGAGCTATAATCTAGTCATGTTCCTAAGGCTTTATGCAAGCTTTTCCAAAATCAGGCAGTGAACTAAGTTCCTCTATCTAAGACTATTCGACTTGGTACCCCGTGTAATCTACGAATGTTGTCAATGTAGAGTTGTGCTAGCTTGTTACCCTTGTAGTCAATCTTTACTAGAATAAAATGTGCTACTTTCATCAGTCGGTCTACTATAACCCATATGGAGTCATGTCCATTCGGTGTCTTGGGTAGTCCTACTATGAAATCCATGCTGATTTCATCCCATTTCCGTACTAGAATATGCAATGGTTGTAGTAGTCCTGCTGGTCGTTGATGTTCTACCTTGACTCTTCTACAAGTATCGCATTGGGCAACATATTCTGCGATATCTCCTTTCATTCCAGTCCACTCGTATTTTTGTCTGAGGTCCATATGCATCTTGGTTTATCCTGGGTGAATAGAGTAGGCTGAATGGTGTGCTTCATCCAATATTAATATTAGGAGTGCTTCATCCTTTGGTACACATATCCGGTCCTCGCACCATAACTTCCCTTGCTTGTCAACTAGGAATCCTAGAAGTTCCTTCCTACTACTTTTCTCCTTGAACTATTGTATTTCTTCATCCTTGTCTTGGGCTTGCTTTATCCGATCTTCCAACGTTGACCGTACTTATAGCATGTTTAGGGTGCCTTGCGGTATGACTTGCAAATTCAGTTGACGAACTTCCTGTGCCAGCTCTGGTCTTCAGTTTAAGGTGGTCATGTAGTGATAATATGCTTTTTTGTTCAATGCATCTGCTACTACATTGGCTTTTCCTGGGTGATACTGTACACTTAGATCATAATCCTTGATAAGTTCCAACCATCTTCTTTGTCATAGGTTCAAATCAGGCTGAGTGAAAATATACTTCAAACTTTTGTGGTCTGTGAATATCTCTCATTTGTTTCCAATGAGATAGTGTCTCCATATCTTCAATGCATGTACTATGGCTGCTAGCTCCAGATCATGTGTTGGAAAAATTTCTTCATGTTTCTTTAGTTGTCGAGAGGCGTAGGCAACTACTTTATCATCCTACATCAGGACACATCCTAGTCCTTGTCATGATGCATCACAATATACTACAAAGCTTCTGTGTATATCTGGTAGTGTGAGTATTGGGGCTGTGGTTAACCGGGTCTTCAACTTTGGAAAACTCTTCTTACATGCTTCTGTCCACTTGAATTCTTTTCCTTGCCATGTTAGGGTTGTCATGGGTCTTGCGATCTTCATAAATCCTTCAATAAATCTTCGGTAGTATCCTGTTAGTCTGAGCAAACTGTGAACTTCTATCACATTGGTTGGCTGCTTCCATTCTAATACGGCCTTAACTTTCTCTAGATCTACTTTTACTCCTTCTGCGGTGATAATGTGTCCTAGGAAGGCGACTTCTTGTAGCAAACACTCACATTTACTGAACTTGGCATACAACTCATGTGCTCGTAGCTTGTTCAAAATTGCTCTCAAATGTTGTTCATGTTATTCGGCACTTCTTGAATAGATGAGAATGTCGTTGATGAATACTACTACAAACTTATCTAGTTCTTCCATGAACACCTTGTTCATCAGGTTCATGAAATATGCTGGGGCATTGGTTAGTCCAAACGGCATCATGGTGAACTCATACTATCCATAGTGGGTCACAAATGCGATCTTCGATATATCGCTGAGCCGAATCTTCAATTGATAGTATCCTGATCTCAGATCTATCTTGGAGAAATACTTGGCATCCTTTAACTGGTCAAATAGGTCATCTATTCTGGGTAATGGGTACTTGTTCTTGATGGTGACTTCGTTGAGTGATCGGTAGTCAATACACATCCTGAGACTACCACCTTTCTTCTTCACGAACAAAACTTGTGATCCCCAAGGGGATGAGCTTGGTTGGATATATCCTTTCTCTTGTAACTCTCATAACTGCTTCTTCAATTCCTCTAACTCATTGGTTGCCATCCGATAGGGTCTCTTGGCAATGTGTGCAGTTCTAGGGACTAGGTCAATTATAAACTCCAAATCTCTGTCTGGTGGCATTCCCGGTAACTCTTCAGGGAACACAACGGCGTATTCACATACGACTTATACTTCTTCAATGCTTGCTGCTTGCATACTACAAACCATTGGTTTTACTTTGGGGGCTTGTGGGTGACATTCTACCTTTAATCCTTTGTGATTTATAAAGGTTACTGTTCTGTCGCTACAAGATATATTGCCATGGTGTTTCCTTAACCAATCCATTCCTAATATTATATCCAAATCTTCTATCTTCAATACTACTAGGTCGGCTTGAAATTCTACTCCATCTATCATTATCTTCAGTCGAGGGCACTTGTGGGTGCATTTGAGGACAACTCCAGGGGTTCGAATTAATAAAGCGGTGGGAAGTAACATGGTTCTTAAACTATTTCTAAGCGCAAAACAAGTAGAAACAAATGAATGCGATGCATTGGAATCAAACAACATGGTTGCAAGAGTGGAGTTTACTAGAAACTCACCGTACACGACATCAGGTGCTGCCTGTACTTCCTCTGCATTAACATGGTTCACATGGCCTTGCCCAAAATTTAGGGAATTCCTTCTAGGTGGTCCAGAGTTTTGAGGCACTGAGCGTCCAGTTCCTGAGGCGGCTGTCTTTTTGCTGGCTATAGACTGAGCAAGGGCAGAGTTTCCTATTTTAAGGGGGCATTGGGCTACATGGTGTCCTAGTTGTCGGCATCCAATATAGGTCTCCATTGTAATATTATTGGTACTCTTGGGCTGATTGTTGCTGTTGTTGCTATTGCTGTTGTTGTTCTTGTAGTTGGATATGGCTTGTGAAGTTTCGATGAAATACATCTGGTAGTCTACCGAGGGGTATGCCCACAGTAGTAGATGAATCAGTGGAGATACGCGTGAGAGAACCGGATCATGGCACAGAACGTAAGAAACAATGATTAGATAGGTTCTTGTCTTTAGCTTAACATAATACTCTATGTCCTATGTCTTCGTGGATTGTATTATGAGAGATGATATGAAAATGAGGGGGGGTCCCTACCCACCTTATATGGCTCGGTGGGTAGGGTTAAAGATTAGTTGTTTCTGTCCTGATTGGTTTTACAAGATAGAAAGTTATAGATATTACGAGATCTAGCATATCCGAGTAGGTTTCCTAGATCACCGAAGATCTTCATGTAGTCTTGGAAGGCACGCCGACCTATGTCGTGCCTCGCATGGCGTCATCCCATAGGCTGGACCTCCACTAGTGGCGTGGCCCATGCACAGTCTTGTGGGCTGGACCTCCCCTAGCAGCTCAGCCCATGTACAACCCTGCTAGTATTGGGGGTTATACCCCCACAGCTAGTCCCCAAGCACCTTGCATCCATTGAGCAACACCGTCTTGAACTTGTCCGAGCTATTGAGCATGCATTTGAGCTGCTGAACATGCCATTTGAGCTATTTGAACATGCGTCCGAGCTATTTGAGCATGCGTCCGAGTTGTTCATCTGGTTGCTGGAGCTGAGTACACTCAAAGCTAGGGTTTGTCAGAAGGATGTAAGGAGCTCAAGTAAAAAAATTTCAAAGTCTCCATCTTAGGTGAAGTGTGCCCACTTAGGTTCTGGGCATCGAAGTTGGTCCCATGGCATCCTTGACTTAGTTAGCGTGGAAGAACTTAGCCGCTTTGAAGAGATCTAAGTCAAAGAAATAAGCACATTCACCGCAATGTGAAGTGTGCCCACTTAGTCCCCAAGCTTGGCACTAGGTGAAGTAGTTTCGTGGTGCCTGGGTCCAAAGTAGAGTCTTCAAGTGCTGAACCAGTTCCCAGCTTAGCTGAGAAAAATAGTACAGTCATTGCTAGATGACGTGTACACACGTAGTCCTCGAGCCTGCTGGAAGATTACAAAGAAATCTTGCAATAGGGTCAGAGAAAGAAAATATCACATCATAGCAATGCTCAGGGTTGAATATCAACCCGCGTTTGACATGGTTTGATGCAGCGGCACAGCGGCATGTGGAGACGTCAGGAGAGAATGCGGCGTGGTGGGTTAGGGGTCGAACCATTATAAGAGCGCCGTGACCCCGACGCACATTCCCCACTTGCTCTCCACCACTTCATCTTCTTCCTCGCGCCCACATCGCTTCGCCTAGCAACTACTTCGCCACTAGAGCAACCGCAAGCATGCAGCCTCCTCTAGGCAGCGGAGCTATTAGATGGCACCCAAAAGAAACCACAATAGTTCGAGTAGAGCATCACATGAGCTCAATCACGCCAAGGAATGGGTGGGGTCCATTAGCAATGAGGTGGCGCTCAATCGATTGGTGGAGGACGGTGTGCTGCTCGATAGGGTAATGGCAGGATGGCGTCTGGCTCGCGGTGAGAGCTTTTCAACTCCTCGTGGTGATGAATTAGTAGTTTTTGAAGATTATTTCTATCGTGGATTTGGTGTTCCAATCCATCCGTTCCTCCATGGATTGATTGACTATTACAACATTAGTCTTTGCAATCTAGGCCTGAATTCCATCCTTCATGTCTATGTCTTCATCCATTTCTACGAGGCTTATCTTGGCATTCTTTCGCATTTTGATCTCTTCCACCACTTCTTCTGTTTGAAAGCCCAGGGGGGATCTAGATCTAGGATCATAGGTAGCACGTACTTGCAGCTTCAGGATGGGATGGTTGGCCAATACATCGCCACCCCGTTGAACACAAATGTGAAGTATTGGGTGCAGCAATGGTTCTACATGCCACAGGGGAAACTATGTGGCATGCGACATTGATCAGATTCCCATGAGCAACGCCAAGTGCTCGGAGGGACCCGATGCCAATGGGATGGAGCAAGTGATGGAGCTGTTGGCACTGATTGACCGGAGAAGGGTGGATGGGGTCATAGTAGCAACAAACTTTAGTTTTTGGTGATGCCAGCCTTGTAAGGAGAGAGCACATCCTGGATATGAATTTTGGGGAGATACTAAAGGGACCCGTGTGGTGCCCAAGCTGATTAACCGGGACAAAGTCATGCGGCGAATTGGAGTGTTGTTTAAACTTGCGAGGAGTCGTAGGTTTGATGATTAGTAGAGGGCCTTTAGTGTAGGGACCCTCCCACCATGGGTAAGTGTCTTTTTTTATTTTTGCTTGATCCCTTATCTGTTGCAATATATTCATTCATTTTCCTAAAGATTCATGGGTAGGATCAGGCGGTATACTTCTTGGTGGTGCCATCAGCTGACTGGCCGAGGGGTGTTGATGCCCGGCCAAGCAGTCCTTAGCATCGAACCAGCTCGGAGGCTAGTAGGGACAGATCGGCCGACCTTGATGACGGAGATGAAGACAAGCAGATGCCGTATGTTCACGAGATGCTCTAGGGGAAGCGGCCAGCTAGTGAGGAGCCATCCCCGAAAAGAAAAAAAATAGCTAGATCATCTCGCCATGAGTAGAGCCAGTAATCATTGGAGCTTCCACCCAGCCTTGAAGATGATAGGTGGTGCTGTCGAGCTCATCGGACGACGATGGACAAGCGACGCCTCCTTCACCGAGGGCCATGATGCCCCCACCGTCTACACCGGCTTGGGCAGAGATGCTCAAGAGGTGGCTGATACGGGAGGCTGCAACAACAATGCCTGATAGCACGTGGGCAGCACTAGTAGTAGTAGCTTGGGTGGCGCCTTCAACGATAGCCCAGACGGCTACCGCAGTCCCCGAGACCACACGAATGACTCTAGTGGCAGCAGCGCATGCGACCACCACAGACCCCAAGACCACGTGAGTGATTTTGGTGGCGGCAGTGGAGGAGCCAGGCGGTTTGGCTACTGGGTAGACTAGTTCTAGGTGGGGATGTAGGTTCCAAGTTGTGCAATGGGAGTCCCAGTTATAAGTGCCTTATTTATTTGCGGTATTTCTTTGGCACGGTGGTTTGCTTCTTGACGAATTTTTGCTTGTTGTAGTCCGAAGTCGACGTTTCTGGAAAGAAGAAAGCAGGAACTCAAAGCTTCTAAGATTGTATTATCAAGGAATCAATCAGATGTGAATTGATATCAGCTAGTTTTGATGTAGTGTCGGAATCAGCTATTTTATAGATGACATCAGCAGACAACGTCAATGGACTATGCATGGATGGCGTCGGGGAAAAATATGTCAAACTCTATAAAAAGGAAAAGATTAGAGTCCAAGTTATTGTTTACACCAAAATTTGGGAAGAAGAATTGTAGGAACTCAATAGCTCCCAAGATCATGTCATCAAGGAATCGATTGCATGAAGGTCAGTATCAGCTGATTCGAATGTGGCACTAGAATCAGCTCTCTTCAGATAACACTAGCAGATAACGATAAAAGCTACGGTTGGCGTCAGGAAAACATGTTGGACTCTACAAAAAGGAAAAGATTAGGGTCCAAGTTATCTTAAATTAGGAACATTTTCTCTCATGCCAAAGATTGCGATGAGTCGTGCTTAAGTAGGATTCATGCATAGGTTCCAGGTATAAATATTGGACCCTCGCTATTATAAAGGACACTCAATCAATCGAATACAAGTCATTTACTTTTTTTGGCTCCGGCCAACCCTTAGGAGTAGGAGTACAGTAGATCTCGATGAGTTCTTCAGCGAGCAGGGCTGCATTGGTCCGGTCGACCTCCGACTTGTCTGTAAGTACCGTCATGGCTTATACTTCTGTTCGTATGGCTGCATCGATCCGGTCGACCTCCACTACGACTCTAGTATAAGTTAGTTATCGACTCTTGTCTAGTTCAAGTACAGTTGCATCGATTCGGTCGACCTCCACTGCTCGAACTAGATTAAGGTCAAGTTATCAGCTCTACCTTAGAGTGGCAATCTTTGGTAGATTCATTAAGTTACCGATCTTACTGATGTTCTTATCATCGTTAGTTTGCAGCAACATCAACCTGCCCGATCGAGATCGATTTAGATCGGCTTCATATCCTTTGGGTCTGTCGTTTGCTTTGTCACAACAAGATACTTCTTACAATGAATGACGGGTTATGTCTTATCAGCTGTTCTATTTCGATCTTGGTCACGCATAGTACGTGATTAAGGCACGTATGATCTTGGAGAGGTTTGCTAGTTAGTTAAATCTAGCCTACGGTTCACTATTATGGCTATAACGATCCGGTCGATCCCCTTTGATAGCACTGTAGATTGGAGGATGCTAGTTAGTAGATCTATTCTCGATTAGGCATGACCTTACCTGTTTGCTATGCTTGCATCAGCTAAATAGCCGATCGCCCCTACGTTAACGCCTACAGTGCATTTACATGATTCTATTAAGCGTGAATAGATCTATTTAATTTAAAGGTTTGATTTGTTGTCTTTATCATGGCTGCATCAATCCGGTTGAACCCCACTATTAGAGATAGCTGGTTTGGTCTGATGAGTCCATAGGTTTATCCATGTGAAATAGTCAATTGTTCACACGCTGTAGTTCTCTTCACCTGAATCGGCTATTTTAGCCAATTCATCTGAGCCTTCACGTATAACATGTCCTTCGAAAAGCCTGTCAAAGTATGGATGTCTTTACAGATTCTTCGGTTTTAGTTTGTTAGTATCATCATAGCTGCCATCGATCCGATCGAACCTCACTGTTGATGGTAACAGATTAGATTCAGAGCGTTTGTAGACCCATTCGTATCAGATAGTCAATTTGTTTGCATGCTATATCCTTTCTCATTAGATTCATCGTCTCAACACTTTATACTGATAACACCTGTCTAGCTGATGATCTTATTTACATCTATGAGTACTATACCTGTCAATATGAAATTAATCGCTACCCATGAGCTCTACAGTCCATAACAGCCGATTTCTATCCGTATCGGCTATTTAGTCGCTCTTTCATGTCTGGCTGCTCCCGAAGTGGCACACTTGGAATTGTCTAGGCACAGGCCAGCATGTTTCCCCTTAAATTACTGATAAACTTTCTCTCCTTGTCAATTACAGGGCCAAATTGACTGGCACGCCTCAGGAGGAATACGCAGGATCGGTTATCCCTACGTTGAAGCCAAGTGGATCTCTAGCTCCATCCAGCAGATTCTTCCGGCTTGCTATGTGTTGACATATTTTCATGTCGACACACATTCTGGCACGCCCGTTGGGACCCCACAATCATCATGGCAGCCTACAACAACAACGACATCCTTATGGTACCTTATGAGGACCTACCTAATGAAGATAAAGATGTCATCAGCAAAGCTATAAAAGAATTTCAGAACAAGTGTTTGTTGTCCTACACCAAGACACGTGGCAATACAATTGTTCAGAAATATCCACTACCAAGAGTTCTGTTGAATGGGCAGACATATGCAGATGAAGCTAAAGACATGCGTTTCTTTGTGAAAGCTGTAAACAAATCTGTTCATGATGCCATATCGAACCATAATGAAGTTTTCTTGAACATGTTCCACAACACCATGAAAGAGGTGTTTCATGGGTTTCCAGTTGATCATGTTGGGCCAGCTTATTACAACATTCGACATCCGTCGACTCAGGGGACTAATTAAGCCGGTACTAGCCATCAAGAAGTGGCACCAGCTAGTAATGATGATGTCCAGGTAGTTTAGAGTTCATCTGAGCAAGTTCAAGGTGCTACTACAAATTAGATACAATATAATCCTAGATCATTAGTGTAGCATGTACAACAGCCGACGGGGCAAGGTCAGAACCAGATGGTTAATTTTGGCACATCAGGCCATATACCATCGTCGGTTCAAAAAATAGCGCCATTAATTTAAAGGATCCATAGAGATATAGATCCTAACATCTTTAAATAGAGACTTCAAGCAGTAAACCAGCAAAGGACCTAACAGATAGAGATTCCACAAGAATATCATTATGGCATGGATTCTGATACTCTTCACATGATTCCAAAATTAGGATACCAAGGTACCTGGAATTTTAATCCACAGATAGGTGAGCAGTTGTAGAGAAATCCAAATTCAAATGCTGATGAGTTGTTGCTGAGAGTGACCGAGATGATGAAGAATTAGTTCAGTTTGAAGCCAAAAGGGCAAACCTTCTCGTACAAATGCCCATATCCAGAATGGTATGATTTGGTCACTCTTCCTACAAATTATAGGCTCTCAGAGTTTGCTAAGTTCACTGGCCAAGACATCACAAGCACAATAGAACATGTCAGTCGATATCTTACACAGTTGGGCGAAGCATCCATTGAAGAGGCCCATCGAGTTCGTTTCTTCTCCTTGTCCCTATCAGGGCCAACCTTCACTTGGTTCTCATCACTGCCAGTTTACTTGATTGCTAATTAGGCTGACTTAGAGAAGAAGTTTCATACATATTTTTACACTAGGATAGGAGAAAAGAAGATTACCGATTTGACAACTATAAGGTAGAGAACTAATGAATCGAGCACCGAGTTTCTTCAAAGGTCCTGAGATACTCAAAATTTGTGCTTCTCATTAAACTTGGCTGATGATCAGCTAACTGCTTTGGCCATTCAAGGGATGGTGCCAACATGGAGAGAAAAGCTGCTTAGACAAGAATTTGATAACTTGGGTCAATTGGCTCAGCGAGTGGTAGCACTCAATAGCCAATTCTAGATATGCGCAGAGATACCTAATTCTAGAAAAGTACCACAATGGCTAAAGCCTAGAATCCATATTTAGTCGATGATTGCTATGAGGACGACGAAGAAGAAGAGGTTGCTGTGACCGAATGAAATTGGGGTAAGAAGACTGTAATGGTGCCAAATCCTTGGGGAAGAGGAATCGAAGAGAGCTATGACTTCAACATCACAAAATTAGACAAGCTCTTCGATTTCTTGCTCGAGAAGAGACAGATCAAGTTGCTCGATAACCATGTTATGTTGCCCCCTGATCAATTGAAAAACAAGAAGTTCTACAAATTTCACAACACCACCTCCCATTCTACTAATGAGTGCAGAGTTTTCCGGCAGTATATACAGAGGGCTAGTCAGCAAGGAAGGCTCAAATTTGATACGCCTCGGAAGATGAAAGTTGTTGATAATCCTTTCCTAGGAGATCAAAACATGGTCGATGCCAGGCTGCTCAAAGGAAAGACTAAGGTTCTGACATCAACCAGATCAAGAGAAACTAAAACAGTCGATCCCGAGATGCAAATATCGGCTAATGAATACAGAGAAATTAGAAGGCGTCATGACCAACAAAAGAGCTGATATGAGCAGGGGGAAACATCAAGGCCACGTGTTACATCTTGAATTTTGTTGAATGAATGGTAGCAGCAAAACGAAAAGGATTATCAGTGTTGGTTAGAAGAGCAAGAATACCAACGTCAATAGGAAAAAGAGAGGTACGAAAGAAAACAAGCCGAATCACATTGGAATTGTCCTTTCTTCAAACATTGCTGGAACGAAGGTTTAAAATTGTCTACCAGAAATAACTATCTAGAGTGCAGTAAACAATATTGGGAGTGTTCATGCTCAACCGCCGGTCTATCCATGCTCAAGATGCGTATCATCATAATAACATGGATCATCGCTTAAAAAATGGAAGTGTTCATGATCGGTTAGGAAAGCGAGTTGTCGATCAAAATTGGGCTGATCATGAAAAAGAGAGTAATGAAGAAGAATATGTTTGGCAGGAAGGCCAATGGTGTCCAGGAGGTCTGACAAGAAGCCAAAAAAGAAGAGTGCAATGGCTAAGGAATAGAGAACTAGAACAGGCTCAAGCATCTGGCAGACCTCAAGTATGGCGTGCTAAGCAAACAGCCGATAGAAGGCAACCATCGGCTAATATTCAAATAGCTTTTCTGTTGCCATCAGAATTCAGAGCTCCAGCGAATCAAGAAGTTTATTCAGATTTCAATGAATCAAAGTATGAAGAAATAGTTACCAAGTTGAGAGTTATACAGTAGGCTATATTCGATAAGCCAGTCAAGCATCAACACTTAAATTCTTTATATGTAAGAGGTTTTGTTGATGGGAGGCCAATGAATAAGATGTTGATGGATGAAGGTGCTTCTGTCAATCTTATGCGTTACACCACTTTTCATAAACTTGGCAAGGGACCTGGAGATTTGATTGAAACCAACATGATGCTTAAAGATTTTGGGGGTAATGCATCTAAGACCCAGGGGGCAATGAACGTTGAGCTAACAATTGGGAGTAAGACTCTGCTCACCCCATTCTTCATCATTAATGGAAAAGGGTCATATAGTTTACTCCTTGGTCGTGATTGGATTCATGCAAACTATTATGTGCCATCAACCATGCACCAATGTTTGATTCAATGGCATGGAGATGATGTCGAGCTGGTTTGCGCTGATGAATCTGTGAGTATCGCAACAACCGATCCAGTATTTTGGGAGCTAGTAGACTTTGAGTGCTTTTTTGGCAAGTTATGGGAAGGAGGCTTCATTAGAATCAATAATGAAAGCCAATAGCCAATCCAAGCAATCGGCTTTGAAAATTTGTTTTAATGGATAACCCAATAGATGGTATAGATGACAAACTAGGACATGGCTTCACATCGGCCGATGAATTAGAAGAGGTAGATATTGGTTCTAGAGATAGGCCTAGGCCAATGTATGTAAGTGCCAAGTTGGATCCTGAGTATAAGCAAGAGTTAGTCAATTTATTAAAGGAATTTAAAGACTTTTGCTTGGGAATACTATGAGATGCCTGATCTAGACCGATCGATTGTTGAACATCAATTGCTAATCAAACCTAGATATTGGCCATTTAAACAAGCTCTGAGGAGATTCAACCCAAACATACTTGATGATATCAAAAAGGAGACTAAAAGGTTACTGGAAGCAAAGTTTATCCGACCATGCCGATATGCAGAGTGGATATCGAATGTTGTTCCTGTGTATAAGAAGAATGGAAAGTTAAGAATTTGCATTGATTTTAGAGATCTAAACAAGGCCACACCCATAGATGGTTATCCGATGCCGATAGCCAACATGTTGGTAGACGCAATAGCCGGGCATAAGGTTATTAGCTTCATGGACGGTAATGCAGGATGTAACCAAATTTTCATGGCTGAGGAAGACATATCAAAGACATCTTTCAGATGCCCTAGCGCAATCGGTTTATTTGAATGGGTTGTGATGACTTTTGGTCTGAAGAATGCCAGTGCAACTTATCAGAGGGCAATGAATTATATTTTTCATAAGTTGATTGGCAGGATTGTTGAAATCTACATTGATGATGTGATGATAAAATCCAAGGGGTACACGGAACATCTAGCTGATTTGTGGGAGACTCTAGAATGCACAAGAAACATGGTCTAAAGATGAATCCTAATAAGTGTGCCTTTGGAGTATCAGCTGGACAATTCTTGAGTTTCATGGTCCATGAGAGAGGAATCAAAGTTGGTCATAAAAGCATAAAAGCATAAAAGCAATTGATGAGGCAGTGCCTCTGACTACTAAAATAGAGTTACAATCTTTGCTTGGTAAAATTAATTTTATCAGGAGGTTTATTTCAAATTTGTCGGAGAGAGTTCTGCCATTTTCTCCCTTGTTGAAGCTGAAAAATGATCAAGAATTTAAATGGGGTGATGTACAACAAAAGGCGTTTGAGGAGATAAAAGAATATATGAAATGTTCACCCATGTTGGTCCCTCCTCAGCAAGGTAAGCCTTTTAAATTGTACGTATCGGCCGATGACCAGACAATTGGATCAACCCTGATGCAAGAGTTCAAAGGGAAAGAGCGAGTTGTTTTCTATCTCAGTAGGAGGCTTCTGGATCTAGAGACAAGATATTCTCCCATCGAGAAGTTATGCTTATGCATATATTTCTCTTGCACTAAATTATGACATTACTTGTTGTTGGCTGAGTGTACAGTTGTCTCCAAGACTGATGTGATCAGGCACATGCTATCAATGCTAATATTAAATGGAAGAATGGAAAAGTGGATTCTTGCATTGTCAGAATTTGACTTGAGGTACGAATCGGCTAAAGCAGTCAAAGGGCAAGTAATAGCCGATTTTGTCACCCAGCATCATAAGCCAATCGTTGGCTATGTGGAGCCGGTACCCTAGACATTGTTCTTTGATGGGTCATCATGCAAGCAAGGTGGTGGCATTGGTATTGTTATTATTTCACCTCGGGGGGCAAGTTTTGAGTTTGCTCTTCCAAATGAACCAATGATTACCAACAACCAAGCAGAATATGAGGCTATTCTTAAGAGCCTTCAACTTCTTCATGAAGTAAAGGCTGAGGCAATTGAAGTATTTAGAGATTCACAGTTAATTATTAATCAGTTGATTGGCCTATATGAGTGCAAGGAAGATACTCTGAGGGGATATTATGATGAGTGCCAAAGGTTGCTCAAGGAATTTCCTCATATCTCTTTTCAACATATTTCAAGAGCACAGAATCAAGAGGCCAATTGTTTAGCTCAAAGTGCGTAAGGTTATTGAGTGTTTCAAGAAGTCTTGAGTAGTGAAACCTCAAATAATGACTAGAGAGTTGAAATAGATGATTACCTTAGGAATCCATCACAGAAAGTTACTAAAAAGCTAAGGTATAAATCAACTAAGTATGTTTTATTGGATGATCAGCTATATTACAAAACAGTCGATGGGGTGTTGATCAAATGCTTAAATCAAGAGGAAGCTAAGGTGTTGATGGGCGAAGTGGATGAAGGGATATGTGGAGCTCATCAATCAGCTTATAAGATGAAATGGATTATTCACAGAACTGGATATTTTTGGCCTACAATATTGGGAGACTATTTTAAATATTATAAGGGGTGCTAGGACTGTCAACGTTTTGGTAATGTCTAGAAATCGCCTGCATCGGCTATGAATCCAATAATCAAACCATGGCCATTTCGAGGCTGGGGGATTGGTTTAATTGGCTAGATTTTTCTACCCTCAAGTAAAGGACATAAGTTCATATTGGTAGCAATGGATTACTTCACTAAGTGTGTTGAGGCAATTCCTTTGAAGATGGTAACCTCAAAGAACATGGTTGATTTTGTCAAGGAGCATATTGTGTATCATTTTGGGATTCCTCAAACTATCACTACCGATCAAGGGACAATGTTCACATTAGAAGAGTTCAGAGATTTTGCTGCCAGTATGAGAATTAAGCTACTAAGTTCTTCTCCTTACTATGCTCAGGCTAATGGCCAGGCAGAGGCGTCCAATTAGATTATGATTAAGCTGATCAAGAAAAAGTTTGAGGAGCAGCCAAGGAAGTGGCATTCAATGCTTAATGAGGCATTATGGGCATATAGGATGGCCTGTCATGGATTGATTAAAACATCACCTTATGAACTTGTGTATGGTCATAATGCAGTCCTTCCTTGGGAAATTCAAACTTTGATCGAGGCGTGTCACATTGAAAAATGATTTGTCAGCTAAAGTCTACAAGAATCTTATGATAGACGACTTAGAGGACTTGAGTTGCCATCGGCTGCGTGCTCTTGAGAATATTGAAGCCAATAAACTAAGGATTGCAAAATATTACAATAAAAAGGTCAAGGGCAAGCAATTTCTGAAAGAGACTTAGTCTAGAAAGTAAAATTGCCGATCGGGTTAAAGGACAATGAGTTCGGCAAATGGTTGCCTAATTGGGAAGGACCTTATCGGATTAAATGTTGTGCGCCTGGCAATGCTTATGTTCTAGAAACACTTGGAGGAGAAGAGTTTGGCAGAGCAATCAACGAAAAATGTCTAAAGAAATATTATCCTAGCGTTTGGATTAATAATTGACAGTCGATTAGTTTGATCATCGGTTCTAATAGCCGATACCAGAAGGGTGTCGCCTCTAATTCAAAAAATGAACTCAAAGGGGAAAAGCCGATACAATATGTATCGCCTATAAGAGCAAAGCAAACATGGACAAATTGATGCATGGAACATGAAGTACGAAGCAAAAGAAAAATCACTTAAGACGAAGAAATTGTTTGCTAATGTCACCTATTATGAGCTACAAGCCAGAAAACACTTTGTTTACTATATCATCGGCCTGGGAAGTAAGGGCTATAGAGTTGGCGGTGTCAAGGAAATCCTCGACTAGATGCTCATGATCCCTAGGGTGTGCCATGGCTAGAAAACCATGGGGAAGAAGCCAAAGCTCGTGGACAGAATGGGCTTGCGTAGCAGACGATGCCATGGTAGCACCATGATGAACGCCATGAAGAGCAACCTCCCTAACACGGTTTGGGATGTCATACAAGTGAACCACCAGAACGGCGCCTCTGGCATTGACGAATCCCGCCATGTACTCCACAGCTGATCGGAGGCTTTCTAGCTGAGCCGATAGAGGGATGATTAAGATCTTGAAGACAAAATTAAGAAGAGATAGAAAGTTGTGGTAGGCATCTCACCCATGATTCTGGCCTCGGCCTTGGCCAACCTATCCTCCACCAGGTCAGCCTCAGAAGGCGATCGGCATTGAACCATGGCCAGAGCCGATTATGCGAGGGAGAGGCAGTCAGCGAGATTCTAGCCAGCTCGATCAATGGAGGCGAGTAGATCATTGTTGTCGATCCACCTCCTCAGATAGCAGGGGAGCTAGCGGTGAGCTATTGATGAGGATGACCCCGAAGGCTGAGCAGAGTTGGCCCTATGCTCTAGGATGGTGGGGGCATCCTGAGTTGCACCCTCCTAATGATGAAGGCGCTGGCGTGATGATGCAGATTTGTTAAGGGCCTCCTCAGCAGACCTCTTGCTATTATCCATGATCTCAAACCTATGAGAAAGCAGAAATCACACCAAAGACATGAAAGGTTTGGGATGAAGTAGGTTGTTTTTCGATCCACAGCCGTGGCCCGTATATATAGCCTGGGAAGGTGAGAGGATAGACTTCGCCGGGGTTATGGAATTAAAGTCAGATATGGAAACAGATCAACACTCTAGAAATTCTGGGGACGAATCATGAAGAGATAATAGATTTGGACTTATTGCTTCCCATAATCACAAAATATCATGAGATGGATACGAAATGTTTACATTGACCAGCGATCAACCCACCAAGGCTTCTTTGGATTGAAGGGAGTCCGGATCCCCACAAGGCCGAAGGTCATCATGAACCAAGTCACATTGGCCCATTGATAAAATTGCATCAGGAGAAGGGGAAAGGCCGCTTGCTTAACAGATGCCCAACTAATTTCTCGGTGACTGGAAAACAATGGGAAAGAAAGCCGTGTACTAAAAAATGCCCATTTCTCGGTGGCTGGGAAACTGTGGGAATGAAATATGTGGTTTTCCCAATGGGCATTTGATGGAGCGAACAAGGGGAAGGTGTCCACACATTTTATCCCTTGCAAACACTAGAACAGCTCTACGATCATGGAGAGAAGACTCAGGTGATATCACAAGAATTCTTCTAACCATAGTAGCTGATCCTCTTGCTCGACAAGGCGCTAAGATGAGCGACACAATCACCCTATGCACAAGAATTCTTCTAACCACTCAAGATCTTCATAGCAAAGAATTAGACCATGGAGGGTCCGGTGGAGCCAGAGGCACTCAAGGAAGCAAGCAGAAGAGAAACATAACTGAGTTGTTGAATTGCTCTCACTAGAGTTGGATAAACATTTTATAGTCGGCCTAGAAAGATGGGTCTAAGAGCCCGTGAAGCAATGATGCTCTTGTAAAAGTTTTGAAGCATGGGCTCATAAGCTGGCAAAGACGGTGATAGACAGTGGACCCTAGATCAAGGTTCTCTACCCGTGACTATAGATCTATCAGGGGTACATACATGATAATTTTGGAATAAAATTACTTTTATCCCAAAATTGAGGGGCATGTGTTTACACCAAAATTTGGGAAGAAGAATTGCAGGAACTCAAAAGCTCCCAAGATCATGTCATCAAGGAATCGATTGAATGAAGGTCGGTATCAGTTGATTGGAATGCGACATGCGAATTGGCTCTCTTCAGATAACCCCAGCAGATAATGATAAAGCTATGGTTGGCGTCAGGAAAACATGTTGGACTCTACAAAAAGGGGAAGATTAGGGTTCAAGTTATCTTAAATTAGGAATGTTTTCTCTCATGATAAAGATTGTGATGAGTTGTGCTTAAGTAGGATTCATGCGTAGGTTCTGGGTATAAATATTGCACCCCGACTATTGTAAAGGACACACAATCAATCAAATACAAGTCATTTACTTTTTTCAGCTCCGGCCAACCCTTAGGAGTAGGAGTAGAGTAGATCTCGGTGAGTTCTTCAGCGAGCAAGGCTGCATCGGTTCAACTGACCTCTGGCTTGTCTATAAGTATCGTCATAGCTTATACTTCTATTCGTACGACTGCATCGATCCGGTCGACCTCCACTACGACTCTAGTATAAGCTAGTTATCGACTCTTGTCTAGTTCAAGTATGACTGCATCGATCCGGTCGATCACCATTGCTCGAACTAGATTAAGGTCAAGTTATTGGCTCTACCTAAGAGTGGCAATCTTTGGTAGATTCATTAAGTTACCGATCTTGCTGATGTTCTTATCATTGTTAGTTTGCAGCAACATCAACCTGCCCAGTCAAGATCGATTTAGATCGACTTCATATCCTTTGGGTCCATCGTTTGCTTTGTCACAACACAATACTTCTTACAATGAACGACGAGTTATGTCTTATTGGCTGTTCTATTTCAATCTTGGTCGTGCATAGTACGCGGTTAAGGCACGTATGATCTTGGAGAGGTTTACTGGTTAGTTAAATCTAGCCTACGGTTCACTATTATGGTTGTAATGATCCAGTGATCCCCACTGATAGCACTGTAGATTGAAGGATGCTAGTTTGCAGATCTGTTCTCGATTAGGCATGACCTTAACTATTTGCTATGCCTGCATCAGCTAAATAGTCGATCGCCCCTACGTTAAAGGCCTATAGTGCGTTTACATGATTCTATTAAGCGTGAATAGATCTGTTTACTTTAAAGGTTTGATTTGTTGTCTTTATCACGGCTGCATTGATCCGGTCAAACCCCACTATTAGAGATAGCAGGTTAGGTCTGATGAGTTCATAGGTTTATCCATGTGAAATAGTCAATTGTTTACACACTATAGTTCGCTGCACCTGAATCGGCTATTTTAGCCGATTCATCCGAGCCTTCACGTATAGCATGTCCTTCGGAAAGCCTGTCGAAGTATGGATGCCTTTATAGATTCTTTAGTCTTAGTTTGTTATTATCATCATAGCTGTCATCGATCCGGTTGAACCTCACTGTTGATGGTAACAGATTAGATTTAGAGCATTTGTAGACCCATTCATATCAGATAGTCGATTTGTTCACATGCTATATCCTTTCTCGTTAGATTCATCGGCTCAACGCTTTATACTGATAACACCTTTCTAGCTAATGATCTTATTTACATCTACAAGTAATGTACCTATCAATATGAAATTAATCGCTACCCATGAGCTCTATAGTCCGTAACAGCTGATTTATGTGTGTATCGGCTATTTAGTCACTCTTTCATGTCTGGCTGCTCCTGAAGTGGCACACTTGGAACTGTCTAGGCATAGACCGGCATGTTCCCCCTTAAATTACTGATAAACTTTCTCTTCTTTTCAATTGCAGGGTCAAATTGACTGGCACACCTGTGGAGGATTACACAAGATCGGTTATCCCTACGTTGAAGCCAAGTGGATCTCTAGCTCCATCCAGCAGATCCTTCCGGCTTGCTGTGTGTTGATACATTTTTGTGCCAACAGTTATTTTTAAGTTAGGAATGTTTTCTTTTGTTCCAAGAATTGTAATGAGTTGTATTTGAGTATGATTCATGTTTAGATTCTGGGTATAAATATTGGACCCCGGTTATTGTAAAGACACAAACAACCAACCAATACAATTACTTTTTTTGGCTTCATGCCAACCCTTAGGAGTAGGAGTACTGTAGATCTCGACAAGTTCTTCAACAAGCAGGCCTACATCGACTGATTGACCTCTGGCATGTCTGTGAGTACCATCACGACTTATATTATGCTTGTAAAGCTGCATCAGCCGATTGATCTTTTACGAGTATAGTATAAGATAGTTATCAATCTGTATCATTATTCGTAAGGCTGCATCAGCTAATTGATCTTATGGATCATAATATAGATCAAAGTTATTGATCTTGTGTTAAATAACTTGTTTGATACAATCTCACCAGTTATCGAATCTTTTAAGATTAGTAAGATTTGCCTGGCTGTTATTGGTTTATTCTGTTTACACCAAAATTTGGGAAGAAGAATGCAGGAGCTCGAAGCTCCCAAGATCGTGTCATCAAGGAATCGATTGCATAAAGGATGATATCAGCTGATTCAAATGCAGCACTAGAATCGGCTATCCTCAGATGACGCCAGCAGATAACGACAAAAAGCTACGGTTGGCGTTGGAAAAAACATGACGGACTCTACAAAATGGGAAAGATTAGGGTCCAAGTTATCTTAAATTAGGAATGTTTTCTCTTATGCCCAAGATTGTAATGAGTCATGTTTAAGTAGGATTCATGCTTAGGTTCCGGGTATAAATATTGGACCCCGGTTTTTGTAAAAGGGACATCCAATCAATCAAAAACAAGTTACTTTTTTTTGGCTCCGTGCCAACCCTTAGGAGTAAGAGTAGAGTAAAATACAGTGAGTTCTTCAACAAGTAGGGCTGCATCAGTCCGGCCGACCTCTAGCTTGTCTATAAGTACCATCATGGCTTATACTTCTGTTTGTACGGCTACAACAATCTGGTCGACCTCCACTGCTCGAATTAGATTAAGGTCAAGTTATCGGCTCTATCTAAGGGTGGCCTTCTTTGGGTAGATTCATTAAGTTATCGATCTTGCTGATGTTCTCATTGTCATTAGCTTTTTAGCAACATCAACCTGCCTGATCAAGATCGATCTAGATCGACCTCATATCTTTTTAGTCCACCGTTTCCTTTGTTACAACATGATGATTCTTACTTTGAATGATGGATTATGCTTTATTGGCTGTTCTACTTCGATCTTGATCATGCATAGTACGCGGTCAAGGCATGTCTGATCTTGAGGAGGTTTACTAGCTAGTTGAATCTGGTGTATAGCCCGCTATCATGGCTGCATCGATCCGGTCGACCCCCACTGTTAGAACTCTAGATCGGAGGATGCTAGCTGGTAGGTTTGCTTTTGACCAGGCATGACCTTGGCTATTTGCTATGCCTGCATCGGCTAAATAGCCGATCGCCCATATTTCAACGTTCATAGTTTGTTTTCATGATCCTGTTAAATATGAGTAGATCCATTTTCTTAAAGGATAGAATCTATTATCTTTATTATGGCTTCATCGATCCGGTCGAACCTCATTGTTAAAGATGATAGGTTAGATTTGAGGAGTTGATAGGTCTGCTCGTGTTGAATAGTCTATTGTTCACATGCTATGATCCTTTTCCTACCCGAATCGGCTCTTTTAGCTGATTCGTCTGTGCTTTCACAGATATGACACGCTCTCATGAACCTATTGAAGTATGGTCGATTCTATGAATTCTTTGGATTTAGTTCGTTGTTATCATCATAGCTGCATCGATCCGGTCGAACCTCATTGTTGATGGTAATGGATTAGGTCTAGATGGTTTGTGGGTCTGTCTGTATCAAACAATCGATTGTGCGTGTGGCATATCCCTTTTTTCTTACTAATATCATTGGCTCTATACTACGTACTGATCAAATCTAATTTAGCCAGTGATGTATCTCTGACACACATGTTAATAGCTCAAGGGAAAGAATCATTAAAATTGGGTACATCGCAATTGTCATTATAAAATCAGTCACACTCCGCGAGCGTTACAATTCTTAGCAGCCGATTTTCTTCTCGTATCGGTTTATTTGATCAATTTTCCTATTTGGCTGTTGGTCCACTGGATCACCGAGCCTTCACCAGCGTTGTTGACCATAGTTAATGTTGTCCGACCACACACTATAACTAGAGGTAAAATAAGATGGTGCATGGTCGGCATCACTAGCGCATGCACAACAGCATTAGTGAGTGGTAGGATACCTCCGTGATCTAGTGGGCTAACACTGGCTGCTCCCAAAGCAGCTCATTTGAAACTGTCTAGGCAAAGACGGGCATGTTCCACCTTAAATAACTGATAAACTTTCTCTCCTTGTCAATTGCAGGTCAAATTGACCGGCACACCCTCGGGAGGAATTCGCAGGGTCGACTGGTCCTGCGTTGAAGCCAAGCGGATCTCTAGCCTTGCTTCGTCAAACAGATCCTTCCAGCTTGTTGTGTGCCGACACATTTTTGTGCCAATAGATTCACCAGTTATCGATCTTGTTATAATTAATGTTTCATTAATCATAACAAATCATCTGATTGAGATAGAGATAGATCGACATCATATCATCATAATTGGTCATCTTCTAGTCTGGTCACACTTTGAATCTCATAATTGATGGCATAATTTTGCTAGATTGGTTGTTTTACCTCTATTGCAATCAAGCATAGTATGCATTCAAAGACATGTTTTCGATCTTGGATGAACTCACTAGTTAATGAGATCTAATCTAATGACACCACCATAGCTACATCGATTTAGTTGAACCTCACTAGTAAGACTTTAGATTAGAGATTATCGATTAGTGGTTTTGTTCATGATCGAGATATGTACTATGTTTGTTTGCAATGCATGCATCGGCAATTTTAGTCGATTCGCCTATGCCTTCACACATATAGCATGTTTTTTCATGAACCTATCAATATATAGACGGTTTTATGGATTCTTTGGCTTTAGCTTGTTATCATTATCATAGCTATATCGATCCGGCCGAACCTCACTATTGATGGTAACATATTAGATTCAGAGCATTTGTAGATTTGTTTGTACTAGATAGTCGATTTGTTCGCATGTTATATCTTTCCTTGTTAAACTTATCAGCTCAATGCTTTACATTGGTTATATCCATCTAGCCGATGATGTTACTTATATCTAGGTGCATTGTACTTGTTATCACAAATCAATCATGACCTACCAACATCACAGTCCTTAACAGTTGATTTTTCCTTGTATCGGCTATTTAGTCGATTCTATTGTTTGGCTGCTCTTGAAGCAGCACACTTGGAACTGTCTAGGCAGAAACTAGCATGTTCCACCCTAAACTTCTAATAAAACTTCCTCTCCTTGTCAATTGCAGGTCAAATTGACTAGCATGCCTTTTGGGATTTTTCAGATCGACTGGTCCTATTGTGAAGCCAAGCAAGATCTATGGGTTGAACTCACTCAGATCGTTCTGACTTACTGTGTGTTAGGCGCATCGCCACATTTTTGCGTCAACACACGTTTTGGCATGCCCAGTGGGACCACAATCATCATGGCAGCTCACAATAACAGGGACATTCTTATAGTGCCTTATGAAGACTTACCTGATGAGGATAAAGAAGTCATTAGTAAAGCTATAGAGGAGTTTCAAAATAAGTGTTTGTTGTCCTACACCAAGACACGTGACAATAAAGTTCAGAAATATTCACTATCAAGAGTTTTGATACATGGGCAGTCAGATACAGATGAAGCCGATTATAGACATTTCTTTGTTGATGCTGTCAACAAATCTGTTCATGATGCCATGTTGAATCATAATACACCTTTCTTGAACACATTCCACAACACCATGAAGAGGTGTTTCATTGATATCCAATTGATCAGATTGGACCGGCTTATTACAATATTCCACATCCGTCAACTCAGGGGACTAATCAAGCCGGTACTAGTCATCAAGAAGAAGCACTACCTGCCAATGATGATGTCTAGGTAGTTCAGAGCTTATCTGAGCAAGTTTAGGGTACTACTACTAATCAAATACGGTATAATCCTATGCAGCATGTGCAATAGTCGATAGGGCAAGTTCAGAATTAAATAGTTAATTTTGGCACTTCTAGCTTGCTGTGTGTTGACACATTTTTGTGCCGACAGTTATTTTTAAGTTAGGAATGTTTTTTTTGTTCCAAGAATTGTAATGAGTTGTATTTGAGTAGGATTCATGTTTAGATTCCGGGTATAAATATTGGACCCTGCTTATTGTAAAGACACAAACAAGAAACCAATACAATTACTTTTTTTGGCTTCATACCAACCCTTAGGAGTAGGAGTACTGTAGATCTCGATGGGTTCTTCAACAAGCAGGGCTACATCGACTGATCGACCTCTGGCATGTCTGTGAGTACCATCATGACTTATATTATGCTTGTAATGCTGCATCAGCCGATTGATCTTTTACGAGTATAGTATAAGATAGTTATCAATCTGTATCATTATTCCTAAGGCTGCATCAGCTAATTGATCTCTTATGGATCATAATATAGATCAAAGTTATCAATCTTGTGTTAAATAACTTGTTATTTGATACAATTTCACCAGTTATCGAATCTTTTAAGATTAGTAAGATTTTCCTGGCTGTTCTTGGTTGATTCTATTTACACCAAAATTTGGGAAGAAGAATGCGGGAGCTCAAAGCTCCCAAGATTGTGTCATCAAGGAATCAATTGCATAAAGGACGATATCAGCTGATTCAAATGCAGCACTGGAATCGGCTCTCCTCAGATGACGCCAGCAGACAATGACAAAAAACTATGGTTGGCGTTGGGAAAAACATGACAAACTCTACAAAAGGAAAAGATTAGGGTCCATGTTATCTTAAATTAGGAATGTTTTCTCTTATGCCCAAGATTGTAATGAGTCGTGTTTAAGTAGGATTCATGCTTAGGTTCCGGGTATAAATATTGGACCCTAGCTATTGTAAAAGGGACATCCAATCAATCAAATACAAGTTACTTTTTTCGGCTCTATGCCAACCCTTAGGACTAAGAGTAGAGTAAAATCCGGCGAGTTCTTCAACAAGCAGGGCTGCATTGGTCTGGCCGACCTCCAGCTTGTCTGTAAGTACCATCATGGCTTATACTTCTGTTTGTACGACTACATCGATCTGGTCGACCTCCACTGCTCAAATTAGATTAAGGTCAAGTTATCGGCTCTATCTAAGGGTGGCATCCTTCGGATAGATTCATTAAGTTACCGATCTTGCTGATGTTCTCATCGTCATTAGCTTTTTAGTAATATTAACCTGCCCGATCAAGATTGATCTAGATCGGCCTCATATCTTTTTAGTCTGTCGTTTGCTTTGTTACAACATGATGATTCTTACTTTGAATGATGGATTACGCTTTATTGGCTGTTCTACTTTGATCTTGATCGTGCATAGTACGCGGTCAAGGCATGTCTGATCTTGAGGAGGTTTACTAGCTAGTTGAATCTAGTCTATAGCCCGCTATCATGGCTGCATCGATCTGGTCGACCCCCACTATTAGCACTCTAGATCGGAGGATGCTAGCTGGTAAGTTTGCTTTCGACCAGGCATGACCTTGGCTGTTTGCTATGCCTGCATCGGCTAAATAGCCGATCGCCTATATTTCAACGTTCATAGTGTGTTTTCATGATCCTGTTAAATATGAGTAGATCTGTTTTCTTTAAGGATATAATCTGTTATCTTTATTATGGCTTCATTGATCTAGTTGAACCCCATTGTTAAAGATGATAGGTTAGATTTGAGGAGTTGATAGGTCTGCTCATGTTGAATAGTCTATTGTTCACATGCTATGATCCTTTTCCTACCCGAATTGGCTCTTTTAGCTGATTCATCTGTGCTTTCACAGATATGACATGCTCTCATGAACCTGTTGAAGTATGGTCGATTCTATGAATTCTTTGGATTTAGTTCATTGTTATCATCATAGCTGCATTGATCCGGTCGAACCTCACTGTTGATGGTAATGGATTAGGTCTAGATGGTTTGTGGGTCTGTCTGTATCAAATAGTCGATTGTGCATGTGGCATATCCCTTTTTTCTTACTGAAATCATTGGCTCTATACTACGTATTGATCAAATCTAATTTTGCCAGTGATGTATCTCTGACACACATGTTAATAGCTCAAGAGAAAGAATCATTAAAGACATGTTATTGATCTTGGATGAACTCACTAGTTAATGAGATCTAATCTAATGACACCACCATAGCTGCATCGATTCGGTCGAACCTCACTAGTAAGACTTTAGATTAGAGATTATCGATTAGTGGTTTTGTTCGTGATCGAGATATGTACTCTGTTTGTTTGCTATGCATGCATCAGCAATTTTAGTCGATTTGCCTGTGCCTTCACACATATAGCATGTTTTTTCACTAACCTATCAATATACAGACGGTTTTATGGATTCTTTGGCTTTAGTTTGTTATCATTATCATAGCTATATCGATCCGGTCGAACCTCACTATTGATGGTAACAGATTAGACTCAGAGCGTTTGTAGATTCGTTTGTACTAGATAGTCGATTTGTTCGCATGTTATATCTTTCCTCGTTAAACTTATCGGCTCAATGTTTTACACTGGTTATATCCATCTAGCCGATGATGTTACTTATATCTGGGTGCATTGTACTTGTCATCATAAATCAGTCATGACCTACGAACATCACAGTCCTTAACAATTGATTTCTCCTCGTATCGGCTATTTAGTCGATTCTATTGTTTGGCTGCTCTTGAAGCAGCACACTTGGAACTGTCTAGGCAAAAACCGGCATGTTCCACCCTAAACTACTGATAAAATTTCCTCTCCTTGTCAATTGCAGGTCAAATTGACTAGCACGCCTTTTGGGATTTTCAGGATCAACTAGTCCTGTTGTGAAGCCAAGCAAGATCTATGGGTTGAACTCGCTCAGATCGTTCCAACTTACTATGTGTCAGGCGCATTGCCACATTTTTGTGTCAACACACGTTTTGGCATGCCCAATGGGACCACAATCGTCATGGTATCTCACAACAACAGGGACATTCTTATAGTGCCTTATGAAGACTTACCTGATGAGGATAAAGTTGTCATTGGTAAAGCTATAGAGGAGTTTTAGAATAAGTGATTGTTGTCCTACACCAAGACATGTGACAATAAAGTTGTTCAGAAATATCCACTATCAAGAGTTTTGATACATGGGCAGTCAGATATAGATGAAGCCAATGATAGACATTTCTTTGTAGATGCTGTCAACAAATCTGTTCATGATGCCATTTTGAATCATAATACACCTTTCTTGAACACATTCCACAACACCATGAAGGAGGTGTTTCATAGATATCCAATAGATCAGATTGGACCGGCTTATTACAATATTCCACATCTATCAACTCAGGGGACTAATCAAGCCGGTACTAGTCATCAAGAAGTAGCACTACCTGGCAATGATGGTGTCTAGGTAGTTCAGAGCTTATCTGAGCAAGTTTAGGGTACTACTACTAATCAAATACGGTATAATCCTATGCAGCATGTGCAACAGCCGATAGGGCAAGTTTAGAATTAAATAGTTAATTTTGGCACATCAGGCCAAATACCGCCGTCGTCTCAAAAAAGCACCATCAGTTCAAAGGATTCGTAGAAATACAGATCCTAACATTTACTATCAGAGACTTCAAGTAGGAAGTCAGCAAAGGACTCAACAGACAGAGATTCCACAAGGATATCATTATGGCATGGATTATAATACCATTCATATAATTCCAAATCCAGG
The DNA here is from genome assembly GCF_019320115.1 of Miscanthus floridulus. Lineage (NCBI taxonomy): Eukaryota > Viridiplantae > Streptophyta > Magnoliopsida > Poales > Poaceae > Miscanthus > Miscanthus floridulus. The sequence continues at coordinate 14,230,224 of NC_089590.1, forward strand.
GTATCAAGGTACCTAAAATTTTTAATCCACACATGGGTCAGTAATTGCAAGGAAATCCAAATTCGAATGCTGATGAGTTGTTGCTCAGAGTAACTAAAATGATGAAGAATCAGTTCGGTTTAAAACCAAAAGGGCAGACCTTTTCGTACAAATGTCCAGATCCAGAGTGGTATGATTTGGTTGCTCTTCCTATAAATTATAGGCTTCTAGAATTTGCTAAGTTCACTGGTCAAGATAGTACAAGTACAATAGAACATGTCAATCGGTATCCTACTCAGTTCGGTGAAGCATCCATTGAAGAAGCTCATCAAGTTCGTTTCTTCTCTTTATTCCTATTAGGACCAGCTTTCACCTGGTTTTCATCGTTACCAGTTAATTCTATTGCCAATTGGACTGACCTGGAGAAAAAATTTCATACATATTTCTATACTAGGATAGGAGAAAATAAAATCATAGATTTGACAACCATAAGGCAAAGAAATAATGAATCAGGTGCTGAGTTTCTTCAGAGGTTCTGAGAAATAAGAAATTTGTGCTTTTCATTGAATCTGACTGATGATCAGCTAGCTGCTTTGGCTATTCAAGGAATGTTGCCAACATAGAGAGAAAAATTGCTTGGGGAAGAGTTTGATAATTGAAGTCAGTTGGCTCAACGGATGGCAGCACTTAATAGCCAATTCTAGAATATGCGCAGAGATACCCGATTCCAGAAGAATGCCGCAATTGCTGAAGCTTATAATCTATATTTAGCTGATGATGATGGTGAGGATGATGAAGAAGAGGAGATTGCTGTGGCTGAATGGAATTGGGGTAAGAAGATAGTGATGGTTCCAAATCCTTGGTGAAAAGGAGTTGAAGAAAGTTATGATTTTGACGTCACAAAATCAGACAAGCTCTTTGATTTCTTGCTTGAGAAGGGACATATCAAATTGCCCACCAATCATGTCATATTACCCCTTGATCAGTTGAAGATTAAGAAGTTCTACAAATTTCATAACACTACTTCGCATTCTACTAATGAGTGCAGAATTTTCTGGCAACATATACAGAGGGCTATTCAGGAAGGAAAGCTTAAATTTGATACACCTCAGAAGATGAAAGTTGATGATAATTCTTTCCTAAAAGATTAGAATATGGTTGATGCTAAGTTGCTCCGAGGGAAGACTAAAGTTCTAACATCAACTAGGGCAAAAGAAACTAGAATAGTTGATCCAGAGATGCAAATATCAGTTGATAAATATAAAGAAATTAAAAGACATCATGACCAATAGAAAAGTTGATATGAGCAGGGAGAGACATCAAGAAATGAGGCGATGAGGCCACATGTTGCATCTGAAATTTTGTTGAATAAATGGCAACGGTAGAAAGAGAAGGATTATCAGCGTTGGTTAGAAGACAAAGAATATCTGCGTCAACAAGAAGAGGAGAGGTATGAAAGAGAATAAGCTGAATTACATTGGAATTGTCCTTTTTAGACAATATTGGAATGAAGGTTTGAAATTGCCTACTAGAAATAATTGCCCAGAGTGTAGTGAACAATATTGGGAATTTAGGCAATCTCAAGCCAACCGCCGATCTATGCATGCTTGAATCGGGTATCATCATGATAATATGGATCGGCGCTTAAAAATTAGAAGTGTTCATGATCAGCTTGGGAAGTGAGTTGTTGATTAAAATTTGGCTGATTATGAAGGAGAAGGTGATGAGGAAGAGTATGTTTGCCAGGAAGGGCAATGATGTCTAGGAGGTTTAACAAGAAGTCAGAAAAGAAGGGTACAACACCTAAGGAATAGAGAGCTAGAATAGGCTCAAAAATCTGGTAAACCTCAAGTATGGCGTGTTAAACAAATAGTCGATAAGAGTCAACCATCGGCTAATATTCAAATGGCTTTTCTTTTACCATTAGAATTTAGAGCTCCAGCAGATCAAGAAGTCTATTCAGATTTTGATGAATCGGAATATGAGGAGATGGTTGCCAAATTGATAGTGATACATCGAGCTATATTTGATAAGCCAGTCAAGCATCGACACTTGAAGGCTTTATATGTAAAAGGTTTAGTTGATGGGAAGCCAATGGGCAAAATGTTGGTGGATAGAGGTGCTTCTGTTAATCTTATGCCTTATACTACTTTTTGCAAGCTTGGTAAGGGACCAGGAGATTTGATTGAGACTGATATGATGCTTAAGGGTTTTGGGGGTAATGAATCCAAGACCAGGGGGCAATAAACGTTGAATTGACAATTGGAAGTAAGACTTTGCTCACTACATTCTTTGTCATTGATGGAAAGGGTTCATACAGTTTACTCCTTGGTCATGATTAGATTCATGCAAATTGTTGTGTACCATCAACTATGCATCAATGCTTGATTCAGTGGCATGGAGATGATGTTGAGCTGGTTCATGCTGATGTTTCTGTGAGTATAGCAACAGTTGACCCAATGTATTGGAAATAGAAGATTTTGAGTGTTTCTCTGGCAAGCGATGGGAAGGAGGTTATATTAAGATCAATGATGAAAGCCAATAGCCGATCCAAGCAGTCGGCTCTGAGATTTTGTTTTAATGGATAATCCAATAGATGGTACGGATGGTAAACTAGGACATGGCTTTACGTCGGCCGATGAATTAGAGGAGATAGATATTGGTCCTAGAGATAGGCCTAGTCCGACATATGTAAGTGCTAAGTTGAATCCTGAGTATAAGCGAGAGTTGATAGATTTATTAAAAGATTTTAAAGATTGTTTTGCTTGGGAATATTATGAGATGCCTGGTCTAGATCGATCAATTATTGAACATCGGTTGCAATCAAACCTGGATATCGGCCATTTAAACAAGCTTCGAGGAGATTTAACCCAAATGTTCTTGATGATATCAAAAAGGAGACTGAAAGATTACTAGAAGCAAGATTTATCCAACCGTGCCGTTATGCAGAGTGGATATCGAGTGTTGTTCCTATGTATAAGAAAAATGGGAAGTTAAGAGTTTGCATTGATTTTAGAGATCTGAACAAGGCTACACCCATGGATGGTTATCCGATGCCAATAGCCAACATGTTGGTAGATGCAGCAGCTGGGCACAAGGTTATTAGTTTTGTGGACGGTAATGCAGGATATAATCAAATTTTTATGGCTGAGGAAGACATAGCAAAAATAGCTTTTAGGTGCCCTGGTGCAATCGGCTTATTTGAATGGGTTGTGATGATTTTTGGTTTGAAGAATGCTGGTGCAACTTATCAGAGGGCAATGAATTATATTTTCATAAGTTAATTGCAGGATTGTTGAAATCTACATTGATGATGTGGAGGTGAAATCCAAAGGGTACAAAGAACATCTAGCTGATTTGTGGGAGACTTTGGAGTGCATGAGAAAACATGGTTTAAAGATGAATCCTAATAAGTGTGCCTTAGAAGTATCAGCTGGACAATTTTTGGGTTTTATGATCCATGAGAGAGGAATTGAAATTGGTCAAAAAAGTATGAAAGCAATTGATGAGGTAGTATCCCTGACTACTAAAACAGAATTACAATCTTTGCTTGGTATGATTTATTTTATCAGAAGGTTAATTTCAAATTTGTCAGAAAGGGTTCTACCATTTTCTCCTTTGTTGAAGTTGAAAAATGATCAAGAATTTAAATGGAGTGACGTACAACAAAAGGCGTTTGAGGAGATAAAAGAATATATGAAGTGTCCACCTGTGCTGGTCCCTCCTCAGCAAGGTAAACCTTTTAAGTTGTATGTGTTGGCCGATAGCCAAATAATTGGATCGTCCTTAATGCAAGTGTTTGAAGGAAAAGGACGAGTTGTTTTCTATTTAAGTAGAAGGCTTTTGGATCCAGAAACAAGATATTCTCCTATTGAAAAGTTATGCTTATGCTTATATTTCTCTTGCACTAAATTGCAACATTACTTGTTATCAACTGAGTGTACGGTTGTGTCTAAGGCTAATGTGATCAAGCACATGTTATCAATGCCAATATTAAATGAGAGATTGGGAAAGTGGATTCTTGCATTATCAGAATTTGACTTGAGGTACGAATCGGCTAAAGCAGTCAAGGGGCAAGTAATAGCCGATTTTATTACTCAGCATCATAAACCAAGTATTGGCTATGTAGAGCTGGTACCTTGGACATTGTTCTTTGATGGATCATCATGCAAGCAAGGTGGTGGCATTGGTATTGTTATTGTTTCACCTCAGGGGGCAAGTTTTGAGTTTGCTTTTCCAATTAAACCAATGACTACCAACAATCAAGCAAAATATGAAGCTATTCTTAAGGGACTTCAACTTCTTCATTAAGTGAAGGCTGAGTCAATTGAAGTATTTGGAGATTCACAGTTAGTTATTAATTAGTTGATCGGCCAATATGAATGTAAAGATGATATTCTGAGGGGACACTATGATGAATGCCAGAGGTTACTCAAAGAGTTTCCCCATATTTCTTTTTAGTATATTCCAAGAGCACAGAATCAAGAGGCTAATTAGTTAGCTCAGAGTGCGTTAGGTTATCGAGTGTTTCAAGAGATTTTAAGTAGTGAAACCTTGACTAACGATTGGAGAGTTGAAATAGCCGAATACCTTAAGAATCCATCATAGAAGGTTACCAGGAAACTAAGGAAAAAATTGACTAAGTATGTTTTGTTGGATGATCAGCTATATTATAAGACAGTCAATGGGGTGTTGCTTAAATGTTTAAATCAAGAGGAAGCTAAAGTGTTGATGGGTGAAATATATGAAGGGATATGTGGAGCTCATCAATTGGCTTATAAGATGAAATGAATTATTCGTAGGTCTGGATATTTCTGGCCAACAATATAAGAAGATTGTTTTGAATATTACAAGGGGTGTCAAGATTGTCAACATTTTGATTATATTCAAAAATTGCCTGCATCGGCTATGAATCCAATAATTAAACCATGGCCATTTCGAGGTTGGGGAATTGATTTAATTGGCCAAATTTTTCTAGCTTCAAGTAAAGGACATAAGTTTATATTGGTAGCAACAGATTACTTTACGAAATGGGTTGAGGCAATTCCTTTGAAGACGGTAACCTCAAAGAATATGGTTGATTTTGTCAAGGAACATATTGTGTATTGTTTTGGAATTCCTCAAACTATTACTACTGATCAGGGAACAATGTTCACATCTGAAGAGTTTAGAGATTTTGCTGCCAGTATGGGAATTAAGTTATTGAATTCTTCTCCTTACTATGCTCAGGCTAATGGCTAGGTAGAGTTGTCCAATCAAATTATGATTAAATTGATTAAGAAGAAAATTGAGGAGCAACCAAGGAAGTGGTACTTAACACTCAATGAGGCATTATGGGCATACAGGATGGCGTAACATGGATCGATTAAATCATCACCTTATGAGTTAGTATATGGGCATAATGCGGTTCTTCCTTGGGAAATCTAGACTGGATCAAGACGTGTTACATTACAGAATGATTTGACAACCGAAGTCTACCAGAATCTAATGATGGATGATTTAGAGGACTTAAGTTGTCATCGGCTACGTGCTCTTGAGAATATTGATGCCAATAAGTTACGGGTTGCAAGGCATTATAACAAAAAGGTCAAGAACAAGCAGTTTCATGAAGGAGAATTAGTCTAGAAAGTAAAATTGCAGATTGGGTCTAAGGACAGCAAATTTGGCAAATGGTCACCTAATTCGGAAGGTCCTTATTAGATTAGTCGTTGTGCGCCTGGCAATGCTTAGATTCTAGAAATGCTAGAAGGAAGGGAAGAATTTGATAGAGCGATCAATGGAAAACATCTAAAGAAGTATTATCCTAGCATCTGGGTGGATGCTTGATAGCCTATTTGTTCAGTCATCGGCTCTAATAGCCGATACTAGAAGGGTATCGCCTTTAGTTCAAAAAGTTAACCCAAAGGGGTGAAAGCCGATACAATATGTATCGCCTATAGAGCAAAAACACACAAAGACATTCATATCATGGTGCATTCACAGAGACACACTCATAAAAACAGAAGTCTAGTTTATTGATCAGTTTGCCCCTAACTACAAACTAATCAAAGGCATTATTTATCACATCCTGGGCGGATATGATGTCCACGATGGCCTCTGCCGTGTTGTCGAAGTCCTCGATCAAATCCTTGTGCATGTTAGGGTCATTGGCCATTGGGAAGCCCGGCTCCATGGTGTGGAGATCATGCTCGATCTAGACTTGCGCCGTGGCTAGGGCCATTGCTGTGCCATAGTGAACGTCGTGGAGGGTGATCTCCTAGACACACGCTGGGACGTCGTGCAGGCAGTTGTTGAGGAGAGGGCCCCAGGCGTTGATGGCCACCATAGCTGCATTCACCGCCAGTTGGAGGTTCTCCAACTGCACCATTAGGGTTGGCAATCATAGAAACAAAAGGGCTATCAAGACAAGGATAGTGGAAATTAAAATAAGGGTTTTCTTGGAGTTCATCTTACCCGCCACCATGGCATCAGACTCGGCCAACAGCGCCCGAGCAGTGCTGCCTCTTCCTCAGCAGCGAGGAGGGCAGCTTGAGAGGACCTAAGGTGGAACTCAAGCTGACCGTTCTCCCAAGTTGCCTTGGAGTAATGGTCCTGGGCCGCCCTCCACTCCCGGAGGAAACACCGGGCATCGTCGCCATTATAGGAGTCGGAGGAGTTCGATGACGAATCTGGCGTGGCAGCAACAGACATGGTGGCAGAAGGCTCACCGGCCTCAGGAGGAGTAGGAAGTTTGTCACTTAGGATGAACCTAGAGATGCATTAGTGGATGATTCTTGCTATGGATGGGAGTGTTCGGTCTTACCTCATGTGGCGGAGTCGCTGGCCAACCGGGACCTCCTCCTCTAGGAGATCTTTAGCTGCGCGCTTGCCGTGGTGATCCTCTCTTGCCATTGGGTGCTGGTTTAGATCGTGGAAGGAGAAGGGAACTACTACAGGGTTTGTGAAGGTAGAGAAAATAGAAATAGTTGCAAGTGTAGATGTGTTTGAGGCCGGAGCCCTTGGGTGGTATTTATAGTCATGAAGCGAGGTAGTAGATATCTCGGGACGTGCAAAAGGCAACCACAATTAATAGAAGGCAAAGCATCACCCCACTAATGCCGAAGAAAGTATGACATTGATAACTAAGGACGGAAGATTAAGGAGTTTTCTTAGTATAGGCCATGTTTTTAGACTTAATTAGATTAAAGTCAGAGGTCTGGAATCAGCCATTTTGAAATTGGCTCTCTAGCCAAGATAAGAGATATAATAGATCAGTAGAAAATATGGATGTCATTGGTTCCACACAAGATATATATTACAAATGTTGGTATGTAGATTACAAGTTTAGAACATCCTAGATTTTTTCAATGCTTTTAGCCGGATAGCATCAACTTCTGTGATTTGTTGTTTGTCTTCTTAGGTTAATCCAAGAATGTTCTCAAGGCTGCTACAAATGTCCTTGCCTTCATTAACCTTGGTCAGCATCTCTTGTTTCTTTTGCTTGATGACATTAGGTATTTGAGCCATGTTGGACTCATGATGATCAATGATAGCCTACACATTCTCTAGTTCTTTCTTGAGTTCTGCACGCTTGGCTTTTAGTTGGTTTAGCTCTGGTTCGATCCTGAGGGAGGAGTTCTTCAAGTTATTGATTTGCCTTTGTTGGAGTTCTTCTTGGCCAATAAAGCTTCGCGATCAGCTAGGTTTCTCTGAGCCCTTTTCACTCTTGGAGCTTGATCCTCAATGTTGGACAAAGGTGTCAGAGCTTTAGCAAGATTCAAAGGCAAGTTACCCTTAATGGCTAGGAAAGTTCTTCTGACTGAATCTACATCCTAGAACAAATCGGCTATATCCTTCTCAAGCATTAGCAATATGTCCCTTAGCTAATTTCTGGTCTCTTCTGAAAAAGTCTCTTGGAGGGAGGTTGTTGTTGAGCTAATCTCACCTTCATCTATGTATTCTTCAAAGTTGAAGGAATAGCTCAGAGCTAGAGAATTAAGTGTCTATATATGAGCAAAGGAAATTGTATTAGGAGGAACGAATCAGTTGATAACAAGATAAATGGTGAAGTAAACACAATACCTTTTCTAGAGGAGGCTCTATTTTAAGAGAAGAGAAGGAATAGCTGATGATGCACCAATGGTATCTAGTTGAATTGGCTCTGAACTTTCAACATTATTATCTGCAAACATCAAGGAAAATTTTTCAATTCATGTCTGTTGCGGAAGGATAAAATAAATATATGATTTTCTTACCATTGATTGTTTGTTGAACTGGAGAATTGACAGCCTAGGTGTCAACATTAATAGGGTTGTCTTCGACTAATGGACGGTATATTTTCTATTCTTGCGTGGATATTACCTTGGTAGCATTAGGAGGAGAATTAGAGAGATGCTCATCTTCTATTACATGAAGTCTGTTAGAAACATCAGTTGTTTCAACTATAATCAACTCTTCAGGGGAACAGCCGATGGAATCAAAATTTTGTTCCTTATTTCCTAGGAACCAGATAGAATAAATTTGAGAAGAAATGAAATATAGGGTAACAGCTAATATTTGGAAGATGGGAACTTGAAAGCATACCTCAGGGACGTGGTCTCTGGTCACCATTGTAGCCAAGATGGATCTGAATCTGAGGAAGATTACTTGAATAACAACTTGATAGAGCAGAGGATTTGCTAGGGTTAAGGCCTTGGCGATAGCGGCTTTGGTTGTTGGGGCTTGCTCGAGAAAGAAGGGGAAAGCAAATAGGCTGAATGAGTTGGAAATGATACTATTGGGGTATTATATAAAATTCGAACCGAGAAATCAAGAGTCGCGCATATATTTCGGAATAAACGGTTGCGACACGGTGAGCAGGTAAATAAAAATTTTGGAATAAAATCATTTTTATCCCAAAATTGGGGGCATGTGTTTACACCAAAATCTAAAAAGAAGAAAGCGGAAACTCAAAGCTTCTAAGATTGTATCATCAAGGAATCGATCAGATGTGAATTGATATCGGCTGGTTTTGATGCAGTGTCGGAATTGGCTATTTTATAGATGATGTCAGTAGACGATGTCAATGGACTATGTACGAATGGCGTCAGGGGAAAATATGTCGGACTCTACAAAAAGGAAAAGATTAGAGTCCAAGTTATTTTTAAGTTAGGGATGTTTTCTTTTGTTCCAAGAATTGTAATGAGTTGTATTTGAGTAGGATTCATGTTTAGGTTTCGAGTATAAATATTGGACCCTGGTTATTGTAAAGACACGAACAACCAACCAATACAATTACTTTTTTTTGGCTTCACACCAACCCTTAGGAGTAGGAGTACTATAGATCTCGACGAGTTCTTCAACAAGCAGGGTTGCATCGATTGATCGACCTCTGGCTTGTCTATGAGTACCATCACAACTTATATTATTCTTGTAAAGCAGCATCAGCTGATTGATCTTTTACGAGTATAGTATAAGTTAGTTATTGATCTATATCATTATTCGTAAGGCTGCATCAGCTGATTGATCTCTTACGGACCATAATATAGATCAAAGTTATCGATCTTGTGTTAAATAACTTGTTGTTTAATACAATATCACCAGTTATTGAATCTTCTAAGATTAGTAAGATTTTCTTGGCTGTTCTTGGTTGATTCACCAGTTATCGATCTTGTTATAATTAATGTTCCATTAATCATAACAAATCATCTGATTGAGATAGAGATAGATCAACATCATATCATCATAATTGGTCATCTTCTAGTCTGGTCACACATTGAATCCCATAATTGATGGCTTAATTCTACTAGATCGGTTGTTTTACCTCTATTCCAATCAGGCATAGTATGCATTCAAAGACATGTTTTTGATTTTGGATGAACTCACTAGTTAATGAGATCTAATCTAATGACACCACCATAGTTGCATGGATCCGGTCGAACCTCACTAGTAAGACTTTAGATTAGAGATTATCGATTAGTGGTTTTGTTCATGATCGAGATATGTACTTTGTTTGTTTGCTATGCATGCATCAGCAATTTTAGCCGATTCGCCTATGCCTTCACACATATAGCATGTTTTTTCATGAACCTGTCAATATATGGACAGTTTTATAGATTCTTTGCTTTTAGTTTGTTATCATTATCATAGCTGTATCAATCCGATCGAACCTCACTGTTGATGGTAACAGATTAGATTCAGAGCATTTGTAGATTTGTTTATAGTAGATAGTCGATTTTTTTCGCATGTTATATCTTTCCTCATTAAACTTATCGGCTCAATGCTTTATATTAGTTATATCCATCTAGCCGATGATGTTACTTATATCTGGGTGCATTGTACTTGTTATCATAAATCAATCATGACCCATGAACATCACAGTCCTTAACAGTCGATTTCTCCTCGTATCGGCTATTTAGTCGATTCTCCTGTTTGGCTACTCTCGAAGCAGCACACTTGGAACTGTCTGGGCAAAAACTGGCATGTTCCACCCTAAACTACTGATAAAACTTCCTCTCCTTATCAATTGCAGGTCAAATTGACTAGCACGCCTTTTGGGATTTTTAGGACCAACTGGTCCTATTATGAAGCCAAGCAAGATCTTGCTGTGTGTTAGGCGCATTGCCACATTTTTACGACAACAGAAAGTCACTAAAGATCTTCGACATGAGTGTTTTTCATGCTATTTTGACTTGTGCGGCGTTAAGCGCATGCTTAGCATATGGCTATCTTGTTTGCAAAGTATCGACACTAGGCTCAGGCGCAATTCTAGGTGCTCGTGGAGCAAGTGAAAGCCTATGATCACAAGCTAGAGACGATGATCATGGGAATCCAGCCCATGCTAGACTGCGTCGATCTTGAGCAACCTGAGGGGGCATGACTGCCCAGCGACGGGCCATATCGGTCGGTCATGGATCATTGCCGTATAGCATGGGTGGACTTCAAGGAGTTCGCACACATTGCCACCCATGGAGCCGTCGTCCACACACTCGTGCAGCTACAGTCACACTACCCTTCGCTGGATCTTCAATGTGTGGCGATCGGGTATGTGCAGGGCACGGACGTGGAGAAGATTGCTAGGCTAGAAGACGACGTGGAAGAGCCGGTGAAGAGGTTGGCCGAAGATGTTGAGTCGTTCGGTGAAGGGGGGAGTAGTGCTCCGTAGATTAGGAAAAACTCATGTTGAATCATTATATGAAAGTGCTTAGCAACTTTTGTTGAACACTTGTTGTTATCTTATGTTTGTGTTTATATTTGATATAAAGCATCCGATCAGAAGTGTATAGCTGAGTCCCTAGCCCTAGCTAGCCTGTTAACCATAACGCTGGGCATAGGGGCTGTGTGCATGTGGGAAGAACATGGTGTTGCTAAGGAACCGCTACCGACCACCCATGACATAGAGGGTAGACAATCATGTACATGCAGGGGGAAGTCGAAGACAGGGTTGTCTCTAGAGGTGTTCGAGCAGCAATGTATCTGTTTGGGCATTTGCCTTAGGCATAGTTGGCATGTCATCTTTAAGATGTTGTATGTAGAAACAGAATCGCTTAGAAAAAGCCCGAAGATAACAATATGGAGAAACATTAGAACAAAAACTTTATTGAATACTCAAATATGAATGGTACAAATCTTTGAAAGGAGACCCTTCAAGGGTAGAAACACCTAAGAAGATCGATGTGCCAAGAATTTGGGTCATCTCTTTCATCCATGTTGCATAGCCTATAGGAACCTGGTCGGGTGACCACCTTAACAATGAAGGGGCCCTCCCAGGGTGAAGATAGCTTGGGCATCCCGTCGGTCTTCTACTTCTTGCGGAGCACTAGGTCTCCGACCATGAAGAATCGATCGTTGATGTTGCGGTTGTAGTATCTTCACATGCTGTCATGGTACTTCACTGTTCGAACACACGAAACTAGGTGCTCCTCCTCTAGGCTATCCAACTCAATGAGCCAGGCTTGGTTGGAGTTTTGTTCATTGTAGTTCTCCACTCTGGGTGCTCGAAAAGCGATGTCGGCTGGTAAAATGGCCTCGGAGCCAAAAACAATGAAGTATGGGGAGACGCTAGTGTTGCTACTAGGCTGGGTCCTTAGTCCCTAGACCATAGCTAACAATTCCTTGAGCCACTTGCTGGGGTGCTTCTGCTCATTCGTGTAGAGCCTCGTCTTCAATGCATTAAGAATCATGCCATTAGCATGCCAAACTTGGCCATTAGCCCTAGGGTGCATGACTGAGACATACTTAACAGAGATGCACCTTTCATCACAGAAGTCCTAGAAATCAACACCAGTGAACGTGGACCCCAAGTCGGTGATGATGCTATTCGGCAGGCCAAACCGGTGAATGATATTGTCAAGCAGCTTGGCTGCCTTATTCGCTGTAGCTTGGACCAAGGGTTTGTATTCTATCCACTTGGAGAATTTGTCAATGCAGACATAGACCCAGCAGAAACCTCCCAGCATAGGCTTAAAGGGCCCGATCATATCCAGTCCCCAGCATGCAAAGGGCCAAGACGTGTGAATCGTTTACAAGGTCTAGGCTAGAACGTTGATTTGCTTAGCAAAAAACTAACAATTCTCACACTAGCGAACGAATGCCTCAGCATCGGCACCTGCTGAAGGACAATAGAAACCAGCTTGAAAGCCTTTGCCAACCAGTGTTCTAGAGGTTGCGTGATTGCCACAAGTGCCAGCGTGGATCTCCTTGAGTATCTTCTCACCCTCTTCTACGAAAATGCACTTCTAGAGTATCTCTCCCTTGGCGTTCTTGCGATATAACTTTCCTTCAACTAGGACATAATGCTTGCTATAGCGAGTGAGGTGTTCTCTCTTTGCGTTGTCAACTGAGACGTCTGCAGTGGTGAGGTATTTGATGAAAGGTTCCCTCCAATTGCTACTTGTGCCAGGGATTGATGCGACTAACGGCTCAGTAGGTGTCTTTTCTTCAATGCCTTCTTGCCCATGTTTGATGGATGGCGTCACTAGGTCCTGGATGAACAATCCAGCTAGAATTTCAGACCAGGTGGACCCTAACTTTGACAGCTCATCGGCTGCTTGGTTGTTAGCCTAGACCACATCGTGGTACTTGATGCCGTAGAACTTGTCTTCTAACTTTCTTATCGCGGCGCAGTAAGCGTCCATCTTCTCATTGGTGTAATTCCAATCCTTGTTGAGCTGATTGATCATGAGTGCGGAGTCACCATACAACTGGAGGCATTTAACACCGAGCTCGATAGCTATACGAAGACCATGAAGTGCTGCCTCATATTCCGTGGTATTATTGGATGCTCGGAAGTGTAGGCAAAGGACATAGCAAAGCTTATCCCTTGATGGCAAGATGAAATATACACCTGCCCTAGCACCATCGAGGTTGAGGGACCCATCGAAGTACATGGTCTAGTGCTCGAGGTGGTCGACCAGGATTGGAGTCTACATAGCCGTCCACTCAGCGATGAAGTCAGCTAGCTCCTATGACTTGATCGTGTGGCGAGACCTAAAGTCAATGGTATAGGTATTGAGCTCAACCGCCCATTTAATGATGTGGCCGCTGGCTTCCTTGTTGTAGAGGATGTTGCCGAGTGGGTACTCAGTGACAACCACTATGTGGTAGGCATCAAAGTAGTGATGGAGCTTCTTGGATGTGATCAGGATGGCGTACAACAACTTCTAGACCTAGGGGTAGCAAGTCTTAGACTCGTTTAGGACCTCGTTGATGAGGTGGACTAGGCACTGGACTTTGTATGCGTGTCCGACCTCTTCTTGTTCAACAACAATGGTGGTGCTAACTACTCGATTGGTCGCTACGATATAGATTACCAGGGTTTCATCCTTTTGGGGGTGGTCATGATCGGAGGTGTGGTGAAGAATCGCTTGAGCTCAGTGAATGCCTTGTCAGCGTCCTTCGACCAGACAAATTTCTCTTGAGCCTTGAGTAGCTTGAAGAAGGGGAGTCCCTTTTTGCCTAGACGAGATATGAAACGTCTTAAAGCCGCCATACACCCCGTTAGCTTCTAGACATCCTTGACACAGGTCGGTGGCTTCATGTTGGTCACTGTCGCTATCTTCTCTAGATTGGCTTTGATGCTGCGGTGACTGACAATGTTGCCTAGCAGGATACCGGATGGAACGCCAAAAATGCACTTAGTGGGATTTAGCTTCCATCGATACACTTTTAGGACTTTGAAAACTTTGGTGAGGTCAGCGATGAGGGTGTTGGCACTCGTAGACCACGTCATCGATGTAAGTCTCTACATTCTTCCCGATCTAGTCCTTGAGGTAGCGCTGGAGATCAACGTAAGCTAAAGGGGTCTTTAGGGTAGTGTCTGTTGAGATTGGTATAATCAACGCACATTCTCCATTCTTTATTCTTTTTTTTACAAGAACCGAGTTGGCTAACAACTCTAGATGATACACCTCTTTGATAAAACCGATAGCTAAGAGTCAGGTTATTTCTACCCTAATGGCCTCATTTTTTCTGGGAACGATCCACCAGAATGGAGAGTCCATGGGGCTAAGGTCTTCTTTCTTGATCCCTAGCTCCTTTAGGGACCCAGCGAACAGGATGTTGAGGGTGCTCCCTTCGTTGATGAGGACCTTCTGGAAGTGCATGTCCTTAATGATGGGATCCAGGATGAGTGGGAAATGCCCTAGGTATGGGATATCAGACCATTGGTCGGCCTTAGAGAAGGTGATCGGGTGCTCCGACCAGTCGAGGTACTTGGGATCAACGACGGGGCCATCATATGTAGCGACCAACATGACACGTCAGGCTACAAGCTTCTGCTCCTGCTTGTCTTTAGAGATAGCTTTCCCACCAAAGATGATGGCGATAGTCTTGGTGGGGTCCTAGTAGGTTGGGCCCTTGTTCTTGCCTCGTTCTCTGCCTTGACCATCTTCGGTCTCATCATCTTCATGCCATGGCTTCTTTGATGATTCACAACCAAGCATTGTCTTTAGGCCTCTGCACTCTACATGGTGTGCTTGGCATCCTTGTGGATAGGGCATGGGCCATCTAGGAGCTTGCTGAAATCAACATCGTAGGTGCACTTGGCATGGGCATTAACGGTGTTGATGGAGTAATCAGGTCAGTGATAGTGGCCTTGTCTGCCTTGTGAGCTATCTCGGTGGTCGACATGCTAGGGCACGCGATCATCTTGGTGGCGGTCGCAATCATCGTGGCGGTCTTGGTCATCACGGTGGCGGTCATGGTTGTCGTAGTGCCAATCTTCACGACGATCACAGTTGTGGCGTTGGTGGTGAGCGGAGCGGGCATCCCGTTCAGCTTCTTCAGCATTGGCATATCCGTTTGCCATTTGTATCAGTTCGCCGCTAGTTGTGGGCCTCTTACGGTATTGCTTGCCATGGAGTTGCTCATGCCGGAGCCCTTTGGTGAAAGCGGCGATGGCCTCAGCATCAGCGATGTTGGGAACAAAATTTCTTGTCTCCAAGAAGCGCCTGATGGAGTCATGCAGGGACTCCTTAGAGGATTGATGAAGCTTCTCTAGGTCATACTTGGTGCTGGGCTGCTCGCACGTAGCCATGTAATTGTCGGTGAAGACTTTCCTGAGGTCATCCCAAGATTGGATGGAATTCTCCTGTAGGATGAGGAGCCAGTTGTTCGCAGACTAGTTAAGCATGATAGGTAGATAGTTTGCCATGACAACTTCATCTCCGCCTGCGGCTCTTAGGGCGATTTCGTATAGAGTTAGCCACTGAGCGGGGTTGGCCTTTCCATCATAGGTGTTAACACCAAGAAACTTGAAACCCATAGGCCACTGGGTGGCTTAGAGCCTTTCCATGAAGGGTTGAAGTCCTAATGCGCTGGCAGGAAGTGGCGCTTGACGAACAATGAATCCCTTGTCACGGAACCGACCAATTTATAAGAGCACAAGTACAAAGGCAGCCTGCAAGCGGTCGCACTGTCTTTCTTGAGCCCATATAAACCTGGTAGTCTATCGAGTACCACGATGGGTCTCGATAAATGATCCACATACAACTAAGATCGTACATGATTCAACATACATGTCACATATTACATAAAGTTCACAAATACAATCCATTCATCAGAGTATGAAGTACAGTTATTACAAACCAAGTTTGATAAATAGTAGCAGAAGCAAATTAAAGTTTGAAAGTAGCATTTGCCAACATAGTTCAAATACAGTGCCAACACATGATCACCATCCACAAAAGCATATAGAAGGATTATTAAAGATGCCTGCCCAAGGCTCACTCCTCATCCACGGTGGGATAGAAGCAATTCTTGCAATAGCCATGATAGACGGTACCATCTATAACAATGGGAATAAAACCCTGAGTACAAGAAGGTACTCAGCTAGACTTACCCATCATAAACCAGAAATAAATTAACTCCAAGGATTATGCAAGGCTTTATAAGTGGAGGTAGCTTGACAACATTTTGCATAAAAAGCGATTAACTTAATTATACAATTATACTTTGGTCATCAAGTTAATTATAGCTATTCATCTCTAGATTAGCAACTATCCTATGCCAAATATGTGGTATATAATTTGAGAGCATACAATAGTAACCATAGCTGGTGTAGTAATTCCATGTTTATCCAAACCATCACATTCCATAATACAATTACTACGAGGTTGGAGCTAGCCAAGTTTCTCACTATCCGAGAGAGACGACGATTCGAATCGATTTCAACCAGCTAGGAATTTATTCCTAATACAAACCTAGACATACTTGCGCCAAGGTAGTCTTAGGTCACCTTTGGTACAACTAAGTACACATTTCACGGTTTCACTCAGCGCCGCACAATCAAGGACAACCAGTTGCCAGGACGATCAGGACTACCCTGCCCTTGGACTCACGTCTGGCTCCCCCTACATCCTTACTACCATCTAAAGTGTGCACTTTGATAGAGCGGGGCCTGGCTTGAGTTGAGCTACTCGGCTTCGTGGTCGGAACGAGTTATCCGGCCAACTAAGTGATAGGCATGTGTTCAATCTTGTCAAAAGGTCCAACAACGGTGCGGTCCTTAATCAGTATAGACAGAATCACATGAGTCAACCTACACATAGACTCTACCTGGCCCCCCATTTACATTACCCCATGGTTCTTTTTCCACGTTTGCAAATATAGCCAACCGTGCTTCAGTATCCACCTATATCTTGCAGGTGACAGGAAATCACCCGACTTCTACTGGTCTAAGCATGGCTAAGCATATATTCGATCCTAGACCTACACAAGGTTAAAGGTATATATATCTAGACAATGTAGTTCCATGCATCAAGTGTTTCTAGTCAACTCTTATAACCTAATGCATCAATCATAAAGGACTCAAGTAGTATTTTTTAAAACACTAGGAGACTTAGAATGCTCCGGGGCTTGCCTTTGAGAAAAGAGGTGGGGCGGTGATCTGGGCACTTAGGGAGCTCTTCTAGATTCTGCTCCTCTTCTTTGGGAGTTGCGGCTTGAGGACTCTCCTGATGATCCCCTTCCTCTTCTTCGTTGAATTCCAGCAACGTTATTTCCTCGGTCGATCCTATATGCATGATCATGGAATAAGATATTGCGAATGCATGTATGATGACACGTATAATACGATAAAATGTGATGAATGTATTCTCACAAGCATTTTCCATAGCATGGTATTAAAGTAATAACAAGTGCATCCTATTATACTGAGTAGGTGCATATCTCTTCTCTATTACTTAAGCAAATACTTCTGCAAGTTATTTACCGAAATATAAAATAGTAGCTACTTATTTTAACCATAACTAGAGTTATATACATCGAAATCATATGGTAGGGGATATTCTGGAAAGCTTATGAAATTTTCTACAACCTTCTTTTAATACTCTTGATGTGATTCAATAGTTATCTAGGTCAAACAATTCAATCAAGCAAATCTATTCAGAGAACAAGCAATTAGGGCAGCAAACTTCTAACAGCCAAAACTCTTAAACCCTAAGGCCTATGACCATGAAAATTTAACACAAGGTACATTAGTAAGTTATCTACAACTTTGTTATTAACAAGTTTTATAGAAAAGACCACTATCAATATGAAATCATCCACTCAACCAAAACTATACATGCAACCGTCTATTTCAATTACAAAGCAACAATTAATTAGTTGCATACAACCAATTGCTTCTAAGCCTTACTATTGACATCCACAGTTCATATGCATTACAAGCACCACAGAAAACATCATGGTCAATCACAATTTAATTACTTAGATGCCTTTATTAATTTAATTAAATAATTAGGGGAAATAACAAACATACACTAGATGTGCACAATAAATTCTCATAAAATTACAGTAGCTTCCTAGTGCTCACAATAGACTACTGTGAAAATGTCATACCATTTGCGCATGTATAACATCCTCTACAAAAATGACAAGCTAGCAAGGCCTATTTTACTAAAAATAGTAAACCCTATAGAAAAGTGTCAAACAACAGATTATATATTTTTCCTAGCTTCATACTAGTACCATACTACTGTACAAAAATTTGCATATCAATATGTTACATATTTTTATCCCTATAATTTTCCTCAAAAAATGCCATTTATTAATAGATAAATAGAAAGATCATATTTCAATCAAGTTTACTGCAAGTTTCATATTTTTCCTAGCTATAACATGTCAACACAAGACTAATAAAATTAGAATCACAATTTTATCACATTTCTAGCTCTAGATATATAATTTACAAGATTGTAAACATTCAAAAAGTATTTATCTAAATACATTTTAATCACCAATAAAATACTAGAAACTGTACATCTCCTATTTTTATAAAATACTACACTTCCTAAGGAACACAACAATATTTGGTTCACCAAAAATGGACCTCTACAACTCAACTTATGATTTTTTAAACTTAGTATAGAAATCTGTAAAAGAATTAGCAAAAACCCTAAATTGTTCTCACTGACAGAGGGGACACACGGGTCAGCGGACCCGCGTGTCAGCAAACCGAAACATAGCACGACAGTTTGACCGGCGCTATCTCAATGACGGTGAGCACTCCGGCGAAACCGACTACACCAGCATGACCTACTCACAAAGCCACATCGATTGACCTAGGTTGTGGAGGTGCGGACGCACAGGAGCCACCTCGTCACCGGCCATGGTGGCACGGCGGTGCGGCACTGCAGTATGCTGGCCATTATGGGCCATGGCGAGGAGTGCACAAGCTCCATGGTGATGATGTGGATCTAATGAGGAGACCTAGACTAGGCGGGATGCTCTGACGAGTCTCATCCACGTGCGTGGTGGTGCAGCGGTGAGAGCACGGCATCGCTGTGCGTCGTGTTCCGTGCTAGTGAGACATCCAAATACGGTAATGTCATGCCACTAGCTAGTCTACACCCTTACCAAGCTATAACGCTAAGAATCAAAAGCAATGCGCATGCGAGCCAAGCAGCGGCAAACTCATTGTGGAGGCGGCCATGGGAGCCGAGCTCTCCGGCGAGGACAGGAATGGCGATTTCGCCCTCACCGTAGCTCGTCCGGCGCTTCAACCACATCAAGGATGTAGAGGGGAATGCGGCACAACTGTCTACGAGATGGAGGTAGCAATGGTGTGGTGGAGCGGGCGCTAGGCGACAGCAAAGTGGTGCGGGTGCTCGGCGGCGCTCGGTAGTTTCGTGGCGAGCATAGGAGAACGGAGTGGAGAGGGAGAAAGTGGGTGCGTGAGTGCGAGAGAGGGCACGTGGCTTTGTAGTTAATGGGCGCTAGCGCACCGCAGCGAGGGCCCAGCGTCGGCTAGCGGAGGCCATGCGGTAGCCAAGACCTGCACCCGGTCGGCCACCTGGCGCGCAACGCGGCGTTCATCCGCGTCTGAAATCTGGCCTGACGACGCGATTTCAAACCCTCCTAGATCCTAAATGGTGGCGAATTAGTGCAAAATGTTAAAACAAGATCTGTAGAGCTATGTACCAGCTACTAAACTTGTTTAGAAATCAAAGCCTAATTCTCAATGGTTAGAGAGATACATCGACATAAAGTCGAGCACGTCACACTGTAAACTCCAAAAAGACTTAGCAAAATTTCTAAGTGCTAAAAATAGTGAAACCTTGATTCTTGTGAGCTAAATTCAAGCATGTTAGGAGCTGAACTAGCCTATGACCCAAAAACAAAAGTTGTTTCTCTACTCAAATACTACAACTTTGCTTTAGTGACCACATCCATGCAAAGTCTCTATGACATAGTTCAACCTAGGTTAAACATAACACTTTCAAATGATGACTCACACTACATCTATGTC
This sequence comes from Miscanthus floridulus, assembly GCF_019320115.1. NCBI lineage: Eukaryota > Viridiplantae > Streptophyta > Magnoliopsida > Poales > Poaceae > Miscanthus > Miscanthus floridulus. The sequence continues at coordinate 14,250,409 of NC_089590.1, forward strand.
TTAGAGACCAAACTAGCCTTAGTCATGAATACCAAAGTTGTTCATAGTGACATTCTAAACATGTTTAATGTATTCCTAAGGTCACACAAGCATTTTATACATTGGTTACATATTTTACTTCCTAGGTCAACATGCATATCATCACTTAGGTGCTTAAGCAGACAAAGTGATCTACATGAACAATGTTCCATTAGTCAACCTAAGTGTAGCTAAGGTGTTTTAGTGACTAACATCAACCACTAACACTATTCACACATGATCACATGCATACATATAAGGAAACATAAAATAACAAAGCATGTTTCATATGTTTCAATCATATGTTTCACCTGTAAAAGCTTATATATGAATGCTTGATGCTTATGCTCATGCAATGCAAGTCAAATTATGCAAGCCTAACACCTAGGGTGTTACATCCCTCATGTTCAGCATCGAATTGCCGGTGATGCTCCATCTCTGCTTTATAGCGTGCAGACCTCCTAGTTGTGGCCGCGAACATCTACGCCGGCGTTGATGTGTTCATGAAGGTCACGAGGGAGGGGTTGATTAACCTCCTAGTTGTGGTTGCCGCCCTGACCTCCCTGGGGGCATGGTGGGTGGCCGTCATGGCGTGAATGAGCTTCATAGTTGCCTCTTGATCCTCTATAGAGGTAGGGACCTCCAGCCTAAGGTCAGGGACCCTTAGCGCCGTGACGCTAGCCTCCTCCATCATGGCCGGAGTGGCGGCTATGAGCTGATGTAGTGGAATAAGATGGGGAATCATTCTGAAACTCATTGACTTGGACTTGTGCTGCTATGATATGTGCTCGAATCTTCTCGATCTCTAGAGTGTGAGGGAGTTGTCGAGCTCATTGAAAGCGACGGCTAGATTGGCGCTTGGAGTCTAGTAGACTGGCTGGTCACCCACCATGTCAAATGCCTCCTCCAAATTACGTTGATGGTGGGGTAGGCTGCGACCATCCTCGTTGGCCCCTTGGGCTGCTTCTGCATCTCAGCGACATTGGCGATCAGTGTTCTTCACTAGACGAGCTTCGCGCTCTTTAGCAGTTTTGCCATCCTTGGTGGTGCTGTCGTGGCTGATGTGGAAAATCATGCCCCTAAACCCTAGAGAGAAAGTGGGGTAGCTTGATATGGTCTTGGTTGAGCCCTCAGAATAATCGCCAGGGCTCTCGTTCAGAACGTTATGGAGAGATTTGATTGGAAGAAAGGGTTCATCCAAAAGTTAGCAAATAGCCACCATGTTGACCACGGGCGTGGGTTGACCATAGTAACTCGGGTCGATCATGTAGAGGTCGGTGATGTGGTCAACAAAGAGGTGGTGGATGGCATTATGGTACACAGATCCCATACCCTCTGGCCCAAAGGTATAGGGCTTCGACGGGTCCTCCATTGTAGCCTCATAGTCGACCAAACGTAGGCTGGTAGTAGGAAGTGGTCGGCACCATGCCGTGCACCCCTCTAGAGTAGCCATGATCACCAAATTGGAATATGGCTACCTTGAATGAAGTGGCCGAGCAGGTCGCTCGATTGCAGTGGCATGGTGATCTTGGAGTACGGGAAATTCGTCGCTCGCTCTAGATTGATCTAAGACCGAATCCATGAGGAGCTGACATTCCGCTAAGCGGTCTATGACCCGATCGATGGATGTAATCAGATCATCATTATCGATGGATCTCCTAACCCAGCGGTGGGGCGCCTAGATCAGAGATGTCATTGTAGGTGTTGGCGCGATAGGCATAGGGTGATCCTACACCACCTCCATGATCTCCCTATTGTCATTGGGGTCGATGACCCAGGTCATGGATCCAACCGTGAAGATCTGGCCTGGCTTGGGAAAGGCCATGGAGCTTGGAAAGGTAACCATCTGGCACACCATGAATTTAGCACGCACACCCCCTACTTGGCTCACCACTATCGATGAAATACATCCAGTCATCTATCGAGGAGTATGCCCACAGTAGTAGATGAATCGGTGGAGGTATGTGTGAGGGAACCGGATGGTGACACAGAACACAAAAGACAGTGATTAGACAAGTTTAGGCCACCGACTTGGCGTAATACCTTACGTCCTATGTCTTTTGGTGGGTTGTATCATGTATGATCAGATCTGCCATCTAAGGAACCCTTGCCCCACCTTATTTACTCTAGAGGGGTAGGGTTACAAGGAAAATATCCTATTTGGTATTACAATATCTTATTGTAGCCTTGCGGTGCATGCCGACCAGTGCCGTGCGTCGTATGCCATGATTTTGTGGGCTAGGCCACCTCTGATGGTGTGGCCCATGTCTTGTCCTATGGGTACCAGGGGTCATACCCCCACAGCTAGTCTCCGAGCACCTTGTATCTGCTGAGCAACACCATCTTGAGCTTGTCCGAGTTGTCCAACTTGCTGCTGATCATTAGGAACAGGTGTCCGACCAGTTTAACTGGGAGACGAGCTATTGAAGCGAGTATCCGAGCAGTTGAACATGAGTCCAAGCAGTTGAATTGTCATTTGATTTGTTGTCCAAGCCATGGGAACGGCGTCCGAGCAGTTCAACTATGAGCAAGCCTAGACTTACTTGAAGCTAAGGTTTACTAGAAGGATGTAAGGGGCTCATGATAAAAAATTTTGATGTCTCCATCTAGGATGAAGTGTGCCCACTTAAGTTCTAGGCATCGAAGTTAGATGCTTAGCATCCTTGACTTAGTCAGTGCGGAGGAACTTAGTCAGTTTGTAGAAGATTAAGTCAAAAAATACGCCCAATGTCACTGGAAACCAGTGTAGAAATAAATATAGTCATCGTGAGATGATGTGTACACACATAGTCCCCGAGCCTACTGGAAGATTTTGAATATATCTTGTAGCAGGGTCAAAGAATTTTTAATGAAAGCTTGCCAACATCATCTGCCATGTACTTCACAAGACCCTAGACATGATGTCCAAGATTAGCGCCCTGATCCAAATAGGAAGGAGCAACTTGATAGCACACCGATGAGACGTAGCAAGATCCGACCACCAAGGGAGTCCCCAGCTTAGTTGGCGATGCTTGCACAAAAAGAATCCAAACACCGAGGAGTCTCTAGCGTAGCTGGCAAGCCCCTAGTGTAGCTGACGATGAAGCCCATGCAATGAGCAGTCCAACCAATTGGTCGATGGCGAAGTCAACGCCAAGCAGGAGTGAGTGCCGAGCAGTCCGACCAGTTGGTTGGCGGTGAAGTCCGTCCGGTAGGTGGTCCGACCACCTGGACGATGATCATCTTATCTAGTCCCTGAGCATAAGCCCATTGACCGAACCATGCCCAAAACAAATGTGTAGAATGGGTAGTACATGATGTAAAAATAAAATATATGAACTCCAGAGAAGAATCAGCAATGGTGATGAAATATTGTATGCAGCTCGGCGATCAGTTGGTGTGAACACATAGTGTTATTCTAAAGATGTGTTTATATTTAATATAAACTCCAACCAATTAGTGTGTAGCTGAGTCTCCAGCCCTAGGTAGCTGGTTAATCATAACGCGGAGTGCAGATCCTATGTGCTTGTAGGAAGAGCAGGACATTGCTAAGGAGCCACTGCTGACCACCCCTAACGCAGAGGGTAGGCGCTCTTGCACATGTAGGGAGAAGCTGGAGATAGGGCCATCTCTGGGAACATCTGAGCATCAACATGACTATTCGGGGATTTGCCTTAGGCTTAACTGTATGTCATTTTTAAGATGGTATACATGAAAGAAAATTATTTGGAGAACAAACATAGAGAAAATAGCTCGGAGAAACATCAAGGAAATATATGAAGGTTGAGGAATATTTAGAAAAATATTAAAGCATGACTTAGCTTTAGAAAAAACGTCTGGTCAGCATCGATGTAATCGCACGGCTCTTGAGCTTTTTAGCCTATCATCATGGCGGCGGTCGCGGTCGCTATAGCATCGTTCTTCATGGCGATCATCATTGCAATGCGGTGTGGTTCGCTTAATGGCTCGGGCAGCTCGCTTAGCGGCTCACTTGGTGGCTCGGGCGGCTCACTTAGAGGCACATTGAAAGTGCAATCAAGCCTTAATTGTGGGTTTTGGTGATAATGACCTCGCAATTAGAGAACTAATGAGATTGATCAAGATGACAAGCAGGGAATTTATATTCGAGGATGCTACACGAAACGGAGGAGCCCCCAACTACAAATATTGATGGCTTCAAACTCAATGGAGGTTTAAATTCTTTTATATATTGAATTTGAGTATAGGAAAAGCCATACTATAAAGGGGGCACAATGCTTAAGCTAATCTGTGCTACCAAGTGCTCAAACAACCACATGCATCCTCAGATTCATAGCCAAGACAGTCTACACTTCACTATTATCCTTACTATCTTGCGGGGTGCGAGCTCCGACTCGCCTGAACCCTTGGGTATGGGCTCTAGTTTGCCCAACCCCTTGGTTGTGGCCACCATCTCGCCCGACCCCAAGGTCGCGGTCTCTGGCTTGCCCGACCCTTTGGTCGTGGGCTCCGTGTCACCCGACACTTTGGTCGTGGGCTCCGTCTCGCCCGACCCCAAGGTCGCGGGCTCTGACTCGCCCGACCCTTTGGTCGCAGGCTTTGTCTCACCCGACCCTTTGGTCGTGGGCTCCAGCTCGCCCGACCCTTTGGTTGTGGCCTCGTCTCACCTGATCTCAAGGCTATGGATCTCGTCTCGCCTGACCTATTGGGTGAAATGTCTGTTGGGGGCTAGGGGTATATATACCTTTTCTTTTTCTCCCAACGGCTATCTGTGCTTTGAGTAACCGTTGGGGCCTGGGGGGTATATATACCTTTCCCTTTCTTTCCCAATGAAAAAAAATGAACTAACCTGCTCCCTTCTTCCTCACTTTAGCACACTCAAAACAAAGTAGGAGCTCTCTCTCTCACTCCATTGTTGACCTCAAGCCCCCAAGCAAATCCATTGATTTCCCCATCAATCCTTGAGGGATAAGTGTCCAAAACTTGATAAGAGAGCATCTCCATTGATTCCTAAACTCTAAAGAGCACTTGGTTCACGTCTTAGCTGGCGGTTGTGTTTGTTACTCTTGGAGCTTGGCTCCTAGCTGGCTAGAGCGTTGCCCATGGAGCTCAACAACTTGTGTGGGAGCCCCAGGAGGTTTGTAACCACCTCTTGTGGCGAGTAAAATCACCCCTTATCTCAAGAGTTCACTCTCTTGACTTGAGAATGAGGTAGGGTTGCAAATCCCTATGCCTTAGTGGTATACCTCAACAACGTGGACATAGGCAAGCCTTGGTGGTGAGCTAAACCATGGGATAAATCCTTGTGTCATCTTGTGCTTGTGTTGCTCCACTTGTGTTCTTATTGTTGTTGAGGTGATTTCTAGAATTGAGGCTAATCTACTTGTGTGTGGTGTTCCCACCACTTTCAGCTGTCAATCTGTGATCTACCACCCTGCAGAAAGCTAAGAAATTTGCCCTATCTAAATTTCATTGCATAGATTTTGAACTATGAACTAATCTCTCCTACAGGTGTAGTAGTTCCACGCTCACAGAGCGGTAGTGCCACGGGTGAATTGGATTTTAGTTACGTTAAATTTTTATAGGCCTATTCACCCCCTCTAGGCGTACCAGAGATCCTACAAGTGCTATCAGAGCCGGTTACCTCGTGTGCGCTTCACTGCATGAGGTATGGAGACCAGTGGAGGATCCGGTGTCGTGAAGCCCATCAACGTCGATCTAGAGGACGTTGGGCTGCATGACATCGACAGTAGTGAGCTTAGCGCATCTACAACGAGCAACTCCATGCTCCCTGTAACACCCTAAAATTTGCTTCTCTTGAAATAGAGCTAAAATGATTTAATTTTGTATTTTCATGCTCATGAAAACATGGGCAAATAATAAATTTTCATTAGATTAAAATTTATCTTAAGGTAGAAACACGTTTGCTGCATTCATGCCGGTCGCACCTTGTGTTTCAATGTGCAAAATGTGTTTTTTTTAAAATACGTTTAGGAGACGAATATCTGTCTCTAGGAATTTTCTAGCTCCTTTCTAGAATTTAATTCCTACCTCCTTCACCTTAATCTTTATGTTCTAAGTTCCCAAAAATCTTTTCATGAGCTCCAAATACTTTATTTGGGTTCATCATGTTCCAACGTGTCTCTGTGAATTTTCCCCAAATTTTCAGAGGTCTCAGAGTATTTTTCGTGGCTTAAATATCAATTCTAGACTTTTCTAAAATTATTTTATTTACAAAATTAATTAATTCCGAAAATAAATAATATATCACATTTTCCAACCAACTCTCAAAGCCCATGTGCAATAATCCTAATAAATCTCAAAGGCCCATGCATTTATTTACTAATGAGCTTTAATGATTATTTAGGTCTATTAGTAAATGTGGACAGTGCATCATCAATTAGTATCATATTACTTGTTGATATAGATGTGGAGAGTTTTTCTCTCTGTAAATATGTACAGACCCATTGGGCAAAGCACATCAAAACTACCGTAAGGGGAGCCCCTAGTTTGGGAAATCCCTCGTGTAGTAAATTAGATTTTTCTCCTCCTCTTGCCGTTGTCGTTGCCGTCGCCATCGCCGCCACGCTGCCCGAGGCCGTAGACCCACCGTTAACCGCAAGAAGGCCCTAGGTGAGTTTGCCGTATTCTCCTCTTATTCCCTATGCTCTTGGCTCATCAAACCGTGGCCTCTAGGGCCCAAACCAAGCGCTCCAAGGAGCTTCTTGCCACCGGTAATGGAGCTCCGCCAAGCCGGTTTTCTTCTCCAGCCGGTGACTCTCCCTCCCCCTCCTTTCTAATCTAAGTCATCTAGATTCAATCCAATGGTCCAAGATCGCTCATATCCCTTCACATGGGTTTATTTGCAAAAGAGCCCCTGTAGTTTCGCGTAATATAACCCGCAGTCCATGGCGTATTTCCAGAATACGTTTTCCTATTCCGAAAGCGTAGTTTCTTTCTAGTAGATTTAGAATATGTTTTCTCTTTCAGGAAGCATAAAATCCCTCTGTTAGATTCAGAATACGTTTTATTCTTTTGAAATCATAGTTTCTTTGGTTAGATCTAAAATACACTTTCATCTATTTATAGTTTTGCCACTAGTCTTATTTAGGCCGTAAAGTCTTTGTTTTAACTCTGTTTTGATCCATTCAAGTTGTGTTAGATTCATAATTGAGTAATCTACATGTTCATCCTACTGTTAAATATATTTTCAACTTTTGAAATTTGAGGTTAGATTTAATCTATTATTTTATTAAAGGAAATCTTGTTTAATTCATAACTTTTTCGTTATAGCTTTGATTAGAGTGCTTTTTGCGTCTATGTGTTCGTAGCGAGACAGATTCATTTTACAAACTTTTCATCTTGATTTTATGTTTGGTGTACTATTCTAATTTAGATCTATTGTTTGTGGATAAACTTGTTGCCACCCTATTGCTAAAATCATGACTCATTAAATGCTAATCATAGTTAACTAGTATCAACCTTTTGAGCCTCATGAATCTCATGTTATATTTGTTGAGTATGACATGTACTTACGCTTGCTTTACTTTTTAAATCTTTGGAAAAATCCTGGTTGGGTACCAGATTGCTAGTCTAGAGGAGTTAGGCTTGTGATCAACCAGTCAGTTATCCCTATGGATTAGAGTCTTCACCCAAATATTGGAGTTATCTTTCCGCTGTTTGTTGTCTAAGGTTATATCCTTTATACTAAGTATGTTATATATTGAGCATTGTCTTTTGATATTATCCTTATTTATATCTATATGTGAGATTTGACTTCTTGGGCTCACATATGGTGCGTATATGGTTTTGTTCTTAAAACTGGGTGCTACAAAGTGGTATCAAAGCAATGCTGACTATAGGACGCAAGCCAAGTAGAAACTGGTCTTTTTAAGGTTTAGAAGTTGCTACAAAAACCCTTTCTCTATGAACCTTGGTATTTTTCTTCTCTGCTATATCTCTACCCTTGTTATTCATCTCTACCTTAGTGCTTATTTTAAAGTCTTTATTCTCATCTTCACTCCTTGATTTGATATGCTTTTAGAACTGTTCCTCACCACCTTCTTGTGTAATCTGAAGATGAGTCTTAGGATTGTTACCCCTAGTACAATGAGGACGATAGTATCGCAAGTTGAGTCAATGATTGAATTGTACACCTTTAGTGCTTTGTTGAATTGTCATTATGCTTATGATTGTTTTGAATCTTTGTAATGATTGCAATGATCTTGTTGGGTGTTCCAACAATTTTATTTAGTTTATAGGCCTAAGGTATAAGGATTAATGAAATAAATAGTTAGGTTTTGGTTCTCTCCTGTTTTCTCTATCGTGCCTTCGGAGCAACCTATCTTTATCAGTTTATATCTCTGACTTTGGACTACCAAAACTCATGACAAAATTATGGATGACATTAGACTTCAATATATTTCTCTAACCACAAGAATCACCTTGATAGCTATGTTGGTTATGGAGTTATGAAAATCACAAGATGATACATCGATGCTGTCTAAAGCCAGGAATAGTTTCTGTTGTGCACTGCTTTCTACTATGTGAACTACAGAATTTGGAAAAGTGTTCTATAAGAAAGTTGTGGAGCATTTGATAAGCTTTCCAACAATATAAACTGTAGCTCTATTAGATTAACAGAATGAGTTACAACTATTTTTACTGTGCTGTTGTTTTTCTGCTCGTGAGGAATTTTAGATTTCTTGTTCTTGCTCATACACGAGAGTATCAATGGGATGTCAGAATGTCTTGATACTAGTTAGCTGATCTAGAAGAAGGTGCAAGCTACCCTTTTTGTGTCCCCTAGTTTAATTTTTCTTAAGGGGGTAGCCAAGTTGAAGAATTTGCAAGATGGAGTATCATACTTTCTAGTTTGCGCAGCAGAAGCATGGTGGGCCCATAACCCACGGGTCCTAGGATCAAAACCTTTGGAGGAACAAATACCTTTGGAGGAGATCGATAAGATAGACAATCATGCTTATGCCAACTATCTAACTAAGAAGGATCCGAATGCTCAAGGTGCCATATGAAGTTCAGTTATGCTCTCTAGCTCTCACTTGGAAGAATCAGCTAATCTAATAAGAAAGGTTGTACCTAGAGGATGTATATCACTTAAGGGTTTCATCATCCAGAGTAAGTATCCTTTGCTTGGTTGATAAGTTATTGGATCATCTACGAGGAATGGATGCATTCGTCAATATGGCTTTGCAATTCGAGCTATCCTCAGCTAGGAGTCTAATATTCAACATACCTAGGACAAGTAGGCATTGATGACATAGGAATGAGATATCTAATAACTATAGATGGCTCTATGGAGTCTCAGGAAATTCCAATGATATACTAAGCATGACAAGAAGGTTTGGATTGAAGAAAGTTAATGATGTGATAGGAACCCACTCAAAGATATGAGAGAAACTCAATCTTTAATAATGAGGTTTGATTAGGGGTTCAAGGGAAGCTTATCCAACACCATCAAGATATTGATAGTGTTACTGGAGAAGGTTTAAGTTTGGATCAAGAGACCTCAGCTAAGTATTTGAAGGAGTAAAAAAAAGTGGTTGAGGTAAAACCTATGTATTAGCTTTGCCACATCAGGACAAGAGTTTTTTGTATCTACTATGATGCACCTTATCAAGGTGTGGGATGTGTCCGTATGTAAGAAGAAAAAAATATAGGTTTAAGCAAGAAAACATGAGATGGAACATCTAACGTATGATCTGGAGTTATATATTATGGAGCATGGAGGTACTATCTACTTGGGCATGATAAGTGACATCTATGAGGATCATAAGAATCTAAGGAACATCTTCACAAAGTTGGTTTTGAGCATATGACATCATCATTGGTTTGGTATTGATCAAGGTTATGATTTAGAAAAGTGCTATCACTTGGAGAAGCAAAAGTCGTTGTCGATGTCTTTAGCAAGAGAGAGTTATGCTAAGAAGATTTGAACGACACCATGGACTAAGAATAGTTGTTTGAGAGTTGAGCAACTTGATCTGAGCATCTAAAGTCATTAATATTTGAAAGTTGGCAATAGAATCTACTTTAGACCAAGAAAGTAAGGAAGCTCCGTTGGAAGGTGAATATTTTAAGAAAAAGAATTGATATTATGGACTAAAAAGGAAAGGTGGCCTAGTGATTAGAGTTACCTGAGTATTGTTTGGAGTACCTTTCAGAATCTTGGAATTAGTTTGACAAGTTACTTGGAGTATGGTTAACAGGTATGCAAAGTAGAGAAGAATCCAAAGGTGGAGAATCTGTATCTCTTTTATCACCATCTTCCGAATCTCGAGGATGAGATTCATCTTAAGGAGGGTATAATTGTTACACCCTAAAATTTGCTTCTCTTGAAATAGAGCTAAAATGATTTAATTTTGTATTTTTATGCTCATGAAAACATGGGGAAATAATAAATTTTCATTAGATTAAAATTTATCTTAAGGTAGAAACGTGTTTGTTGCATTCATGCCGGTTGCACCTTGTGTTTCTATGTGTAAAATGTGTTTTTTAAATACGTTTAGGAGACGAATATCTGTCTCTAGGAATTTTCTAGCTTTTTCTAGAATTTAATTCCTACCTCCTTCACCTTAATCTTTATGTTCCAAGTTCCCAACAATCTTTTCATGATCTCCAAATACTTTATTTGGGTTCATCATGTTCCAACGTGTCTTTGGGAAATTTCCCCAAATTTTCGGAGGTCTTGGAGTATTTTTCGTGGCTGAAATATCAATTCTGGACTTTTCTAGAATTATTTTATTCACAAAATTAATTAATTCCGTAAATAAATAATATATCTCATTTTCCAACCAACTCTCAAAGCCCATATGCAATAATCCTAATAAATCTCAAAGGCTCATGCATTTATTTACTAATGGGCTTTAATGATTATTTAGGTCCATTAGTAAATGTGGACGGTGCAACATCAATTAGTACCATATTACTAGTTGATGTAGATATGGGGAGTTTTTCTACCTATAAATCAGTGTTCGCCTACACGGCTGTGTAGACCGATTACTCAGTGTGTAATCGCTACTCGGTAGCCGAACGTGCAGTTTAGGCCATAAACGGTAGGTTACACGGGATCGCCGTGTAAACGGTAAAAAACGGCCGTGTAATCGGTCTACACGGCCGTGTAGGTGAACACTGGGTATTATTTTGAAAATAAATTATTTTCAAAATATTACAAATGTTTATGATGTGTAATAAGTATCATTAGATTAGTTATGGAATATACTTTCATAATAAAATAATTTGAATATACAAATATTAATATTACTTTCTACATACTTAGTCAAACTTAAAAGAGTTTGACTCCTCGATAAGCGAGATGTGTACTTATTTTGGGATGGATGGAGTATTTTATTAGGCACTTAGGCTATTAGGTCTAGCACTTAGGTTCTTAATTCTATATTATTGGACTAACCGTTGTTGTGTAATTCTATATTATGATATTATCTATGTTATAGGAATATATACATAGGTTACTATAGTTATTTTTACAAATAAAGTAAAAACGAGTAATCCGTGTAAAACCGTGTACACGCCATGTACACGGTCTAAACGCTACACGAGACCTCGCCGACTGTCTACCGTTTACCGTATAGGAAAACATTGCTATAAATATGTACCAACCCCTTGAGCAAAGCACACCAAAACTACCATAAGGGGGGCTAGTTTGGGAAATCTCTCGTGTAGTAAATTAGATTTTTCTCCTCTCGCCATCGCCGTTGCCGTCGCCACCGCACCGCCCAACGCCGTAGACCCATCATTGACCACAAGAAGGCCCTAGGTGAGTTCGCTATCTTCTCCTCTTATTCCTTATGCTCTCGGCTCGTCAAACCGTGGCCTCTAGGGCCCAAACCAAGCGCTCCGGGGAGCTTCTCGCCGTCGGTAATGGAGCTCCGCCGCGCCAATTTTCTTCTCCAGCCAGTGACTCTCCCTCCCCCTCCTTTCTAATTTGGGTCATCCAGATTCAATCCAACGGTCCAAGATCACCCGTATCCCTTCGTGTGGGTTTATTTGCAAAAGAGCCCCTATAGTTTCACGTAATATAACCCGCAGTCCATGGCGCACTTCCAGAATATGTTTTCCTATTCTGAAAGCATAGTTTCTTTCTTGTAGATTTAGAATACGTTTTCTCTTTCAGGAAGCGTAAAATCCCCCTGTTAGATTCAGAATATGTTTTGTTCTTTTGAAAATGTAGTTTCTTCGGTTAGATCCAAAATACACTTTCATCTATTTGTAGTTTTGCCACTAGTCTTATTTAGGCCATAAAATCTTTGTTTTAACTCTGTTTTGATCTATTCAAGTTGCGTTAGATTTGTAATTGAGTAATCTACATGTTCATCCTATTATTAAATATATTTTCAACTTTTGAAATTCGAGGTTAGATTTAATCTATTATTTTATTAAAGGAAGTCTTGTTTAATTCATAACTTTTTCGTTATAGCTCCGATTAGAGTGCTTTTCGCGTCTATGTGTTCATAGCGAGACGTAGATTCATTTTACAAACTTTTTATCTTGATTTTATGTTTGGTGTACTATTCTAATTTAGATCTATTGTTTGCTTTGTGTATGATTGCATGGATGCTTTTGTGGTGCTTTATGATCATGTCCAGTCGATGAGCTTTGTGTTGGTGATATAAAAGAAGTTGGTGTTCCAGAAGAAGTCCTTTGGAGGTTACAATTCAGTAGAAGAAGGATTTGGGTTTAAGGCAAGTATAGCATGGGATCTTCCTTGTTGTCCTATTCACCTTAATATCATTTTAATCGTATGCATTGTCTACCTTGGCAACCGTAGTAATTTTCCTAGCTATTTGATATCCTGGATTCCTTGATTCCTATGGGTTATTGCATTGGGTAGTATGATGCTGGTGCTCAACTAAAGTCATGATCTTATAACTTGACTAATGGTATATGCAATAAACATTAAAAGATGCTTTTTAGCAACATGGAACAAGGAGGCTAGAGCATTGGGCTATTTTATGGTGCTCCAGATTCCTCTCCTGAAGGACTTATCTGTAAGCGAACATCCGGGACTTATAGTACAACTATGAGGGCTACATGGCTCTAGGTTTAGCTTAGTATGAGGACCTTTTCTAGCTTGTTAGTGGTTACCTTTATGGCACAAGAGGGGCTCCGACAGGTATGATCTCGGCCTGCCAAGATGGTGCACTTTGGTTTCTTGGTATTTTGTTAGTCACTCCATGGAGGGGGGTTCATGCTTATTGATGGGGAAACCTTAGCAGCCCTAACTTGTTAGACAAACCTTTGAAAGGCTTCATAGTAAACCCTACCGACCTTCCTTGGAAGTGGGTCAAGAGGTTGGCCACCTCGGGTGAAAGGGTAAATCATGACTCATAGTGAAAGTGTACAACCTCTGTAGAGTGTAAAACTTGTATATCAGCCCTGCTCACGGTCATGAGCGGCTTTGGACCCTTACAGAATAGATGATGAACACTGATGATACTGATGATGAAGATGCTTACTAATGATTATTGTTTATGCTATTCATTATTCATGTTTACCTGATCATGTGTTTATGTGAGCTTGTGGATAAAATTGTTGCCACCCTATTGCTAAAATCATGACTCATTAAATGCTAATTGCAGTTAACTAGTGTCAGCCTTTTGACCCTCATGAACCCCATGTTATATTTGTTGAGTACGACATGTACTTACACTTGCTTTACTTTTTAAATCTTTGAAAAAATCTCAGATGGGTACCAGATTGCTAGTTTGGAGGAGTTAGGCTTGTGATCAAACAGTCAGTTGTCCCTATGGATTGGAGTCTTCACCCAAAGATCGAAGTTGTCTTTCTGTTGTTTGTTGTCTAAGGTTATATCCTTTATACTAAGTATGTTATATATTGAGCATTGTCTTTTGATATTACCCTTATTTGTAGATATATGTGAGATTTAACTTCTAGGGCTCACATATGGTGCGTATCTAGTTTTGTTCTTAAAACCGGGTGCTACACTCCTGCAGTTGGAGGCAACTAATGCTAAAAAAGCTCAAAATAAAGAAGAAAGAAGAAGAAAAAGATCAGCTACAAAAGAGAAAAGAGAAGCAAGAGAGAAGAAGAAGAAGGAGCAGCAACGGTTAGAAGAGAAGAAAGCAAGAAAAGAAGAAAGAAGACTCAAGAGAGAAGCTAGAAGAAAAAGAAGAGAAGCAAGAAAGAAGAAGGAACAAGAAGCAAAAGCCTCCAATGCATCTTCAAGTGAGCTATCTAGCAGCTCCGAAGATGGTGATGATGATGAGTCCTACCAAGTACATAGCAAGAAGGATAAGAAAGGAAAGGGCAAGAAGAATGATGACAATAAATATGCCGCCGTGTCCTTTAACTATTCTTCTATGTCTATGACTAACCATGATCGCAAGTCTTTCATCAATGTGCCCATGGGCAAGTTACCTCATTTCGATGGGACTAACTTTGCTAGATGGAAGCACTTGATGAGAGCCTATCTTATAGGTCTTCATCCTAGAATATGGGAGGTTGTTTGCAATGGATTTGAGCCACCTATTGATCCCAAGAATCCAACCATGGAAGAAATGAGAATCATCTACCTCAATGGTCAAGGTACTAGTGTGCTACTTAGTGCCTTGGATGGTGATGAGTACAATAGAGTGATTGGTGTGGATGTTGCCAAGCAAATTTGGGATACTTTGCATCTTGCACATGAAGGAGATGACAAAGTGAGAAAGGCAAGAATTGATTTGTTGATGTCCAAGCTCATCCGATTTGTTATCTTGGATGGAGAAGGGCCACAAGAGAAGTTTGAGTACTTCACACCAAATGATGTACTTGGGAGGATCTTGACCTTTGATATGCATAGAGAAGAAGCAAATGAGAGGAAGAAGCTTGGAGAATTGCAAGCAAAGCTAGAAGGCATCAAGATCAACAAGGATGTAGCTCTCAAGGCCAACAAATCAAGCAAGCAAGGCTCTACTAGCAAGTCCAAGATCAACAAGCAAGCTTCAACTAGCAAACCCAAAGCAAGCAAGCAAGTTCAAGAAAGAGTAGAGACCACCTCATCCTCTAGTGAGAGTGAACATGATGATGACCAATACGAGAAAGTGGATGATGTTGCTCTCTTTATGAGGAGGTATCACAAGGGGCTAAAGAAGCAAGGCTACAAGGTAGTGAAGAGAAGCTTCCCAAACAAAAAAGAGAGGATATGCTACAATTGTGGAAGCATCGATCACTTTGTTGCCAAGTGTCCATATGAGATCAAGGACAACAAATACAAGAAGGACAAGAAAGAGGAGAAGGCCGACCGTAGAAAGAGCAAGTACATGGGAGAGGCTCACATTGGGCATGAATGGGACTCAACTAAAGAAAGCTCAAGTGAAGAAGATGAGAAAGTTGCAACCATTGCTATCCATGAACCATCTTCTTCACCCAGACTCTTCACCAACATGTCTGATGATGACTACTACTTCCCTCACATTTGTCTTATGACAAAGGGTGAGAAGGTAAAATCTAAATCCAAGGCCAAAGCTCCTCCACCTCCACCTCCTAGTGATATCTCTAGTAGTGATATTAGTGATTGCTCTAGTGATGATGAATCTAGTGATGAAGAAATAAACATAATAACTAAAAATTTGGATGGAAAGACCAAATTATTCATCACTAAGCTAATGGAGGATTTAGAGAGTGTCCAAGCCAAGCTAAAATCTAGAGAAGAGACTCTTATCCAACAAGAGGATCTCTACATTGCTAGCAAAGAAGCTCTTGCATTAGAGAGAAGTGAGGTGGAATCCTTGCGCAAGGCCTTGGCCAAAGAACAAGTGGACCATGCTACCATAAAGAAAGAAAATATTGCTCTCAAGAAAAGGTATTGTGACTTAGATGAAAAGCACAAAGAACTTGAGCTGCAATATAACATTCTTTTGGATAGCAACTCACATCCCTCTAAGGCAAAGGATGCCTCTACTACCTCCACTACTCAAGGTTGTGGAAAATGTTACAATATTTATTTGAATGCTTATTCCACAAACCTTGCAAACATGGAGGCAATGAGAAAAGAAATTGCTAGACTCAATGAGATCATTAGCAAAGGCTGCTTGAGTGGTAAGGCTCAAGTAAGTGACAAGAAGGCAAATAATCCAAAAGTGCCTCAATTCAAGCAAGGGAGACACCCCTCAACCAAGCATGGGCTTGGGCACACTGTAGGAGCCAATACAAATGGAAGAAAGATCATAAATGGCTATGAGTGTGTCAAGTTTGAGAGGAAGGAAAGAGTTGGTACAGATCAGCCTGCAAAGACAGCGGCAGTACCGTAGCCCAGAGTGTTAGTGATGCACCACGGCAGTGCCACAGTGAAGGCCGGCTGTGCCGCTCCCCACAAAAATGGGAAGGCTACCAATTCTGCCCTGATCTAACTAAGCCCAAGAAGAAGGTGTTCCAGCAGAAATAGGTTCAGCAGAAGCCAAAGGAATCAGTGTGGGGTACTATGAACAAGTATGCCTGTCAACCAAAATTTCAACCACCTCGATAAAGCTTGACTTCATGTTTTGTTTTAAGGAACAACAGCAGTCAAAAAGTGGTTGCCAAATATGTTGGAAAGGAAGCTAACACATATAGGAATACTTCTATTTGGGTTCCTAAATTTCTTGTGACTAACATGCAATGCCCCAAGTCAAATTGGTGACCTAAATCAAGCAACTAAATCTGTTTTGCAGGCATACTCCTCCGATAGATCAAGTTGGGTGCTTGATAGTGGATGTACAAATCATATGACCAGAGAAAGGAGTTTGTTCTCATCATATTCCCTGATGACGCACTCAAATGAAAATATTGTCTTTGGAGACAATTCAAAGGGTGATGTGATTGGTCTTGGTAAAGTTGCTATAACCCTTGAGCATTCAATTACAAATGTATTACATGTTGATTCATTGAGTTACAATTTGTTGTCCATTTCTCAATTGTGTGAGATGGGCTACAATTGTCTCTTTTCGGATAAGGGTGTGGAAGTCTTTAGAAGGGAGGATTCCTCTATTGTCTTTACTAGTCAATTAAAGAACAAGCTTTACTTAGTTAATTTCAACAAAAGTGAAGCTAAGCTTGAGACTTGTTTAGTGGCAAAATCTAGCATGGGTTGGCTTTGGCATCATCAACTAGCCCATGTTGGGATGAGGAACTTGGCCAAACTTCAAAAAGATGAACACATCCTTGGGCTAACAAATGTTCACTCTGAGAAAGATAGGATATGTAGTGCTTGTCAAGCTAGAAAGCAAGTTGGCGTACCTCACCCACCAAAGAGCATCATGACTACAACACAACCATTGGAGCTCATATACATGGATCTCTTTGTACCAGTCGCCTACCTAAGTATCGGGGGTAACAAATATGGTCTTGTTATTGTTGATGATTATTCCTGTTTCACTTGGGTATTTTTCTTGTTTGATAAGTGTCAAGTTAGAGACAAAGTAAAGACTTTTGTTAGAAGAGCTCAAAAGGAGTTTAGTCTCCCCATCAAGAAAATGAGAAGCGATAATGGGACCGAATTCAAGAACACCCAAGTTGAGGAGTTTCTTGATGAAGAGGGCATCAAGCATGAGTTTTCAACTCCGTACACCCCTCAACAAAATGGTGTAGTAGAGAGAAAGAATCGTACACTAATTGACATGGCAAGGACAATGCTAGATGAGTACAAGACACTGGACCTTTTTTGGTGCGAAGCCATCAACACCGCTTGTCATGACATCAACTGCCTCTACCTACATAAGAAGTTGAAGAAAACTTCATACGAGCTTCTAATTGGTAACAAACCAAAGGTATCCTACTTTAGAGTGTTTGGGTGCAAGTGTTTCATACTTAATAAGAAACCCAAAACCTCTAAGTTTGCACCTAAAGTTGATGAAGGTTTTCTTCTTGGTTATGGATCAAATGAGCATGCCTATCGTGTTTTCAACAAAACCTCTAGGAGAGTTGAAATAGCGGTAGACGTAACATTTGATGAATCTAATGTCTCTCAAATGGAGCAAGTTGATTCAAGTGTTGTAGGAAAGAAGGATTCACCATGTGAAGCAATCAAGCAATTGGCTATTGGTGATATTAGACCACAAAAAGATGAAGTCACTGAAGTGGTGGTTCCTCAAGCTACTGATGAACAAAGTTCTGCTAACATACCTAATGCTGAGGGGGAGCTGACCCCTGCTGCAAATCAGCAGAGCGGCAGTACCGCACATAAGAGCGGTAGTGCCGCACTCCCTCTGACAGCAGCAGCAAGTCCAACTCCGATTCAAGGACAGAACCTACAACCTATATTCGAACAAGAAGATAATGAAGATCCAGAAGATGGACAAGATTGATTATCCAAGGCTAAGGCAAATAATACAATGGGATCATCCCATTGACAACATCGTTGGGAGTCTTCAAAAGGGGGTAACAACTCGTTCACATTTAGCAAACTTTGGCCAATATTACTCAGTTGTTTTCTCTTTGGAACCTCTTAAGGTTGAGCAAGCACTTGGAGACCTAGATTGGGTGATGGCCATGCAAGAAGAGCTCAATAACTTCGAAAGAAACCAAGTGTGGAACTTGGTGGAGAGACCCAACACCAATATTATTGGCACCAAGTGGGTCTTCCGCAACAAGCAATATGAGAATGGCATGGTGACAAGAAACAAAGCAAGATTGGTTGCTCAAGGTTTCACTCAAGTAGAGGGCTTGGACTTTGAGGAAACATATGTACTGGTGGCAAGACTTGAAGCAATCCGAATGCTTCTAGCCGATGCCGCTCATCGCAATTTCAAGCTATATCAAATGAATGTGAAGAGTGCATTGCTCAATGGCCCCATTCAAGAACTTGTCTATGTTGAGCAACCACCAAGTTCCCCAACCACGTCTATAAACTCCAAAAGGTGCTCTATGGGGTTAAGCAAGCACCAAGAGCATGGTATGAATGCCTTAAGGAATTCTTGCTTAAACAAGGCTTTGAATTAGGCAAAGCCGACCATACCCTTTTCACTCACAAAGTTGGGAAAGATATATTTGTATGCCAAATATATGTCGATGACATAATATTTGGTAGTACTAATCATTCTTTTTGTGGGGAATTTAGTAGGATCATGACCAAGAGATTTGAGATGTCCATGATTTTGTGAATTGAAGTTCTTCCTTGGATTTCAAATCAAGCAAGTGAAGGATGGAACTTTCATTAGCCAAATGAAGTACACCCATGATATGCTCAAGAAGTTTGACATGGTGAATGCCAAGCCTATCAAAACTCCCATGCCAACCAATGGACATCTTGATCTCAACATTGAAGGTAAAGCCATGGATACCAAGGTATATCGTTCTATGATCGGCTCTCTACTTTCTTTGTAAGCATCTAGGCCCCATATTATGCTTAGTGTGTGCATGTCTGCCAGATTCAAGCTAACCCTAAAGAGTGTCACTTAGTGGCCGTTAAGAGAATCTTGAGATATCTAGTACACACTCCTAACCTTGGCTTGTGGTATCCTAAGGGCTCTAAGTTTGATCTACTTGGGTATTCGGATTCCGATTACACCGGTTGCAAAGTAGATAAAAAAGCACTTTGGGGACATGTCAATTCCTTGGATGATCCCTAGTGTCCTAGAGTTCTAAAAAGCAAAATTGTGTAGCCCTTTTCACCGCCGAGGCCGAGTATGTTGTAGCCGGTGCATGTTGTGCTCAATTACTTTGGATGAGGCAAACCCTTCAAGATTTTGGATGTCATTTTACCAAAATCCCATTATTATGTGACAATGAGAGTGCCATTAAGCTTGCAAACAATCCTGTAAGTCACTCTAGAACCAAGCACATAGACATCCGTCATCATTTCTTGAGAGATCATGAAACCAAATGAGATCAAAATTCACCATGTGAGCACCAAAAAGTAATTAGCCGATATCTTCACAAAACCCCTCAACGAGGCATGGTTTTGTGCTTTACGTAGTGAGCTAAATATCCTTGATTCTCGTAATGTGGTTTGAATTTTAGCATGCCTCTGTTTGATAAACTAGTCTTTAGGCAAAAGAGTTGAAAATTTTTATACTGTGCACGAAAATAATTTATAAAAGACAACTTGTGTATCATGATCATGGTTTGTATTGATTATTTGTTTCTATTCATGGTATATAGGTGACATGTGTCCATATCTAATATAGAGAGAGTCATATAGATTATAGCTAACTCTGACTGTTTTCGGGAGTGTGGCAGTGCCGCGCTTGCCATGCGGCAGTGCCGCACTTTGAATCTCGATTGAGATTTGGCCCAAACGGTTTTACTGTAGGGCCTATTTATTCTTTCTCTTATTCTCAGGGCCGCAGTAACTTCCTTCCCTCTCTCTCTCTCTTTCCCCCCATCACCGACGCCCGTGCCTCTGTTTCTCCTCTCGCACCCGCGCCATCGCCGTCGCTTGGCCACGCGTTGACAATCTCTGGCAGTGCCATGGTAGCTGCCAGCTCTCCCTCAATGACGCTGATGGTTGCTACTGCCCCTAACCCGAGTAGTTTCTTCCCTCTTCTCTCCTATCCTCGGTTGAGAAGATGGAGCACGGAGTTAATGACCGAAGGGGGAAAAGAAAGATGAATGAGCAAAGAGACAAGGATCCACCTCACCGTGGTCGAGGGAGGTCAACAACAGTAGGCAGTAGTGCAGCTCCAAGGGGACTTGGTGATAAGGGGAGGTATGAGCAATACATTGAAGATGAGGAGAGGCTGGAGATGATAGGTTGTACCACTGATACCATTCCCGACACCCACAACATCTTTCTGAGTTTGAAGGCAGATACATGAGAGATTTTGAGGGTGAGATCATCATGAGACCTCTAGATGACTCCCGCTAGCATGTAGTTGTCAACTATTCCAAGAGTTGGAAGCTTGTGGAAGAGGCAAGGGAGATCAATCCCTATGCAGTGCGTAAAGATTTGGGCATTGATTATAGATTCTGGAATGAGTTTCATTCCAACTTTTATGCCACTGCCATTCTTGCATCTAAGAAAACCAAGATCATCAAGATGCAGTATATTGATTGGGATGATATGCATGAGAAGGAGGAGCCTGAGTTTGACAAGGTGATCAAAATTTGTGACAGGTTCCAGCTTTCAGACATCATGGGTTTCTAGTATAACTGGAATGAGGAAGTCCTTACATAGTTTCATGCCACATACTTCTATGACCAGACCTCTAATGAGATTCACTGGATGACTAATGGTCGGCACTACCGAGTCGACTTTATCACTTTTAGCCAGATTCTTGGCTTTGGGGAGGAGCACAGAGGTTACACTTACATTCATGATGAGCCTCGAGCTGAGATCCATGACATTAGTTACATGTGGAGAGATAGAAGGATTGTAGATGGCAAGAGGAGTGGTCTACATAGCTTCTATTACATCCTCAACAACCTCATCAGGAACACCATCAACCCAGAGGATGGAGCAGCCTCAGATATTAATGGCTATGTGAGAAATGTGTTGGCTAGATTTGCTCGAGGTGGGGACAGGTTCAATGTCCCTAGATTCATGTGGACTGAATTGAGATTTGCCATGGAGGATGGGAGGAGGGGTCTACCCTATGCCCCCTACCTCAAGTTCATGATTGAGAGGGTCAATGGATTTTATTTTCTAAAGGATGAGATGCACACCGTCTACAAAATTGAGAAGACTCAGCCTACTGTAGCTACTCAGGGAGCGGGGAGCTCTCATGCTCATGTAGATATCCCTGAATCTCCCCACTTTAGGTCTCACAGTGGAGGCAAGATGAAGAAGTTTGGCAAGTGGTTGAAGGCAATCTTTGGAAAGTGCACCTATGCAGCTGACAGAGCATATGAGACACAACTTGAGCAATGTCAGCAGCATGGACATGACCTTCCACCACTTCCTCCTATTCCACCTCCTCCATAGTATGACCTTTCAAGTCTCTCCCACATAGATTTAGATGATGAGGAGGAGTAGGGATGAGTAGCAGATTGGGATGAGACCCTGGAGGGATACTGTCAGAGACAGGAGCCGAGGCATTCCACTCGTTCCACTTGCTACACCGCTACCACTCACCATCAGGGCTGTGCACATATTGACTTCGACAATGATGATTGTGATGGTGGTGCTAGGACTTCTGTAGGAGGTGATGATATTAATTGGACTAACGTCCAGGGAGTTGACAAGTAGGTGTCAATCTTTCTTTTTTTCCTCTCTTTTTTGGTGCTTTATGCCAAAGGGGAAGAAAATTAGAGGGGTCAAAAACTTTTCACAACAGCTGCGCTTCATGTCCTATTCGATGAGTATTAGTCTTCACTAGGTGAAAAGTTTGAGAGTTGCTCAAAACTTTAAATTGTGAAATAATGCTACTATTTGACTCTTTGTTTATCAGATATGGACATGTATCGTTGTGTGGATTAGAAGTCATCTTATTGTGCTAGGTTGCATATCCTTTTGTCTGAGCTAGCTGTGTGGGGCTTGACTCTATCTTGCTCATATAGTCAGGTGCGGCTTTGCCGCACAGCAGCAGGCACATGTGTGCATAAACTATCATTTTTATCATGTTTTACATACTTGACACAGTATGCAGCACCCCACAGGAGCTTGGATGTAGGGGAGCCCATCACTTTCACTAAAATATGAATCTTGGCTTCTTATGACAATTTGATAATTCAATTCTCTATTCACATATTTAGGGAGAGACTCTACACCCATGGCTCAAAAAGTCTCAGTATTTATTTCATATCTTTTGTAAGCCTTAATTGGGTTGTCATCAATCACCAAAAAGGGGGAGATTGAAAGTGCAATCAAGCCTTAATTGTGGGTTTTGGTGATAATGACCTCGCAATTAGAGAACTAATGAGATTTATCGAGATGACAAGCAGGGAATTTATATTTGAGGATGCTACAAGAAACGGAGGAGCCCCCAACCACAAATATAGAAGGCTTCAAACTCAAAGGAGGTTTAAATTCTTTTATATATTGAATTTGAGTATAGGAAAAGCCATACTATAAAGGGGGCACATGCTTAAGCTAATCTGTGCTACCAAGTGCTCAAACAACCACATGCATCCTGAGATTCATAGCCAAGACAATCTACACTTCACTATTATCCTTACTGTCTTGTGGGGTGCGAGCTTCGACTCACGCGACCCCTTGGGTGAGGCCTCTAGTTCGTCTGACCCCTTGGGTGTGGGCTCTGGCTTGCCAGACCCTTTGGTCACGGGCTCCAACTCGCCCGACCCCAAGGTCATGGGCTTCGGCTCGCCCGACCCTTTGGTCGCGGGCTCTGTCTCGCCTGACCCCAAGGTCGTGGGCTCCAGCTCGCCCGACCCTTTGGTCGTCGGCTTCGTCTCGCCAGACCCCAAGGTTGTGGGCTTCGGCTCGCCCGACCCTTTGGTCACAGGCTCCGGCTCGTCCGACCCTTTGGTGGCGGCCTCGTCTTGCCCAATCTCAAGGCCACGGACCTCGTCTCACGCGACCTCTTGGGTGAAATGTCCGCTAGGGGCTAGGGGTATATATACCTTTTTGTTTTCTCCCAATGGCTATCTGCGCTTTGAGTCACCGTTGGGGCCTGGGGGTATCTATACCTTTCCCTTTCTTTCCCAACGAAAAAAATGAACCAACCTGCTCCCTTCTTCCTCACTTTAGCACAATCAAAATAGAGCAGGAACTCTCTCTCTCTCTCACTCCATTGTTGACCTCAAGCCCCCAAGCAAATCCATTGATTTCCCCATCAATCCATGAGGGATAAGGGTCCAAAACTTGATAAGAGAGCATCTCCATTGATTCCTAAACGTCTTAGGCGGCAGTTGTGTTTGTTACTCTTAGAACTTGGCTCCTAGCCAGCTAGAGCGTCACCCGTGGAACTCGACAACTTGTGTGGGAGCCCCAGGAGGTTTGTAACCACCTCTTGTAGCGAGTAAAATTACCCCTCATCACAAGAGTTCACTCTCTTGACTTGAGAATGAGGTAGGGTTGCAAATCCCTAAGCCTTAGTGGTATACCTCAACAATGTGGGCGTAGGCAAGCCTTGGTGACGAGCTGAACCATGGGATAAATCCTTGTGTCATCTTGTGCTTGTGTTGCTTCACTTGTGTTCTTGTTGTTGTTGAGGTGATTTCTAGAATTGAGGTCGATCTACTTGTGTGTGGTGTTCCCACCACTATTCTGTGATCTACCACTCTGTAGGAAGCTAAAAAATTTGCCCTATCTAACTTTCGTTATGTAGATTTTAAACTATGAACTAATCTCTCCTGCAGGTGCGGCAGTGTCACACTCACAGAGCAGCAGTGCCGTGAGTGAATTTGATTTTGGTTTAAGTTGGATTTTTATAGACCTATTCACTCCCTTTAGGCATACCAGAGATCGTACACTCGTGTAGCAGCTTGATGCAGTCAGCCAAGTGCACAGAGTCGTAGTCGGACTCAGCGACAAGAAATCAAGGTCGGTGCCAGCATAGTCGAACTCGGCGGTGCGCAGCTGATGGTCCTTTTCTCGGCCTTGAGCCAAGCTTGCAGGTCGGTAGCTACGTGCGGTCGATGAGATCCATGCTGCTAGCGTGAGATGATGCGGACCAACCACAAGCGCAGTTAGACTCCTATCAAAATAACCATGCACGCATATGCAGATATCTGGATACATACATATATCATAACATATTAGATTGAAGATTAAAAAATTGACCTAGCTAGTGCGAGATCATGCGGAGGCGCTGACCGATCAGCCGCTAGGGAATCGCTCCATGGATGATATAAGTGTATATATGCATGATTTTGCATGGCGGTGTAGATCGGACGTAGCCTTTGTGTGCTTGCTTGCGTGGTAGATGCATATGTATTCCTTCATGGAAATTTTAGATCAGATCTAGCATGTGTTGTTGATGTCACCATGACACATATTTTTCTGGTATTGATCTCGATGGAGTCCATGGACTGAGAGCTTGAGCGATCTAGATGGCTGGGTCACGCTGCTGAATGCCTACTCTGACTGTGGCAAATTGTCTGGAGGCGTTAGTCCTTTCATTGACTGGCGCTTGTGCACGAGACGAGTCCGAGTTTGATCGATTTTGTCTGCGCCGTTCATGCAGCCATAGGTCTTGCATGTGATCGATCAACATAAGCCTAAGATTGATTGGATCTTTGGCAGAATCAACGTAACAACCGATGCCAGGCTTGCAAAAGTAGAGCCCTGTGCAGGAGCTGCGATGGTCGACTCGATCGTTGGTGGAGATCTTGAACATGATCCGGATCCTGAATGTGGTGAAGCTCCTATGCAGCGTCTCGAGATTGGACAATGCGACAAGCCTACTGTTTTTCGAGCACCTCTAGCCTTTATGAGTGGTTGGATGCATAGGCTATCACCGAGAACATGTAGACAATCTTGAGGTACGCCATCTGGTTCACCATGGAATCAGCATGCACACCTCCTACCTGGCGCATCACTGTCGACGAAATACGTCCGACAGTCTACTAAGGGGTATGCCAATGGTAGTAGATGAATCGGTGGAGGTGCACGTGAGGGAACTAGATGGTGGCATAGAACGCAAGAGACAATGATTAGACAGGTTTAGGCCGTTAGCTTCATGTAGTTTTGCAAGGCATGCTGACCTGTGTCGTGCCTCACACGGCGTCGTCCTGTAGGCTAGGTCTCCACCAATGGCGTGGCCCATGTGCAGTCTTGTGGGCTAGACTTCCCCTAGCGGCTCGGCCCATGTATAGCCCTACTGGTATCAGGGGTTATGCCCCCACAGCTAGTCCCCGAGCGCCTTGCATCCATTGAGCAACACCATCTTGAACTTGTTCAAGCTATTGAGCATGCGTCCGAGCTATCTGAGCATGCGTCCGAGCTGTTCGTCTGGTTGCTAGAGCCGAGTACACTCGAAGCCAGGGTTTGTCAGAAGGATGTAGGAGCTCAAGTAAAAAAAATTCAAAGTCTCCATCTTAGGTGAAATATGCCCACTTAGGTTCCGGGCGTCGAAGTTGGTCCCGTGGCGTCCTTGACTTAGTTAGCGCGGAAGAACTTAGCCGCTTTGAAGACATCTAAGTCAAAGAAATAAGCACATTCACCACAAGGTGAAGTGTGCCAACTTAGTCCCCGAGCCTGGCACTAGGTGAAGTAGTTTCGTGGTGCCAGGGTCCAAAGTAGAGTCTTCAAGTGCTGAACCAATTCCCAGCTTAGCTGAGAAAAATAGTACAATCATCGCTAGATGACATGTACACACGTAGTCCTTCGAGCTTGCTGAAAGATTACGAAGAAATCTTATAGTAGGGTCAGAGAAAGAAAATATCACATCGTAGCAATGCTCAGCATTGAATATCAACCCGCATTTCACACGGTTTGATGCGGTGGCCCACCAGGCCCACTCAGTGGCCCAGCAGCGTGCGGAGACGTCGGGCGGCACTTTCTTGCTTGGTTTCCCAAAAACCCTACAAGGCGGAGGGTCAGGGGCGCACATTCCCCACTTGCTCTCCACCACTTCATCTTCTTCGTCGTGCCCACACTGCATTGCCTAGCAACTGCTCTGCCACTAGAGCAACCGCAAGCATGTAGCCTCCTCTGGGGCACGGATTTGTTAGATGGCGCCCAAAAGAAACCGTGGCGGTTCAAGTAGAGCATCACGTGGGCTCAATCGCACCGAGGAAAGGGTGGGGTCCATTAGCAACGAGGCGACACTCAATCGGTTGGTGGAGGACGGTGTGTTGCCCGATAGGATGACGACATGATGGCATCCGGCTCGCGGTGAGAGCTTTTCGACTCCTCGTGGTGATGAATTAGTAGTTTTTGAAGATTATTTCTATCACGGATTTGGTGTTCCAATCCATCCATTCCTTCGTGGATTGATTGACTATTACGAGATTAGTCTTTGCAATCTGGGCCCGAAATCCATCCTTCATGTCTCTATCTTCATCCATTTCTACGAGACTTATCTTGGCATTCTTTCGCATTTTGATCTCTTCCACCACTTCTTCTATTTGAAAGCCCGGGGGGATCTAGATCTAGGATCGTAGGCAGCGCGTACTTGTAGCTTCGGGATAGGATGGTTGGCCAATACATCACCACCCCGTTGAACACAAATGTGAAGTATTGGGCACAGCGATGGTTCTACATGCCATAGGGGTAAAACTAGGTGGCATGCGACATTGATCAGATTCCCATGAGCAATGCCAAGTGGTCGGAGAGACCCGGTGCCAATGGGATGGAGCAAGTGATGGAGTTATTGGCACTGATTGACTAGAGAAAGGTGGATGGGGTCATAGTAGCGGCGAACTTCACTTTTTGGTGATGCCAACCCAGCAAGGAGAGAGCACATCCCAGATATAAATTCCAGGGAGATACTGATGGGACCCATTAGGTACCCGAGCCAATTAACTAGGACAAAGTCATACGGCGAATTGGAGTGTTGTTTAACCTCGCGGGGCATCATAGGATTGACAATCAGCAGAGGGCCTTCAATGTAGGGACTCTCCCACCACAGGTAAGAGTCTTTTTTTTATTTTTGCCTGATCCCTTATCTGTTGCAATATATTCATTCATTTTCCTGAAGATTTGTGGGTAGGACCGAGCGGTATACTTCTGGGCGGTGCCATCAGCTGACTGGTAGAGTGGTGTTGATGCCCGATCGAGAAGTCCTCAATGTTGAACCAACCCGAAGGCTGGTAGGGACAGCTCGACCGACCTTGATGACGAAGATGAATATGAGCGGACGCCGTATGTCTACGAGAAGCTTCGGGGAACTGGCCAGCTGGCGAGGAGCCATCCCCGAAAAGAAAAATAGCTAGATCGTCTCACCGTGAGGAGAGCCAGTAATGATTGGAGCTTCCACCCAGCCTCGAAGATGGCAGGTGGTGCTGTCGAGCTTGTCGGACAACGATGGACAAGTGGTGCCTCCTTCACCAAAGGTAGTGATGCCCCCACCATCTATGCCGGCTGGGGTGGAGATGCATGAGAGGCGACGGACGTAGGAGGCTGCAGCAACAATGCCTGACAGCACGTGGGCGGCACCAGCAGCAGCTTGGGTGGTGCCATAAATGACAACATGAACGGCTACCACAGTCCCTAAGACCACGTGGACAACTCCAGTGGCGGTAGCACTGGCGACCACTGTAGTCCCCGAGACCATGCGAGTGACTCTAGTGGTGGCGGTGGAGGCGCCAGGCGGTTCGGCTGCTAGGCAGACCGGTTCTAAGCGGGGACATAGGTTCCGAGCTGTGCAGCAGGAGTGTCAGTTGTAAGTGCCTTATTTATTTGCCATATTTCTTTGGCATGGTGGTTTTCTTATTGATGATTTTTTGCTTGTTGTAGTGCGGAGTCGATGGAGGTCCTATAGCCATCGACTGCTGATCAGGAAGGCACATGGAGGAGTTGGCAGCTCCGCACACTGAGCAAGCACAAGCAAGGGTGGATCCGTTTGCCCCCACCATGGAGCAACCGACTATTGTGGAACCGACCACCCCTACTATGGAGGAGCCCTTAACAACTAGACATACCTCGCCTAGCAGCAGATTACATGATGAGGGTGAGCCTAGTGTAGAGGAGGCGTGGGATGCTACGGTGATGTCGAGTGGCCTTCCCGGAGCAGGTACAGAGCCTACAGGGGACATGTAGAGCAGTGCGGCATAAGGTCCATCCGCGATTGCTGAACAAGCGCCATCTGTAGCAGCGTCAACGGCGGGAGTGGTGCTCAGACGCTCTGTCCGAGCATGGCAGCAGCCAAGGAGGGCACCTTTATCGGTGGCTGCCATTGAGATCGAAGAGATAGTGTGAGAGCCCACCCCGCCTCTCCAACTCATCTGCCTAGTCATTCAGCATGGCAAAGAGTTTGAGATGTTGGAGGAGGGGGAGGCGAGCGTGGAGACAAAGAAGCTGAGGGTTGATTTGACATCAATGATGGGCCGTATTGAGGTAAGCCAGAAGAGATCTTATTTGTCCTTTAAAGAACATAGTCTATTAATCCATTTACCCGCTGTAGAGTGTGATGAAGGTGTCTGAGTAGCACCGGTGGTAGCGAGAGGAGATGACTCCGGTACTAGAGGAGAACAAGAGTCTACAAGCGTTGGTGAGTGACCTCTAGGTGCATCTGCTCCAAGAGCGCCAGTGCAGGGATAACCTAGAGGTGAAGGTTCTGGCATTAGAGAAGGAGCGCCAGCAAATGGAGGTGGAGGGACAATCGATGGCTGAGCAACTTAGCCGTAGCACTGATCAACTGAAACATAGGTCTTAGGATTTCGCTTTGCTAGTATTCAGCATTATGAGATGTCTGACTATTATACATAGCACTAGAGATGGAGCTCGGCCTTTCCTAGGAGGCCTTCAGCTAGCTTCAGGAGGCGAAGGAGAAAGCAGAGGAGAAGGCCAAGAAAGTCACTGAAGATCTTCGACGTGAGTGTTTTTCATGCTATTTTGACTTGTGCGGTGTTAAGCGCATGCTTAGCATACGTCTATCTTGTTTGCAAAGTATCTACACCAGGCTCAGGCGTAGTTCCAGGTGCTCGTGGAACAAGTGAAAGCCCATGATGACAAGCTAGAGATGATGATCGCGGGAATCCAGCCCATGCTAGACTGCGTCGATCTTGAGCAACCCGAGGGGGCACGGCTGCCCGATGACAGGCTATACCGGTCGGTCATGGATCATTGCCGGACAGCATGGGTAGACTTCAAGGAGTTCACATGCATCGCCACCCATGGAGCCATCGTCCACGCACTCGCTTAGCTATGGTCACACTACCCTTCAGTGGATCTCCGACAGGTGGTGACTAGGTACGCGCAGGGCATAGACGCGGAGAAGATCGCCTAGCTGGAAGACGATGCGAAAGAGCCAGCGAAGAGGTTGGCCAAAGATGTCGAGTCGTTTGGTGAAGGGGGGAGCAGTGCTCCGTAGATTAGAAAAAACTCATGTTGAATCGTTATACGAAAGTGCTTAGCAACTTTTGTTGAACACTTGTTGTTATCTTATGTTTATGTTTATATGTGATATAATCCTCCGATCAGTAGTGTATAGCTGATTCCCTAGCCCTAGCTAGCCTGTTAACCATAACGCGAGGCATAGGGGCTG
Organism: Miscanthus floridulus; assembly: GCF_019320115.1. Taxonomy (NCBI): domain Eukaryota; kingdom Viridiplantae; phylum Streptophyta; class Magnoliopsida; order Poales; family Poaceae; genus Miscanthus; species Miscanthus floridulus. Next base: position 14,280,390 of record NC_089590.1, read on the forward strand.
TGTGCGTGTGGTAAGAACATGGCATTGCTAAGGAACCACTGCCGACCACCCATGACGCAGAGGGTGGACGCACATGCACATAAAGGGAGAAGTCGGAGATAGGGTTGTCTCTGGAGGTGTCCAAGCATCAACATGTCTGTTCAGGCATTTGCCTTAGGCATAGTTGGTGTTTTATCTTTAAGATGTTGTACACAGAAATAGAATCGCTTAGAAAAAAAGCACAATGATAACAATATGGAGAAACATTAGAACAAAAACTTTATTGAATACTCGAATATGAATGGTACATATCTTTGAAAGGGGACCCTTCAAGGTTAGAAATGCCTAAGAAGATCGATGTGCCAAGAATTTGGGACATCTCTTTCACCCATGTCGCATAGCCTATAGGAACCTGGTCGGGTGACCACCTTAACGATGAAGGGGCCCTCCCAGGGTGAAGATAGCTTATGCATCCCATCGGTTTTCTACTTCTTGCGGAGCACTAGGTCTTCGACCATGAAGAATCGATCATTGACGTTGCGGTTGTAGTATCTTCGCATGCTGTCAAGGTACTTCACTGTCTGAATACACAAAACCAGGCACTCCTCCTCTAGGCTATCCAACTCAATGAGCCAGGCTTGGTTGGAGTTTTCTTCATTGTAGTTCTCCACTCTGGGTGCTCAGAAAGCGATGTCGGCTGGTAAAACGGTCTCAGAGATAAAAACCATGAAGTATGGGGAGATGCTAGTGTTGCGACTAGGCTAGGTCTTTAGTCCCTAGACCATAGCTGGCAATTCCTTGAGCCACTCGCCAAGGTGCTTCTGCTCATTCATGTAGAGCCTTTTCTTCAATGCATCGAGAATCATGCCATTGGCACACCAAACTTGGCCATTAGCCCTGGGGTGCGCAACCGAGACATACTTAACTGAGATGCACCTTTCATTGCAGAAGTCCAAGAAATCGGCACTGGTCAGCGTGGACCCCAAGTCGGTGATGATGTTGTTCGGCAGGCCAAACCGGTGAATGATGTCATCAAGCAGCTTGACTAAGTTCTTCGTTGTAGCTTGGACCAGGGGTTTGTATTCGATCCACTTGGAGAATTTGTCAATGTAGACTTAGACCCAGCAGAAACCTCCCAGTGCGGGCTTGAAGGGCCTGATCATATCTAGTCCCCAGCATGCGAAGGGCCAAGATGTAGGAATCATTTGCAAGGCCTAGGCTGGGATGTGGATTTGCTTAGCAAAAAACTGACAATTCTCACACTAATGAACGAATGCCTCAGCATCGGCAACTGCTGAAGGCCAATAGAAACCAGCTCAAAAGGCTTTGCCAACCAGTGTTCTAGAGGCTGCGTGATTACCGCAAGTGCCAGCGTGGATCTCCTTGAGTATCTTCTCGCCCTGTTCTACAGAAATGCACTTCTGGAGTAGCTCTCCCTTGGTGTTCTTGCAATATAACTTTCCTTTGACTAGGACATAATGCTTGCTATGGTGAGTGAGGCATTGTCTCTCTGTGTTGTCACCCGGGACATCTGCAGTGGTGAGGTATTTGATGAATGGTTCCCTTCAATCACTACTCGTGCCTAGGATTGATGCGACTAATGGCTCAGCAGATGGATTTTCTTCAACGCCTTCTTGCCCCTACTTGATGGATGGCATCACCAAGTCCTGGACGAACTCTTTGGCTAGAATTTTGGCCCAGGTCGACCCTAACTTTGATAGCTCATCGGCTGCTTGGTTGTCAGCCCAGACCACATGGTGGCACTCAATGACGTTGAACTTGTCTTCTAACTCTCTTATCATGGCGCAGTAAGCGTCCATCTTCTCATTGGTGCAATTCCAATCCTTGTTGAGCTGATTGATCATGAGTGTGGAGTCACCGTACACCTAGAGGCATTTAACACCGAGCTCGATAGCTATATAGAGACCATGAAGTGTTGTCTCATATTCAGCGGTATTATTGGATGCTCAGAAGTGTAGGCGAAGGACATAGCGAAGCTTATCCCTCGATGGTGAGATGAAATATACACCTGCCCTAGCGCTGTCATGGTTGAGGGACCCATCGAAGTACATGGTCCAGTGCTAGGGGTGGTCGGCAGGGACAGGAGTCCGCATATCCATCCACTCGGTGATGAAGTCGGTGAGCGCCTATGACTTGATCATGTGGCGAGGCCTAAAGTCGATGGCATAGGTGCCGAGCTTGACCTCCCATTTAATGATGCGGCTGCTGGCTTCCTTGTTGCAGAGGATGTTGCTGAGTGGGTACTTAGTGACAACCGCTATGTGGTAGGTGTCAAAGTAGTGATAGAGCTTCTGGGATGTGATCAGGATGGTGTACATGAGCTTCTAGACCTAGGGGTAGCAAGTCTTAGACTCGTTTAGGACCTCACTAATGAAGTAGACTTTGTATGCGTGTCTAGCCTCTTCTCGTTCAACAACGATGGTGGTGCTGACTACCCGGTTAATCGCTATGATGTAGATTAGCAGGGTTTCATCCTTTTGGGGGTGGTCATGATCGGAGGTGTGGTGAGGAACCACTTGAGCTCAGCGAATGCCTTGTCAATGTCCTCCGACCAGACAAATTTCTCTTGAACCTTGAGTAGCTTGAAGAAGGGGAGTCCCTTTTCACCTAGACGGGATATGAAACGGCTTAAAGCCGCCATGCACCCTGTTAGCTTCTAGACGTCCTTGATGCAGGTTGGTGGCTTCATGTTGGTCACTGCCGCTATCTTCTCTGGATTGGTTTTGATGCCATGGTGATTGACGATGTTGCCTAGTAGGATACCAGATGGAATGCCAAAAATGCACTTAGTGGGATTTAGCTTCCATCGATACACTTTTAGGGCTTTGAAAACTACAATGATGTCAGCGATGAGGGTGTCAGCAGTTGTAGACCACATCATCAATGTAAGCCTCGACATTCTTCCTAATTTGGCCCTTGAGGCAGCGCTGGATGGCTCTTTGATAAGTTGCACCCACGTTCTTGAGCCCGAAGGACATGGTCGTGTAGGAGTAGGCGCCGATGGGCATAAGGAACGACGTCCTAATCTGGTCTTCTTCCTTTAGCACGATCTGGTGATAACCAGAATAGCAATCTAAAAAGCACAGGAGCTCGCAACCGGGTGTACAATCTACGACCTCGTCAATGGGAGGTAAGCCGAAGGGGTCTTTAGGGCAGTGTTTGTTGAGATCAGTCTAATCAACATACATTCTCCATTCTTTTTTTCTTTTTTCTTATAAGAACCGGGTTGGCTAGCCACTCCATATGATACACCTCTTTGATAAAACCAGCAGCTAAGAGCCGGGTTATTTTTACCCTAATGGCCTCATTTTTGTCCTACGCGAATTGTCGAAGCTTCTACTTGATCGGCTTGGCGGTCGCTGAAACATTTAATGAGTGCTCGATCAACTCCTGAGGCACGCCGAGCATGTCTGCCGATTTCCATGCGAACACATCAACCTGCTCCCTTAGGAAGCTGATGAGAACGTCTTCCTATTTGGGATCTAGGATGGCCCTAATCCAAGCAGTCTTAGACTGGTCGCCGGGGACGAGGACCACTTCCTTCACCTCCTTGGACTTGGTTGACACTTGGGCGGCCTCCATGGTTGGGATCTCTAGGTCCTATGGGGAAATGTGCTACGAAGATGTGAGGCAGTCCTGCATGCGGATGGATATGTTAGTAGCCACGGTGAGAGCGAAGCTTTACTTCTCGCAGGAGTAGGCGACATCGAGGTTGGCACATAGGGAGTGGAGCCCCTGCTCCATCGGCATCTTCAACACCAGGTACATGTAGTGTGGCACGGCCATAAACTTGGTGAGAGCTGATCGACCAAGGATGGCATGATACACCATGTTGAAGTCGGCAACCAGGACGCGGAAGTTCTTGGCGGTGCTGAATTGTACCAGTAGTGTAATCTATCCTAGAGGCAGGGATGCTTTTCTGGAATGATCCCCAAGAATGGAGAGTCCATGGGGCTAAGGTCTTCTTTCATGATCCCTAGCTCCTCTAGGGACCCAGCGAATAGGATGTGGAGGGCGCTCCCTTTGTCAATGAGGGCATTCGGGAAGTGCACGTCCTTGATGTTGGGATCCAGGACGAGTGGGAAATGCCCTTGGTATGGGATATCCGACCACTGGTCGGCCCTAGAGAAGGTGATCGGCTGCTCCGACCAGTCAAGGTACTTGGGTTCAGTGACGGGGCCATCATATGTAGTGACCAACATGACACATCATGCTACAAGCTTCTGCTCCTGCTTGTCTTTAGAGGCAGCTCTCCCACCAAAGATGGTGGTGACGGTCTTGGTGGGGTCCTGGTAGGTTGGGCCCTTGTTCTTGCCTCATTCTTTGCCTTGACCATCTTTGGTCTCATCGTCTTCACGCCATGGCTTCTTTGATGATTCACCACCAAGCGCTGTCTTTAGGCCTCTGCACTCTCGCATGGTGTGCTTGGCATCCTTGTCGATAGGGCATGGGCCGTCTAGCAGCTTGCTAAAATCAGCGTCGTAGGTGCACTTGGCACGGGCATTGATGGTGTTGATGGAGTTATCAGGGCAGCGACGGTGGCCTTGTCTGCCTCGTGAGCTATTTGGGCAGTCGTCACGTTAGGGCTCACGGTTATCTTGGCGGTGGTCACGGTCGTCGTGGCTGTCTTGGTTGTCACTACGAAGGTCACGGTCGTCGTAGCGCCTGTCTTCACAACGGTCATCATCGCGACATTGGTGGCGAGTAGCGTGGGCAGCCCATTCGTCTTCTTCGGCGTCGGCATATCCGTTTGTTGTTTGTATCCGTTCGCAACCTATTGTGGGCCTCTTGCGGTACAGCTTGCCATGGAGTTGCTCATGCCGGAGCCCTTTGGTGAAAGCGGTGATGGCCTCGGCGTTAGTGATGTTGGGAATGAAATTTCTTGTCTCCAAGAAGCGCCTGATGAAGTCGCATAGGGACTCCCTGGAGGATTGATGAAGCTTCTCCAGGTCATACTTGGTGCCAGGCTCGCACGTAGCCATGTAATTGTGGGTGAAGAATTTCTTAAGGTCATCCCAAGATCGGATGGAATTCTCCTGTAGGCTGAGGAGCTAGTTGTTCATAGACTAGTTAAGCATGATGGGTAGATAGTTCACCATGACATCTTCATCTCTGCCTGCAGCTCTTAGGGTGATCTCGTATAGAGTTAGCCACTGAGCAGGGTTGGCCTTTCCATCATAGGTGTTAACACCAAGAACCTTGAAACCCATAGGACATCGGATGGCTCGGAGCCTTTCTGTGAACGGTTGAAGTCCTCATGCGCTGGTGGGAAGTGGTTCTTGATGGGCAGCAAATCCCTCATGTTCGGCCTCGAATTGCCGGCAACGCTCCATCTCTGCTTCATAGCATGCGGACCTATTGTTTCTGATCTAGCCACGGACATCTACGCCGGTGTTGATGTGTTCACGAAGGTCATGAGGGAGGGGTTGATTAACCTCCTAGTTGCGGTTGCTGCCCCGACCTCACTTAGGGCATGGTGGGTGGCCGTCGTGGTGTGAATGAGCTTCATAGTTGCCTCCAGATCCTCTATAAAGGTAGGGACCTCTAGCCTGAAGTCGGAGCCATCAGCGCCGTGATGCTGGCCTCCAACACGGTGGGCAGCCCTTGGCACCATGATGCTGGCCTCCTCCATCGTGGTGGGAGCGGCGGCTATGAGCTGATGCGGTGGAATAAGATGGGGTGTCGTTCCAAAACTCGTTGACTTGGACTTGCGCTGCTATGATATGTGCTCGGACCTTCTCGACCTTTGGAGTGTGAGGGAGTTGTCGAGCTTGTTGAAAGCGACGGCTAGATTGGCGCTTGGAGTTTGGTAGACTAGCTAGTCACCCACCATGTCAAATGTCTCCTCTAGATTACGTTGATGGTGGGGTGGGCTGTGACCATCCTTGTTGGCCCCTTGGGCTACTTCTACATCTCAGCGACATTGGCGATCGGTGTTCTTCGCTAGACGAGCTTCGCGCTCTTCAATGGTTTTGCCATCCTTGGTGACGCTGTCATGGCTGACATGGAAAATCATGCCCCTAAACCCTAGAGGGAAAGCAGGGTAGATTGATATGGTCTTGGTTGAGCCCACAAAATAATCGTCGGGGCTCTCGTTCAGAATGTTATTGAGAGATTCGATTGGAAGAAAGGGTTCATCCGAAAGTTGGCGAACAACCACCATGTTGACCGTGGGCGCGGGCTGACTGTAGTCACTCGGGTCGATCATGTAGAGGTCGGTGAAGTGGTCGACAAAGAGGTGGTGGATGGTGTTCTGGTATGCAGATCCCATACCCTCTAGCCCAAAGGGATAGGGCTTCAGTGGGTCCTCCATTGGAGCCTCATAGTTGGCCAAACGTAGGCTGGTAGCACAAAGTGGTCGGCACCGTGCCATGCGCCCCTCTGGAGTAGCCATGATCACCAGATCAGAATCTGGCCGCCTTGAATGATGTGGCCGAGCAGGTCGCTCGGTTGTAGCGACATGTTGATCTTGGAGTATGGGAAATTCGTCGCTCGCTCTAGATTGATCTAAGACCGAATCCACATGGAGCTGACATTCCATAAAGCGGCCTGTGACCTGATCAATGGATGCGATCAGATCACCATTGCTGATGGATCTCCTAACCCAGCGGTGGGGCACCTGGATCGGAGATGTCATTGCAGGTGTTGGCATGATAGGCGTAGGGTGATCCTGCACCGCCTCCACGATCTCCCCGTTGCCATCGAGGCCGATGACCTAGGTCTTGGATCCGACCGTGAAGATCTGGCCTAGCTCGGCAAAGGCCATGGAGCTTGGAAAGGTGACCATCTGGCATGCCATGAATTCAGCACGCACACCCCCTACTTGGCTCACCATTGTCGATGAAATACGTCCGGTAGTCTACCGAGGGGTATGCCCATGGTAGTAGATGAATCGGTGGAGGTCTGTGTGAGGGAACCGGATGGCGACACAGAACGCAAGAGACAACAATTAGACGGGTTTAGGCTGCCGACTTGGCGTAATACCCTACGTCCTATGTCTTTCGGTGGATTGTATTGTGTTTGAATAGATCTGCCATCTAAGGGACCCCTACCCCTCCTTATTTACTCTGGAGGGGTAGGGTTACAAGGGAAATATCCAATTTGGTATTACAATATCTTATTGTAGCCTTGCGGTGCACGCCAACCAGTGCTGTGCGCCACACACCTTGATCTTGTGGGTTGGGCCACCTCTGATGGTGTGGCCTATGTCTTGTCCTGTGGGTACCGGGGGTCATACCCCCATAGCAAGTCTCCGAGCGCCTTGTATCCGATGAGCAACACCATCCTCAGCCTGTCCTAGTAGTCCAACTTGTTGCTGATCATCAGGAATAGGTGTCCGACTAGTTTAACTGGGAGATGAGCTGTTGAAGCGAGTATCCAAGCAGTTGAACAGGCGTCCAACAAGTTGAACTATTATCCGAGTTGTTGTCTGAGCAGTGGGAATGATGTCCGAGCAGTTCAACTGTGAGCAAGCCTAGACTTACTTGAAGCTAAGGTTTGCCATAAGGATGTAAGGGGCTCATGATAAAAAATTTGAAGTCTCCATCTTGGATGAAGTATGCCCACTTAGGTTCTAGGCATCGAAGCTAGATGCTTAGCATCCTTGACTTAGTCAGCGTGGAGGAACTTAGTCACTTTGTAGAAGATTAAGTCAAAAAATACGCACATTCACCGCGAGGTGAAGTGTGCCCACTTAGTCCCCGAGCCTGGCTATAGGTGAAGTAGTCATGTGGTGCTAAGGTCCAAAGTAGTAGTCTTCATGTGCTGGCCCAGTCCCCAATGTCGTTGAAAACTAGTGTAGAAATAAATACAGTCATCACGAGATGACGTGTACACACGTAGTCCCTGAGCCTGCTGGAAGATTTTAAATATATCTTGTAGCAGGGTCAAAGAATTTTTAATGAAAGCTTGCCAACATCATCTGCCATGTACTTCACAAGACCCCAGATGTGCTGCCCAAGGTTAGCACCCTGATCCGAACAAAATGGAGCAACTTGATAGCACACCGATGAGACGTAGCAAGATCCAACCACTAAGAGAATCCCAGCTTAGTTAGCGACGCATGCATGAATTATCCAAACACCGAGGAGTCCCCAGCATAGCTGGCAAGCCCCTAGCATAGTTGACGATGAAGCCCATATGATGAACTATCCAACCAACTGGTCGGCGGCGAAGTGAACACTGAGCAGTCCGACAAGTTAGTTGGCGGTGAAGTCCGTCTGATAGGTGGTCCGTCCACCCGGATGATGATCATCTTGTCTAGTCCCTGAGCGTAAGCTCATTGACCGAACTGTGCCCCTGTGAAACAAATGTGTAGAATGGGTAATACAAATATAAAAATAAAATATATGAACTTTCGAGAAGAATCAGCAATGGCGATGAAATAGCGTATGCAACTCGGCGATCAGTTGGTGTGAACACTTAGTGTTATTCTGAAGATGTGTTTAAATTTAATATAAATCATTCGACCAGTTAGTGTGTAGCTGAGTCTCCACCCCTAGCTAGCCTGTTAACCATAACGTGGAGCACGGATCCCATGTGCATGCGGGAAGAGCAAGACATCGCTAAGGAGTCGCTGCCGACCACCCCTAATGCAGGGGGCGGGCGGTCGTGCACGTGTAGGGAGAAGCCGGAACAGGGCCGTCTCTAGGAACATCCGAGCATCAACATGATTGTTCGGGGATTTGCCTTAGGCTTAGCTATATGTCATTTTTAAGATAGTATACATGAAAGAAAATTATTTCGAGAACAGACATGGAGAAAATTGCTCGGAGAAACATCATGGAGATATATGAAGGTTGAGGAATATTTAGAAAAATATTAAAGCGTGACTTAGCTTTAGACAAAACGTCTGGTCGGCATCGACGAAATCGCCCGTCTCTCGAGCTTTCTGGCTTGTCGTCATGGCGGTGGTCGCGGTCGTTATAGCATCGTTCTTCGCGGCGATCATCATTGCGATGCGGTGTGGCTCGCTTGATGGCTCAGGTAGCTCGCTTAGCGGCTCACTTAGTGGCTCGCTTGGCGGCTCAGGAGGCTCACTTAGGGGCACATGTAGCAGCTTGATGTAGTTAGGTAGGTGCGCAGAGTCATAGTCAAACTCAGCGAGAAGAAATCGAGGTCGGTGCCAGCATAGTCAAACTCGACGGTGCATGGCTGATGGTCCTTTTCTCGGACTTGAGCTGAGCTTGCAGGACGGTCGCAGCGTGCAGTCGATGAGATCCGTGAGACCAGCATGAGATGACGCGAAATGACCATGAGCGCAGTTAGACTCATGTCAAAATAACCATGCATGCATATGCAGATATCAGGATACATACATATATCATAACATATTAGATTGAAGATTAAAAAATTGACTTAGCCTGTGCGAGATCAAGCGGAGGCGCCGATCGATCAGCTTCTGGGGAATCGCTCCACGGATGATATACGTGCATATGCATGATTTGCAAGGTGGTGCAGATCGGACGTAGCCTTCGTGTGCTTGCTTGCATGGTAGATGCATACGTATTCCTTCATGGAAATTTTAGATTGGATCTAGCACGTGTTGTTGATGTCACCGTGACTCATATTTTCTGGTATTGATCTCGATGGAGTCCATGGACTTAGAGCTTGAGCGATCTAGCCGGTCGGGTCACGCTACTGAATGCCTACTCTGACTGCGACAAATCATCTAGAGGCGTTAGTCCTTTCGTTGACTCGCGTTCATGCACGAGACAAGTCTGAGTTAGATCGATTTTGTATGTGCTGTTCGTGTAGCCATAGGTCTTGCATGTGATCGATCAACGTAAGCCTAAGATCGATTGGATCTTTGGCAGAATCAATGTAACGCCTGATGCCAGGCTTGCGAAAGTAGAGCCCCGTGCAGGAGCTGCGACGGTCGATTCGATCGTTGGTGGAGATCTTGAGCATGATCCGGATTGTGAATGTGGTGAAGCTCCTGTGCAGCATCTCGAGATAGGACAATGCGACAAGCAAGATGTTGTTCGAGCACCTCCTCAACGGTAGCCTATACGAGTGGTTGGATGCATGGGCTGTCGCCGAGAACGTGTAGACGATCTTGAGGTACGCCATCTGGTTCGCCATGGAATCAGCATGCATACCCCCTACCTGGCGCGTCACTGTCGAGGAAATACATCCGGCAGTCTACCAAGAGGTATGCCCACGGTAGTAGATGAATTGGTGGAGGTGCGCGTGAGGGAACCGGATGGTGGCACAAAACGCAAGAGACAGCGATTAGACTGGTTTAGGCCATTAACTTGACGTAATACCCTACGTCATGTGTCTTTGTGGATTGCATTATGAGACATGATATGAAAATGAGGGGGTCCCTACCTGCTTTATATATCTTGGTGGGTAGGGTTACAGATCAGTTGTTTCTATCCTAATCGGTTTTACAAGATAGAAAGTTACAAATATTACGGGATCTAGCATATCCAAGTAGGTTTTCTAGATCACCAAAGATCTTCATGCAGTCTTGCGAGGCATGCCGACCTATGTTGTGCCTCACATGGCATCGTCCTATAGGCTAGGCCTCCACCAGTGGTGTGGCCCATGCGCAGTTTTGTGGGATGGACATCCCCTAACGGCTCGGCCCATGTATAGCCCTACTAGTATCGGGGGTTATACCCTCACATGAAGTGTTGGTTCTAGGTGTCCTGTACTGCATAGTTAGCTGGTACCTTGTGGGTGCGGTGTTGTTGGTGCGGACTCATTGTGTTCTTTCTTGCTGGCGAGCATGTTGTATCATAAATTTGCGCTTTCATTCTTCTTCACATTTGACACGTTCTTCTTCCAATAGAATGGTGCGGTTCATCAACGTGTTGAAGTCTAGGTAGACGTGAGTGACCATTTGCTCTCATAGGGATGCGTTGAGTCCTCTCCTAAAACACTTCTACTTCTTCTTGTCAGAGTTAACATCTTCTGGTGTGTACCGCGCTAACTTCATAAACTTCTAAATGTACTAATTTACCGTCATTGGACCTTGTCTCAATGAACAAAACTCTTCTGCTTTTATCTCCATGATCCCTTCTGGAATGTGATATTCGTGGAACTTCTCCACGAATTCTTGCCAAGTGATAGCTCCTGGCTCGTTAGCTGCATCTTGGTAGTTCTCCCACCATTCACTAGCAGCTCCTACCAGATGGTGAGTGGCTAGAATAACTTTCTCTTCGTCAGTGGCTCTTACTGCATTCAATTCGTTGATGATGGTACGCAACCAATCGTCGGCTGACAATGGGTCATCTTCTGCACTATCAAATGTCGGTGGGTGAAGTCTCATGAATGCGGACATTTTCCCTTGTCCATTACCATTATCTTGCCTTCTTACAAGATTTTCTAATAACCGGATCTATGGGTCCATCACTTCTGCTAATGTTGGTGGAGGTGGTGGGGGTTCCTCCCCTTGTACTAGTTCATTTCCAATGTTTTGCTCAACTTCTTCATCTTCTTCAGGTACATCTTCTATATTTTGGATGTTATCCTCTTGCAGTTGTTCAAGCCCATGCCTACAATTACGATTTCCTCTATTCTGCCTACCTCTAGGTCTAGGTGCAACTTGCTCTTCTTCCTCATGAACCTGCCTTTCGGTGGACCTTTCACGGTGATCCCATATCCTATCAGACCTTCGTTCCATCTGTTGCCATGGAACGGCAAATATGAGAAGACATTGTCTAGGATTTGGGTGTGAGAAAATAAAATAACAAGCAAGCAAAGACACATGTGCACAAACAAACACACAATGCATATATCACATGAACAATCATACATATATGATACAAGGATGCATCATACAACAGCTGCTAGAGTGATTACTATGCCTCTACTTGTACTTCTAATGACATCGAAGCGACTTTAGGCTTACTACTACTAGGGAACTAGACACTACTACTTGCTACTATAGTTCTCATTATTTATTTTATAAGAACTGCATCATGTGACTTTGACTCAATACTCTACTTGAACTGCATCTTGTGAAGGTCCCAATGTGCATAATTGCCCTTTTCCTGGGTCAACTGCTCATCTCGCAGCGTGTAAAGCTCTTGTGCATATCCATCATCATCCTGCCCTGAAGCGACTTGTGACAGCTCGGCTTTTGTGAAATTGTCTGCCATGGACTCCAGTGTCTCAACTATCTCTCGGTTAGAATATGACTCCATTGGAAAATATCTATTGAGCTCGTAGTGTTGGTCTTGTGGGTCATATGCTGGTACTCCATGTCGTGGACCCACGATCATGATCTGTTTTCCTTTCTTCGTCTTCTTCAAACGCTTCTTTGCACGTGATTGCTGTAGGCCTTCCTTCAACTCTTGGCGATAGGAATCTTGTTCTTCAAAATTGCTCTCTCTTGCCTTACTAAGTACAGCTCCCAATTGGTGTCTCGTAACTCACTTCCAATCTCCTTTGCCTTAGCTATCCATCTAGACTATTCTTGTTGCTGATTTTTGTAGAGGGTGTCAAGTGCATGTAGGTACTTGACAGTGGTTACTGCTGTGTACTCTGGTGTCTTTGGGTCAATCTTCTCCAATGCCCGTACCTTCTCACACCACGTGGGGGTGGTTTGACAAGGTACTGGAAAAAATATAGCGGGAGTGTGCTCAATGTCTTCTTCAAAGATCTGATAGTACTCTGTAAGAGCCTAGCGTGCTGCTTTCTAGCATGTATCTTGCAACTCTTTTCCATAGGCAGTGTGGTAACAAGTCTGTAAATGCAGGGCATGATGGATGTCCTAGAATTCACACACGAATCTCACACTTAGGTACACCATCCTCGATGTACATACGACCGTAGTACATCGGTGCCTCGGTGTAACCTAGTGACTACAGTGTCTCCCATAGGAGTGGAGGGAATCCTTCAGCGGTCAGACAGTCCGACCTAACACATTTGCTGTCCATTGCTGCAAAATTTACCACAAGGGTTAGAACATTTTGCAACAAAATGCGAAACGAGAATGAGAAGGGTTTGTTGCCTTTACTACTATTAGGACTGTGGTTATTCCAATTGCTATAAAACTACCTAGCATGTTCCAATCCTAGGGCTTTTTTCTACAGTCAAGCTCGGCTCGGATACCACTCTATCGGCCCCTCAATTTGAGAGTCCTCGGTGCATCCATATTTGTGCTAGGATCATGCACAAATACACACTAATCACAGGGATGGTACACAGATATATAATAAAAGGTTCTAAACTTTATTGATATCTAAAATAAGGTCTATAGTAGTGGTCCAAGGGGCTTAGTCATAGGCTACGTAGCTAGCAGAAGGCTACGGCCATGAAATGGCATTATTGATCGTCTCTAAAGCGGGATTATAATACAACGAAATGGCATCCTGTTCCACAAGCAACTTGAGTGTAGACGAAACCCTAGCCTTGATGTCACATTCCTACGATCGTATCTCCTTACAGGAAACCTAATCCTTGTGGTACGCTTCATCTTCGAAGTCATAGTCTTCTTCTATGCCGAGGTCTGTGAGTCCACAACAGGTGAGTACATACGTACTCAGAAAGTCCCAACCATAGGGTGGAAATAGAAGTGTAGTGGTGGTTATAATTATAGGTTGGGTCCTAGTGGAGTATTACCATTCCCACTAGTACTCAGGTTAGCATCAATTCCATTACCAGTTTCATTACACATAAAAGTAAAGCAAATCATAGTATCACATCCTAGCATTTGCCCATTCCAAGGATGTGGCTATTCGAATAGATTTAATAAACTCTGTAGAGGTGTACAAATTTTCCCACATGATAGGTGCAACCTCATCCATGATCAGTGGAAAAAATAGACCTAACGAGATCCCGTACCCGCTTGAGAAGCTAACCTAGATTTCCATATAATCTCTACCATGGTTTCTCAGGGGTTGGAAACACAAAACAAGGAAGATACCAAATCCCCCCAAAACATGATGATACCAAATCATCACAAAAGAAAACATGGCTAGAACACGGCCAAGAAAACAATGGCTCAAACATGGCCTAAAAACCTAAAGGTTAACGTGGAAGATCACATAGCATCCACGCCAACCGGACATAGAAGAAAACCTATCCCCCGTATTGGCTCCTGATATTCTGCTACCTACACCGGTCTCCTAGTAGACACTATACTTCTATCTAATGGGGTGTGGGATCAAGCCTACCCATATAGACATGTGGCTGTACAAAAACATCTCACTAGGCGAGAGGGACTACGAATTGGTCCTTATGTGACTGAGGCGAGTATCTCCCACTAGAACCCTATCTAGGCATCCCTGTCATGAGAAACTACCTCCATAGTTTACCACTACTCACCCCATGTTGGGGTTTAGTTAAGGTTTAGCAAGTTTTAAGTTCCATTATTATCCCTAAATCTAGTCATGGTGTGGAGCTCATAAAATAACAAGATAACCATTTATCCTAATTATATCGCATTAACCAAGCTCATTTTCTAGGGTAATAATCTCATAGTCATGTTTTAGCATTACGGTGGTTGAAAGCAAGATGGTAGGGAGGGGATCTAGGACTAGCCTTTGTCATTGTCACCTTCTGGCACGTCTACGTAACTCGGGTCTTTGTCCTCCTGACGATTACCGTCGTCTGTTGGATGTATCGGTCCAATAAGACTACCGCTATCCGCAAAGGAAAAGGCACAAGCAAACAAAGAACTATGTGGTGGCACTAGGTGCATATGGTAGGGTTTGATTTTAGATGAATTTTAGAAATGGTTTCATGCGAAACAGAGTTATGGTTTAAAAGTTATGAATTTTAGAAGTTTATTCTATAGCTAATTAACTAGGTGGAATTTTATATGCATTTTCTAGTGCATGAAAATGGGTGCAAACTACATGGTTAATTTCCTTAATACATCTAGTTTATTTACAAATTTTCTAGGATTTTTTCTAAGTTACGAAAATGCATTTCTAACCCTCTGTGTACACTAACCGTGTGTACCCAGCATTTTCTAAAACATACCCCGCGTTGTTTGTGTGATGTGTGTGTGATAGGTGGGCCCCTTACTTACATCAATAGTGATGGCAGCATCGGAGTTAAGGCCATGGACCCATATGTCAGTGAGGGAAAGGGAGAGAGGGGAGACGGATGGGGATGGAGCGGAACGACGACGTTGTTTCCTTCCGGTCCCACATGGCTAGGACAGAGAAGGGGAGAGAGGGTAATGGCGGTGGACGGAGGTGACCGTGCCGGCATTGGAATAGGGGAGGAGGAGCGGGGCTCGCTGGAGCGGCTTACGCCAGCGGTGTTAGTCCTCGGGAGTGGTGGATGAGGGGTGGATGGGGTCCGCTAGGTCATGCCGTAGCCGGTGGTGGGGTCACCGTCAGCAGCATGTGCCTGTGGTGATGGTAGTGGCTCACTGGAGAGGTCATGGTGGTGCGGTGCACTAGACTTTGCCCTAGAGGCCCTAATCTACTCAACTATCTATGTGAATGCACATGCGGGTGCGTGAGAAGTGCAGTGGGGGTGACGGTGTGTCTTGGGGTGGCCTCGCCGGTGATGGCCGACGGCCATGGCGGCTCAGCGAAGCAGGGCTCACGCGGGCAGCGCTACAATAAAAGAAAGAGGGGAAGCTTAGAGACTCACTGGTGACTCCAATCGGCTAGAGACGCAGTGGAGAAGAATGAAGGAGAGGGCGACGCTGATAGCGCCAATGAACTCCAGAAAGGGAAGAAGTGGAAAAGGAGGGGAAAGGGGAAGAGGAGGGGGAGATGGGGTGTTCCCACCCCCGGCGGAGTTGGTGGTGGAGAGGGCGAGGCGAGAGCGTCGCCGGTCAGGCCTATTTATGGGACAACTAGGCTGGTGTCCCAGTGGTGAGATATTTTCTCGCAGTTGTGCTTATCCACCACTCGGCCACGTTGTTGACCTCATCAGGTCACATCACCATGGCTAGCACTTGCTCGTATGCACACCAGAGCTGCCTTGGCAGCTACTCTGGTGGCTCTGCATGGTGGCGACCATGGCACCGACCATTGACACATGCATAGTGAGGGGGACAGGAGAGGAGAGGGGAAAAGGAGGGTGTTGTGGGTCTGGCCATGTCGTCGTTGACGCCTGCTAGCACTGGGGTGGCGCTGGCGGGTGTTGACGCCACGGCTGTGCTATACGACTACTGGCTCAGAGGTGGACGATGGAGCTAACGAGCTGGGCCCGTTAGTCAGCGAGAGGGAGAGGGAGAATGAGGGGGAGGCGAGCTAGGCTGGACACTTGTAACACCCTAGTGTTAAGCATTGCATTTGGCACTTGCATTTCATGAGCACAAGCATCATCCAAGCATTCATGAGCATGAGCAATGGAATTTCATCTTATTCTTTACATATTATCACATGTGATGTTGATTATATACATGCATATGCTTGTGATCATGTGTGACCAATGCAAGAGATGGTTGTGAGGTCACAAAAACACCTTAGACACATCTAGGATGGAAAATGGAACAATGTTTATATTCATGACATGGGCCAAATTGGCTTCTAAGTCATAGTGTACTCAGAATTTCATTTCTCATGATACTACTTTGACTAGAGTTGAACTATAGCATAGAGGGTTCGCATGGCAGTGCACCCTTAATAAAAGTTGTAGTTCTTGACATGGGTAACAAACTTTATTTAATGGTCATGAGCTAATTCAGTGCCTAACATGGTCAAATAGGGCCCACAAAAATCAACAAAATGTTGTTTTCAGACATGGAAAATTTTGCTAAGTCAAAACTGATTTTCAGTTTCCAAATAGCACACTTGGGAGCTTGTAGCTTGCTAACCATTGAGGATTAGATGATGATTCCTATAGCAAAGTTCGAGATCTCACATAGCTCTACAACTTTCACTAATACAGTTTTTTCTAATTCTGCATGGATTAGGAGTAACAGTGGTACGAAGTTGGGATGCTAGGCCAGGCGCGCCGCGTGGCGGCCGCTCGCTGGTGTCGGCCCGGCCGGTCTAGCCAGCAGAGGGAGTAAAGGGAGGTGAGCTGCTGCTCTCTCCCATTCCCACTCTCTCACCTAGAGCCAAGCCGAGCCACTGTCATCATCGCCGTCATGCCTTTGCTGAGCTCACACGCCACCACCGCCGCATCTCCATCCAATCCATCATGTGCATAGCTTCACCGTGAGCCACTCTACCTCCCCGACCTGCCACTGCCACTATTCGAGCTAGGGTAAAGCAACATTGCGCATCGCCGTCGCTGCCATGGCCGTGGTGCTACGCCGAGCTCAAGCTCGCCGTGGCCAGCCATATCCACCGCTCCTCCTACCTTCTTCTCCCTTGGTCCGTCATCACCTTAGGTCATAGATGATCACATCATTGTTTATTTAACTGCTACCACTGCCACCACGCGTGAACATGCCATTGCACCGAGCGCGCCTGCCATGGCCGTGAACTCAGGCTCGCTGCGGCCGGCACCAACTAGACCCCGTCTTCCCCCTCCTGTGTTTCTTTCCGCACCACCGTGACCCATAGCACCTTCTCTTGTGACGGAGACCCATCACCAGCCACTATCTCATTAGAACGGCAAGCATCGCCACATGTGCTATGCGCCGCTGTGCCACCATGCACGTGGCCGGAGCTCACTGCCGCTTCACTGTGGCTCGATCCGCACCGTAGAGCTCCGCTAGGGTTCATAGAAGCTATAGCCATGCTTGCTGGGCCACATCTCCACCGAAGATGGCAACTCTACTGCCATGCATGTCTGTCTAGCCACCATGCTCGCCGGTGAGGTCGCTCAGGTAATCCGCCGAGCCAACCAAGGGTACCAGCGAGTGTGCGCGAGGGTGGGGAACACGACGGTGAAGGCCTCACCGCCGGTGACCTCACCGCTGGAGAGATATGGCCGGTCAACCACCGTGCCTTGCTCTGTGTGTCTATCCCGTGGGGTCATGTTGACCATGGGCCCCACCGTCAGCACCTCTGGGTGCATTGGATCGGGTGCACCTAGCTGCTGGGCTCGATTTGAAATTTGATTTTCTTTATTTATTTTCACATATTGGAATGCAAACTTCAAAAATTGATATCTTGAGTTAGGAGTGTCCAATTTGAGTGAACTAAATTTTGCTGGATTCATCATGAAGTTTACTATTTGATAAAAATATGAAACCTACTGTTTGGTGTATTTTTCTAGGGGAATTAAATTAAGCTAGTAAAGTGCTTTTAAGTTTGTTTCTATCTTGTAAAATGCATAACTTGAGCTAGGGAAATGCTAAAAATGTGATTCCAATTTTGTGGATCTTGTGTTGGCATTCTATAGCTAGGAAAAATGATAAACCTACAGTAGCCATAATTGTAATATGTCTTTCTATTTAATCTTAATTAATTGCTAGTTTCTAGTAAAAATAAATGGGGTAAAAATACATAACATATGATCATGCAATTTTTTACACAGTGTTCTTATGCTAGGATGAAAGTAGGAAAAATATGAAATCTATCGTTTGACACTTTTCACTAGGCTAAGCTATTTTTGCTAAAATAAGCCTATGCAACTTGTCATTTTTGTAGAGGTTGCTATACTTATCCAAATGGCATGAAATTTGTACAATAGACTACTGGGGTCATATGTAACCTACTGTAAATTTCTCCAAATTTATTGACCAATGGAAATAATTATCCTCTAAATCACCTTATTATATAAGGAAATTAATAATTGCATGTAAATAAGTTATTGGGGTTTTACCATGATGTTTTCTAGGGTGCTTGTAATTTATATGGTCTGTTGGTATTAGTAGTTGTGCTAGGAATTAATTGGTTATAGGCAGCTAGTTAATTATTGCTTTATAATTCAACTAAATGGCTGCATGAGTAGTTTCTGTTGTTTTGACAAATTCATGATGATAATGACCTTTCCTATGAAACTTGTTAATAACAAAGTTGTAGATAACTTACTCATCTTGCTTGTTCAAAAATTTCATGGTCATAGGCCTAATGGTTTAAGAGGTATAGCTGTTAGAATTCTGCTGTCAGATTTGCTTATCCTCTGGATAGATCTGAAAGATTGAATTGTTTGACCTAGATAGCTACTAAATCACCTTAAGATGATTAAAATAAAGTTGTAGAAAATTTTATAAGATTTCCATAAAGTCCAAGATCATATTGTTTGGATGTGTAAAACTCCAATTAGGGTCAAAACAAGTGGCTACTATCTTGTAGTCTAGATAATGTTTTAAATAGGTGTTTGTTTAATTACTAAAGAAGATATATGCGCCTACTCAGTAAAAACAACGTTTATCTTGTTATCACTTTAATACATTGCTATTAAGGACACTTATGAGTATGCATTTTATCATATCATATCATCCATGTCATTATCTATGTATCCATGATATCTTATTTTATGCTCATATATATAGGATCACCCGAAGAAGTAACCCTACTGGAATTCGAAGAAGAGGCGGAGGACAATCAAGAGGCACCCCAACCCATAGCTCCTGAAGGAGAGGAGCTGGCCATTAATGAACTTCCAAAGTGCCCTGACCACCGACCCACTTCTTTCCTGAAAGGCAAGCCATAGAGCATATAAGCCTCCTATGTTTTATAAAATATCACTTGAGTCCTTTATGTTTGATGCATTAGGTTATAAGAATTGATTTGGAAACACTTGATGCATAGAACTACCTTGTCCAGATATATATATACCTTTAACCCTGTATAGGTCCAGGATCGAATAACTGCTTAGCAATGCTTAGCTCAGTAGAAGTCGAGTGATTTCCTATTACCTACGAGATATAGGTGGACACTGAACCACGGTTGGCTATATTTGCTATCGTGTAAAAGAACCATGGGATGTTGTAAATCGAGGCCGAACGGAGTCTATGTTGTAGGTTGACTCATGTGATTCCGTCTATGCCGATTAAAGACCGCATCATTGTTGGTCCTCAATCATTTTGAACGCATGTCTCTCACTTAGCTGGTCGGATAACTCGTTCCAACCGCAAAGCCGAGTAGCTCAACTCAGGGCAGGCCTCGTTCTATTAAAGTATGCATAGTGGAGGTAGTAAGGATATGCGGGGAGCCGATGTGAGGCCAATGGCAGGTTAGAGTCCTGATCGACCTGGTATCTGGTAGTGGCCCTGATTGTGCAGCACTGATCGAACCCACAAATTGGACCCGAGTTATAGGTAGTATAAGCGGCGTCCGAGCAATTAGTTCTATGCTGAGCTCTCGGCCTTGGCTAGCCCATAGTCCATAACATCGAGCGTGGAGCCCGTGGACGTGAAGGAGGAACAGCCGTGACCAAGGAACCATAGCCGAGCACCCATAATGCAGAGCGCGGAGCCCGTGGCATGTGTAGGGAGAGATCGGGGACTGGGTTGTCTCCTAAGAGAATAGAACAAAACGTACGCTGCTCGCTGATCGGCGAGACAACTTGGAGATTTGGAGTAAAGTGTTCGGCATTTTTAGAGAGAACGGTTCGGTGAAATATGTTGGTGAGTTGGAGGAAACATATTCGACGCTTTGGAGAAAACGTGTTCAATGATTTTGGTGAAAACTTTTTTGGCGATTTTTGGCGATAATGCATCGGCATTTTGGAGAAATCGTTCGGCGATTTTGGAGAAAATGGTTCGGCGATAATGTTGGAGATTTGGAGAAACGTGGTCGGCATGGTTATGGAGATTTCGTATTGGAGTTCGTTATGAAGTAGCATAGAGCTCGGTGACCGTAAGTAGGTGTTAAACCACAATGGAGACAAGTTATGGAGACTAAAACTTTATTCAACATAAAAGTGAAGAGTACATATTTGGAGCGTTTCAAGGATAGAAACATATAAGGTGCTCGATGTGCCATGAGTTGGGAACATCGAAGCCATCTAAGTCGCATAAGCGATAAGACCTTGGTCGGGTGACCTCTTTGACGACATAAGGCCCTTCCCAAGGGGAGGAGAGCTTGTGCATCCCTTTGGTTTTTTGTTTTCTGTGGAGGACGAGGTCGCCGATAGCAAATGAATGACCTTTGATGTTGCGGTTGTAGTACCATCGCAAGCCTTCTAGATATTTGGCTGTGCGGATGCAGGTGATTAGGCATTCTTCCTTGGCCCTGTCGACGTCCTCTGTCTGAATAGCTATGACTTCCTCTTCATCATAATTTTCCACCCTAGGTGCTCGGAAGGCAATGTCCGCTGGTAGTATGGCTTCTGAGCCATAGACCAAGAAATATGGAGACACACCGGTGCTGCGACTAGCTTGAGTACGCAGTCGCCAGACCATAGCTGGTAGCTCTTTGAGCCATCTGCCTGGATGCTTTTCTTCTTTCTGATATAACCTCTTTTTGAGAGCATCAAGAATCATGTTGTTCGCCCATTTGACCTGGCCGTTGGCTCTAGGATGGGCAATGGAGACATATTTCATGGAGATGCATCGATCTTCGCAGAAGTCTCAAAAGTGATGGCCAATAAATGTAGTTCCGAGATCGGTGATGATGCTGTTTGGGAGACCGAATTTGTGGATGATGTCTTCGAAGAGCTCGACTGCTTTCTTTGCAGTTGCTGAGACAAGCGGTTTATACTCAATCCACTTGGAGAACTTGTCAATGGAGGCCCAATCATATCTAGTCCCTAGCATGCGAAGGGCCAGGAAGCCGGGATGGTTTGCAGCTCTTGTGCCGACATGTGTATTTGCTTGGCGAAAAATTGGCATCCTTCACAATGTCGGATGAGGTCTTCTGCATCAGAGATGGCTGTGGGCCAATAGAAACTAGCTTGGAAAGCCTTGCTGACTAGTGTTCTCGAGGCCGCATGGTTGCCGCAGGAACAAGAGTGAATTTTGAGAAGTAGCTTCACTCCCTCTTCTTGGGTGATGCATTTCTGCAGTATCCCTTCCTTGGCACTTTTCCTCATCAAGTTGCCATCCACTAGCACGTAATGCTTGCTTTGACAAATTAGGCAGTCGGTTTCAATCTTGTCGATGGGTACCTCGGTGCTGGTGAGGTACTTGATGAATTGCTCCCTCCAATCGGTGGCTGGCGAAGGTACTGTAAGTACCAGTTGCCCGGCGGGGGGGGGGGACTTCCTTATCTTCTTTGTTGGATGGCGCCAGGAGATCCTGAATGAAGACCCCCAGCGGGATCGCGACGCGAGAAGAGCCCAACTTGGATAACTGGTCGGCGAGCTGATTTTGGTCGTGTACCACATGGTGATACTCGATGTCGTAGAATTTTCCTTCAAGCTTCCCGATTTCGGCGCAATATGCATCCATCTTCTCGCTGGAGCAAGACTAGTCTTTATTAAGCTGGTTGATGACTAGCGTGGAGTCCCCGTATACCATGAGGCATTTGACACCAAGCTCAATGGCTATACAGAGTCCGTGGAGACATGCTTCATATTCGGCGACGTTGTTGGAGGCTGGAAAGTGTATCTAGAGAACATATCGGAGCTTATCCTTGGTCGGCGTAATAAACAGAATGCTCGTGCCAGCGCCATTGATGTTAAGGGCACCGTTGAAGTACATCACCTAGTGCTCAGGGCAAGTGGTAGCGATGGGCTCTAGGATCTCGGTCCACTCAGCGATGAAATCAGCGAGCACCTGTGACTTGATGGTAGGCCTGCTTTTGAATTCAATGGAGTAAGTGCCAAGCTCAACAGTCCACTTGATGATGTGCCCGTTGGCCTCTTTGTTGCGGAGAATGTCCCCCAAAGGGAACTCAATGACCACGACGATCTTGTAGTACTCGAAGTAGTGTCGGAGCTTGCGCGACGTAATCAGAATTGCGTATAACAGCTTTTGTACCTGAGGATAACGAGTTTTGGGCTCGTTAAGGACCTCGTTGATGAAATAAACTAGACGTTGCACCTTATAGGCATGCCCAGCCCCCTCATGTTTGACCACGATAGCTGTGTTGACAATGCGAGAAGTAGCGGCGATGTAGATCAGTAGAGTTTCATCTGTCTGTGGCACCATCATGATCGAAGGCTTTGTTATGAACAACTTGAGTTGCTTGAAAGCTGTATCTGCCTCCTCCGACTAGGAAAAATGCTTGGAGGCCTTGAGGAGTTTGAAGAACGGTAGCCCTTTCTCACCGAGGCATGATATGAAGCGGCTTAAAGCAGTCATGCAGCCTGTAAGTTTCTATATATCCTTGATGCTTGTTGGCCATTTCATGTTGGTGATAGCGGAGACCTTGTTAGGATTGGGTTCAATGCCACGAACGCTGACAATGTAGCCCAGCAGTATACCGGTTGGAATTCCAAAGATGCACTTTGAAGGGTTCAACTTACATCGGTACTTTTTTAGGTTGGTGAACGTTTCTTTGAGGTCGGCGATAAGCTCATCAGAGGTCTTAGACTTGACAACCACATCGTCGATGTAAGCTTCAACATTGAGGCCGATCTGTTGATCGAGGCACATCTGGATAGCCCTTTGATAGTCGCCCCAGCGTTCTTTAGTCCAAAGGACATGGTGGTGTAGAAGTACACCCCGAAAGGCATGATGAATGACGTCTTGATCTGGTCTTCTTCCTTGAGGGAGATCTGGTGATAGCCAAAGTAACAATTAAGGAAGGAGAACAGTTCACAGCTGGCGGTGGAGTCTACAACCTCGTCTATCCGAGGTAAACTGAAGGGGTCCTTAGGGCAGTGTTTGTTGAGATCAGTGTAATTAATGCACATTCTCCATTCTTTATTCTTTTTTTGAACGAGAATAGGGTTTGCTAACCACTCAGGATGATACACTTCTTTTATAAATCCAGTAGCTAAGAGCCGTTTTATTTCTACCCTAATAGCCTCCTTCTTGTCTGGCGCGAATCGGCGGAGTTTCTGCTTGATCGGTTTGGTGGTCGGCGAGACGTTCAAGGAGTGCTCGATCTTCTCCCGTGGTACCCCTGGCATGTCTACAGGTTTCCAAGCAAACACGTCGGCGTTGGCACATAGGAAGGAGACGAGCGCACTTTCCTATTTGGGGTCAAGGTGAGCCCCAATCTTCATGGTCTTGGAGGGGTCGTCGAGGCCAAGGCCGACCTCCTTGACTTCGTTGGACTTGACGGAGGTGTGAGGAGGCTCTAGCTTTGGGATCTCCATGTCATTGGCGGACATTGTCTTGGCTTCGGTGACCACACTGGCCATCCGGATGGAGAGGTCGATGGCTTCAGCGAGGGCGAGACTCTCTGTCTCACAGGCATAGGTGATGGAGAGGTTGGCCCATAGGGCCAGAACTCCTGCAGGCGATGGCATCTTCAGCACTAGATATGTGTAGTGCGGTATAGCCATGAACTTGGCCAGAGCTGGCCGACCAAGTATGGCATGGTAGGCGGTGTTGAAGTCGGCAACATAGAAATTGATGTGCTCGACGCGGTAGTTGCTTGCCATGCTGAACTATACTGGTAGGGTAATCTCTCCAAGTGGTCTAGAGGCCCTGCCAGGTACCACACCCCAAAAGGAGGAGTCGGAGGGTGTGAGATCTGACAGACCGAGGCCCAGCTCCTTTAGGGCTCCGGCGAAGAGGAGATTTAGAGCGCTCCCACCGTCGACGAGCACTTTTCTGAAGAGCACCTTCTGGACGGTTGCATTGAGGATGAGGGGAAAACACCCTATGTAGGGAATATCCACCCACTGGTCGACCCTGCTGAAGGTGATGGGGACCTCAGACCATGGGCGATAGCTAGGGTTGGCGGTGGCGTCTTCCGTAGTGACAGAGAGCACCCGCCGTGCGGCGAGCTTCCGTTCTCTTCTGCTCTCAGTGGAGGTGAGGCCACCAAAGATGGTGGCGACCACCTTGTTGTGGTCTTGGAAGGCATTGTTGTTGCCCCTAGGTGGTCGACGACCTCTAGCTCCATCATTGGTGTCGTCGTCTAGCTTCTTGTCCTGGAACTCCTTAGCCAAACCGAGGTAGTTCTTCATCTTGTGTTTGGTGTTCTTGTGAAGAGGGCATAGGCCGTCGAGGATCTTTTGGTACTGTTCATCATAGTTGCACTTGGCATGAGGTTGACTGACGGCGGCGACAATGTGGTCTGGCCGACGCTGGCGATTTTGGCTAGACTTGGGTCCTTCTAGCCAATCACGACCACTGTCACGATGATAGCTACGGTCGTTGAAACGGCGGTCGTTGTGGCATCGGTCGTCGGGGTGATCGTCGTAGCGGTGAGGTGGGCGATGAGTGCCCACGTCCTCGTTGAAGCACACCTCGGCTTCCTCAGCGTTGGCATACTGGTTGGTAGTAGTGATCATCTCGCCGATGCCTACGGGTGGCTTGCGGTTGAATTTGGAGCGAAGCTCACGATGGTGGAGTCCTCGGATGAAGGCGGGTGATGACCTCAGCTTCTGTGATGTTGGGAATAGAGTTCCTCATCTCAGAAAAGCATCGAATGTAGCTGCGGAGGAGATCAGATGGCTTCTAGTTGATGCGGTTGAGATCATGCTTGGTGCCTGGTCGAGTACATGTGGCCATATAGTTGTTGGTGAAGACTTTCTTTAGCTCTTCCTAGGATCCAATGGAGTCCGAGGCAAGGCTAGTAAACTAGCTCATGGCGGGTGGCGTGAGCATGACGGGGAGATAATTCGCTATGACACTAGTGTCTCCTCCGGCAGCGCGGACAGCAGTGGCGTAAGCCTGCAGCCACTATGTCAGGTTCATCCTTCCTTCGTAGGGCTCGACCCTAGTGATCTTAAATCCATGGGGCCACCGAAGTGTTTGGAGCGCCCTTGTGAAAGTTGGGGGCACCTCAGGGTTGTCGACGCCATCGTCTGTAGCATTGCCATCAGCGATTGGCTCGAGGGCTGAGTCTGGATTACTGTACTCTTGCTCATACTCTTGGCGACGACATACTTCGTCTTCATGGCGATCGAAGCGACGTTGCTTGATACGCCGTCGTGCATCCTGGAGGTTGCTGAGGTGCACTCGAGCATCCCGTTCGACCTCCTGATCATGTTGGTGATGGTGTTTGGCGCGATGGCCCCTGGCTCCCCCCTAGAGAGGCAACGACTAGTCGGTGAAATGGCTTTGACTAGGGCGGCGATTAGATCTCAGCGCAACTGATCGGCGAATCATGCTCGTAGAGCACGAAGGTCTCTGATCCTCATGAATCTCATTAACCTAATAGTGTGCCACTTTAAGCATGGCAGCGACCTTGGTGAGCTCAGGCATCTGCGGGAGGCGAGCGAGCTCATTGGCGACCACTACCAGATTGGTGCTTGGAGTCTTGAAGACGTCGTGGCCGTCAACGTGGAGAAATTCTTCATCGAGGTTACGGTGGAGCGAGAGTGGCCTTCCCTGTGAATCAAGCCAATTATAACGAGCAGCCTCGGCCCTCACAATGGCCGCCTCATTTTCTCGACGCTGGACGCAGTTGATGTTGAAGTTCTCACGAGCGACACGCTCCTCCTCGGTTTCACCATTTTGAGGAGGGCTATCGATGCTGACGTTGAAGATTGTGCCACCCTGGAAGGGTGGGAGAAGGAGTTGCTCGATGAAGGTTTCAGCGAGGGTCTCCGTAGAGCACTGAGACTCGGAGCCCGGATTTTCCTCTAGGATGGTCTAGAGGGACGCTCCGGGGCACCGGCCTATATGTACCATGTTGACGGCTTGAGGAAACTAGATGGCGATCTGGTCGGCGAGTGGGTGGGTGCATCCCACTTGGTCGGTGAATTTGCCCCGCAAGACGTCTTTGTAAGTGGCGGCGACGTTGGTGAGCCCGAAGGACAGAGCCTCAACTCCTAGAGTTTTCTGAGCAGCCTCCGATAGATTTGGATCAGAGGGTGGTCGACGCTGAACCAAAGTGTCCAGAGCCAATTCGGCGATGGAGAGACAATCGATGAGCTTCAGACTGACTCGATCGATGGATTCGATCAGATCGTCGTTGTTGATCTGCCTTCTCTGGTAGCGAGGAAGCGGGCGGTGAGTTGTTGATGAAGGAGACCTCGAAAGGGGTTCTGAGATCGGATCTGTAGTCACAGGTGCAGGGATGATCGGAGCAGAATCGATCTGCACCGGCTCAAGGAGCTCTCTGACTCCGTCAGCATTGATGATCCATGAGATCGATCCGACCGAGAAGATCTGGCCAGGCTACAGGAGGGATGAAGAGCCTATGGAAAAAACCATCTTGTTCGACAAGGAAACAGCACGTAAACCCCTACCTAGCGCGCCAACTATCGATAGAATATCATCGGTAGTCCTTCGAGGGGTATCCTACGAAGGTAGATTGATCGACAGAGGAGTGTGAGATCAAGAATAAGAAGGCAACAGAGACACACGAGTTAGATAGGTTCATGCCATCAATATGACGTAATACCCTACTCCTGTGGTCTGTTGGTTTGTATTAGCTATTGTATGATATTGCGTGTGTTTGGAGGGGCTCCCTGCCCGCCTTATATAGTCCGGGGAGTAGGGTTATAAGTTGGTTAGATCTAAGAGATAACCAAAAAGTAATAACTGATTACAGGAATCTTAGGATCATACATATCCTAACAGATCTCATAGTATCTTTAGGATATCTTCTAGATGTCTTGCGGGAGCCGCCAAGCAGAGTCATGCCCTGCAAGGCATCGTCTTGTGGGCTGGGCCACCCCTGGGGGCATAGCCCATGTGGTCTGCCATGGGTATCTAGGGTCGTACCCCCCACATAGCCGTTAGCTTCCCATTGCCTATTTTCATGGCCTGACCGGACACATTGATCAAGCATGATCGGATGCACGCCCTAGCGTTTGGTCAACCATCGATGTACACATGTCACCTCCTTTCAATGTCAGCCACCAGATCTCAATGGCTAGCAGCTGCGTGCCAATGGTCTAAGGCAGACCGGACGCAGGCCAGCCTGACCGGACGCGTCATTTCTACGTCAGCTCCCGCGCTCGACCGAGCCAGCCACGCCATGACCGAATGCGCTGCTCACAGACCAGATGCCACACCAAAGCAGAGTTAGGTCAACTCCAGTAAACACCCCGAGAGGATTTTTTGAGGACCAGATGCGTAAGGTCACTAGGGATCGGACGCGCCCCATAGTTCGATCAACACTTCGCCTCTCTGCTCGCACAAACCCTACCGACGTCAGCATACGTCACTGTCGACCGGATGCAGGTCCTGCGCGTCCGATCATGCCTTCTCTGCTCAGTCTGGTTGAGGGCCCAAGGGCGCCCTTCTCTATGCCAGTTGACAAGACGTGCCAGGGGTGAGTTTGGTCACCCCGTGGCCAGAGTCCGGTCAAGGACTTTCTCCTCCTTTTCTTTTTCTAAGACCTCAACCACTTTGCCCTTGCTTCCAAGTTGCTAACCACAAAGTGTAGAACTTGTGTGCTAGTGTGTTAGCATTTTTTAAAGCATTTTACAAGGGTCAAAGTTAGCACACTAGGTTCCTAAATGCAAATGCAAGAATCATGTCACCTAGTGGCACTCGATAACCGCTTAGCCAAAGATTTTCTCTCTTTATAGTACGGCTATCTATCCTAAGTGTGATCACACTCTCTATAGTGTCTTGATCACCAAAATCAAAACCCTAAGCAATATATTTTCCTTGATCTCCATAGGGTTTTGTTTTTCTCTTTCTTCTTTTCTAAGTTGAGCACTTGATCATCTTTTGGTCATCACCATCCACCATGATCATCCTCTTGCTCCACCACTTGGAATGGACTATCCTCTCTTGTCTACACACTTAGCACTAGGATTAATTCATAGGTTTCATCAATTATCCAAAACCAAACTAGGGCTTTCAGTAGCCCACCCCGCCTCGCACGCGCACCTTGCCCCCGCTGCGGCCCGCTCCTTCCCCCTGACCCCCCTCCTCTCTCTTTGCATGGGCGGGACCCAGGAGCTGGCCCCAGCTCGCTGTGCCCCCATCCACTGGTCCCTAGCTCTATCGCGCTCCATCCCCCGGTGCCCGAGCCATACGTCCATCACTCAATGTGCCCCCTTGAAGCACTTGCAACATGAAACACTTGGATGCAACATACGTCGGGCGCAGATGAAACATTTAAAACATAATGTTGCAACATATGTATGAAACATATGTAACATCTAGATAAAAGACTTGCAATATGTGTGTAAAACATATGCAATATTTCGATAAAACCCTTACAACATGTGTGTGAAACAATTGCAATATCCAAATAAAACACTTGTTGCAACATGCGTCTGAAAATAGATGAAACATTCAGATAAAACACTCGCAACATGTGTGTGAAACATACGCAACATCTAGATAGAACACTTGTTGCGGCAACATATGTCTGAAAACAGATGAAATATTTTTTTCAAAACGCTTGCAATATACCACTGAAAACACTTGCAAAAATATGCAACATGTCCAACATCCCGATTTACTTTTGCAACATCCATATATAACAATTGCAACATACCTCTGAAACACTTGAAACATACATTTGCAACATAGGGTTTGGAAAGCCGGGGCCAGTCGATTCCGGTCGTCGGGGTGGGATCTGGCGGCGAGTGGCAGAGCGCGAGCACCACCAACACCGGCCACCTCATGGGTGTCATTGGCTCGGCCGAGGAAGACCTAAGGTGCCACGGCATGTGCGCCCCAAGGGCCATGACGGGTCAGCGGCGAGCCCGACAGCAACGGGCAACGGACGGACCTCGAGAGAGCGAGCGACACAGGTGTCTAGGACACAGGTGAGCGCTGCAAGAAGCGAGGGCGCGCAGCGTGGCCGGCGATGGGGGGAAGGGCATGGCGCGGCAACCCGACGGACGCACGGTGGGAGAAGAGGGCAGACGGATGAGCGGCCACGCTGTTTCGGGGCCGAGCGGATAAGCATACGAGGGAGTGGGGATTTGTTTTTTTTGTTTCTAAGAGATATGGGGCCCGCTCCTATGGAGACACATCCGGATGGTTGTCACGGACGGACACCCGTGTTGGATCATTATCGATAAGTGATGTGAACTACTTTCACTAGTAGAGATATTATTGTTATCTATTATATTTTTTCTTAATTTGTTTTTACATCACTAGTGCTTCTGGAGTAATACCATTAAGTCATGTCATCCATACTTCGACGACAACACTCTATGCTTCCTACACTAACATTGTCATAGAATCAAGTGATACTAACATGATCATGTGACATTTGTGTTCATACTAAGAACCGGTTTGGTATATCTTATAAGCTATTTATGGAAAAAAGTTAAAACTAGAACCCAAACAACATGTTTCTTTTGCAGATTTTCTGGCCACGTTGCTCTCCATAGCTCACCTTTTGTGTTATATAAAACACAAGAACTAGGTCAAACTAGCTTATTAATTTTGGCCATGGTTTTTCTCTATTTCCGCAACTTTTCAAGGAAGCACTTCTCTCTATAGATATACCAAACAGAGCCTAAATAGGATCAGGTATGATGTGATTATATGACACTTATATTATCATCAAAAGGTCACCTAAACTTTTACATAGTCTTGTTCATCGACATGAACTTATTATAATAGATACAAGAGCATCTAATAGGAAGTCAAAACCAAATGAGGCCATAGAAGTATCAAATAGTTCCTTTTTACACACCATAAGATATGACACAAATTTTTTAAAAAAAACCATGACAATGGTTTCATAGTTTTCTAAGCTAAAAAAACTTTCTATGATTTTTTTCAAAATTAAATCAGTATCTAGTGATATTTAATTGCATAATTTTTCTAGGAAAAATAGTCTAAAATAGTTGTTATCTTATTCACCTCCCTAAGCTATCAATGAAGTTCAGTTCATTCCCTTTATGATTGACATGGTGTCAGTTTAGAAAAAAAAATATATCCAAAACTACCAAGCTGGAAAAATAACGGTTTGAATAGTTAAATGGGGATATATTTGAAAAAAAAAATAGGTAGGGAACTTCCCTACCGGCCCCCTAAAAAAAGGTTAAATGGGGTTTGAGAAATATGGTTTTATAAATGAAGGAGCGTAATCGGACTATCTTGAAAATTGAGAGGGTTAAAAGGACCTTTTTTCAAAAGGAGAAATATAGTACAAAAGAGATCATCAGGTCTAAAGAAATAAACGAGGCTGACCAAGCCAACCCTGCCAACAGCATCGATCTAGACGACGACGGCGACGATGACGACGGTTCAGCGGTCGCCGACGAAGGGCCACCCCGGTGCTGCTTCCGACGTCGCTGTTGTGTTCACGGCGGCCGACTCGTGTTTCTCTTCGATCTCTGTCCGCGCCTGCTACTTTCTACTATCGGATGAGAAAATATCTACTCCGTGGACGCATCAGGAGCTTCCCCCCAAAGCTAACGGACAAGAGACACCACCAATCAACAGCCGTGGATTGCTTTCCATTGCTAGGAACGATGACGACCACGGTAGTTGCTGATCAGGTTCAAATCATTTCCGTTCCTTTCCACACTTCGCATGCAGTTTCTTTCAGTTCACGGCATTTCGTACAAGGAAGTCTTTACCGTGGAGAAACCCAAACACAGCTTCACAGCATGGACCTTTTGTTTTCCTCTTTTTTTTTCCTTAAAAAAAGATGATTCGCTATTAGCCACCACAATTTTTGCTTATTTTACGTACTATTAGCAATGATGTCTATGGGTTGCAACACGAGGATAGATAAAATCCTTCTACGCCTCTAGACTATGGAGTACATATCTTCCCCATCGGCATATATGGAGGTTATGGAGATCTGCATAATTAACATTTTTGTGTGGGCTTTTGAATTATCTCAATCAGTCAAAGGTAGATCATCTAAACAGCATAGTATGGATATTTCAAAATGCACATACAAACAAAAAAAAGTAGGCATTCACTTTCAACAAGAATTCTAGCATCAGCAATGTCGTACATAGTCATGGAGCTAGTGGTGAACACAAGAGAGCCTCCAAGAGCACTTCCTGATTCGCATTCCATGGCAATCCAATTCACTAAAAACAGATCAATACAGAATGAGCAACTATAAAGAAATGTTAATTTCTCCATGTGAAGTGGGTGGATCTGTGTCAAAACACAAATGTCTTTGCCGTAAAGGTTAACGCAGTTTATAGACTATCAAACCTGTTGACAACCAAAAGTGGTCAAAGTTTATAATGGACTCTACCATCATGTTTCTATAGTCAGGATGGTCAGAAAACATATTTGGATCATCTTATTTGAAGCCCGAACGAGCGATTTGGGGGTGCTGGCCTAGTTGAAACCGGCTAGGCCGGTTCCTAAACCGGCCAGGCCGGTTTGGACAAGTTCATCAAATGAAAGATTGGACTGCACCATTGCGTTCCCTCGTCAAGTTGATCGAAAAACATATATGGTTCGCTTCGTTCAGAGTCCGGATCAATTAATTGTTGTGATTTTCGGAAGCCGTTCTGTCCTAAACGCACAGCAGAACCGGCCAAGCCGGTTTGGCTGCAGTAGAACCAACCAGGCCGGTTCCAGAAACGGTTAGGCCGGTTTGCCTGGCTGAAGGGCTACGCAGCCCCCACAAAAATCGGCTAGGCCGGTTCGGGAACTGGCTAGGCCGGTTTGCCTATACGAGTCCCAAACTCTATTTTGGTCGGGATTTAGATGTTTTTTTCGCATAGGAAACTTGGATATTACGATCTGGAGTTGTTTTCTATTGGGATAAGACCACCCCCATATGTATATATGAGAGTGTCGGTGTTTTGTAAACCACACTAGTAAACTTATACGATTGTCACGCTGCTTAAGGAAGACGATGGTAGCATCCAATAGACACGAGGATTTATACTGGTTCAGGCCAGAGCCCTACGTCCAGTCTCAGAGATGATCGAGTGCGTGTTCCTCGCTTGAATGCTCTAAAGTTCTTATAATGGGGGGTGCAAGAATGGTGAAAGTGGTGGAGTGACCTACGCTACACGAAGGGCTGCCCGAAGGGACGCTCCAGTGGCCCAACTACAATGGAGAATGAATGGTAATGGTAGAGGATGTCCATCTTCCCCGAGATGAGTACCCTGGCTGCCCTTATATAGAGTTTCGGGGATAGGAACTTATACAAAGAGGAGGTTCTCTCGACCGAAGGGTCGAGAGCCTCAGGGAGGGCCTAGCTAACTTGGCTTACAAGCTACGCCGTCTTCTGGTACACTGTTCGGTCAGTGGCTATCGTCATGATCTTCTGGCCACGTTGCGGCAGGACGTGACATGGCGCTACTGTGCCGCCCAGTGGCGGCACTGTAGCCTCGATGGCGGTTAGATCAGCTGTCCTGTGCAATGCGGTGTCCGTCGTGGCCTCCGTCATTGTCTCCTGGTTTCTAGGGACATCGTACCCCAAAGTAGGTTGCCACCCTAGGTCGTCGATCACTTGGTCGCTTAGCGGGGCCGAGGGCCACGACCCCAATCGTCGGGGTCGAGGCGCTCTGCCGGTCTGGATGACCTTTTCGTCGAGCCCCTTGTCATGGATCCCCATTCCATAGTGGGTGGGATTGTACAAGCGTCTAGTTCGGTCCGTATTTGTATGGTAGGTGTCATACCCATTGCCACCGTGGTGTGGTGTTGTCTCGTCGGTGCTGCATGGCACTAGGGTCGGTCTTTGATCGGGCCGAGGTGACTGTTATCTCCTCGGTCCTTGTGGGGTCAGTGCAGCATGCTTGCTGCAGGCGCGCCTAGCTGCGCTCGACCTCCCCCCATCCCTTCCGGGGGTCGTGACGGGGAGAGGTCATGCATCTTGCGAGTGTCGTGTACTAAGACAGGGTGGAAGAGGTCGGGGATGACCCCGGCCTTGGCAGCTGGCCCGCTCGGCTTTCGCTGGGCCTTGGTTGTTCATGGCCTTCATTAGCTACTGTATTGCAGGCCGTGCGGCCTGCTAACTATTCGGTATCTTGGGACACTCCGGGGTTATAACCCCGACAGAGAGGTTCATGGCCGATTGAAGGAATCCAACACTCAATCGTCAAAAAATACATTTACTACCTCTCTTTACCCCTCTTTTCCTATCTATCTCTTCTCCCTGTTCTTTATCAGGCGCTGCATGGACGGTGGATCGATGACGGCGAACCTCTAGAGCAGGCCAGGTCTACTAGAGCAGCCCATAGCCGCCGCATGCCCTGATGGGGCTCTCTCCGGGCGTATGGGGTTTTGGGTCTCAAGAGACCTCGGCGACGTGTCTTGCGTATCGCACTCCCTGGCGAGGCTCCTCAAGCGACGTGTCTTGCGTATCACCCTCATCGCTAGAAGGCACAAGGTCCAGGTGTGGACATCCCCTAGGTGTCGGGCCGATCTAAAAATCGGCTAGGCCCTACATCGAGCATCTAGCTACTTATCTAGTGTGTGACTTAATTAAGCGTCAACAAAACCACTTTTTCTAGATTTTACCATTTCAGTAAGATGATAGAGTTAAATACATTTCAGGTTTTTACCCTAATGATGGTTTTCATATATGGTGGTGTTGAGATAATGGCCATGATGGTCTCGTCGGTTAAGCTACGAAAAGGGCCCATCACCCATGCAAGTTCACTACCAAAAAGTGAAATTCTCCTAATGTTTTTAAGTAGTAGTAAATACTACTACTAGTCATGACACATAGGATCCTCACTCGGAGGCATTTGATGGGGAAAATGTATACTAATATTTTGAATAGTAAAATACTAGGAGAACCTCACATCACTAGGAGAAGTAGAAAATTCTGGTTGTGGTTGCATCAAGACCTAGCCTCCAGACACGCTTGTGTGGCATCCCATTCGTCATCCCCAATTTGTCAATGTACACATTTGCAATCTATTTAAGTTCAGGCGTCCTCTTGTCCGTTTCCAATATAGCATTAATCATAACCTTGGATGTTGCTTTAATTTAAATTGATAAATAAAAATAGGCTATGTCCAATTAAATCAAACAATTTACACATATTTTAGTTTTACTTATAAAATGTTCTAAAGTGAGTTCTGAAACTTTGCTGGAATTCCTGGCTAGAAAATCGTCTTTGATAAATAAATAAATCAATCAAAGAATAATAAAAATGGAAAAGGAAATTCTAAGAGGGCGACTCTGTTTCTTGCCGTTCTAGGCCTCACCTGGGCCGCCGCCGTTCGCATCCTGCGCAGTGGGCCGCGGCCGGGCGTCTCCTCCTCGAGATCTCCCTCCCACGCCAATGGCTACCCGCCGCCGTTCCTCCCCCATCCTCTCCCCTCTGCCCTCCGCCACCACGGCCGCCAGCTGCAGCGGGACAGTTTTAGACGACCCTTCCCGCCTTCCAAGGCCACCCGCCCCTCGTTCCAGGCAGCGGAGCCCTTTGCCGCCACCTTGTCCTCCAATCCGCTCCCCTCCGACTCCGAGGCAAAGTTATATATCCTGCTTTCGCCGTGCCGCCACAGTTCTCGTAGCCATTTGTATTTTTGGCCATGAGTATGAAGAAAATAGCCCTTGTTTGAATCAATCGAATTAAGGAGCGTAATCTGTCTACTGATAGATTGGCACTAAACTCAATGTTGCTGGTGAGATTTTGGGTTTGCTGTTACCTGTTTGCCGTATATTTCAGTGTGTACTGGCATTTTCCATGGCAAATAGGATTGCAAATGCTTGGTGCCCCCTCCCTTTTCTTCCTTCTGAATTTTCTTCTCTCTTTCTCTTGGAATACGCTTGATTTATTAGAAGAAGGATATTTGCTCATTCTAATATTTAAAAGCATCTAGTGACAAAGGTACACCATGAAAACTGCATTTCTGATTTTCTGGATAATACCAGTCTCTAGATTTATCACATACATACAACATATGTAATGATTTTTTGATGTCCAATGGTCACGACGCCATGCATTTATAGGCATCGATGTTTGTAATACTGGAGCCTCAGCCTGTCAAAAGGCGCAGCATTGTCTCCTTTTCTATTGCACAGAATGTTTCACATAGCGAGGTTCAAGCATATGCATATTACTAGATGCATAATTCATGCAAGTTATTTGCATGAAAACATGAATGCCTGAATACCATCATTCGAATGCTTTTTATAGGCATATATGTCTAATTATCTATTGCATTCTCTTGCTGCATACTGGAACTTATTTATCAAGCTGGACGTTACAGGGACGTAGCGTGTTGGCAAGCACGTGAACCTTGGGAGAAAATCGGTTGTCTCTTGCCATTTGGTATTCTCCCGGTGATTGGTTTAATATTCATATTGTGATTGGTTCACTCCTCTACACGACGGTATAATCACCCTACTCACTCATTTATATTCTTGCAAACTAGTTGTAGCAAGCTCTTTAGTGTAATTAGAATTGAGAGCTAGCTTTGTTATTTTAAGTTCATCTAGTGGAGCTCTTTAGAGTAGCAAGATTGAGAGCTCTTAGTGAGTAGTAACATTGCAAGTTGTGTGCCTAGTAATCATTGCAACTAGAATTGTTGGATAGGTGGCTTGCAACCCTTGTAGAGCTAGAGCAAGTTTGCTTTTCGCTATTTGTCATACTAATCAAATTGCTCTAGTTGATTTGTAGATTTTTAAATAGGCTATTCATCCCCCCTCTAGCCATATTAGGACCTTGCAGCCGGGGAGAGTAGAAGTGGGTTAGATTCCCCACTAGCAGCATGGGTAGGTGAGCAACATGAAACAGAATTCAATGGGGGTTCCTTAGCTGCGGCAATCTCTAGTTGGAGAAGGGCATCTTCGACATCTTGGATTGTAACCTCCGATATTGCGACCTGTTAAACGAAGAAGAATTGATCTTGTTGGATGTTGTCGCCACTAGGGGCAATCTCCTTGGGCCTATGAAGTTGGTCTCCCCAGCTCCTTGGTTCCTGGCATGGTGAAGTGGCCACCGCAGCTGTTGTCGCCTGGTTCACGCCTGACCCATCTTGATTCAACGTCGAAGTTGTCTTCAACTTTTCTAACATGGCATGTATCTGAAGCATAAGATTTTCCGCAAGCTTCATCCGTTTTTCGTTGGAATCTTGCAACTTTTGCAGCTGTGCACTGAGCAGCAGGGAGAACTCACTACGCAAGCTTTGTATCTCTGCGTCAAACATCTTCTTGATTTCGTGCTGAAAATAATTCGCATATTCGGTGAAGAAATGCTGAGCTGCAGGATCATCACTCCTTAGGTGCAGACGCTTAGTGCGACAATCATTCTGGTGCCCTTGTCATTGTTCCTCCCGTGGAAGACGTTGCGGCAGAGGTGGGCGACAAGGCATGGCCGATTGACGGGGATGTTGGTGATGCTGACGACAATCCCGCTCACGATGGCCCGAGCGACAGCACCGGAAGCAGGTGGTGGGATCTCGGCAATCCGTAGCCCAGTGGCCCGGTGCAAGGCAAATGAAGCAGCGGCCTTCAATGATCTTTCGAATACGGGGAGAGAGATGAGTCATGCTCCCATCATTGCTACTGGGATGGGTTGACGAGTGATGCAGCTCCTCCCGTGGATACTCAACCTTTCTCCACAAGGTGTTCCTGGATGAATCGATGCTTGAAGTAGCAGAGCACGAAGGGCTGTCAACGAAACGAACTCGAAGACCTGCACAACGGCGAGGAACTTCACAACGAGTAGGATCTATGATAATTGATTTAAGCTTGTGGTCCTGCGGCTGCTGGTGATGATTTTTGCCCAACGAAGAATGCTTCACGATATTGGTGTAGGTACGGCTTGTCTTGGGCTCTGACTCGGGCGTTGGCGGCACTACCATGTCGTCGTCAGGCTATGGCTGATGTTGATTGAGCGGCGGCGGTGGCGGAGTGTCCACGGAGTTGTGTAGATCATCCATCGACGAGTTGGGAATGGAGCGCCCGTTGTTGGAGTTGCAGCGGCTGGGAGGTGACTGCTCCAGCAGTGGCGTGGAGAGAGGCGGCGACAATGAATGCGCCTGGGATCCACCAGGACGAGGAAGCGGTGGTGGCGAGTCCACCAACAAGACCTCATCCACATCCTCATCGTCGGAATCGCTGTAGCTGAACGTGGAGACGGAGGCTTCCGGCAGCGGTGGCTCGGGCATGACGGGTATGGAGGCTTGAGCGACACGGTCTTCATCTCCGTTCTTGGGCTTGGCGGCGAGCTTGGTGGCCATGTCCGTCATTGGCTTGGCAGCAACCTTGCCGGGGTTGGGTCTAGCGTCACAGGTGGACAACTACTTGACAGAGCTCCTCGCCCGCAGTCAGCTATCGGGCTGCGACGAGTTTCCCCACGTGCAGGCTGGCCGGCGAGCAGCGCCCGTGAGGGCACCTCGACGGAGGGATGCAGGCCCTACATGCTGGAGATCTGCTGGGGCTCCGTAGACGGCGATGGCAGCTTCCTAGCAACGGGGACTGGAACTAGCGATGAGATCTCACCAGTCCCAACCTCCTTCCTCCGATCCACAGCAAGGGGAACTCGTAAAGAGCTCACCCGCTGCAGCTCGCAGGCGAACGCGCGGAGACGGCAGGCCGCTTGGGGCAGCGGATCTAGGGGCAGACTAGGCAGGCGCCGCCACCGTGCCGTGGGATGGTCGCGCAGGCCGGAGCGGAGGCGCTGGGAGGGGAGGAGGCGTCCAGGAGGCGGTGGAGTGGAGGAGGCTCCGAGGAGGTGGCGGCGGCGCTGGGAGGTTCGGGAGCATACTTCGTTTGCCCAGTCAGTCAGTATTTTTTTTGTCTTCCTCTGCTGCCAACTCAACATTCCGCCGACAACAGATGAGCTCCAACAGGATGACCCCATAGTTGTAGACGTCGACCTTGGCAGTGATACCGATGCTCTTGAACCACTCAGGTGCAACATATCCTCGGGTGCCCCGTATACCAGTATTTGTTTGTGTCTGGTTGGTTTGCAGCAGTTTGGCTAAGCCGAAGTCTGAGATCTTTGCCGTGAATTTGTCATCCAGAAGGATGTTCTGGGGCTTGATGTCACAATGGATGATCTGTGTGCTGCATTCCTCGTGTAAGGCCTTGTTTAGTTGGGCGAAATTTACGAATTTGGCTACTGTAGCACTTTCGTTTTTATTTGTCAATTAGTATTCAATTATAGACTAATTAGGCTCAAAACGTTCGTCTCGCGATTTCCAACCAAACTGTGTAATTAGTTTTTTTTCGTCTACATTTAATGCTCCATGCACGTATCACAAGATTCGATGTGATGGCTACTGTAGCACTTTTTGGGAAAACTTTTTGGAACTAAACAAGGCCTACCCCTTGCGACCCCAAGAGCAAGCTGAACTCGAAGGTTCCACTGAAGATTGACATCACCAAATACAAATCTATTTAGTGATCCATTGCTCATGAACGCATACACCAAAAGTCTTTCTTTTCCTTCACTGCAGAATCCCAGCAATTTGACCAAGTTGTTGTGGTGGGTCTGTCCAATAGCTTGCAGTTCAACACTGAACTCCTTTTCTGATTCCTGCTCGAGCTTGTCAATTTTCTTGACAGCAATGCAGGTCCCAAGCTCGTCTTCTAGCTGGCCCTTGTACACAATACCAGAGGCACCAGTGCCAACCACCTCCTGGAATCCTCTGATGCCTTCTCGAGCTCAGCATAAGTGAAGGCTTTTAGGGGCAACCCTAGGCCCGTGTTTAGTTGTGGGGAAAGTTGGAATTTGGCTACTGTAGCACTTTCGTTTTTATTTGACAATTAGTGTTCAATCATGGACTAATTAGGCTCAAAACGTTCGTCTCGCAATTTCCAACCAAACTGTGCAATTAGTTTTTTTTTTCGTCTACATTTAATGCTCCGTGCACGTATCGCAAGATTCGATATGATGGCTACTGTAGTACTTTTTGGGAAAAGTTTTTGGAACTAAACGCGCGCTAGGTTGCTTGAGGACTGCAAAGATGGGACCATCTTTCTAGTGACTGTGTAGTTTGTACCAAAAAGGAGAACAGAGATCAGGACAAGGATCACCAAGGCAGACAGCCCCAGAAGCAATGAACTTCCAAGGATCCAGTATTTCTTGTCTTTCTTCCACTTGCTGGACTCAATGGGGTACGACTGTGCATTACTATTTTTCGGTACTTTGACGAGGACTGTCGCATGCACATCACCTGCCATATTTCCGTTTGATAAAGGAAGCTTCTTCTTATAACATGCTCTGTCTTGATCATTGTACACAACCACTGCACAGAAGCAATCTATCAGGCACAGCTGTCGGCACTGGTCCTCAGTTATGGGGTTGTACTTCTCATAGTCAGATAGAGGCCAGTTCACTTGGTGCATAGTTTTGAACTGGAACTGCATCATGTAAGCTTCTTCATCCAGGTCACAGCTTTGTGGCGGGAAGTCTGGTTTACAGCCTTTATACTTCCTTTCCTCATCAAAAAATGAGTACTGCTCCAGGCACTTGCAGGTAGTCTGGTAGTTTGTGCCATTAATCATGCAGTAGCTGTTAAATCCACATGTACCGCTGCCAACATGTGCGGCTGGTGCTCCGCAAATATTTGAGGGCTGCATGCTCACCATTGACCATGCCTGACTCCTCAAGTCACTGACCTTCTTTGGGTACACATATTGCCGGAACACGCCATCTGGGTCGAGCGTGGCGCGCTGGTAGCTGTCTGCCAAGGAATCAATCAACAGGCCCAGATGTTATATTGATTTGTGTGCCGTTATCCAAGGCAATGTATACTCGTTCCATTGGATCGAACGCAATCTTTGTGGTGTTGCCACTGATAGACCAATAGTAGTCATATCGGTTTCCAGATGGCACAGCAACAGAATAAAGTGTAACACCTGTATCTTGAAGGTCAAGGAGGAACCGGCCATTTGAGTAGTCTGTGGCAATGATCCGGCTGCGGAGCGTCTGTGGGGCGGTGAGCACTTGGGTGGGCAGGATGGTATCAGCTGGATCGTTGAAGGTTCCCCACTGGATAGTCCCATCTGCAGCAGCTAGTACAAAGTTTCCAGACTCGAGCATGCTGGCATGGGCCGCCGCACCAGCAAATCGGGGTGTCCGTACCTCTGTATTGGCGGGGTCGAGGAGGGAGAGTCCCACCCGCGCTGAGCTGGAGGCTTGAACAGGATGAAACCTGAATCGGTGATTGTTCTACACCACTTACACTTGTCTTGGCATACCAAACCACCGTCTTGTCGCTGATCTTGCTGAACCAGACGGCAAGCAAGTAGGAGGAGGCGTTGCCCTCGATGGACATGGACCGGAAGCCAAATGCGAAGTTGCCAGATGGAGAGAGCCAAAAGCTGCTCGGCCCTTGGGGTGTCAAGGAGGAGCCCGAGCTTATGTTCTGTTGAGCCTGCACATATGGCCACGGCAGTAGCAGGAGGAAGAAGGGCAAGAGGAGAGGAGCCATTATTGGTTATTGTGGTTTGGCTCTGAGTTCCTACTTCCACTGGCAACCTTATGCACCTCTCAGCGTTTTGTAGAAGGGAAGGCATAATTGCCCTCTGATCACATTGGATATTTTTTTTGTCGGTACGCGGACAAGTCTTACTCAGTCAGTGACCTGTCTGAAGTCACCATTTTGTCCTTTTATTAGCTCTTAAAAGTTTGGAAAGCTTAGCGCCTTTTGAAATATATAAACATTTTGCTTTGGTTAGTGCTAGGCTACACCAACGTGGATTGAATCATTCTCCGGTTTGTGTTTTTTTATTTGTCTGCTCGTCTTTGTAATCGAGAGGATTAAATATCTGTTTGATTCATAGCTCACAAGTAGCCAATATGTATCAGGATTTTTTGACAGTGACTGTTTCTTTTAAAATCAATTGACTAGCTTATGAGAAATTGACACACGTCTTCTTAGGTCATTGAGGGGGAGTCTAGGACCTATAGCATGTCCAAATTGAAATTGTCACTGTTAGGCCTCTGTTCAGCATTGCTTTAGATTTAGGAAATCTATAGATTTCTTATAGCTCTAAAGAAAGAACATTTAGATGAATAATTTTGTTTATATTTAGATTTTAAATGTTTATATCAATTTGTTAATTCTACAAATGCAGCAATGCCAAACAGGGCTATCCAATCCATGGCATTGTGGATGAAAACAGATCGCACACGAATGGATATATACAAATATGAATGCATACGTTATTTCCCCCCTCAGATGTTAGCTACTGAACACACGTATAGTTTTGATCAACGGAGTCGGATGCTAATAAATATGCATAAAGCACGTCTGGTGCACCTGTTTTGAGATGAAAATAGGCTTCCTCCATAGGATTTTCCGCTATCTTGTTTTCCAACTTTTTATGAACGATGCCGTTTTTTCATCCCTGGGTCTTGGTGGCACGGGGCACGATCTAAAAAAAGAATGTCATTATCACTTCCCGAGAAGTCAAATAGTTTTAACTCTAACCAAATACATATGAAAAAATATAAATATTTATATTGCATAATTAGTATCACTAGACACTACCGGACTCAGTGGCTTTGCCAAGTGTCAGGGGCACTCGGCAAAGCCCAATTTACACTCGGCAAAGGCTTTGTCGAGTGCTACACTCGGCGAAGGCCACTCGGCAAAAAATGGGCCGGCAAAGGCGTCTTTGCCGAGTGTCTTTTGTCGGGCACTCGGCAAAGCCTCGGCAAAGTTGGAACCGAAAAAAACCCGAAAAAATGGGAATTTTTTTTAATCGGTGGAGGCCCCCACCGGTCAGCGCCTGCCCATCTCCAGCATTTTTTCGCGTAAAATTCACGGCTACGAGGCCAGCGGGATTCGAACCGGTGACCTCTCCCTCACGCGTCCTCTCATCTAACCACTGCAACACACTGCCACCTATGTCTAGATTTCGTTTTGGTTCCCCACATATTATACTAAACCGAGTGTAAATTACTTGTTTGAGGCCCTAAACGAATTCAAATAAAAAAGTTGTAAACTACAAAGTTTCATAACTTTTTGAGATCTACACTTTTAGTTTAGGAAGTTTTTCCATCTGAGGTTGTTTACAAAATTTGAATTTTGAAATTTTGAAATTCAAACGCAGTTTTGCATGACAAGATGATTTCAAATCAAAAAGTTGCCAACTACAATGTTTCATAACTTTTCGAGATCTACAGAGTTTTATTTTGGTTGTTTTTCCATCCGAGGTCGTTTGAAAAGTTCGAATTTTAAAATTTTAAAATTCAAACACAGTTTTGCATGACAAGATGATTTCAAATCGAAAAGTTGCCAATTACAAAGTTTCATAACTTTTCGAGATCTACAAAGTTTATTTTGGTTGTTTGGTCATCTGTTCATCCGACATTGTCATTCTAACATTGTTCACAAATCTTATATCTCTCTTGTAGTTTCATAAACTATAGGAGAGATATGTTAGATTTATGAATAAATTTACTTTCACTTTGTCATATGAAGAAAAGATCAAAACAAACATTGTACATCTTGATGAGTTATATAACTTTGTAGTTGAAAACGTTTTCATTTGAATTAATTTACTGCTTCAAAATGTGCTTTGAAATTTTTTTTGCATAGCGTAAAAAAAAACCATTCGGCAAAGAGCTTCTTTGCCGAGTGTCAAAAAAAAAACACTCGGCAAAGAAGCTTCTTTGCCGAGTGCCCGAAAAAAAACACTCAGCAATCCACTTGGCACTCGGCAAAGAGCCGGTCTCCGGTCGTGAGATGACTTGATGAATATATTTTCATAATTAACTTATTTGGAGATACAATTGTTGCTAATATTTTTCTATAAATCTAATCAAACTTAAGAAAT
Organism: Miscanthus floridulus; assembly: GCF_019320115.1. Taxonomy (NCBI): domain Eukaryota; kingdom Viridiplantae; phylum Streptophyta; class Magnoliopsida; order Poales; family Poaceae; genus Miscanthus; species Miscanthus floridulus. The sequence continues at coordinate 14,323,768 of NC_089590.1, forward strand.
CTTGACCGCCACCACTCTCATAGTTTTTTTCCTTTCTTTTTCGTGAATGCGCAGGAGAGCTGCACATCTTTGTATTATAGAGAGAAAATGATCGACCCCTTACATAAACACCACCACCTCAGCCATGAGGGGTTGAATGAAACAAAATAGGTTGCACTAAATAAACAACCAAAGATAGATGAGACCTGACCAAACCACATAAGCTAGAAAAGCCTCGTGCACCTGTGAGACACCACAACTCCTCGTCCTTGGAAGCTTCCATGACTCTCATAGTGACATTCATTTTAGGACCAAGGGAAAATCCTCAAATAAATCAATTGCTAGAATCCGTATAAGTCAAGCATCTTAAGTTTGACAAACTTTATAGGAAAGAGTAACAATATCTATAACATAAAATAAGCACATTATAAAAACATATTATATCGTAAATCTTGATGGGTTTTTTCTAGAAATCCGATCAAAGTTTAAAAAGTTTGACTTAAGGTAACTTTAAGAATCTATTTATTTAGAGATAGAGGAAATAGTGCGACGGAGGGAACGGCACGACGTGCCAGCATGGTTCGGCATGACTAGGCCATCGTTAGACTCCTTCTTATTAGTGCTGTCACTAGTCAAAAAGCATTTCTAGGGGCGGTTGTAGACCATTTGTAGGGGCGGTTTGCCCAGCCACCCCTACCCAAGGGTCTCTACAAATCATGCATTTGTAGGGGCGGTTCCCAGGCCACCCCTACAAATCGATTTGTAGCGGCGGCTGGTGTTTCTAGCCGTCCCTATAAATCTATTTGTAGAGGCGACTCTTATTACCAGCCGCCCCTACTAATCCATTTGTAGAGGCGGCTGGAAACACCAGCCGCCCCTACAAATCGATTTGTAGGGGCGGCTGGGGCGGTTCAATCTAGAACCGCCCCTACAATACGTTTTCCCGCAAAAAAAATCAAATTTTCAATTCAAAATCGCTTTGCCGAACGTCCCACGACTAACGTTCCGAACCGCGTTCGCGTTGCCGAACACCCCGTGACCAACGTTCCGAACCGCGTTCGCGTTGCCGAACGCCCTGTGACCAGCGTTCGCGTTGCCAAACACCCCGCGACCGCGACTACAAGCATAAGAGTATTCTATAAACTACAATTACAAGTCCAATTCACATGAATATATACAATCCATCATTAAATATACAAATTCCATACCCATTGTTATCAACATCCTAGAGCTAGCCTTTCAGTCTCACGAAGGTGTTGGTACTGAGGATTTGTACCTAACTCAGATTCTCGGTCATGGTAGGCGCCTCTGACGTGTACAATCTGGTCCAATATGAAGTTGCAAAGGTTGCCGACGAGCTCTAAGAGTTGGTCATCCTTGTATGGGTCTCTTTTCATTCCTTTCTCTTCTCTCCACTTCAAGAAAACAAGTTTCGGTTTAGTATTTCATACCATTTACGAAGTTTTTATACTACGGGTGAAGAGGTTCAAACTTACCCTTAAGGGGTGTCTCCTATAGGCACCGGTGTTACCCATCATAGAACATATATAGTATCCACAATGTACACTCCTAGGCTTCTGCTTGGGGCACTATGTGTTTTGCATATGAAAATGTTAAGTAATGCTTTTGACAGCCATGTAACGGAGTACTGAAGAAGTAAGTTACACTTACCGCACATAGTGTTTTTATAGCCAGCTTTTCCTTCCTTGCTGGATCATGCCTTCCATGATGATTAGTGACATAGAACATAAATGCCCTGTTCGAATTATTTTAGCAAATACAACTTGTTAGTATCCAAAAGTAAACATTACAAGTATGTATACAAACATATAAGCTAATGAGGATTGTCGATATGTATACGTCTTGAGAATCGATATGAAGTCTTTGTATGTCACCGTGTCCTTATCTAATGAATCAAAGACCCATGCCATGCTCCTCCCGACATCGATGGCTATACAAATCCAGTGGTTGCTGCATGAATTTAATCATAGAACTAGATAAGCCCTTTTACATCGAATGAAATATATCGAACAAAGCTTTAAGTATAGAGTTGAGCTTACTCGAAGTTGTATGGTAGCCATATAGTAGAGTGGTGTTGGAGATTTTTGAAAGCCAAGGCAATGTATGCCGCAACCTTAAGGGACTCTTCCCTTAGTTTCGCACTACGGATGCGCTCTTTCTCCCGAAGAGTCTTTGCAGCTGCTAGCTCTTTGGCATCTAGTGTCCACCGTTTAGGGTAACTGAAATTTGTTTGGGCTATAGCTTGAGGGTCTACATACCCAGCTTTCACACTTGGCATTTGTTTGAAAATGTGCACTTGCATTCTACAAATCATGGCGTGGGTTAGTTACAACAAAATTCAAAGATTACATTCATATCATATCGAGAGGACAAGGACTTACAGGCACCACGTGCGAATTAGATTCATCTCCATTTCTTCCAGGTGAAAGCATATGTGCATGTCATTGAAGTCAAAGACAATTTTCCCAGCTGGGCTTCCAAATGTGTCGGTGGGAAAGCATGCTTGTATGATATCTATGCTCGTTGGGAGAACACGCAAGTACCAATCATGGAACCTTCTCATTCCAAGTGGTAGGCGCTGGATGTCCTGGTTTGGTAGGAAGGGCTTGCCTCTTTCATATTTTTTGGGCAATCCTTTGACCATTCGATGGCATCAACATTTGGATACTACTTTGCAATTTGGTGGAGTTTGCTACTGATGGCCTCCTCAGAACCCCGTGATGGGACTTTTTTAACTTGGTTTTCAGGCTTGAACTGATCATGGGAATACCACTTGGACACCGACGAGACGTCTTTGATCGGAATATAAACTGGCCTTATGTTGATTGGAATCTTCTTTTAGAGTTCCCATTCAGGCACGTCCTCATCTTCTTGTGCATCACCTTCTTCAGGAGGCACTCGTTGTTCATGTATCGGTTGTGCTTGTTGAGAAGACTGTGGCATCTCATGATGCACTTGCTCGGTACGAGCTGGAGAAGGTTGTGGCATCTCATCAGGCACATGCTCGATAGGAGGCGGGAAAGAATGTGGCATCTCAGGAATGTGGGGGTCACGAGATGGTGAAAATATCTCCCCGGCCTCAACAACTCGCTCCAAATTTGGGAGAGGGGGAGGCGGCGAAGAAGCAGTCAATATAATGTCCCGTTTATGCCAGAGGATTAACTGCCCCATAACGTCTCCGAGTAACACCAGCCCCTCGGAAGTTGCGTAGAGTGGAAGTAGTAGAGTAAGTGCAGCAGGCACTTATGAGTAGCAAGTAGTAAGAGGAGTAGTAGGAGTAGTAAGAGGAGTAGTAGGAGTAGTAAGAGGAGTAGGAGGAGGAGGAGTAGTAGTAGGAGTAGTGGTAGTAGTAGTAGTAGTAGTAGTAGCAGCAGCAGCAGCAGCAGCCACTACACACCAGCAGTATATAAGCAAAAAAATAGAGAAGGAGTGCTAGTAGTAGAGTAAGAGCAGCAGCCACTTAGGAGTAGCAAGTAGTAGTAGTAAGTAGAAAGTAGTAGAGTAGAATAAGAGCAGTAGCCACTTAGGAGTAGTAGTAGGAGCATCACTGAAAGAAGAGCAGCAGTAGGAGTAGCAAGTATAGGGAGGAGGAGTAGTAGGAGTAGTAAGAGGAGGAGTAGTAGGAGTAGTAAGAGGAGTAGTAGTAGTAGGAGGAGTAGTAGGAGTAGTAGTAGTAGGAGTAGTGGTAGGAGTAGTAGTAGTAGTAGCAGCAGCAGCAGCCACTACACACCAGCAGTATATAAGCAAAAAAACAGAGTAGTAGTAGTAGGAGCAGGAGGAGTACTAGTAGGAGTAGTGGTAGGAGGAGGAGGAGTAGTAGCAACAACAACCACTACACACTAGCATTATATAAGCAAAAAAAACAGAGTAGTAGTAGGAGGAGGAGGAGTAGTAGGAGTAGTGGTAGGAAGAGGAGGAGTAGTCCAAGAAAATATCACAAATATAGTTAACAGTAGAAACCGGCCAATGTGAAAACATAGGAAATCACTTACTGCTATAAGCAAAAGGCAGAAATTAGTAGTAGTAGTAGAAGTAGTAGTAGTAGTAGAAGTAGTAGTACTAGTAGTAGTAGAAGTAGGAGGAGTATGAGTAAGAGGCCTTAGAAATATGTCAATAATCATTTGATCATGATCTTGGAGCATCAAGGCATCGTAACAAATAAGTGCATGAAGGTAAGGTAGATGATGCCCAGTTCCTCACAAGAATTTGATCATCAGCTCATTTCAGATAATATATGGAGATGACAATTTCATCATAGGCAAAAAGGAGAGGAGAGGAGAGAAGAGGAGGCCAAAAAAAGCAGCAACTGCTTGCCAAAACAAATAGAGCAGCACGAGCTTGACAAAACAAATAGAGCAGCTGCTGCTGCCAAACATAGAGGAGAGGATAAGAAACAGAGTGGAGACGATAGGATCATGTCAGTAGCTGCTTGCCAAAACAAATAGAGCAGCACGAGCTGCCAAACAAATAATTGAGCCGGGGAGGGCATTTGCAACAAATGGGCTTACATGGGGAACTCAAAATCCAAGTTATCTTGCGTGGTTTTTGTAGCTTTCTTTTGTGATGACGTTCTAGACTGTTATATTATTCTTATATTTAAAAAAATAAAAATCACTATGGTTATATTAGACAGAAATATTTTTTATATTATGGTATGTGTACACTTCCTCAAATCAAGGTAGGTGCGATGGCTAAATCTAATTGTACTATCTCTATATTCAGGAAGATAAAATCGACCGCATTCAAATGAAGAACATGATTGAGGCAGCTAGAGTGTACAGGAAATGCAAAGGAAAGCTAGAGTGTACAGGAAACATGAAAAAGATGAGCATACCATTGTACAAGCCCTCAGGACACAACATAGCAGCGCAGTTCGTGCATAAACTCCATGATCAGCAAGTTGTTCAAAATAATGAGTAGTAGGACCCAACAACTTTTGTAACCGACAGTGAAATCGTGATCAAGCAGTGAGATGAATGAAGCATGGATTTGCAAGGAATTGGAAAGGTTGTTGCAGCAGCGAGGCACGTGCGATGGTACTTGGGATCAAATGGAGTCAGATCTCGCAATGATCGCCCAAGCCAAGCGTCAATTCCTGATGCAACCTTGAAATTATTAAGGAGAAGGAAGGGATTGAACTGGTATAAGTCAGCATCACTTGTGCAAAATGGCAGTTAGTTCCGATATGTGGCTTACGTGAGTCAGTTTTATAATATAAACACAAATAAAGCAAGGTACCGGTTGGTATTATTGGCACTACTACTTCGCTTTACTCTTTTTTTTGCTTCACAAAACGTCATGGTGGTTCAATTGTTCTAATTTTGTGTTCACAGCTGGTACCTTGTTTCACTACTTGGTACTGGCACTTGGGATACTACTTAGCTTAGGGGCTGTTTAGAAAATTATTTGTGGTATCATGAACTGGTTTTATTAAGCCAAATACATATAAAAATCATGGTTTACAAAAAAAAAAGTCATAGTCTCTAAAACTCTAAGAAGACAACTTTGACAAAATCAATGTTTGTTGTATCCAAATACCCAGTAGCTCTTGAAAAACAAAGTTTTCATTAACCATCGAAACCACTTGAGGGGTCTAGAAGCTCACGGTGTCTCGTGGAGAGCTCACGTAGAGATCAAAGCATCACTATGAAAGGAACTGAAGACAAGAAGAAGGTTCAAGGGATGGAACAAACCTGAGCCGAGGGCCGGGCGCGGGTCGTCGCCGTGCGGGGTCGGGCGCGGGACGCTGGGGGTCGGCGCGCGGGGGAGGGCGCTGGGGGCCGGGCGCGGGACGCCAGGGGTCGGCGCGCGGGGGCGGGCGCCAGGGACCGGGTGCGGGTGTCGGCGTGCGGGGGCGGGCGCCGTGGGCCGGGCGTGGGACGCCGGGGCTCGGCGCGCGGGGGAGGGCGCCGGGGGCCGAGCGCGGGACGCCGGGGTTCGGCGCGCGGGGGAGGGCGCCGGGGGCCGGGCGCGGGACGCCAGGGGTCGGCGCGTGGGGGCAGGCGCCAGGGACTAGGTGCGGGTGTGGGCGAGCACGGGACCGGCGGCGGAAACCCTAGGCAGCCTGACGGCGTCGGAGGAAGAAGACAGCGCCCAGACGATGACTCCCGTGCGCTTCCTCCTATTTATACTAGGTACCATTTGTAGGGGCGGTTCTTGATCCAGCCGCCCCTGCAAATGCATTTGTAGGGACGGTTCCTGATCCAGCCGCCCCTACAAATTAATTTTTAGGGGCGGTTCCTGATCCAACCGCCCCTACAAATATTTTCTATTTTTTTAAATTATAAATTCTATATTTTTTATATCATAAAAACACAAAGTAATATAAAAAATTGTGTATATACACAAATATAATATTTTGTATTATTCTATATATGAAGAAATATATATATAAACAATTGTAGTCAAAACAATATAGAAAACAAAAAAAACAAAAATTAAAATTTTGAATTTTAAAACTTCGAATACAATTTTATGACGTTAAATGAAATAAAATGAAAATGCTGTAAACATAAAAGTTGTATAACTCATCAACATGTACAACTTTTATTTTGGTCATCTTGTCATGTGACTTTGTTTGAATGATTCAAATTTTGAAATTCAAATAATTTCAACTTGAAACAATATTTTGAAAGAGTAAATGATTTCACATGAAAAACTCATGAATACCAAAGTTGTAGAACTCATCAATATGTACAACTTTTATTTTGATCATATTTTCATTTGACAAAATTTAAATAGTTTAAATTTTGAATTTCACTAAATGGCAACTTCAAACAAGATTTTGAAACCTTAAATGATTTCAACAATAAAAGTCGTGAACATAAAAGTTGTTGAACTCCTCACTATCTATAACTTTTATTTTGGTCACTTCTTCATGTGACAAAGTATTAGTAAACATTGTTCATAAATTCACATGACTCATAGTTTCATGAACTATATGAGAAACATGTTGATTTGTGAACAATGTTTACTATCACTTTGTCAGATAAAGAAATGATCAAAATACAAGTTATAGATCTTGATGAGTTATACAACTTTGGTACTCATCACTTTTTCAGCTCAAAAACATTTAGTGGTTGAAAATCTCATTTGAACTTGTCATTTTTTTAAATTTGAAAATTTGAAGTGCTCAAACTTTGACAAATGAAATTTTGTAGTAATAAAGTGGATGTTCAAATAGAGTCATCTAGATGTTGCAAAGGGTAGTCTCACACACATGCATAAAATGTAGTCTCATACACATAAAAAAATATGTAGTCTTACACACGTACATAAATATATAGTCTCGCACACATGCATAAATGAAGTCTTACAAACACACACTTACACAAACACTCCACATTCAACAACTAGCTAGCCCGCTGTAACGACTTTCCCTTTGACACATTTTCGTTCCCATGGCATTATGTCTTTGGGGAGGTTCTTTTCCACAACACTGATCTTCTTAGGAAAGTCTGTGAATAGCGGCATCTCATCATACTTATTGTAAGCTTCAACATCATCCACGCCATCAACTCCAATAATGTGTTGTTTCCCGGAGGCAACCACGTGCTTTGTGTTCTTCTTCGGAGGGAGGTTACTTTGTGGGTCAGACATATAGAAAACTTGTGCGACACGTGAAGCAAGCACCCAAGGGTCATCTTGGTAGCCTAGATTCTCGAGGTTTAGGACTCTCAATCCGATCTCGTTCAGTTGGTGTTGTTGATCTAGCGGCATCAAAATAGGGCCACCATTATATCCCTTCCATAGTCAAGTTCCCATATCTCTTCAATGATGCCAAAGTATTGGATCTTTCGCCCTAATCCATCGAGAGCCTATATTTGAACGCCGCTGTTTTGGTTCACATATTTACTATCCTTTGCGTGGGTATAGTACGTGTACCCATTGATGTCATAAGCATTCCAAGATGTCACTTGTCTCGATGGCCCCTTCGCCAACCTACTGATGATAATAGAGTCAATGGTTTCTTCAGGTGGTATGTTTTGGTCCTTCAACCATGTAGTTAGTCATTGCTTGTGCTGTTTCATGACTCAATCATCCGAACGGCCATTTCTCTCCGCCATAATGATAGCCAAGTGTTCATCAATATACGGTTGCATCAGTTGTATACTCTGCAAGACACTGTAATACGCCCGACACACCTCTTTGTAATCATGGTCATTGAACACTTTTCTACCACTGGTGCCCTTCCTAGCCAGCCTACCCTTGTGACAAGAATCAGGTTTACCAATCCCTTTCTGTACTTTTAGGTACTCTTGACAGCACTCAACGACTTCTTCAGTACTGTAACCCTCTATCATGGAGCCCTCTAGGTATGCTCGATAATGCACGTATCGACTTAAAACCGACATGAACCGCTTATAGGACCACATTTCATGCAAGTAGCAAGGGCCAAGCGCCTGTATCTAATGAACCATGTGAATCATGAGATGTGGCATTATATCAAAAAAAGCAGGAGGTAAACACATCTCTAGTTGGTTTTGTGTCTCCACCACAAATTCATGTAGGTCACTCAGCTCTTCCTTGCCAATCGTCTTCTGTGAGATCTTTGAAAAGAAGTAGCACATGCGGGTGATGGCCATTTTCAAGAACTTTAGCTTTATAGCCCTAATTGCAATAGGTAGAAACACTGTCAGCATCATATGGCAATCGTGAGCCTTGCAGTGTGTTATTGACAAGTCCTTCATTGACAGTAGCTTCTTCACATTTGCTGAAAACCCAGTCGGGACTTTGATCCCCCTCAGGAAAGTGCATATAGCTCTCTTCTTGTCTTGTGTTAGGTTGAAGCACGCCGCGGGTAGAGTGTATTTTCCATTAGCCTCAGGTACCGGGTGAAGCTGTGGCATCACGTTTAGCTGCACCATGTCTTTTCGTGCTTTCAGACCATCCTTTGACTTGCCTGTGTCCATCAAGGTAGCAATGAGACTCTCAAATACATTCTTCTACACGTGCATAGCATCAATGGCATGGGGGACCTCTAAGTCTGGCCAATAAGGCAGATACTGAAATAAGATCGATTGTTTCTTGAAAGGTACGCCTTCGACAGGAGGTGTGCTTCTGTCTCTATTCGTCCTATCCGGATTCTTCTTTCCATAGATGACGTGTATGTTTTTCACCATTCTGTACACATGTTCTCTGTTATGACGTCTCTCCGGAGGGGGTTCAATCTCTAGGGCCTTGTCATAAAATCTAAAGAACAATTTGCTGTGGTACTTGTGACTTGTCTTTAAGAAGCGTCGGTTCCTTAGGTAAACTATCTTCTTGGATGCATCCAGGTACACCCATGTAGTACCATCCAAGCAAACCAAGCATCTCGTCTTCCCTTTGATCTGTCCAGACAAAGCAAATAATGCGGGGTAATCATTGGTAGTAACAAATATTATTGCTCTACATATGAAGTCCTCCTTTCAGAACGCATCGTACATCTGCTCCCCGTGCCTCCATAGCTTCTTCATTTCTTGCATCAAGGGCTCGAGGAGCACGTCTATATCAATGCCTGGTTGTTTAGGGCCAGAAATAAGAATAGTGAGGAGAAGGTACTTTCTCTTCTGACACAACCATGTTGGGATGTTGTACATGGTCAAGATCACTGGCCATGTGCTGTGGTTGCTCATCCTCTCATTGAAGGGATTCATTCCATCGGTGCTCAGGCCAAACTGTACATTCTTTGGGTCATCGCTAAATTCTTTGTGCTTCTCATCAAACCTTTGCCACTTACTACAATCAGCCGGGTGTGCAATCTTATCATCATCCACCTTGCGCTCATCATCCCACCATGTCATGAGTGCAGCTTCTTTAGGGTTTAGGAACATACGTCTCAAGCGGTCGGTCACTGGCAGGTACCACATACCAGGATAGGAATTCTTCTCTGCTTTGCATCGTTGCCTAATGGAGTGTCCTCTAGGGGCTGAGATTCTTGTACCATCTTTTTTGTACCCTTCTTATTCCTCTTTTTCCCCATGGATGGTTCGTCCCTACCGTAAAGGTCATTGTTCTTGTACCGGCTGGCCCCACACCGGGGACATTTATCCAATGACTTGAATGTTTCGCCACGAAAAAGTATACAGTGGTTGGGGCATGCATGTATTTTTTCAACCCCCATTGCCAATGGACTTATGACCTTCTTTGCTTGGTATGTGTTGGCGGGAACTGAGTTTGGTTGTGGCAGCACCTATGACAGGAGATGCAATAGATCATTGAAACTATAGTTTGACCAGCCGTACTTAGCCTTCGGGATGAGCAGCTCAAGCACGAAACGTAGTAATGTCCAATGTGTCGGACATCCCTTTTCAACACCATACATAGTCTCCTTCGTTGCTTTTGTCACTCTTTCCAAATTTTCTAGACCTTTCGGACTATTTAGTAAAATCTCTGGTCTAAGGGTTCGAATCATGTCATCTAAATCATCTTCAACTCCGACACATGCTCCACCATCATTATTGGCACCACATTCGTCGTTACCATCCCAACCACCAGCATCACCACCTTGTTCATTGCCAAACTCAAAATCCATTCGTGCATCAAGCTCTGCTGAATATTGGCACAGGGATTCTATGGTTTCGTCATCGTATTCCTCCTCATCCTCATCGTTAACAATAACCGTTTCACCATGATGAATCCACACTGTGTAGTCCTCAACAAATCCTCGCATAATCAAATGTGATATGATGATAGTCACATCTGTCCATGCCATACGGTTCTTGCAATCTTTACAGGAGCAAATAATTATATCCTTATTCTCTTTCAATGTCGTTGCATGCTTCGTTGCGGCTTCAATAAATTTATCCACCTCTTCACGGAAACCTGCCTCGAACCTTAACGAACCATACATCTAAGAGTTCCTGTACTCCATCTTTTACAACAACAACAAAACAAACATTAAAGGACTACTTATTTAGATATATATAAAAATGAATCAAAGTAATAATTATTTGAGAATAATTGTATATACCTAAGATATATATGAATATAAATCTAAAATAATTACATGAAGCATACAAACACACCATGGTAGAGGAAAATTAATTAATGGCCCATTTATCCATAAATAATTAAAATACATATTTATTGATTACAATAAACAATTTCAAAGACAACAATTAGCAATAATTATACTTTACCCAATATCTTTCATACAAACCCTAGTCCAATTTTATCAAACATAAATTTACAAAAACAAAATTAATAAAAAAACCAAACCCTAGATCTAGATCAAATACACATGAAACATCCATAAAACTAACTAATGGTTCACTAAAATCAAGAAACATGGACCAAATAAGGGTATGATCTTGTTCCCCTCCCTAATTTACCCTAGTACATTTAAAAGTTGGGTCTAATTTGCTCATAAATAACTCAAGCACCATAGAAGAGAGAGAAAAACAAAACTCTAATTACTCACTAACCAACCATTAAAACTTCAAAAAAAAGTGTGGAATAGCATTTTCTTACCTTCTACAACCTCTCCACCAAAGGATTTGAGACCAAAACCTGCCCCCCCCCTTAGTAGAGCAATTTTTGGGAGGTGCCCAAGGCCTCCCCACCTTTCTTTCACAGGTTGGAGTGAGTGACCCAAGGAGGAAGAAGGTGCTGCTTCTGTTTTATATGTGGGCTATTTGTAGGGGCGGCTGGTGATTGAGCCGCCTCTACAAATCGGAGCTATAAATACGGGGCCATTGGTAGGGGCGGCTCAATCACCAGCCGCCCCTACAAATAACATTTTCAGGGGCGGCTGGTGATTGAGCCGCCCCTACAAATCAGACCCTATTTGTAGGGACGGCTCGTAACACTAGTCACTCCTGCTGTTCCATTTGTAGAGGCGACTGGTATCTGGGCACCCGAGCATGCCACTGTAGGGGCGGCTCCATCACCAGCCGCCCCTACAAAAAAATCGAACCGTCGCTAAAAATCGTTTTCTACGTAGTGTGTGCGCAATATTGATGGCACCTTGCATGCCGTCCACATGGCCATCTATATATAATATCTAGCACTTGGCCAACAGCTAGCAGAGAGCCAAGAATAGTACCAAAATGATGAGTGGAAATATCCAAGCTTAGCTTGTTGCCCTGGACCATACTAGTTTCATTTAATTCAATTCGGGGCAGGTCTATTTCTAAAAACTTGGTAATGTGCCGACCTTGGTTGATGACAGGCGACGGCACGACCGGCAACACGAGGTTGAGGCCTGGACCTGGCCCGCGAGTCTACAAGGCAATCAAGAGCTGATCAAGATCCATGGTTGCCGTATCGGCTACGATGTGGAGAATATCCAGCTGGTCTCTGTTCAATTTGGACCCTGCGTCGCCGGCCTCTTCCCCAAGCCCCTGCACTTCCAATATCCACATCGCATCGTGGTTGCGTATGCCTTTGCTTTCATTTTCCCATGCATGTTGATTGAATGTTTTCCTTGCCACAAACTACCAAGAGGGAGCCCTAGCGCAACACTATCAGTTTCTGGTTTGTTCTCAACTGATGTACAAACTGACATATGTTTAGGACTGCCTACAAAAAACTGAAGTTTGTGGAGCATCTCTTTAGGTGCTTTCATAACTCCACCCTTTTTCCTCGAACAGAGTGCATGTAGCTGAAACTGTTTAGCTAAAAAAACATAGAGCGAAGCAGTCCCTGACACCCCCTACGACAACAGACCATGAAAGGCCAAGGCACATCGATGGACATCAATGAAGTCTCATCAAGTTTAAGGTTAATTAATGCAGTACTGATCTCCTCTTCGGGCTTTTTTACAGTGAGGTTCAGATCACCTTAAGTAGAGTGCCATATATATTTGCATGTCATGCACCATGCTTTGGGACTCATACCCTATCCTTTTCGACAATGTTGGCAAAAAATACTACTTTGTATGACAATTAACAAAAAGACAGTTCGCATTTTGTGTTGGAACCGGTGGTGACCACCAAGTTCACGATCTTAGAGCTGGCTTACAGCTGGCCCGGCTCGTTATGAGCCTGCGCTCCCAAACGTCCCAGGTCCACCGGAGCTACAACATATAAGGCCTTTGGGCCTTACTCAACCCAAAAGACTAGCCTGATAGGTGATGGTTCTCCTGCCTTATATGTTGTGCTCCCCCACCATCGCTACACGATGTGGGACTAAACCCCAACAATCTCCCCCTTAGTCACACATCGAGGTGCCCCCGCCATATATGTGACGCTCGAGATTTTTTATCAGATTTAGCTTTTCTGACCATGGGCTCTGATACCAATTGTTGGAACCGGTGGTGACCACCGAGTTCACAATTCTGGAGCTGGCTTGCAGCCGGCCCGGCTCGTTACCACGAGCCTGCGCTCCCACAGGTCCCAGGTCCACCGGAGCTACAACATATAAGGCCTTTGGGCCTTACTCAACCCAAAAGACTAGTCTGATAGGTGGGGGCTTCTCCCGCCTTATATGTTGTGCTCCCCCACCATCGCTACACGATGTGAGACTAAACCCCAACAATCTCCCCCTTAGTCACACATTGGGGTGCCCCCGCCATATGTGATGCTCGAGATTTTTTATCGTGTTTAGCTTTTTTTACCATGGGCTCTGATACTAATTGTTGGAACCGGTGGTGACCACCGAGTTCACGATCTTGGAGCTGGCTTGCAGCCGGCCTGGCTCGCCTTATATGTTGTGCTCCCCCACCATCGCTACACGATGTGGGACTAAACCCCAACAATTGACGCTCGAGATTTTTTTTTATCGGGTTTAGCTTTTTCTGATCTCGGCTACCGGTTCCGAAACTAAATGTTGGAACCGGTGGTGACCACCGAGTTCTCGATCTTGGAGCTGGCTTACAGCTGGCATGGCTCGTTACCACGAGCCTACGCTCCCACAGGTCCCATGTCCACCGGAGCTACAACATATAAAGCCTTGGGCCTTCTCAACCCAAAAAACTAGCCTGATAGGTGGGGGCTTCTTCCGCCTTATATGTTGTGCTCCCCCACCATCGCTACACGATGTGAGACTAAACCCCAACAATCTCCCCTTAGTCACACATCGGGGTGCCCCCGCCATATATGTGATGCTCAAGATTTTTTATTGGGTTTACATTTTTTTTACCATGGGCTCTGATACCAATTGTTGGAACCGGTGGTGACCACCGAGTTCTTGATCTTGGAGCTGGCTTGCAGCCGGCCTGGCTCGTTACCATAAGCCTACGCTCCCACAGGTCCCAGGTCCACCGGAGCTACAACATATAAGGCCTTTGGGCCTTACTCAACCCAAAAGACTAGTCTGATAGGTGGGGGCTTCTTTCGCCTTATATGTTGTGCTCCCCCACCATCGCTACACGATGTGGGACTAAACCCCAACAATTGACGCTCGAGATTTTTTTATCGGGTTTAGCTTTTTCTGATCTCGGGTACCGACTCTGATACCAATTGTTGGAACCGGTGGTGACCATCGAGTTCTCGATCTTGGAGCTGGCTTGCAGCCGGCCGGCTCGTTACCACGAGCCTATGCTCCCACAGGTCCCAGGTCCACCAGAGCTACAACATATAAGGCCTTTGGGCCTTACTCAACCCAAAAGACTAGTCTGATAGGTGGGGGCTTCTTCCGCCTTATATGTTGTGCTCTCCCACCATCGCTACACGATGTGGGACTAAACCCCAACAATCTCCCTCTTAGTCACACATCGGGGTGCCCCCGCCATATATGTGACGCTTGAGATTTTTTATTGGGTTTAGATTTTTTTTACCATGGGCTCTGATACCAATTGTTGGAACCGGTGGTGACCACCGAGTTCTCGATCTTGGAGCTGGCTTGCAGCCGGCCCGGCTCGTTACCACGAGCCTACACGCCCACAGGTCCCAGGTCCACCGGAGCTACAACATATAAGGCCTTTGGGCCTCCAAGATCGTGAACTCGGTGGTCACCACCGGTTCCAACAATTGGTATCAGAGCCCATGGTAAAAAAAATCTAAACCCAATAAAAAATCTCGAGCGTCACATATATGGCGGGGGCACCCCGATGTGTGACTAAGGGGGAGATTGTTGGGGTTTAGTCCCACATCATGTAGCGATGGTGGGGGAGCACAACATATAAGGCGGGAGAAGCCCCCACCTATCAAACTAGTCTTTTGGGTTGAGTAAGGCCCAAAGGCCTTATATGTTGTAGCTCCGGTGGACCTGGGACCTGTGGGAGCGTAGGCTCGTGGTAACGAGCCGGGCCGGCTGCAAGCCAGCTTCAAGATCGTGAACTCGGTGGTCACCACTGGTTCCAACAATTGGTATCGGAGCCCATGGTCGAAAAAGTTAAACCCGATAAAAAATCTCGAGCGTCACATATGGCGGGGGCACCCCGATGTGTGACTAAGGGGGAGATTGTTGGGGTTTAGTCCCACATCGTGTAGCGATGGTGGGGGAGCACAACATATAAGGCGGGAGAACCCTCATCTATCAGTCTAGTCTTTTGGGTTGAGAAGGCCCAAAGGCCTTATATGTTGTCAGCTCCGGTGGACCTGGGACCTATCGGAGCGTAGGCTCGTAACGAGCTGGGCCGGCTATAAGCCAGCTCCAAGATCGTGAACTCGGTGGTCACCACCGGTTCCAACAATTGGTATCAGAGCCCATGGTCGAAAAAGCTAAACCCGATAAAAAATCTCGAGCGTCACATATGGCGGGGCCACCCCGATGTGTGACTAAGGGGGAGATTGTTAGGGTTTAGTCCCACATCGTGTAGCGATGGTGGGGGAGCACAACATATAAGGCAGGAGAACCATCACCTATCTGGCTAGTCTTTTGGGTTGAGTAAGGCCCAAAGGCCTTATATGTTGTAGCTCCGGTGGACCTGGGACCTGTGGGAGCGCAAGCTCATAACGAGCCGGGCCGGCTGTAAGCCAGCTCTAAGATCGTGAACTCAGTGGTCACCACCGGTTCCAACAATTGGTATCATGAGCCCATGGTAAAAAAAATCTAAACCCAATAAAAAATCTCGAGCGTCACATATATGGCGGGGGCACCCCGATGTGTGACTAAGGGGGAGATTGTTGGGGTTTAGTCCCACATCGTGTAGCGATGGTGGAGGAGCACAACATATAAGGCGGGAGAAGCCCCCACCTATCAGACTAGTCTTTTGGGTTGAGTAAGGCCCAAAGGCCTTATATGTTGTAGCTCCGGTGGACCTGGGACCTGTGGGAGCGCAGGCTCGTGGTAACAAGCCGGGCCGGCTGCAAGCCAGCTCCAAGATCATGAACTCGGTGGTCACCACCGGTTCCAATAATTGGTATCAGAGCCCATGGTCAGAAAAGCTAAATCCGATAAAAAATCTCGAGCGTCACATATATGGCGGGGGCACCCCGATGTGTGACTAAGGGGGAGATTGTTGGGGTTTAGTCCCACATCGTGTAGCGATGGTGGGGGAGCACAACATATAAGGCAGGAGAACCATCACCTATCAGGCTAGTCTTTTGGGTTGAGTAAGGCCCAAAGGCCTTATATGTTGTAGCTCCGGTGGACCTGGGACCTGTGGGAGCGTAGGCTCGTGGTAATGAGCCAGGCCGGCTGTAAGCCAGCTCCAAGATCATGAACTCGGTGGTCACCACCGGTTCCAACAATTGGTATCAGAGCCCATGGTCAGAAAAGCTAAATCCGATAAAAAATCTCGAGCGTCACATATATGGCCGGGGCACCCCGATGTATGACTAAGGGGGAGATTATTGGGGTTTAGTCCCACATCGTGTAGCGATGGTGGGGGAGCACAACATATAAGGTGGGAGAACCCTCACCTATCAGGCTAGTCTTTTGGGTTGAGAAGGCCCAAATGCCTTATATGTTGTTAGCTCTAGTGGACCTGGGACCTGTGGGAGTGCAGGCTCGTAACGAGCTGGGCCGGCTATAAGCCAGCTGCAAGATCGTGAACTCGATGGTCACCACCGGTTCTAACAATTGGTATCAGAGCCGGTACCCATGGTCAGAAAAAGCTAAACCCGATAAAAAAATCTCGAGCATC
This sequence comes from Miscanthus floridulus, assembly GCF_019320115.1. NCBI lineage: Eukaryota > Viridiplantae > Streptophyta > Magnoliopsida > Poales > Poaceae > Miscanthus > Miscanthus floridulus. Next base: position 14,340,722 of record NC_089590.1, read on the forward strand.
ACATATGGCGGGGGCACCCCGATGTGTGACTAAGGGGGAGATTGTTGGGGTTTACTCCCACATCGTGTAGCGATGGTGGGGGAGCAAAATATATAAGGCGGAAGAAGCCCTCAGCTATCAGGCTAGTCTTTCGGGTTGAGTAAGGCCCAAGGCCTTATATGTTGTCAGCTCCGGTGGGCCTGGGACCTGTGGGAGCGTAGGCTCGTGGTAACGAGCCGGGCCGGCTGCAAGCTAGCTCCTATGGGAGCGCAGGCTCATAACGAGCCCGGCCGGCTGCAAGCCAGCTCCAAGATCGTGAACTCGGTGGTCACCACCGGTTCTAACAATTGATATCAGAGCCGGTACCCATGGTCAGAAAAGCTAAACCCAATAAAAAAATCTCGAGCGTCACATATGGCGGGGGCACCCCGATGTGTGACTAAGGGGGAGATTGTTGGGGTTTAGTCCCACATCGTGTAGCGATGGTGGGGGAGCATAATATATAAGGCGGAAGAAGCCCTCACCTATCAGGCTAGTCTTTTGGATTAAGTAAGGCCCAAGGCCTTATATGTTGTCAGCTCCGATGGACCTAGGACCTGTGGGAGCGCAGGCTCATGATAACGAGCCAGGCCGGCTGCAAGCCAGCTCCTGTGAGAGCGCAGGCTCGTAACGAGCCCGGCCGACTGCAAGCCAGCTCCAAGATCATGAACTCGGTGGTCACCACCGGTTCCAACATTTTGTAGCTTAACGAGCTCTATAGCAAAATGATCCATTTATACCTTTCTCAGAGATAGCAGTCTCAAATCTCAATAATGTAGGCCTCATATTAGTGTCCTCGCTGCCGAACACGGATAGGAGAAGCGGACAAGGTACAGTTGTTTGCCGATCGAGGTCGGCTTTGTCTTGGATAGGAAGAAGAGCCTTTATGGAGTTTGGTTGTTACCTTCTGTCACTCGCCCACTCTAGGGTGGCTGAAGATGTAGAGGAAAAAGAAGTGAAGAAGTGACGTTGGAGAGTTGTAAGACTAGCAACACACAATTATGCAATAAATGTCTCATACACATACCTTATGCTCGCACCTAGGTCGAGGGGTATTTTTACGCCTTTACTAGATACAATCGTACTCACGACATGCACGCACCACATGCTTCCCATGCACTCAAATTCTTGTTTGACATGCCTTTACGTGGACATCACACATACCTAAATTCTTGTTTGACACATGTTGTCACGCTATCTGCCACATGCACGCACATGGTGTCGGATACCATAAAAAAGGTACCCTAAGCAAAAACCAAAAAATTGCTTAGACCTTGTAAATAACGAAACAAAAAAACAACCGCAAGGCCTCGGACGAGGAACCAACTCTCCGCCTCGCTCGAGGCCCCGAACTAGAAGGCCTCGGCTGAGGAAACAATTCTCCGCCTCGCTTGAGACCCCGCTCGTAAGGCCTCGGACAAGGTTTCGATTCTCCGCCTCGCCCGAGGCTCCGCTCATAAGGCCTCGGACGAGGTTCCGATTCTCCGCCTCGCCCGAGGCCCCGCTCGTAAGGCCTCGGACGAGATTCCGATTCACCGCCTCACCCGAGGCCCCGCTCGTAAGGCCTCGGACGAGATTCCGATTCTTCGCCTCGCTCAAGGCCGGCTCGGCAACAACCCCGTTGCCTCCGCCTTGACCCACTTCTCTGACGGGACATCACATCCAACTAATGCGTTCAACCACTCCCGCGACATCAGCCGAACGACGGCCCGATGAAGTAGAGCAGCCGACAAGATGTGAGTCACATCGACGCCATGCCGCCCGGGACGGGACGGGGCAGGGATTACCGGCCCCTGTGTTTGGCACTGTGCCCACAACTGCCGCCCGTACTGCACTGTGCTACCTAACTCCTGCTCCGAGGACAGCGCGGCGTGGAGAGTCATGTCCGGGTCCCTGTAGCCTCGGAATCGACGTACAAAGACCAACTGCTCCCTCCAAGCCTCGGCTATCCGCTTCAGGGTCTCGGCAGCCTCGGGACTCGCGCCCGCCGAGCCCCCCACGATGGTTCAGCCTCTGCACCGACGGGGCCTCGGCACTCTACGCTGTCAACATATAGCAACCGGCATGACGTCCATAGTATGCGCCATGCCTTGCGTCAAGCCATCACAGGAGCCCCCATGTCGCACAGGATCGGGCGTCACCGGCGCGTCGCTCCAGTGCACCGAGGACAAGACCACTCCGTCGACCATGCCGCCACAGTGGCAAGCTACAGGGCTCAGACACGCCATCTCCGCTCACAAGACGCCGCGTAGCGAACGCATGTATCGCCCCTATCCCCCCTTCAACTATAAAAAGGAGGGACCGGGGCCGTTCCTAGACATGAGCTCATGGGTTCACGAACTCACGCAGAGGCAAACACACACTCCTTCACGGGGAAGACACACTCCTTCACGGAGGAGACGAACTGAGGCCTCGGCACTCAAACGCTCACGAACACACACACACAACACTCTGTAACACTCACGTCACTCTACGCAGAGACCTGGGATTAGCTCCCTCTCTCGCCCTGCTTGTAAACCCCTACTACAAGCACCTCGGTGCAAGGAATACAAGATCGCTCTCTCAGACTGGACGTAGGGCACCTATTGCCTGAACCAGTATAAACCTTGTGTCTCTTTGCATCACCATCCAGGATTTGAGGCACGCAGTACATTTTCACTAGTTGGTTGAGGACCCCCCCGATCCAAAACACCGACACATGGGTTATTAGGGGAGGGCCGGGTGGCGGTGGGGCGGATAGGATGCAGAGAAAGAAGGAAGCGGAAAAAGGGGAAATTGACACAATTATGTTCGATAAGCATCTCACACACACCCTATATGAACACTAAGAATGTGGGTTTTTCCTCTTTGTTGAGTACAAGTATATTTATGCCTCATGCGCACCATGCACACTTTCTGTTCGGCGCATATTATCACATTTTTCTTTTTTTTTTCTCGAATACGCACAGAGCTGCGTATCATTGTATTAAGAGAGGAAAAATGGTCAAATACAATTACACCCCCTACTCCGGACCGAGCTGTAGGATGGTCCTGAAACAAAGTTTTTCTAACCGATAAAACACACACTCTGAGTGAGACCTGACCAATGCTCTGACCGCCTACCTACCCTGTCGCTAGAGCTGGACGTAAGGCATCAAGCGTCCGTGCACCCGCAAGACACCACAAGTGGTGTTCATCGCCAAAGGCACGCAACAGGTCATTCATGTTGGGACTCTGGTACCCTCAAAGACGCAAGCATTCCTGTGCCTCCCAATCAACCATGCACACATGACCACAGGTGAATTGAATCCTTTCCTCTTGTCCTTTGGGGTGCGCTTACTTGCCTTTCTCCACCATTCTGCAAAATTCTGCTCGTTTAAGCTTGGCCCTCGTGTCTTTGCTTTTCTATCCAATAGTGCCATCACGGCTGGCACTGTAGCAACATGGCACGCCGCGCCACTACGTGGGAGCAAGACCACGACGACAACCATACCAGAACGTGCATTGATGCCAGGACAAGACGGACTTACTTGCAAGCCAAGTTTATTCGCTTCTCCCTCCCTCAGGCTCACGACCACTAGGTCGAGAGAACCTCTCTCCATATGTAACCAGGCCCCCAAACTCTATATAAGGGCACCCAGGCCTCCCATCCGGGGGACGGACTCTCGAGACTTCATTCGGGCATTTGTCCACCTCACTCCTCCTACCTCTTTCCTTTAGCTTACACACCCCATTGTAAGAACTTTAGAGCATTCAACGCTTCGGCCTGAACCATTATAATTTCTTGTGTCTTCGAATGATACCATTGTCTTCCTAGAGCAGCGCGATACACGTATAAATTCACTAGTCGGTTGACAAAACACCGACACACCGGGTCCTGGTGGAGTTTGGTCGAATGCCCTTCTGAGGGCGCCCGGCCCTTCAGGCGCACATGTGGCTTATGAACCGTGTGATACTGGGTTCGAGCGTTATGTGGGGAGGCCCGAGCGAGGGCCTAGATGACCCATCGGGGGTTCGCCAGCTCTAGGCCCGCTTGGGGCACCGCACTTAATTACCCTGGCCTGCCGTGGGTTTAGCGACGGGGCTTCGGTGGCAACTTGTCGCTCGGTGTCCCACACTCGTCTGAGGTCTCGGTGACAGGCCTCGTTGGCTCGGACCACACTTCGCGATGGCCGGGGGCGCTCTGTGTGCCCCGAGCTTAGGTGGCCCTCGATGGCCCATCGCTCAGTGCCCTTTGGTCTTATCTTTTCTGCGCTCGGGAGAGGTCACGGGTTGCCCGGTCGGTCAGGCCCTCGGTGGGCCGGACGGATCGAGATAGCCAAAAGCGTCAAGGAGGAGCCCAAGCTGATGTTCTGTTGAGCCTGCACATATGGCCATGGCATTAGCAGGAGGAAGGGGAAGAGGAGAGGAAACACTGGTTATTATGGTTTGGCTCCGAGTTCCTACTTCCGTTGGCAACCTTATGCATCTCAGAGCCTTTTGGAGTCTTCACACTTGACCCTAGAATCGATTGGTCCCCAGATGCTTTATGTGGGGGTAATGAAAGAACAACACTGAACTCGTCAGAATTGGCAGCTCCACGTTCATGAGCTCTTGCTTTGACTATTCCGTGCTGGAAGTTTTAAGTCTTTCAAAAAGGTGGTGGTCTAAGTCAGATCAGCCAAACTTCTGCTTAGAAATCTTGTAGAAGGGAAGACATAATTGTCCTCTGATCACATTGGATATTTTTTGTCGGTATGCGGAAAAAGTCTTACTCAACCGGTGACTTGTCTGAAGTCGTATTTGAAGACTGACAAGCTGTCACCATTTTCTCCTTTAATTAGCTTTTATTAAAAGTTTGGAAACCTTGGCGCCTTTGGAATATGAACTTTTTTTCTTTGGTTAGTGCTAGGCTACACAAACGTGGTTTATCACGATTTTTTGGCTGCGACTGTTTTTTTTATAAAATTGACTAGCTTATGAGAAATTGACACACCTTTTCTTAAATCATTGAGGGGGAGTGTAGGACCTATATTATGTCCAAGATGAAGTTGTCACTGTTAAACCTCGGTTTAGCATTGCTTTAGATTTTAGGAAATCTATAGATATCTTGTAGCTCTAAAAAAATGAACATTTAGATGAATCATTTTGTTTATATTTAGATTTTCAATGTTTAAATCACTTTCTTGAGTCTACGAACGCAGCAATGCCAAACATGGCTATCCAATCCAAGGCAGTGTGGATGAAAACAGATCGCACACGAATGGATATATATACAAATATGAACGAATACGTTATTTTTTTCCTCCAGATTTTAAGTACTGAACACACGTATACTTTTGATCAACGGAGTCAGATGCTAATAAATATGCATATAGCACGTTTGGTGCACCTGTTTTGAGATGAAAATAGGCTTCCTCCATAGGAATTTCCGCTATCTTGTTTTCCAACTTTTTATGAACGATCCCATTTTTTCATCCTTGGGTCTAAGTATATATACTAGCAATTAGTAGTACTTGTCGCTCGGTGTCCCACACTCGTGAGTACCATCCGCTGCCTCGTCAAAAGCCAGAGCCCGACCCTCACCTTCTATCCAAAACTTCGTCGCAACAACATTCTTGCAAAGCCGGTCATTAGCAGCACCTCGCACATCCTCCAGACTGGGAAAGCTATGGTTAACCCGCCCAAGCCTCTTCAAATGATCACACCCAGCGGCCTGGAAGGACCGTGCAACAGTGAGGGTAGCCCCATAAGCACCAAAATCAACAACACTATCCAACGTTTGAGAAAACTGGCCAAGCTCCACCTGAAGCCACGTGGAAAACACAGCAGGATCAGCTTCGGGCAACACCCCGCTCTCCGCGCTGCCCTTAACAAAGGCGGAATCGATGGCAACCTTCGCCTCCTGCATACAGGCAAGCAAAGTGGCACGCGAGTCTTCCAACTTTTTAGCATTCTCCTCCGCCAAATCCTCGGCCTTCTTGCGAGAATCCTCAGCCTTCCTTAGATCTTCGTCCTTTCTTTTCAGCTCCGTGTTGAGGTCAACATTACGACTCAAACACGCCTCCGCTTCCTCAACCAAAGCTTTATTCTTCGCAATTGAGGCCTCAAGCGACCCAACTTGCCCAGACAGCTCCCAGTTCCTAGCCTTTAGGTCAACCTTCTCCTTCTCCAATAACAATAATTGCTCCTTCAATTCAGTCTCAACAAAACCATGGTGCCGACGCGCGGCCCGAGCAAGCATAATAGCTCTAACACCAGCAACCTTGACGTCCTAAGTCAAATCATCCACCATCTCATGGGACATCAAAAACTCTGCCTCCGGCATACAAATCCGGTGATACGTCCCTGCCATGAAGCGACGCTCCTCTACAGTCCCAACAAGATGGCAATCATGGATGTTCGGGCTAGTAAACAGATCAATCTCCAGCTCATCAGCGCCGCATGAGGCAGCGAAATGTTTCAAGCCACTGCGGTTAGCCTCGCCAAGAGCATGCTTTTCGAAGCCAGCCCCGGGCTCATCCTCATCTGTAGCGACTTTGCATTCCTCCGGCATGATATGAACGCGGCGACGGCAAGGCATCGACCCAGACCCAGTTGGGCGAGACTCAATTTCCCTCTCCTCCTCAGCTCCATGACCCTGAAACCCAAGCTCATCAGACCTAATGGGACGAGGGTCACCTGATTTGTCATGCTCGTCATCATCGGCATCATCTTCATCACCACTCACGCCAGATTCACTGCCACTACTAGAGGAACTAGAACCATCAACCTTAACCTCCTCAGATCCCTTGCTCACCCCTTTCCCCTCATCATCATCACCCTCATCATCCAAGACAATTTGCAAAATAGACAATCTGGAAATGCTTGGCATTTTGCGGCCAGGCAGAGGTCCCCCAACCACACTTGGCCGAGGCCCCAGCGAAACCGTAGACTCTGGCTTCGCCGCAACCACAAGCGTAGCAGCCGACGAAGTAGCAACCTGCACCATGGCAGCATGATCAACCTTAGATCCCCCTACATGCCCGCGACCACGCCCACCTCGCTTGGATGTACTTGCAAGCTTGCCTCCCGCCTTGGCCCTCTTCCTCTTCTTGCTACCCTCAGCCTCTTTCAACTCCACAGATGGCCAATCTGGGTAAGTCAACCCCAGCAAGTCGAAGCACCGATTAACACGTTGACGATCAGCCAAGGCAACCTTAATCGCCTTGTTCTCCTGAGTGCCAAGAGCACCAACGAGACCCTCAATGGCCTCAGCAACCTTCTTATACATAGCCTTAACACCGACCGCAGAGCTATCGCTCTTCTGGAAACCTTCGACCAGGCCTGCTTAACATTGATGCCGAGCCCCTTCAACCCTCGCCCCCGATATCGTTCATCGTCCTTAACCGCGAACCAAGCCTAGTCAGCCCTCAAAGGCACAACCTTCGCGTAGACAAACTCCTCAACCAAGTCACGTGCACATTGATGTCATGACAGAATCCTGAGTGCATCCACAGCGGTGGCACAGGCATCGGTCATGACACCCTCAGAGGTCGCACTTTCAAGCTTCGACAACTTACCACAAAGATTGGGCTCGCCCTCCAATTTCACATAGAACCAGTTCTTTGTCCACGATGAAGCCCACTTATTCTTCTGAGCCTGAACAGGAACCTCCGCACTGTTCCGATAAACGAAGGTATACACCCTAAACTGCCCTAATATAGTCTTGCCTTCCACCGTCGACTTCTGAGGCTGGGGATGAACTCACTGAAGTCGAAAGAAACCCTCGAGATCTGGCTCAACACCCTGTGACTTTCATCCCCAAACATAGATACTTAGCTTCACAAAACTAGAAGGGTTCAGCTGGTGGAACTTGAGATTGAACCTCTTCAAAACGCCAATAACAAGTAGACACGGTGGAAACCTCAGCCCAGCCTCAAAAAACTCCTTGAAAACAACAACCTTGTCATCTTCAAGTTTAGGAATGGTCTCACCCCCAGATGGCCTAGCAGAGTCACGAGCGAACCAAGTAGCCTTCGCATAGTCATCTAAATCACCCGACGTGACCCTCGACAGACCAAACTCAAAGCTCTACACGACGTCCGAGCCAGAGTCGGCAACATCGGATCCCTCAATGGCCTCGCCGTCTTCTTAATGCGAGCCATCGACCTACAGAGCAAAGCAACCAGCAGACTCATCAGTACAACTAAAAAAACTAAATCGCAAGCAACCAGAAAGTACCTTAACGAGCACGACAACGTAGAGGAAGCCAGCAAAAGCACGAACCCTTAGAAAATGCAACCCTCGCAACAATCGAACCCTGGCCCAACAAGCTCAGCAGCAGCAACCAGCTAGCAAACAGAAGGCGCAACAATGAAAAACCCTAACCTACCGCAACTATTTATAGGCACCAAGCACCCCAACCTAAGGAAAGAAGCAGGCGCACATCCCGAAAAATCATGAACCACTCCCTAAGAAAAATGCTCGCGTCCCATCTAACTCCACAGTGGGCCCATATACTCAAATCAATCAAAGGCCCAGCTTCGGTCGAGCATGATAGGGGCGTCGCTGGACCGGGGCCGCAAGCTAGGTACCCATGCATGCCTCCCTCCCGAAGTTTTAATGTTGCTCTGACCCATCATGCTGGGCCCGACCCTCGAGGGGCTGCTGTTGGGGGGAGGTACCCCCGGCACTGCTCTTCCCCTAACCCGTGACCTGGCGCCGGCTCAGCTAACCCGCCCTCGTCTTGGGTATCACCCCCCGCGACGAGGGTGTCCTTCATCGGTTTATTTCATCTGTGCATTCAGGTGACGTGCTCGAAGGTCAGCTGAGCCGGAGGAGCGCGGCGAGAAGGTCGCAGGACGATGACGATGGGTGGACCCTCGCCGGGAGCACGCGAAGGTTCGGCGCCCACCATGGAGGGGACCATCATGACATCAGTAGTGGCCCGTCAAGGCGATTGAGCCCAGGAGTGGTTGGCTGGAGAAAGGAGTTTACCGCCATACCCTTGGTCATTGTATAGTGCTCACCCTCAGAGTCATAGCCCTAATGTAATTCCAACATGTCCTCGGGTATGGTCTATAAATACCCGGGGCGCTCGTGTAAGGAGGGGGTTTTTTCATCTACTTTCCTAGACAAATTAATAAGCATATAATCCGCATTTTCACACCATCCTCTCACCCTTGCTGCCTATCTCGTCCATCTCCCTTTGGGAAACCCTTGGCCCCTCCCCGCGCATCTCAGCGAGGGCGAGTGGCTAGGAGTGACCCCACAAGTACTTCTCCCAAATCAAATGCACCCAAGGAATATCCAGCCTGTTATAGAATTTGTGAAAATGCTTTAAGAGCAAACTTTAATTTTGTATGCTTAAATTCAGAACCCCCAAGCCACCACTGTCTTTTGGAAACCAGACTAACTTCTTCCAAGCAGCCTTTGGTGGAGCCTTATTATTAATATCAGAGCCCCTCCATAAACAATGTTTTCCTTGCAGCTTGGGAATTGACCGACGATGACTCGGCCATGATGGCGAGGCACGAGCAGTGGATGGTCCAGTAGGATGACACTAAGAAGGCACACCGGTTCTAGGTGTTCAAGGCCAACGTTAAGTTCATCGAGTAGTTCAACGCCGCCGGGAGCCGCAAGTTCTGGCTTGCAGTGAACTAGTTTGCCGACCTTAGTAACGAAGAATTCAGAGCAACCTAGACCAACAAAGGATTCAACCCACATGTGGTGAAGGTGCCCACAGGATTCCACTACAAGAATGTTAGCACCCTTGCGCTTCCGGCAACTGTGGACTGGAGGACCAAGGGTGCTGTCACGCCCATCAAGAACCAAGGGTGAAAGTGTAATAGGAATTGGGGAATACATGATGTATTGCTCAATAACCAATGTTGTGTACATATAGGCAAGATGGGGAGCCGGGTACGGCAGGCCTATGGGCCGAGGCACGTTTACAATCTAACAAAGGGCAGTGTGGTAAGTAAAATTAGCTAGGTCACCACAAATGCACAATTCTCCTATGTGTGCATATATAATATGTTATATTATTTATTACAGCACTGGATGATATCCATCTGATCAAAATGAATGAATGTAGGTTGCTGTTGGGCATTCTCAGCTGTAGCTGCCACAGAGGGCATTATAAAGATAAGCAGCGGGAAGCTCATCTCGCTTTTGGAGCAGGAACTGGTGGCTTGTGACGTTCATGGTGAGGACCAGGGCTGCAATGGTGGTGAGATGGGCGACGCCTTCAAGTTCATCATCAAGAACGGTGGCCTTACCACCGAGTCTGACTACCCTTACACCGCGCAACATGGCCAGTGCCAGTCAGGATCCAATAGGGGCCGCAACCATCAAGGGCTTTGAGGATTTACATAAAAAAGGGCTTTGAGGATGTGCCTGCCAACGATGAGGCTGCCGTCATGAAGGCGGCAACCAGCCAGCCAGTCTCGGTGGCAATGGACGGCGGCGACATGACATTTTAGTTCTACTCTGGTGGTGTGATGACCGAATCTTGTGGCACTGACCTAGACCATGGCATTGTAGCTATTGGTTATGGAAAGGACAGTGATGGCACCAAGTATTAGCTGATGAAGTACTCGTGGGGCACACCGTGGGGTGAGAATGGATTCCTGAGGATGGAGAAGGACATTTCTGACAAGAGGGGGATGTGTGGCCTTGCAATGCAACCATCCTACCCTACTGCATAAGCCGAGCTTCAAATGCGTAATCACTGTTGGCCCACAGGATCAGGTGAGTGAACCACTCGCCGGTCTTACCGAGCACCCGCTAGTGTTGCCAAGCACCCACTAGCCGTGCCGACCATGAACAAGCGTTGTATGTCCCCACACACTATGGCTAGAGGTAGAAGAAGAAGAGAGAACAGAGCAAGCACATGCAATACAAGACACCAGCATTGGCCGAAGCCCTGTCTGTGATATGGCAAATCTGAACTCTCTTTACTGAGTTGCCGTGTATGTCTATTTATACAACTCTATCTATCTAGTCCTAGTATAGCGCACATGCTGCAACAGTAACTAGATAACACTGATAGGGCTGACTCTGTGCCAGCCACTGCATGTTCCTACAGTGCTACAGGTGAGCCATGCGGCGCTTGCACCTGTAGCGGCTACAATATCACAGCGAGGGTCTTTTCGGCGCCGCCTTCCCTTGCTGTGTTCACACAAGGTAGAAGTAGATTTAGCTAACAATCTTCCCCTAATCCTACTGCTCACCCTTGTACCCCCTTCACGCCGATCATCTCCTTCAGCTCCATGAGTCAAAGTCGTCCGAGCAGCTTGGTGTACAAATAGAACACTAGAGGAGGGGCTGCTTATTATACCCATTTGTACAAATGGAACTCTAGAGAGGAAGAGGGTTTACAATGCCCGTCTTTGAAAATTGATTAAAAAAAATCAAACCGGCAGGTGTCGAGGCCCGCCCTCAAATCCACTGACCCCGACACCGAGTCTCGACTTGGACCATCACGGACCGAGACTTCTATCACAAATCAAAGATACCCACCCACACTGCTTTTGCCGCAAATCGTAGCCATTAGTCTAGGTATGTTGTCATCACCGTAGATCGAAAACCTTGGACCGGAGAGCGAGAAGACCGAGTGTGAGTCGAGAGAGAGGGGGGGGGGGGGGGGAGAGAGAGAGAGAGGCCAGAGCTCACCTTGGAGACGGAGCTTCGACTTGTCGAGGACCTTGGATCTGCAAGGAGAGTCAATGACAACTTTGTATCAGTGAGGAGACTGAGAGAGAGTGAGGGAGAGATGGAGGAGATGGACATGGACAGAGGAGTGGGGGCAGCGCTCACTCAGATAGGGTGATGAGACACGAGCATAGCTGATGGTGAGGAACTCTAGCAGGCCTGGCCATGCGTGGAGATCGAGGATGCCGAGAGGAGAAGACAAGGCTAAGGACACTGCAGTGGAGAAGACTAAGGGAGCCGTGGTGGAGAAGATCAGTGGCCCCTGCCGAAGAAGACGATACTAGAAGTGGCAACTTTGAGAAAGTGTTTTGTGCGGAAGTCTAGGTTACAAGTAACATTTTTATGGGTCTTGGCCCACTCTTTCATCAGATGGTAACTTGTGTGTCTCGTCCCTGAAAATTGGTTTTCCTAGACGGGCTTTTTAATAGACCCATCTCTATATTTATAGAGACGACCCCCTTAAGAAGCTTGCCTCTGAAAATCAAATTTTGGAGGCGGTTCTAAAATCATTTACAAAGATTGCTGAACTAAAGTGCCTCCTCTGAAAATAAAAAAAAACTACCTCGTAAAATTGTTTCTGTAGTAGCAATGCAAATGGATTTCTAACTATGGCTGAAAATCGATGCCTAACGGCCTATAGTGACATTCAACTATTTAATGAGCCTGCATATAAATATGAAACCACTAGTGTCAGTAACCGCAACTGAAAAACGATTTCGAACCATCGGTAGAGATACTTTAAATTCTTGAGGCAGTCCATAACACTAGACACCCCCTAGAAATGGAAGACATTTCAAAAGGCCATCCAGAAACATTTTTAGGGCTGGTTTTTTGTCAACCATGGCTACAAAATTTATGTATTAGCGAATTTTATGTCAAAAAGAATATATGTATGTGTTACTTGAATGTTTTATTTAAATGCTACAAATATTGAGAGCTACCAGTTTCAGATTGTATTGTACCCTCAGATTTTTTAGATTTTTAATGTAAATATGAAAGTTTGAAGGATTTGCATTTTCAAATTCAATAATGAACCTATTGATTCTCTTTTTGGTTAAAAGAAAAATAAAAAGAAAAGTACATCTCAAATATATATACTACAGCTGCTTGAAATCAAAATCGATTTTAGTAGCCGCTCTTCTTGCCCTATCAAAGCATTTGTGTTCGGATTAGTTGTGCTCTACGGCTTAGAATGAGGCTTCAGAGAGGCAAGTCGACCAGGCCGAGGAGACAAGCGTAGGAGTGGAGCGGCGAGGTGTTGACAGGCCTCCTCCAGCCGCGGGCAGAGGAGGATAGTGTTGTGCGGGAGGAGCAGAGGATGATAGCCACACAGGGACCGTCTGGCGAAATCGGGTTAGCACGGCAAGTGGAGCGGGGTCAAACACGGCAACCATGAGGTGCCAAGGACAGAGGTCGACCGATGGTAAGCGATATCTCAGGTGAACTGCGTAAGACATATGTTAAAGAACAACATAAGAGCATCAATAGTTCAAAAAATAATTAGTAAATCGATGAGTGTTGGCTGTCCTTAACTCACACTTTTTGCCACCAATTTTTATATAAAATCCATCCAAGTGAACACCAAACTTAGAAATAGGGCTCATAACTAACAAAGTTCCACGAGTTTTGATGATTCATCAATTGCAGAAGGACATATCAGGATAACACAAGAAACGTGTCAAAAGTACACAAAGAACAAGGCATAACATCACCCGACATGAGCCCAAGGGGAGAAGGCCCACTTACCAGGCAAATCAGGGCCTAGTCAGGTGGAGAAAAAAAGGCCAAAATCCATATCAAATCAACTCCAAATGGCGCAAAACTCTGCAGGACCCATCTGGAGGCCCAAGGAAGGCAACCCACCAAAGATGGGGTCATTCGGGCCTAGTTGGGGGTGCCTATCTGGCGTATCTCGGGCCCATCTTTGGTGGGCCGCCTCATGCCACCTCTCCCATGATGGTTGCATGGGTGAAGGCAGTAATTTAAATGTACAGATAGGTGGTTTGGTGCTTTCCATGAGGGCAGGAGGCATTTTTCGAAGACCCCCCTCTTCTCCACCTATAAAAGGAGACCATCCCCTCCTCATTACAACACCACAAGGAAGAAGAGCTACCACACTTGAGCAAGAGCGTCACTCCAAAGGGCTTAGGCCCTAGCTAGCTAGAGTTGAGTAGCTGGGAGAGATGTGAGGGAGAGTTCGGGGAAGTATCGGACTTGTCGGTATCCCCCCGCTTGTACCTCGACGAACACTTGAGCCTCAATGGTTTCGTCTACTAAGTGAGTGTTTGTGGTTCTTATGTTATTAAGTCTTTTGATCAGTTAAGCTTTATTCTTACTTGTTTGTGGGTTCACCATCCGTCCCCATGGCGGATACTCTAGCAAAGGGTTCCTGATAAAGATGAATCACCCTATACAACGCTAGAGTAGTAGTCGATAGCATGACGTGGTATCTAGGCTAGAGGCTACCTTCATTTGTCTCATACTCCACGGTTGAGGGGTAGGTGGCAGGTGGTGATAGCCCTGTCCATCCCTTATAACCCCTCACGTTTGGGTATGGCGTAGAGCTATAGGCCGCTATCGCTTTGCAGACCAGGCGTAAGCCGGTGCCCGAAGTGAGCAAGTAGAAGTAGAGGTTATCTATTCTTAGACTCTAAAACCATAGGAATCCTCTCTAGCCTCTACCAACTCTACCCTTGTGTTGTCCTTGGATGAACTTGATAGAAGATTTACCTCCGTTCCCTATGAAAATACGATACCCTGAATACTTCCGGGTGAAGTGCTACAATGGTACTTCCGTGCGCTTGCGGATTATTTCTGTTTGCATTAAGGAATACCAACAAGCATTTCTAGCGCCATTGCCGGGGAATGGTTGCTATTTTCTTTGAACCTAATTCATCCTCGTATCTATATCTTTTCTTTTTATAAAAACAAAAAAAATCTTTTACCTTCTTCACCATGAAGCCAACTTCAACTTCGTACCCATCTGCTTCAAAGGGCGAGTTCCCTGAGCGACCAACAAAACCAAAGTTTTCATCTGGCTATGAACTCCACCCTGGTTTAATAGCCATGGTTTGGGCACAACCCTTCTCAGGGCACGATAATGAAAACCCCTGCCAGCACCTGCATGAGTTCGAGGAGATGTGTTAGTGTCTGAGCATCTTAGGCATGACACAGGAAACACTAAGGTGGAAATTGTTTCCCTTCTCTCTCATGGAGAAGGGGAAGCAATGGTACACACACGCCGTAGAAAGTACGAATGTTGAGTGGGATGAACTTAAGGACAAGTTTTGTCTTGCATTCTTCCCGATGTCCTGTATCGTCTCTTTACCAAGGGCGATCGTCGACTTTGAGCAGCGTGAGGAGCCTTTAGGTGCAGCCTGGGCCAGGTTTTCAGTGTTGATACACGCTGGCCCAGACTTGTCTTTACCCAACAACATTTCGTTGTGACTCTTTTGTTTGGGTATTGACATAGATGCTGACATAAGCCTAGACATGACTGTCAGAACAAGTAAAATTCCTTGAAAACTTCATAGACAGTCACACTTCTTTCATCATAAGAACCAAACCCCTCCATGCCAAAGTCATGTTAAGTGTTGAGGAGTCCTCATTAGTTGAATCCAAACCCATACCATCCTTAGATTCGACTTATGAGCCCTCATTCGAACCACGAACACCGAAGGAAAGAGTACTTCATCCTTCAGAGTTCCCTATCAAATTCAAGGATTATGCCAATACCTCGAAGTTATCACGTCATGAAAAGCACACAAAGGAAGTTTCCCCTAGAGTCACACAAAGGAAGTTTCCCCTAGAGTGGAACCATCAAAGGAATGGTTAATGGAAGTGAAACGTTCTTTTGAAGCAATTCAGATTGTTTCACCTTCCACGACCATACCTTGCTCGTTAAGGGGAACAAACATAGAAGCCCTACACAATCCCATAGTCAGGACTAGTATCATGTCAGAATTCCTTGCAAAAAACCTTTTGGGTAACATGCTGCTAGTCTCGACCAATAAACTCTTCAAAAATCCTTTGGGACTATTTTTTAGTGTTGTGGGATCACTAGGGCTATGCCAGTCATAATTGACAAAATTGAGGTTTTCATAGACTTCCATATATATGCCATCCTTGAGTTTGATATTCTCATAGGCTACCCTTTGGAAAATCTTATCCAATAAAAACCTTCACATGGGGGCCTTGATAAAAAGTTGGGAACAACTGCTTCCTCCACTCCTATCCCTTGTCCCAAAAGCCCAAAGGCGAAGCAGCAACCCAACCATAACCCGTTCGAGGAGGTGGAGTTTATATCCCCGTTTGTTTCACCTAAGCTTGCTTATGAAACTGAACAATCATCGTCACCCTCACTCGAACCCAAGCCATGTCCCTCTTGCCATCCAAACATCATTCTCAATGGTCGAGATTCAACATTGATCGCACTTAGTACCTTCAAGAAAAAACTTTTGTGCCATGGACATCGTGCTTAGTACCGCATGCAACTACGAGGATCTCAATCCTCATTTCAAAACTTTTCAAGAGGATGGTTGTGGATACTTTCGTTTATCACAAGTAATGCAAATCCCAAAGTTGCATTGTGGTACTAAGCTTGTGGCTTGAACATTATTGCTAAATGGTTGGTGGTAAAGCTGGGAACTATACCACCATTGATAGCTGCAAGATGAAGTTCCCATGGTCAAGCTTAAAGATCATAAATCTAGCAATGCCAGGAGATACCCTGGGTTATCATAAAAAATTTAATGATTATCGTAAAAAACAATTTCCTTTCTAATAAAAGCAAGAACATGTTGTCAAGTTAGTATGCACCTTCGGGTATTCTTGGTTGCTAACCCTTTCAGGTTGAGATCAAGAAGAACAAGGTGCACATGATGCTAAAAAAACATGGGAGCTGCATCAACCATACACATCGATGTTCTTTTGTGATGGAACACACTCAAAGGGGAACCCCCAACATTGCATACTTGACTTTTACACAAAAGTCCAAGTGTGGGGGAGGGTGGTGAAATCTCACTACAAAGTTCCATCCACACAAAAGGCCATCTTGGGTTCAAAAGAAAAAAAATGATGTCAGCTCTACCTTGCTATAAAAAAATAGAAATATAAAAGAAGAGAAAAACAATATATGATATAAAAAATAGAAAAAAAAGAAAAGAGAGAAGGAGCCGCAAGATGGTTACTCCTCTAGACCTTTGTTGCTACCACCAAGGATCGTGGTCTATACACACTATTTGTATGTGTGGCATAGCCTTGTTGATTGCCTGGGCAAAGGCCATACCTAATCAAGCCACTGTTGTAGCAGTTTCAAAAGCATCCATCCACATAAGCTGCCGGTAAGTATACCTAGGTGTGCAAAGGTCACTCATTGTTCACCAACTCCTTTACTCATATTTATCTCCATGTGAAAATAAAAATTGATCATACAAGTTCATGCTTCTTTTACTTATGACAAATGCTCTGGTTTGGGTATATTCGAATATTTGTATACCCATAGGCTTTTTAAATTAAGCATGATGCTTAGGATAAAATAGCCTTCTTTAATCAAATTTTAACATGGTGTTGAATTTTGGTTAATGAACTTTGAGTTACTGTCATAAATGATGGAAGTAATTTTTGATGGACAAACCAAAGCTATGTATACACTATAAAACTTTATCGTAGCCTTGCTTGAGTTAGGCTAAAAAGATAAAAACTTGGGTGAACAAATAAAAATAATAACAATAAATTAATTAATTAAAAAATATTAGTACTACTAATAATAATAAAATAGAATTTAGGCTTCCCGGTAATTCTGCTGGAAGAGCCCTTGTTTGTTTCCATTTTTGTTTTTCTGTAAAATAAAAGTCGGTACAATAATAAGTGTGAGGGAGACAATCCACACAAGCATTCAAAACCTCCCCCACAAATGAGGCACAACAGATCGACAATTCCAAACTTGGTTTGTGCACCCTCTCTCCCTATATTTGGATAAAGATTAAAACTGAATAAATTTAAAATACAAAACAATTGATGCTCAATCTCCATGCTATCCTTTGATTAAAATTGCATACTCTTTATTCCTCGCTAATATCCCTATAACTTGTGAACAAACTATGATAGGGACCCCATGTTATCTAAGTAATTGGAATATGTGATATAGTAGGATGAAAAAGAACCTTGCTCTCTCATGTGAAGAACTTGGGATTTATTTTACAAAATCAAAATTTGAATAGAATGCTCCTCAATGATATGCAAATTCCTACCAAAGCCATATCTAGTGTTTAGAACTTAAGACCTCCAAAAGTATGCTACTTATTCCTACATTGAATCTTGTCAAATCTTGTTGACCCTTGTTGAGAAAGTTATCATACCCCCAAGATCAAGATCATGCACACCCACATACATAAGCTATTCCTATACTGGAAATACGCTAAAACATACCTCCATTCACCCAAAACTCTGCTCCTACACTAGGAGTAGAAAAAAAATGTCTGTTAGGAAAATACTCCATGTTCTAAAAAGATAGTGATCTCTCTCAATATGTGGTTCAAGAGACATGGGCTATGCAAAAGTAAAAAAAATGGGACACACGAAGGTCCCAAGGAATAAAAAGATTTGGGACACATGAAGGTCCCAAGGTATTGAAAAAAAGGTGGGACACATGAATGTCCCAAAGTAATGAAAAAAATATATATGATGAGCACATGAAGGCTCATAGAAAAAAAGAGAAAATGATGATAGCCATGTCTCAGAATAAAAGTTCATGAGAGAGATCACTCATATCAAGGAGTATAGTATAGGTTTAACATTGTTTTATCCACACACTAGCACTTCTTGATCTAAGGGTATGACATCTTTCTCCTTGGATCCAAAATTTGACTTAACAAAATATGCAGAGTAAGTATGCCTTCATATCTTTCTCTACCCAAAGATACATATAAGCTTTTTAGAGGTAGGAAAGAAAGAAGGCAACACTATGATATGTCTTAGGTGAGGAACCAAACATAAACTTGAGTGACCTGAGAGAATCATTTGAGGAGCTAAGCTATGTTTACATTTTCAAATTTAAATGAAAACCCAAGTTTCTAAACTGATTGATTCAAGGGGAATTGAATCCATGTTGTTCCATTTTTCTATCATCCAAGATAATGTGGGAGACACTCCAAAGTTTACAAGTGCAGATGAAGCTTGGAATAACTTGTATGCAGATGTCATATCAAGGAGATGACCCGTCTGAGTCCTTAACTTTACTCGAGGACGAGTAAAGGGATAAGTGTGGAGGAGTTTGTTGGCGGTCCTTAAATCACACTTTTTACTGCCAATATTTATATAAAATCCATCCAAATGAACACTGAACTTATAAATAGTACTCATAACTAACAAAGTTCCATGAGTTTTGGAGATTCATCAATTGTAGAAGTACATGTCGGCATAACATAAGAAACGTGTCAAAAGTACACAAAGAACAAGGCATAACATCACCCAACATGAGCCCAAGGGGAGAAGGCCCACTTATCAGGCAAATCAAGGCCCAGTCAGGTGGAGAAAAAGGCCAAAACCAATATTAAATCAACTCCAAATGCATGCAAAACTCTGCAGGACCAATCTAAAGGACCAAGGAAGGCAACCCCCCAAACATGGGGTCATTGAGGCCCAGTTGGAGACCACCCTGTCTGGCATGTCTTGGGCCCATCTTTGGTGGGTCGCCTGATGCCGCCTCTCCAATGACGGTTGCATGGGTGAAGGCGGTAACTTAAATGCACAGATAGGTAGTTTGGTGCTTTCCAAGTGGGGAGGAGGCATTTTTCAAAGACCCCCTCTTCTCCACCTATAAAAGGAGGCCATCCCCTCCTCATTACAACACCACAAGGAAGAAGAGCTACCACACTTGAGCAAGAGCATCACTCCAAAGGGCTTAGGCCCTAGCTAGCTAGAGTTGAGTAGTTGGGAGAAATGTGAGGGAGAGTTTAGGGAAGTACTAGACTTGTCAGTATCCCCCACTTGTACTCGATGAACACCTGCATCTCAACGGATTCATCCGCTAAGTGAGTGTTCGTGGTTCTTATGTTATTAAGTCTTTTGATCAGTTAAGCTTTATTCTTACTTGTTTGTGGGTTCGTCGTCCATCCCCGTGGTGGATACTCTAGTAGAGGGCTCCTCATAAAGAAGGATCATGCTGTACAGCGCTAGAATATTAGTCGATAGCGTAGACGTGGTATCTAGGCTGGAGGCTACCTTCATTTGCATCGTACTCCACGGTTGAGGGGTAGGCGGCAGGTGGTGATAGCCTTGTCCATCCCTTGTAATCCCCCACGTCTAGGTATGGCGTAGAGCTATAGGTCGGTATCGCTTTGTAGACCAGACATAAGTCGGTGCCCGAAGTGAGCAGGTAGAAGTAGAGGTTATCTATCCTTAGAGTCTAAAACCATAGGAATCCTCTCTACCCTCTATCAACTCTACCCTTGTGTTGTCCTTGGACAAACTAGATAGAAGATTTACCTCCATTCCCTATGAAAATACGATACCCTATGAAGGGACCGTGATGCCTAAGAGGGGGGGTGAATTAGGCAACTTAAAACTTTAATTCTAAACTATGGCCTCTTTTTCTACTGCTAGCAAAACCTATGCAAAAGATAAACTATCTAAATGTGCAACTACGGTTTTGCTAGTGTGTTGCTATCTCTACCGCAAAAGGAGTAATGTAATCAATGTAAATGCGGAAGCTAAAGAACAAGGAAGAGATATGCAAACTTCCATCGACGACTCCGGTATTTTTACCAAGGTATCGAGAAGCGTGCAAGCTTCCCCCTAGTCCTCGTTGGAGCCCCTCGCAAGGAATCCCTCGCAAGGGCCAAGGTCTCGGTCAGGTAACTCCATGGATAGCCTCGGGCCTTCCCCACGCGCAAGTGGGTCTCCGACATGCCTTCCGGCAAGCCTCTCCCGGATGCTCCCCGCCGTCTTCACTATCAAGCTTCTGGCCGAAACACCGCGGGCCTTGTTCCCTCCGGTACTCGGTGGCTGGCCACACCACAAACGCGGTTGGTGTGATCTCACAAGACTACAAGCCCCTCTGATGCACAACAATGGTGCGCGCAAACACCGAGTGGTAAGAGGTATGCAAACCTCACTAAACACTAGGCCTAAACCTAGAGCAAGTACATAAGCGATGGTCTAATCAACCTAAGCACTTCGCAAAGCACCTACGCTAATCACCTAATGAAACACTAAGCACTATGCAAGTGGAGATCACTACAATGGTGTATCAACACCCTTGATATGTTTCCTCAACTTCACTCTGCTCATTTGGCCAGTTGCGGGTTGTATTTATAAGCCCCATTAAGAAAGTAGCTGTTGGGGATGAAATCCCGCTTTTCTGCTACTGACTGGATGCTGATCACGTCCTAACCAGACGTGTCCGATCATCCCCACCATTGGAGCCGCGAATAACTAATCGGACGCTGCCAGCGTCCGGTCACATGCCACTGGACACGTCCGGTCGCATTTTCGCCGCTATGGAACCTCTCTGTACTCGACCGGACTCTACTGACCTGCGTCCGGTCGATTTTGCCACCAGCGTTTGGTCCAGCGTCCGGTCATGCCTGTTACCAAGCCTCTTGATTGGAGCATCCGATCACTTTCCTCCAGTGTCCAGTCCAACGTTCGGTCATCTCTGTGAGCTCGTTTCTTCACGATCTTGCGTACGGCTTGGTTCCTATCTTCGTGCTTGGACTTTGCTTGATGTCTTGAGTCTTCTCTTGTGCTTCTAAGGTCTTGCTTATGGTGTTGATCATCGAATCATCACGTTGTCTTTGTCCAAGTCACGTCTTGCATCCTATTGAACTACAAAACAATCACTTGCAAATTCATTAGTCTAATTTGGTTGTGTTGGTCATCAAACACCAAAATCCAAAGTAAATGGGCCAAGGGTCCATTTTCCTTACAATCTCTCCCTTTTTGGTGATTGATGACAACACGACCAAAGCAAGCAAATAATAAAATTTTGGAATTTAAAGGTTATCTACTTGCTAGGATGCAATGCAAGGGGCAAGGTTATATGATGCTAAAGGATACTACTTGTGAGACTAAAAGATACTACTTGAACACTTATCTTGCCCTTGCAAATGTCCCCATGTGGCATTATGGATTTAAGTCTTGCTTCCTACAAATGCTCCCCTTTACATAGACTAATCCATAATCCACTATCCTCCCTTTCTCGGACCATTACCAACATTAATGCTTGCTTTTGGTCCGCTAAATTCTCTCCCTTTGGAATCAAACACCAAAAAGGAAGACATTAGTAGCACAAGGGAGGGTCAAACTTTGTGATCCTTTGTGTGTAGAGTGGAATAGGTCACAAAATTTGACTCTCATATTATATAGATTAAGCCCCCCCTAAATATATGCATACATATGATAGAAAGCAAGGCATATGCATATTTGGTAAATTATTGCTTAAGGGAATTTAATCTATATAATGCATGGAGAAAGCATATAAATATTAAAATGAAATCAACATGATGATATCGGTTTAGAAATACCACATGTGAAAACCAATTTGATTTCTTCCACTTGTAATAGGTGGTGGATATTTGAGGTGTGATGCTTAACTCTGGGGACTCCATTTTCCTTGCAATGAGACTACTGCACACATTATAAGCTTGAAAAGGTGTTAGTCTCAAAGCATCCAACTTGTAGAGTAACCTCCCCCTAAATTTGTGCACACAAGTATGGAATACTTGTAGGAAACATGCACATTGATTTTAGAATTAATAATACCACTTGAAAGATGACATCTCATGAATGTGAGAATCATTTTTGAAGATGATATTCGGGAGAGATTATGTACAATTTGGACTTTGGCACATATTAGATGAACAATTGTAATGCAAGCTATGTGTCGTGCTCCTAAACAATTTTAAACCATGTAGGTTTGCTCCAAGGGTTAAGAATGAAACCGAGCAAGCCTACCATAAGATATACCTAGTGAATGCATGACAAAAGATATAAGTATGCAAATGCAAACATAGGCATGGAAAGTAACTAGATGCATTAAGATGCCAATTTGTAAGAAATACCACTTGAAGAAAGTACCAATTGAAAGTAATAACATCTAGTTACCTAACATGGGAAGGGGAATTTGGGTCCATAGTATTCACTAACCCATTTGACAATGATTTTATCCAACATGATGCACCCTATGAAATGCACCCATACTTTGCCAAGTCTCCAAATTCCTCGAAGTCCATTGGACTTCTCACTTTCCCTTCGGGATCCAAACCTTCTTGGTGCTCTTCATGTTGGAAATGATTTCCTTTGGCACCCAAAAGCGTTTGACCCCATTGTTGGCTTGCTTGTTCACCTTGATGGCCACGACCTTGTCATTTTTCTTCTTCTTCAAAAGATAAGGTGTGGAGGCCTTCTTGTCCACCTTGTTGGTGTAGGAGTTGGAGAGCTTGCTTATTTGCTTTTTCTCTTTCTTCTTTGCTCCTCCCCCATTCTTCATCTTGCACTTATAGGACTTATGACCTTCCTTGTGGCACACGTAGCAAACCACAGTTTATCCTTCATCAAGCTTCTTCACTCCCTTGACGGTGTTATCTTGATGAAATTGGGCTTGCTTCGCCTTGCCTTTTACTTGAGTCAAATCCTTGGTGAGGCGAGCTACTTTTTGCTTGAGTTGCTCATTCTCCTTTGTAACCTCTTGTGTGCATGTATCTATAACAACTTTCTCAACACAAACTTGGTTGCACAAAGATGAGTCTAAACATAAATCATTACAAGAAGTAGAGGCATCCTTTTTAGACATGTTAAAGATAGAACTTTTCCTTTTAGATGCCTTGGTGGGGGTTGTACTAACGGCTTCAAGCTTAGCAACTTTATTAGTTAGCTCATCACAATGTTTGCGCATGGTTTCCATTTTAGCAAGCAAACTTTTATAAGCATCATGTGAGCTAGCTAACTGTTCTTTTAATTTTTCATTTTTCTTTACAAGTTGCTCATCATTGATTATGCATGCATTTGTTGTTGCACTAGCCTCAAGTTTCTCAATTTTAGTAGATAGTTAAACATTGAGGTTAGCAAAGTTCTCATATTATTCAAGCAAAGTTTTATATGCTTCTTGTGAACTATCTAGCTTGCCTTTTAATTTTTCGAGCTTTTTTTGTTGACTAGTGCAAACTTTAGCATAATTAAGATTTTATTGCACAATTTCATTATAAGAAGGCATTTCATCATCACTATCACTCTCACTAGAGGATGAGCTTTCGTTACCTCGTGCCATAAGGCACACACGAGAAGAGCTTGATGATGAGTGCTTGCGCCCTCGCCTCTTGTGATGGTGTTCTTCTTCACTTGAAGAATCATCCCATGACCTTATTAATGTGAGGGCTTGGTTCTTGCATGACTTTTTCTTTGTCTTGGGTGTGGGCTTGTTTGGATAAACTTCTACAAAGTGCCCCAACTCGCCGCATCCATAGCATCTATCGATGCAGGACCCATAAGGTTCCCCACGGAGAAGAGAGAAGAAAACCTAGTCCAAATAGGATTCTCTACATGTAATCCTACTAGGACTAGTTACACATAATCCTACTAGGATCTCTACTTTGTAACCGACTAGGACTCCCGCCTCTCCTGGACTATATAAAGGAGGGCAGGGGTCCCTAGATCGGCACCTACACATAACCGACAGAACTCACAACCACAACATACCTCGCAACACAACTAATAGCGCAGGGCGCAATATACTATCCACACCAGATTGGACATAGGGTGCCGTGACTTTCCGACGTGCCGAACCAGTATAAATCGTTGTCTCCCTGCGTTTACCATCGAGTTCCTGCAAACGCCGATACCCCTCCAAACAAATCACCATCCCGGGTACCCCATAGCGGGTTGCTAGTGGTAAAACATCGACAGCTGGTGCGCCAGGTAGGGGCTCTTGGCACTTTGCGTTCGAGAGCTCAGTGGACCTTAAGATCAAGATTTGTCACGGTTCTCGTCAGCCTCATCGACAACTCACTGTGGTTTTCGTCGACAACTCGCTACAACTCTTGTCGACATGGACAATAACATCTGCATGGGATCCCAACTCCAGCAGCCGGTCAACAAGCACTGCCACTGAAGACTACAAGCGATCAAGCAACATGCAAGTCAGAGCTTTCCCTAGAACAAGTCAATCAGCACCGCAATTCATCTGAGTCCAATACATCTCAAAGCCAAAGAGGATCAGTCAGCATCAACTATAGCAAGAAATCATGGTGATGTCTACTCGAATTCGGATACTAATTCTACTATGATACGACAAGTATACAAAAATTTTCACCAGTCCAATCAAACGGAGGAGCACGACAAGGATGAGGAAGCAAGCAAGGCCAACATATATGTGTATATACTCATACATAAGCTGGATCCATCACTATGCCAACATATGGTCGTACGGGAGAATCATCTTGTACTTGAATCAACTACGTCAACAAGCAAGCTGTCAAGTCACGAGCAACCAAGTACCAAGCATCTGACCGATTGCTACCACAACACGGAAGCAAGCCGAATCAAGAAACAAGTCGTCCAAGCTAGATAGCAAGCAAGCCAAGACCGACTACTCGGCCGAGGAGTCCGAGTACTCGGAAACAATTTAAGCGAAAGGAACACACGACCTCCGCAAACAACTCGGATACGATATCCGGCTATGGTGACCAGCTACTAGGCTGAACGGCGCACCGATCGACTACCCGGCTGCGGTGGTCAACAACTCGGCCATGAACCAAGCTAAGTGACACTTTAATTTTTAAATACATTTCAAATATTATTCGTATGCCTCTGTGGCCATATCATCTTCCCTTAATGGCTATAAATTTACTCGGATAGTAAGCCTTAATTCGCGAAGCTTGTTTTCTCGAATGGATGGTCACGTCAAAGAACCTCTGAACCATACGGATGGTCACGTCAAAGAACCTCTAAACCATACGGATGGTCACATCAAAGAACCTCTGAACCATACGCGAGATTCAAGTGCTTAAATGTAACAGGCTACTACCTAGGAAATTAACCGACCTAGCAAGGGAAGACATAAAAAATCATCATGCGAGCAAACATAGTGCTCTACAATCATCATGCGAGCAAACATAGTGCTCTAAGTAAAATCATCATGTGAGCAAACATAGTGCTCTAAGTCTTCTCTTAACGGTCGCTAAAGTCCTCAGGTAGAACATGCCTTAATCCGTGAAGTTTGTCTACTCACATGGACGGTCACGTCAATGAACCTCTGAACCGAATGCCAGGCTCACATGGTCATGTCAATGAACCTCTAAACCATACACTAGAGATTCAAGTGCTTAAATGTAACAGGACACTACCTAAGGAATTTGCATGGCCTAGCAAGAGCAAGACGTGAAAAAAGTTTATATACATTTTATGATGCCGGGGCCCACCCCTGATTGATTATTCAAATATGGGACATGCTCCCGACTTCATATCCAGAATGTCATTTACAACATATTTTTATGTTTAACATGCAGGGGAGCTACATCTGTACCATAAGATCAGGAAAAACATGCTCTTGAGAGCTAGTCCAGAAACAACCTGGTTTGATAAAAAAAGAACCCCGACAAGGTGCGGCAAGAACCAAGACAAGCGCTTAGAAAGAACCCGGATCGATCAGAAAACAACCCCGAAGAGGTGCTGCAAGTACCAAGACAAATTCAGAAAGAACCCGGATTGATCAGAAAACAATGCGGATGAGGTACATACAAGTCCAGAAAAAATCTAGACGAAGTGCAAACAATCTGGAAGATGTACATCAAGAACTAGAGGTCTAGAAACAACCCGGATGAATAAAAAACAACCTGGAAGAACATCATGGCTTAGTCAAACACTAAGCTCGGTAGCTCAGCATACGCTTCAACTACACCCGGGGGCTCGAATTCAAGGGCGAAAGACCAAGAATACAAGTACTCAAGACTACAACAAATGACAACACATCAAGACCCTTCATCCGATTTCTTTTTGAAAGAAAACAACTCGGAGAAGGCTCGGGGGCTGCGGGATACATAACCCCAGAATTTTTTTAAGACAAGAATCTAGACCCTCCAACTTTTGCAAGCAAAAGCAAGAGGCTCGGGGGCTACACTCAGTGAGTGCAAATTTTACGAAAAATTGCACCCACCGAAAAAGAACTCAGAGCAACCAAGAAGACCAAAGGGACCCTCTGGCTTCTTGTCCCAACAAGCAAGAGGCTCGGGGGCTACACTCACTGAGTGCACTTTTGTCCAAAAGTGCACATCAGCCGAAGAAAAGACAAAGAAGACCATCTCAAGATCTTGCTTCAAGAAAGAACCCGGAACAAGTCTACAACAACCCGGCCCTTGAAGCTCAATCATGAAATGCTCGGGGGCTTGTCAATGCGGGACCCATAAGGTTCCCCACGGAGAAGAGAGAAGAAAACCTAGTCCAAATAGGATTCTCTACATGTAATCCTAATAGGACTAGTTACACATAATCCTACTAGGATCTCTACTTTGTAACTGAATAGGACTCCCGCCTCTCTTGGACTATATAAAGGAGGGTAGGGGTCCCTAGATCGGCACCTACACATAACCGACAGAACTCATAGCCACAACATACCTCGCAACACAACAAATAGCGTAGGGCACAATATACTATCCACACCAGACTAGACGTAGGGTGCTGTGACTTTCCAGCGCGCCGAACCAGTATAAATCGTTGTCTCCCTGCGTTTACCATCGAGTTCCTGCAAACCCTGATACCCCTTCGAACAAATCACCGTCCCGGGTACCCCATGGCGGGTTGCCAGTGGTAAAACATCGACAACATCCTCTCTTTCTTTGCTCATTTCTTTGATTAGTGAAGATGATATCTTAGATTTGGATGGGCACACCCTTGACATTGAGCCTTTGGATCATCTTCTCCACCTTGTTGATTAGTTTGATTGATTCTTCATCAAGGTCGGAGGTGGAGGAGGAAGATTGATCATCTTCACTTGAATTTTCATCATCATCGTCGTTGTCCTCATCTTCTTCTTCTTCTTCACTTGAGGAGCTTGAGCTTGAGCTTGAGCTTATTTCACCTTGCTTGCCCTTCATCTTCTTTTTCTCGCTACATGCGAGAGCTTTGCCTTTGCTCGATGAAGATGCTTCGCCTTGACCCATCTTACGTGACATTTCAAATGCCACTATCTTGCCAATGACTATGCCTGGGGTCATGGTGCTCAAGTTCTCCATGTTGTGAAGGATGATGATGATGCTTCCATATTTCTTTTGTGGTAGCACGGAGATGATCTTCCTCACGATGTCCGCATCATCTAGCTTTGTTAATCCTATTGAATGGGGCTCATTGATAATTAGATTCAAATTAGAATACATATCACGAATGAGCTCTTCATCATTCATTGTAAAGGAATGATAATTTTGTTTAGCTAGACAATGTTTTTGCTCACGGACATTACTTGTGACGTCATAGAGCTCTTAAAGTTTTAACCAAATTTCATGTGTCGTATTTAAAGTGAACACTTGGTTAAACCCATCTATGCTAAAACACAAGCAATTGTTAAACACAACCAATTCTTAGCTCTAGCATTGAAATGAATTTCCTTTTCTTCACTCTTTGTGGGTTTATCGGGATTCTTAATGGGTTTTATCCTGTCATGAGTGACTCTCCAAACTCCCAAATCAACTACCTCAAGATAGCAAGCCATTCTAGCTTTATAATAGGGAAAGTTAGTGCCGTCAAAGTGCAGGGGCCTAGAGGTATCCATCCCAACCACTCTAAATGGCGTTGGCTCAACGGCGGTTAAGCCAAAGGTCTAAATTGAGCCAATCAGCTCTGATACCAATTGAAAGGATCAAGATGCCCAAGAGGGGGTGAATTGGGCTAATTCTAAATTTCTTTGCAATAATTAAATCCTATATTTAGCCCAATTAACCCCTTGTGCCTAGAAAGTGTTTCTAAATGTTCTACCACACAAAAGACTTGTAACCTAAGTTCCAATCCTACTCTAGCATGACAATTCTATGAATGTAAAGACAAGAATTGAATTGCTCAAAGTAAATAGAGAGGGAGGAACACGGCGATGTTTTGCTAAGGTATCGGAGAGTCGCCACTCCCCACTAGTCCTCGTTGGAGCACCCACACAAGGGTGTTGCTCCCCCTTGATCCGTGCAAGGATCAAGTGCTCTTTACGGGTTGATTCTTCGACCCTCCGTCGTGGTGAATCACCCACAACCGCTCACAACTTGAGTTGGGTCATCCACAAGCTCTCCGAATGATCACCAAGCCATCTAGGTGATGGTGATCACCAAGAGTAACAAGCATGAACTCTCACTTGACCACGGCAAGCCTAGGGAGAAAGGTGGATGCATACTTTGCTACTCTTGATCTTGCTAATGAGGGTTCTCTTTGGGATTCTGAAATCTCAATCACCTCACTAGGACCTTGCTCTTCTTGGCACTCTCTAAGGTGTGTTTCAGCTGTTGGAATGAGCAAAAGTACCCCCACACATGAGTGGAGGTGATATTTATAACATGGGCTGAAAAACAAACTGTTATGTGCCTCTACGGGGTGACCGGATGCTCCGGTCAGTTCTCCCCGAGTTCCAGTGTTTACAGTGTGACCGGACGCTGGCCAGCGTCCGGTCAACACTGACCGGACGTGTCCGGTCATGATTTTCTCTCTCTGGAACCTTACTATAAACGACCGGACTCTGGCTCTCAGCATCCGGTCACTTGACCTTCCAGCGTCCGGTCGCACTGAACGAAATCACCTTGATCAAATGAACTAACCAGACTCTGCGCCAGCGTCCGATCGCACCGAAGCCAGCGTCCGGTCAGTATTTGACCCTCCATTCACTTCCAACTCTCGATCATATGTGAATGAAGTTTGCTCCATAGGATCTTAGGCATATTTAGGAGCTACCTAGCACTAGTTTTCACAAGTGTGCACCACACCTAACTCACTAGACTCACCTAGGTTAAGTTACCCGTCCATACCCCCCTTAATAGTACGGCCAAAGAAAAAACAAAGTCCTAAACTACTCTAAGTGTCACTCCAACTCCAATCGACACTTAGAACTAGTCCATCCTTAACCTTGTCATCCATCCTTTGAAAACCGAAACAATTTGCATTGTGGGGGCATGACAACCATGAATGCCCAATCGATCTCCATTACCGTGACCTAACTTAATTGCCTCTGCAAAACATACGTTAGTCACAGTAATCTTATATTGTCATTAATCACCGAAACCCAAATAGGGGCCTAGATGCTTTTAATCTCCCCCTTTTTGGTGATTGATGACAATATTACCTCGAGTATGTGAAAGAGTTGAGGTTTTTAACATGCTTGGATCATATAAGCTTTTGTCAATAAGAACAAAAGAGTTAGGCAAGCTTATATGACCCAAGCCAACATAATGTACTCCAAAGATATGAAATAAGCATGAGTACAAGTAATAAAGCTCATTTGCATCGGAGTAAAACGCTAAAGCAAATCAAATGAGCATAACACAAGTGATATGACATATAAATAATCCAAAGTAGAGAGCACACATGTCATATATCACGATCACGTAGATATCAGTATCACATATATAGTTCAATGCATGAAAGTAAACACACGATGAATGCATAATAGTGTATCACACATAAAGATCCAAATGTAATAGATAAGCTAATACAAAAACTAAACTCCCCCTAGATATGTCGCTCCCCCTAAATCTACATACTCGGTCCCTCTCCCCCTTTGGCATCAAACACTAAAACCTAAGGGTTGGTCGGCGGGGCTGCAGTCTCCGACAATTCAAGACGACGGCGCGGGTGAAGCTGAACAGCGGCGAGGAAGTGACATGGCGGTGTTGTGGCGTGCAGGACCAAAGGCGTGCTGGCATGATGGCACTGGACAATGCGGCGACTGTGCGACTGTGGAGAGCGGGGCGAGCAACGGCGCATGGAGTCAGCGCAGGAGGATGTGGCAGCGCTGGAAAGCGGCTCAGGAGCGCGGGATGGCGTGACGCTTGAGCAGGCACGGTGGAGCTTGCTGCACGGTGGCTGGCAGTGGAGGCGTGCGGTGGCACTGGCATGACTCGAGCAGGGCATGGCGACTAGGGTTGGCAGGCGCAGCAGAATAGATTAAAATCGCACGGTCGAATTCGGTTATAAGAGGATTCCCCGCGGGATGAGAAAGGAAATGGAGAGAGAGTCCTGAAAACGCACGTTCCCCAATGACCGGATGCTCTGGTGGCAGCGACCGAATACTGCCACCTAGCGTCTGGTTGATTCCAGAGAGGTCCAAATCCTCTGGAATCGCGACCGGACGCGTCCGGTGGACACCGACCGGACACAGCCAGAGTTCAGTCACCTTGCCTTGTCATCTTCATGATCGACCGGATGCTGAACCTCCTTCTGACCGGACGCTGGGAAAACACTATTTCAGCGTCCGGTCACTCCTTCACAGCAAGTTCACCTCCTGTGAACTGACCGAACGCTGGACAACAGAGTCCGGTGCAGCGTCCGGTCACTCCTTTTCCAGCAGATCTTCAAAGTCCTTCGTGCTGCCTGTTCCCAATCAAGTCCCAACTTAAATAAGATTCAAATAAACACCAATTGGGACTGATGTGAGTGACCTCTCTCAAACCCTCATATTTTTCAAAATATTTTGCCTTAGGCTATATTTCTTTTTAAGAAAATAGGCGATAAAGGGTGATTTAAGAAAAACGACAAAACAACATTCATGCATATGCAATACTTGAATGTAAATCTAGTTGCTTGTAAAGTTTGATCCAAGGTTAAGCTTCTTCACGTGCTTTTTGGCGGTTATCTTAACCATGTTAGACAAGCCCTATGTGCATTGCCACAAAGTAAACATGTAATATATTACAATGCAATGCAAGGGACAACACAAGCTCATCTTTTAGTAAACTTGCTAAAATCAAGAACATTGAGCTCATTCTGCAATCTACAAAATGTTTCCTCATCTAGCGGTTTAGTGAAGATATCCGCCAATTGATCCTCGGTCCTTACACCTTTTAGTGATATATCATTCTTTGCAACATGATCTCTAAGAAAGTGATGACGGATATCTATGTGCTTGGTGCAAGAGTATTGAACCAGATTATTTACAAGTTTTACCGCACTTTCATTATCGCATAAAAGAGGTACTTTATCTAGAACTACACCATAGTCTAGTAAAGTTTGTTTCATATATAAAATTTGTGCACAACAAGCACCCGTGGTAATGTATTCCGCTTCGGCGATGGACAAGGCCACACTATTTTATTTCTTGGAGGACCAAGACACAAGTGATCTACCAAGCAAATGGCACCCTCCAGATGTGCTTTTTCTATCAACTTCGCACTCGCCATAATCTGAATCGAAATAGCCAATTAATTCAAATCTAGCTCCTTTGGGATACCAAAGGCCAATGCTTGGTGTGTTCTTAAGATACCTAAGGATTTTTTTTACTGCAATTAAATGAGTTTCCTTAGGATTAGCTTGAAATCTAGCACACATACACACACTAAACATGATGTCGGGCCTAGATGCGGTTAAATACAACAAGCTACCAATCATAGAGCGGTAGAGAGTTTGATCAACCTTGTTACCTTCCTCATCTAGGTCGAGATATCCATTAGTTGGCATTGTGTCTTGATTGGCTTACATTCATCCATCTTGAATCTCTTGAGAAGATCTTTTGTATATTTCTCTTGAGAGATGAAAATCCCTTCTCTCATTTGCTTGACTTGAAAACCAAGAAAGAATGTAAGCTCTCCAATCATTGACATCTCGAACTCCTTTGACACCAATTCACCAAATTCTTTGTATGAATCTTCATTTGATGATCCAAAGATGATATCATCAACATACACTTGACAAATGAAGATATGCCCATCAAGCTTCTTGGTGAATAGTGTGGTGTCGACCTTCCCAATGGTGAAGCCCTTCTCAATGAGGAAATCCTAAAGGCGCTCATACCAAGCTCTTGGGGCTTGCTTGAGCCCATATAACGCCTTGGACAACCTATAAACATGATCAGGATATCTAGGGTCTTCAAACTCGGGAGGTTCATCAACATAGACTAGTTCATTAATAAATCCATTTAAAAATGCACTTTTCACATCCATTTGATATAATTTCATTTCATGATGTGATGCATATGCAAGAAGGATATGGATGGCTTCTAATCTTGCAACCGGTGCAAAGGTCTCTCTAAAATCCAAACCTTCAACTTGAGAGAACCCCTTTGCAACTAGTCTTGCCTTGTTCCTCACAACAACGCCTTGATCATCTTGCTTATTTCAAAACACCCACTTTGTTCCAATGAATCTTGCACCTTTTGGCCACTCATCAAGAGTCCATACTTCATTGCAGGTGAAGTTGTTCAACTCTTTATGCATGGCATTTATCCAATCCGGATCTTGAAGAGCTTCTTCTACCTTAGTAGGCTCAAAGCAAGAGACAAAAGAGTGATGAGCAATAAATGAAGCAAGTTTTTGTGAGCGAGTCATTACACCCTTTGATGGACTCCCTATGATGAGATCTCGTGGATGATCTTGTAGTAGAGGTGTATTTCTTCTATTGACCACTTGAGGAGGAGGTTGTGGAGCATCAACATCTTGTGCTTGTGCCACCACTTGATCATGGGAGACATGAGTATCTTCATTTTCAACTCTCCCATCTTTATCACCATCTTGTGGCACACTTAATGAAGAAGGTGGATCAATGACTTGTACATCATCTTCACCATCTTTAGGATTGATGTCTCTAATCAGAATGTTCTTCATAGCCTCCCTCAATGGTTTATCACCTACATCATCAAAATTCTCATGTGCTCCTTGGGAGCCGTTAGATTCATCAAATTCCACATCATATGTTTCTTCAACCAAGCCAGTGGCATGATTAAATACTCTATATACTTTGGACTTTGATGAGTAACCAACAAGAAAGCCAATATCACAACATATTTGAAACTTCCCTAGGTGTTGTCGCTTCTTGTAGATGTAGCATTTGCAACCAAACACCCTAAAGAAGGAGACATCCAGCTTCTTCCCATTGAGTAACTCATAAGGTGTCTTGCCAAGGAACTTTTGAAGGAATAGGCGGCTGGACGCATAGTATGTGGTGTTGATAGCTTCCGCCCATAGAGCTTCGAGGGTGTTGTACTCATCAAGCATTGTTCTTGCAAGAGTGATTAATGTCCAGTTCTTCCTCTCAACTACACCATTTTGTTGAGGAGTATAAGTTGTGGAGACTTCATGTTTGATTCCAACTTCATCACAATAAGCTTCTATGTTTGTGTTGTCAAATTCTTTCCCATTGTCACTTTTAATCTTTTTGAGCTTCACTTCAAATTCATTTTGTGCTCTCTTAGCAAACTTCTTGAAGCAAGATGCAACTTTGGATTTGTCATGAAGAAAGAATACCCTTGTATACCTTGAATAGTCATCAACAATCACAAGACAATAAAGATTTTCTCCCAAACTCTTGTATGTTGTTGGTCCAAATAGATCCATATGAAGGAGTTCTAGCACTCTTGTGGTTGACATGAAAGCTTTGGTTAGATGAGTATTTGCAACTTGCTTGCCGGCTTGACATGCACTACAAAGCTTGTCCTTCTCAAACTTCACATCCTTCAACCCTCTCACCAAGTCATTCTTCATTAGCTTCTTGAGTGAACTTATCCCAACATGAGCAAGTCTTCTATGCCATAGCCACCCAAGTGTTGTTTTGATGAATAGGCAAGTCTTCAATTTTGCATCTTTGGAGGTGAAGTCCACTAGATATAGGTTGTTGTATCTAAATTCTTTGAATATCACTTGATCATCATCCTTCTTGGATACAACAACTTCCTTCTCGGTAAACAAGCATTGGAAGCCAAGATCACACAATTGTCCAATGGATAGCAAGTTGAAGCTCAAAGAAGCAACATATAGCACATTTGTGATTGAATGATCATTTGATATTGCCACTTCGCCTAATCCTTTAATCTTGCCCTTTGAATTATCCCCAAATGTGATTCTTTATTGTCTATCTACTTCTTCGTCTAGTGAGGTGAACATACGAGGATCACCGGTCATATGCTGTGTGCAACCACTATCAATAACCCAATGACTTCCACCGGTCTTGTAGTTCACCTACACACAAGAGATCAAGCTTTAGGAACCCAAACTTGTTGAGAGCCCTT
Source organism: Miscanthus floridulus (assembly GCF_019320115.1). NCBI lineage: Eukaryota > Viridiplantae > Streptophyta > Magnoliopsida > Poales > Poaceae > Miscanthus > Miscanthus floridulus. The sequence continues at coordinate 14,375,571 of NC_089590.1, forward strand.
CACCTTCTCAACAAGTGACTTTGCAACCCAAATCTTCTTAGGCCTATTCTTGTTGGGAGGTCCTAAGAATATGACTTTCATTTTACCACTAGTGTCCTTTCTAAGCATGTAGTGAGTATTGAAAGCAAAGAGTCTAGCATGCTTGGGCAAGGGTTGTGGTGGTGGTGTTTGGCACTCATGAGACAAAGTGGCCTTCTTTTTCACACTCAAAGCATTTCTTTGGCTTTGGCTTTGGCTTTGATTGTTGCTGTTGAGCTTGAGTCTTCTTCTTCTCTATATTTGCCACATATCCAATGCCACTTCTATCCATCTTCATGACGGTGTTCATCAATAGCTCACTTTGAAGATGCTTGCCTCTTGTGAACTTGCTCAATCCAATCTTAAGATGCTCTTTTTCTAACTTGAGCTTCTTGTTCTCTTCTTTTAGTTTCTCATTCTCAAGAATCAAGTCATCATCATGATCAAGAGTTTCTAGTACAATGGTGTTGTGTTGGTCATCAAACATCAAAATCCAAAGTAAATGGGCCAAGGATCCATTTTTCTTACACCCTGAATTTTTTCAGGTGAAGTGCTACAACGATACTTCCGTGCGCTTACGAACTATTTCTATTTGTGTTGAGAAATACCAACAATGAGTTTTTACATTGGCTAAAAAATTGAGAGCATATTTGTTGGGTTCCTCTATCAGTTTCCAAAAATATCGGCCCTATAATATAAAAAAACAATTTTGTATCAAGAATTTCGAACTATTTTAAAGTCACCATAACCAGTTTTATACTTTCTTTGTCTCTTATACATTCACATTGAGAGCTCTGTCCAACTCCCTATTATTCCCCACGTTTTTTCACCTCCAAATTAGCCGATACGCGCGCGCGTGGTTGAGTAGATTTTCCCGCAAAGATTGAGAGCTTTAGGAGAGCCGTTTTTTTTCAATCTTGCCAAAAAAAATCAGGATTATAAGTGGATTTTGGAAACTCTAGGAGATGCTCTAAGGTAGAAGACAATCAAAGGTAGAATATGACAAGAACCATCCGATCTAAATCTAATGGTCTTAAGTCTTAACGCATCGTCAAGTGATCTGGGTGCAGTACTACTATATTCTCCAGGTTTTTGTATGCCATAGCAATGCCTTTTCCCCTCAACCTGTCAACCAGCATCGTCAAGTGATTATTCTTTGTCACTAACATAACATAAAGCTAAGCACTTTGACGCCGATCCAACACATGCCGAGCTCGTCCTCCTCCACCTCCATCCAGTCCAGTCCACGCCAAGCACGCCCTTTTCCCCACACCAAACAGCTCAGCCTGCCTGTCCCTTTCGCTAACTCGATCCAGCGAGCGAGTTTTATACTTTTAATTAAACCCTCGAGCTCGCGCCCGGCAGTGGCAGGTCAGCAGTAACATGCTCGCTTTGCCAATGGCCACTGGCCGCTACACCCACCTCTTCGTAGCCGACAAATCATCAGTGCTAATCCCGCGATCAGCCAGCACCTTGACCCCGCCTACGTGTCCCGGCTCGCCGGCGTATTATAGTGGCCAGGGGTGGGAGCCCATGTGCGCGGCACCGGGCGGCAGCGGAGGGATCATTAGCCGACATGGGGCCAAAGCACGCACGCCCTTGGGAAAAAAAAGAAACAACCCTAATCTTATCATCATCGGGGGTCTAATCCTAATCCTACTTCTTTACTGTTAGCCCGCAGCATCCTTTGCGCCGACGAGGGAGTTTAGCGGCGAGTGACCACATGGCTTGGGCCTGCGCGCCTGGGAGATTTGGGCAGCTGGCGGCTTGGTGCGCGTGCGTGCGGGGCCGGGCGTGGGTTGCGAAGTGCGAACACAACACAAAGCTAGCGAAGACAACACAAGTCTGCAAGGAACAACGCCTTATTTATTTATCGTTTCCCAAACTCCAGCCTCTCTTCACTGCGAAGTGCGAACACAACACAAAGCTAGCGAAGACAGCAAACAATGGGGAGCACGAGCGCCACCAGCACCACCTCGTCTCCCTCCTCTGCTGCCCGCGGGGGCGGGGGCGGCGGCGCACACGTGCTGCTCCTGCCCTGCCCGGGCGCGCAGGGCCACACGAACCCGCTGCTCGAGTTCGGCCGCCGCCTCGCCTACCACGGCCTCCGCCCCACGCTCGTCACCTCGCGGTACGTGCTCTCCACCACCCCGCCTCCCGGGGAGCCCTTCAGGGTGGCAGCCATCTCCGACGGCTTCAACAACGGCGGCATGGCCGCGTGCCCCGACCTCGACGAGTACTGGCGCCAGCTCGAGGCCGTCGGCTCGGAGACGCTGGCGGAGCTGATCGACCTCGACGAGTCTGTTTTTCTTTTACTGAATAATCGATTATTGTTCTTTACAAAGGTCAAGATTTGTCCATATTCACGTTTCTTTACTGAATAATCGATGATTGGTCTGTTTGTTGTGATTCTTTGATTCTACTTCACCATCATATGATTGATTTTCTTTTCGACACATTTGCATTGTTAACTGAGCAGGAGGCAGATTATATGGCACTAACATGGCGTGCAAAGACAATAGGCCCAACCTTGCCATCGTTTTATCTTGATGATGACCGTTTGCCGTTGAACAAGACTTACGGTTTCAACCTCTTCAACAGCAGCGAGTCATGTCTGGCTTGGCTTGACAAGCAGCTTCCGTGTTCTGTAGTTCTTGTATCCTATGGTACTGTCTCTGATTACGATGAAGCACAATTAGAAGAGCTTGGTAATGGATTGTACAATTCTGGCAAACCATTCATTCTTCTACATATAAGGGAAAATGAGACTAACTGATAAGAAATATAAAATTCAGTTGCATACTTTTAATATGCAGGTTGTTTCTTCACACATTGCGGTTGGAACTCAACACTGGAGGCAATACCACACTGGGCAGACCAGCCGACCATATCAAAATATATGGAGAGCATGTGGGGCTTGGGTGTCCGGGTGCGCAAGGATGAGAAAGGCTTGGTGACAAGACGAGGTGGAAAGGTGCATCAAGGATGTTATGGATGGGGATAGAAAGGATAATTATAGGATGAACGCCACTATGTGGACCCAAAGGGCCAAGGAAGCCATGCAGAATGGAGGGAGCTCGGACAAGAATATTACTGAATTCGCAGCAAAGTATTCATCAAATTAGTTTTCAAAGTCAGTGCATTGGTTACTTCCTATCTCTGTGGACTGTATGTGTTACTGTATGTTACATTTTGTCTGGGGGTTGTAGGTGCTACTTTGTGATACATACATAGGAAATGCTTCTGTGCTCTAGTACTCTAATGAAATAGGGATCTTCGAGATATAAAAATATATATACTCTTATGCAGCATTTGAAAGCTTCTAATAGACTTAGTGCTTAGTTTGGTGCATGGTTTATTTCTTTGTTTTGTTTGCTCTTTGAGAGCTTGCTTTTCTTCTGCCGGAGGTTGGACTTGTAATAAGGGATGGTTAAGTGCATTACTTATGCAGAGGCTAGAATAAAAATCCCTTCCTTTTTTTATGCAGCATTTGAAACGCTGTAAGCATACATTTTTTTTTAAAAAAGAGAGCATTATCCTGTGCCATGTACATGTTACATTATATTAATTTCAAAAGAACTCACGTGCAACAAAAAAAAACCCAATGAACTGCATGTTCCTTGCACCGGAAATACCAAGGTTTCATTCATGTGTGTTTACAACACAAAGAAAAGAATAGTGAATTTAAGAGCCTAGCTACCAACTAATTTTTTTAGGGAAGCCATTACCAACTAAATTTGTTACTTAGAACAAAACATAATCTCTATAGAACAAAAAAGGGGCTAAGGTCATCAGCAACCGGCCAAGAGGAATGGAGTACAGATGTCTAGATTGACCGGGCAAATGTGCTGGCACGAGGCCCATAATTTAGGCCCCACCTGCATGAGCATTGCCTGAACTTTATTGTGTCGGGCTAGCACGGTCCATACTGTAGTGTCGTGCTTCGGCCTGAGGTAAGTCCTTTTGGGTGGCATGGGCATGTCCCGATATAACGATTGGCCCAACTAAACCCATTACCCCGCCTTGTATGTAACAGGCGACTCCTCCCTTGCTCTGGATGCTCCCGCATCCCCCAAGCCCTAATCATTTCGCCCTCTCTGTCCCCCTCATCTCCTACAGTGACAGCGGCTCTGTCACCCTCGTGGATCGTGGTTGCAGCCTCGCCTCCGGTGTGGCAGCATCTCCTCACTCTCCCATCAGCCCATCTACATCCACCCGTCCCTCTCCTTTTTCTGCATACCCTCTCGGGCTCTCGGCTCTCACCGTTGACCTTTCTAGCTCTCCTAGCTTTTTCTTCTTGGTCGATCCTTGTCTATATCCGGTTTCCGTCATCTATCTCATTGAAAATAGAAAGATGTGGTCTCACAAATCCACTTGTATGAAATGATCTTGACATTTTGGTCACAATGTTATGTGACTATTTAAGAACACTCTGGGCTTCAAGGAACTCTATAAGGAGCTTTAAGATACAATTTCAAACATCCAAGATATTTACAAAGCTCACAAACATAATAAAAGTTACACGTGTACGATGTACAATACATAAAGAACAAACTGTGTATGAGAGTGCAGAAGGCACATATATGATTATTCAAATACGAGCTGATGACGTTTTCCCCGGAAGCATACTCTTGGTTATTTTCTACTCAGTCGGGTAGGAAGGCTTCATGGCAAGGCCACACATTCCCTGTTTGTCATAAATGTCCTTCTCCATCCTTAGGAATCCCTTCTCTCCCCATGTGGTGCCCCATGAATTCTTCAAAATCCAATACTTTGTGCCGTCACTCTCCACGCCATACCCGATAGCAGCGATCCCATGATCCAGCTCAGTGCCGCAGGAGCCAGTCATCACACCACCGGAATAAAGCATAAAAGTCCTGTCACTCGCATCAACGGCGAAAGACACGGGTTGATTGGCCACGGCCTTCATGAGTGCAGCCTCGTTGTTTACTGGCACGTCCTTATGACCCTTGATGGTCGCGGCGCTCTTTGATCCGCCCTTGCACTTGCCATCTACTGCCTTGTATGGATAGCTGGACTCGGTGGCGAGGCCACCATTCTTGATGACGAACTCAAAGGCACTGTCCATCCAGCCACCCTCGCAACCCTCGTCCATGCTGTGGGTGTCACAGTCCACCAGTTCTTGCTCCGATAGTGAGATGAGGTTGCCGGTGCTCAGCTTCACAATGCCCTCCATGGCAGCTACGGGCCTACGGCCGAGAACGCCCAGCAGCAACCTGCAATAATAATTGTTCGTGTCAGTCATTGTAGATGTCATCACAGGAGATTATATATATATATATATATATATATATATATATATATATATATATATATATATATATATATATATATATATATATATATATATATATCATCTCGGAAACAAAGTCTTTCAAGTATGACCAGAAATGCACATTACCACATTGGCCTTGGTTCTTGATAGGTGTGACAGCTCCCTTGGTCCTCCAGTCCACAGTCGTTGGACTCGCGCTCATGGTTTCCTTTTTTTGCCGAAATCTCCTGATATTTCTGATATATCCTTTTTATCCATAGGTGCCGATAAAAAAATATCTATCTTTTTTGTACCAATTTTGTTTAAATTTATTTAAATTTACTTAAATTCAAATGAAATTTTATTTGAATTTGGTCCGATATTTCCGATATATCATGTTTATCCTCTTTATCTGTGATCCCCGATAAATTTTAATTTCCAAAAATGAAAACCTTGCGCGCTGACACTCAAGTTCTCGTACTTGAATCCAGTTGTTATTGGAACCTTTTCTCCTGAAATTGGTTTCAAACCTTTGTTTGCTTTGAAGTCTTCAGTGCTCAGGTCGGCGAACTGGTTGACACCAAGCCAGAACTTGTTGTTCTTATTGGCGTTGAACGACTCAACGAATGCGACATTATCCTTGAACACCTCAAAGCGCCGCGCCTTCTCAGCTGCATCCTTATAAACACGGCCATACTCAGCCATCCACCTCTCATGCCTCTCGACCATGGCCGCATCGCTCAGCTCACGAGCCGCTAGGACAGAACTACATAAGCAGGCAGCCAGGCACAACCAAGGATGGCAAGGAGGAAAGCCTTGGAGCTGGCCATGATCTACTCTGCTGCTGTTTCAAACTGGTTGCTGTTGCTTTTGTGTACTCTCTTTGCTATGGATGTGTGGAAATGAGGAGGGTGGTATGTCTTTATATAGCCCTCCTATTGCCGTAATGTGTAAATCAGTGAAGGTGTGGATTTTTTTAATGCTGCGAGTACATACATATGGACCGCAGCGTGCAGGTCAAGTGTGTTACTCATTATATATTCTTGTTCTTGCTGAATAAACGTATGGTATCTGCTGAGAGTGACCCACAATCAGCTAGAAATACAAATTAAAGTAACCCTAGAATGCTGTGTGGAATTGACAACACAGCGCGTAGTAACCTCCACATTAGTTAACTGAAGAATTAATATTTACGTCACAGAACGTATGGTAACTGAAGAATTAATATTTACGTCACAGTGCGGGTGGACTGCACAGATTGGCTCGCGTCCGTGAAAAAAAAGGCATGACGGTGAGAGGACTGCACAGACGGAGGGTGAAGGAGTGATCGCCGGGTTATTCCATCGATGGAGGGGACGATTCGTTGGGTTATTCAAGCGCTCGAGTGACAAGCTGCCCTAATCTTGTATTCTGTACCATGGAGACTGAAGACGAGGCTAACCAAGTGAATCGCGATCTTAACAAGTGAGTAATATAACCCCTCTGTATTACTTGTTACTTGATATCAAATGGATTTTGTAGTTTCAATTCCATGTACAGCACTACAGCTACTCTTTGCTTATATATTCTTTTTGCCATGAGATCTAGAATTAGTAAAAGAATTTTCTCTGCAATTGCATTAGTCCCCAACATATGTTAATGGATTGTATTGTTTCAATCCCATTTACAATGACTCTTTGCTTATATATTCTGTTTGCCATGAGATCTAGAATTAGTAAAAGATTTTTCTCTGCAATTGCACAAGTCCCCTGCTCATGTTATGTTTTCTGTTCTTGAGAAATGCTACCTGGTTTGGTACCTCACGTTGGCATGGAATTTGGAAATTTGAATGAAGCTTGGGCATTTTGGCTTTTGCTATGGTGGACAACAAGGCTTTGAGGGTATACAAACAAAAGAACATCCAATGGCAAGATTACATCATGCAAATTTGTTTGTGCAAATGAGGGTCATCGATTGCCAGACAAAAGACATCATCTAACAAAATGCCGTCAAGCCAAAACTAGAACAGATTGTCAAGTCAACATGAATCTGAAAATGGATCGAGAGAAGGGAACTCTACAAGTGTCTGCGCTGGTTTTGGAACACAATCATGCACTACACTTAAATGTGTCACAAAGGAAAATTTCAGATTTACAAGCTTTTGAAATTGAAACAGCAGATGATGCAAGAATTGGGCCAAAAGCTGCCCATGAGTTGGCTACTCGCCAAGTTGGTGGTCCACTTAATCTTAGCTACACCCTTCTTGAAGAAGGGGGTGATACTGACAAAAGACAATCTTGCTAAAAGGAATTGGAATGGTAGTAAGGCTTATTGTTTTTGTAGCACACCTGAAACTTTCCAACACTATTTTTTGATTGCCATTATGCCAAATTTCTTTGGCGTGCTGTGTTTGTTTTGTTTGGCATTAATCCTCCATGGAACACGAACCATCTTTTCAATAGTTGGCTAAAGCTAGGAGGTTCCAATCATAATCATCTATTATTGACTAGGGTTGCGGCGTTTTGCTGGGCAATATGGATCACAAGAAACGATATCGTTTTTGATAAAGTTCACCCAAAAACTTTTTTGCAGGTTCTTTTCAGGGGGACACACCGGTTACGATTTTGGGCTCTGTTGCAGTGCTCGGATGACGACAAGGAACGGATTCTTGATGCTTGCAAGCTACTAGAATCGAGAGCCATAGAGTTCTTCGCATCGCATGGATGGTCCTTCATTTACCATCTTGAACTTTAATTCTGAATCTGTAATAAGTTTTAATTATGGGTGTGGTACTGTAATAAGTTTGATGCTTCTTCTTCTTAGAAGAAGGCTGAGGCCAGAAATTTTCCATTATCTAAAAAAATCTACACCCTCCGTGATCGCCAGAATTATTTGTAGACTAAGCGCCAACGAGAGATGGCATATGGACAAGCAGGTAGTATGCTTAAGTATTTTGAAGACAAAATTGCTGAGAATCCATTGTTTTGGTATGCATTGCAAATGGATTGTGAAGAACAAATAACAAACATATTATGGGCTGATCATAAAATGATAATGGATAATGCACACTTTGGTAATGTTGTTGGTTTTGACACTACTTTTGGAACAAACAAGGAAAGCTGACCTTTTGGTGTGTTTGTTGGATTCAATCACTTTAGATAAACTGTAGTTTTTGGTGCTGCTCTCATGTATGATGAGACATTTGAATCCTTCAAGTGGTTGTTTGAGACCAAAGCTCATAATGGACAGCAACCTAAAACTTTCTACACAGATCAGGATGTACCAATAGGAAAGGCAGTTGCAGAAGCATGGCATGGATTATGCACCTTCCACATCATGCAAAATGCTAAACATCTACACGAAGAGAAGGATGAAGAGAAGGAAAAGGTGAAGAAAAAATAGAAGAAGAAAATAGAGAAGAAAATGGAGAAGAATGGTGAGAAGAATGAAAGCTTAAGTATTCTATCAGATTTTAGCGACTGCATGTTCGAGTATGAAGACATGGTACAATTTGAACAAAAATTTAACCTCGTGAGGCAAAAGGTAAGCAAGCAAATTTTGTTGGATAGTATATACAAATTGAAAGAAAATGAGAAGTACACAATTGAGTGTGAGTTTGAACAATGACTTGAAAATCCATTTCAAATCTGTCATCCGGTTCTTTAAGCATTTGATTAAAAGAAAAGTTACCTAAATTCTAAATTTGATTAAAGGAAAAGGTTACCTAACATGGGTATGAGGAGACCACCACTATGTCGTTGCAGGCTAGCAAGTTGTATACACCTATTATATTTGAACCTTTTCAAGGTGAATATGAAAGATCCTTTGCAGCTTGGACCAAGGCGTTAGATGAAAATAATGCATATCTAGTAGGAGATTGTACATACGAGGAGTATAAATTTGTTGGCGATCCTTTGAAGCAAATAGTTCTATGCAGCTACAAGCAATTTGATAGAATTGGGATATTGTGTGGTCATGCTCTGAAGGTTCTTGATTTGATGAATATCAAGTCACTACCACCACAATATGTGTTAAAGCATTGGAGACAAGGAAAGCATGGTATGGAACTGTACAAGACAATAAGGGAAGAAACATAATTGAAAATCCAAAGATAGATGTTAAGCTTCGCTTAAGATATATGTTCCATAAATTTCTCAATTTGGCACATCAAGTAGCCAACTTTCCTCAATGTGTTGTGCCAGTGGACAGCACACTTGACATCCTTGGCAAGCAAAATTTTCATCTGTTCCGGATTTTCTAGAGAGGGGGGGAAACTAAGGGGCAGCGACGGTCATGCCTCCTAGCTCACATGCCCTCCTATCTGGCTTCAAATTCAGGTGTTAAGCTTCGCCTTATCTGGTTGTCTTCTGACTCTAAAGCTAAAACTTTCTTGAGTTTAGCCTTAGTTCTCTTAAGTAATGCTTCTAGATCGTCAATGTAGTTTGTCAGAAGGTCAAAACCGGTCATACATTACCCTGCATAAGATATAAAAGTAGACAAAACAAGGGTAAGCCTGTTTGAGCATAGGTCAATGGTTATTTCGATCACATCAATAAGTATAAGTTTATCAATACTTCCTTTCCCTAGCTACCTTCGCCGGCAACAGTGCCAGAAATGTTTATTGGTATTTATTAACTTGTCACTTGTTTTAAGTAGCCACCTATGATATGCCTACATCTCCTAGCATTACTTGTACTAGGTTGTCATCCCTAATGACGGTGCTAGAGATGCTTATTGGTTTTACCTAGTATTACTACTAGAATAATACTAAGTAGTTCTTTATTATTTCATATGACTAGAAAGAATATATAGAAATAAAAAGGAATTCTGCAAGCGCACAAATAATATACCATTGTAGCACTTCACATGAGAGTATTCCAGGTATCGTTATTTATATTTTTACAACAGGGAAGGTCTGGCAAGGACATGTATTGATAACTTATACTATTGATGGAGAAGTAAATTATAACCAATATTCTATTCATAACAGGGGTAAGTCATAGGATAAGATATATATATATATATATATATATATATATATATATATATATATATATATATATATATATGGTAAGTATTGATCAATGATAATGATAAATCACTCAATCACTCAATGTACTTCTTTCTATGGCATTAGCATGGTCAGGTAGAATATTAGAGGAATAAATACTAAGTCATTCTTAATTACAAGTCAAAGCATACATTGATTAGTGCAATTATACCTAGTAGTTATTGCTAAGTTTATCTTCATATCTACACATAAGGGATACTACTAAGGAAGATTAAGAACAAAGCTTGTCTTCCTTCATAACCACATCCTACATGCACCTATATTCGGGGAGTGGACTACAAAGGACTCAACGGAAGTGTCACATCCGTGATCTACCACATGACCCGGAATATAGGGTGAATCCATAGGTAAACAACATATAAGCACCATGCTTACACAATGTCGACCACCCACCCATGGATCCTTAGACTGAGCGCTATACGAACTTATGCATGAACATGATGATAATCCAACTATACTAACCATATAATCAAAGTAGACTATGAACATTATAATGATGAACATAAATGAGATGAATATTAATATTGTCATAACAATTATAGCAAGCATATAAAAGTAATGGAGTTACAAAAGAGATGGGGTACAAAGATTATACCAAACCATGCTCTTGACAAGATCAGGAATCCAAGCGAAGCCTGCTTGCCTCTCTCTAGACCTAGCCTAACTAGCTATGCCCTAGAATTGATGGAGCTCTGAGGATGATTAGGGTTTCTGTCTTCTCAAATGACTTCTCTATCTCCTGATGGGAGGGGGGTAGGGGTTGGTATATATAGGTCGGAGTGTCCATCGTGAGCCTTTGGATCAAACCGACTTAAAGGACGGCGTAGATGCAACCTAGGAGGCAGTGGATAACCGACATTCGAAGGAGAGGCTGCCATGTGGGCCCAGGGGGTTGAGCGCCCTCCAGGTGAGGTCAGCTGGCCCCACCTAGCAACCACTCAGGCTCTGTCTCGGTGTGGAGTCGTCTCGAGTCTTCTAGAGTCTTCTGGTGTCCGTTTCGCTGTGGATAAGCTCGATTAATTCCGACATATAGGTCCACCTTGACGGTTTTCTGGATAAACCCTGTAGAAAATATAGATTCACCAAAACTCATAGAATTTGTTAGTCTAAACCCCTAGACCTTTGTTGGTGATTATATTTTATGCCCTTATGCATGTTATATTGACGGTTTATAATGGTTGTTAACTACCGTCGACACCCATCCCGTGCCGTGTCGAGAACCACCCCTACGCATACTGGCCAACACTCTTGTGTCGCTACGGCTTGAAGACGCCTCGGTGCATTTACTATTTATAGGCACCAAGCACCCCAACCTAAGGAAAGAAGCAGGCGCACATCCTGAAAAATCATGAACCACTCCCCGAGAAAAACGCCCGCGTCCCATCTAACTCCACACTGGGCCCATATACTCAAATCAATCAAAGGCCCAGCTCCGGTCGAGCACAATAGGGGTGTTGCTGGACCGGGGCCGCAAGCTAGGTACCCACACGTGCCTCCCTCCCCAAGTTTTAACATTGCTTCGACCCATCACGCTGGGCCCGACCCTCGAGGGGCTGCTGTTGGGGGGAGGTACCCCCGGCACCGCTCTTCTCCTAACCCATGACCCGGTGCTGGCTTAGCTAACCTGCCCTCATCTTGGGTACCACCCCCACAACGAGGGTGTCCTTCATTGGTTTATTCCATCTGTGCGTTTAGGTGGCGTGCTCGAAGGTCAGCTGCGCTGGAGGAGCGTGGCGAGAAGGTTGCAGGACGATGACGATGGGCGGACCCTCGCCGAGAGCGCACGAAGGTTCAGCGCCCACCATGGAGGGGACCATCCTGACAGCAGTAGTGGCCCCATCAAGGCGATTGGGCCCAGGAGTGGTTGGCTGGAGAAAGGAGTTTATCGCCGTACCCTTGGTCATTGTATAGTTCTCAGCCTCAGAGTCCTAGCCGTAATGTAATTCCACCATGTCCCCGGGTATGGTCTATAAATACCCGGGGCGCTCGTGTAAGGAGGGCGTTTTTCTCAGCTACTTTTCCAGACAAATTAATAAGCATATAATCCGCATTTTCACACCGTCCCTCTCACCCTTGCTGCCTATCTCGTCCATCTCCCTGTGGGCAACCCTCGGCCCCTCCTCGCGCATCTCAGCGAGGGCGAGTGGCTAGGAGTGACCATACAAGTACTTCTCCCAAATCGAATGCACCCAAGGAATATCCAGCCTGTTATAGAATTTGTGAAAATGCTTTAAGAGCAAACTTTCATTTTGTATGCTTAAATTCAGCACCCCCAAGCCACCACTGTCTTTTGGAAACCAGACTAACTTCTTCCATGCAGCCTTTGGTGGAGCCTTATTATTAATATCAGAGCCTCTCCATAAACAATGTTTTCCTTGCAGCTCGGGAACTGACTGACGATGACTCGGCCATGATGGCGAGGCATGAGCAGTGGATGGTCTAGTAGGATGACACTAAGAAGGCATACCGGTTCCAGGTGTTCAAGCCAACGTCAAGTTCATCGAGTAGTTCAACGCCGCCGAGAGCCGGAAGTTCTGGCTTGCTGTGAACCAGTTTGCCGACCTTAGTAACGAAGAATTCAGAGCAACCTAGACCAACAAAGGATTCAACCCACATGTGGTGAAGGTGCCCACAGGATTCCACTACAAGAATGTTAGCACCCTTGCGCTTCCGGCAACTGTGGACTGGAGGACCAAGGGTGCTGTCACGCCCATCAAGAACCAAGGGTGAAAGTGTAACAGGAATTGGGGAATACGTGATGTATTACTCAATAACCAATGTTGTGTACATATAGGCACGATGGGGAGCCGGGTACGGCAGGCCCGTGGGCCGAGGCACGTTTACAATCTAACAAAGGGCAGTGTGGTAAGTAAAATTAGCTAGGTGACCACACATGCACAATTCTCCTATGTGTGCATATATAATATGTTTTATTATTTATTACAGCACTGGATGATATCCATCTGATCAAAATGAATGAATGCAGGTTGCTGTTGGGCGTTCTCAGCTGTAGCTGCCACAGAGGGCACTGTAAAGATAAGCAGCGGGAAGCTCATCTCACTTTTGGAGCAGGAACTGGTGGATTGTAACGTTCATGGTGAGGACCAGGGCTGCAATGGTGGTGAGATGGACGACGCCTTCAAGTTCATCATCAAGAACGGTGGCCTTACCACCGAGTCTGACTACCCTTACACCACGCAAGATGGCCAGTGCCAGTCAGGATTTATCCAACAGCGCCGCAACCATCAAGGGCTTTGAGGATTTACATCAAAAAAGGGCTTTGAGGATGTGCCTGCCAGCGATGAGGCTGCCCTCATGAAGGCGGTAGCCAGCCAGCCACTCTCGGTGGCAGTGGACGGCAGCGACATGACATTTCAGTTCTACTCTGGTGGTGTGATGACCGGATCTTGTGGCACTGACCTAGACCATGGCATTGCAGCTATTGGTTATGGAAAGGACAGTGATGGCACCAAGTATTGGCTGATGAAGAACTCGTGGGGCACAACGTGGTGTGAGAATGGATTGCTGAGGATGGAGAAGGACATTTCTGACAAGAGGGGGATGTGTGGCCTTGCCATGCAACCATCCTACCCTACTGCATAAGCCGAGCTTCAAATGCGTAATCACTTCCCTACATTAATACACGTGGGTTCAATAAACTGATGGTGTCTGTATATTGTGTCATATGGATATGTTCTGTAAATGAATACCTTGTAATTGGTCCAGATGTGGAAAAAATGAGTAATAATTTGAAAGTACTTTTGTGGCTTCAGAGTTCTAATATTATACCATGTTTCCCTTTCTATTTATGGGTGCAACATATATAACTGGTTATTTAGTTCGTGTAAACTGTCAGTAGATTGTTGCCATCGTCTCTTGAACTACTGACTGGTGCTGGATTGTCTAGTATATTTTGAAGATGTTCTAGTTTGTCTATTGCATAGCTATTAGCTATAGGCTGATAGGTCCATTTTTTATATCGTTGGGTACGGTTCATACTATCATAAACTGTTTAATTTTGACCCAAGTGGCATATGAAAACCACTTAAAACCAACTCGGTGGTCAAAATAAATGGTTTTGAAAGTTGACGTGCCAACGTTAGACAAAAGTAAGAGCCGAGCGGCCCAAAATGGATTTAATCAATTAATTTAGTTTTCTTTAGATATTCATGAAATTTTTTGTATATTTAAATTACTTAAAATATATCAGAATTTTGTATATTAAAATATTTATCTATATATTATTGGATTTTTATATATTAGAATTTTTGTTTTGAATCCGAATCTAAATTTATTTAAAATATAACCTAAGTGTTTGAAATTCTCATATTTTGAAATCTAAATTTTTTAATTATTCGAATGAATTTGGATGGAGAAATAACCAAAACCGAAGTTGTAGACCTCAATGAGATATACAACTTTGTAGCTGATGACCTTTCTATTTGAAATCATTTATGATTCCAAAATTCTGTTTTATGTTCTTATATTTTGAAATTCAAAAATTTCAAATTATTTAAACAAATCAGATGAAGAAATTACACTACACCACAACACCAATATAGCGTCAGACATCTGACGCTAAAAGTGTATATTTACCAATGGGTAGTCAGACGGTAAAAGTACGTGGTGTAGTATTACCACCACTGGGATCTACAACTTAATAGTTGATGACTGTTTGAAGTTCTGTTATTTAAAATATTTTAATAGATATAAATATTTATCAATAAGTTAATCTAAATATATATTTTTTTTTCATAAATATCTAAAGATCTAAAGTATTTTTTTCATAAATTAGACAATGATGAGAGTTGAGGGACCAAAAATGGGCTTAATTCTTGATTTTATTTCCTAGTTGCAGGAACTTTCTGGTCATCTGAGGGTAACAAAAGAAATAAACATACATGATTTACATAAACAAAGGAGCCAAATAAAATACCGTATGCTCCTAACATTTCAAAGGTTACATGCACAAGTAGTAATCTATGTAAGCTAAGATCTATGATCTCCTGCTTGTCCTCAGTAGAGCACTTACTATCCAAAAAACAACATAACAATTAAATGACACACATCATGTGAGTTTACTTTTACAATGATTCCTGAGTGTTGAAACATTAAAATACCAACATCTTTGGCCTCCTTCGAAGTTACAGAAGTCGCAATGCAAAGACTTGTTATGCTCAGCAATATATAAATTCCATATCACTAGATGCTTATTGTTTGACGACATGATGGATATTTTGCAGCAAATTCAGCAATATTCTTGCCTTTTTTTTTGTGACTAGCAATATCTTGCCTGAGTTTCCTCCTTTCTGCATTGTGCCTTGTCCATATTCTGCATCCACATAGCAAGCATTCATCCCAAATTCACCCTTGCTATCGCCGTCCATCACCTCAATCGGCTAGGCATGGCCGGCGTCATTGAAGCCGTCTGAAATGGCGGCGACGCGGAAGGGGCTGGGCGGGGGCGGCGCGGTGAGGAGGGCAACGTAGCGGGTGGTGACGAGCGTGGGGCAGAGGCCGTGGCATGCGAGGCGGTGGGCCAACTGGAGCAGCATGGGGCTGGTATGGCCCTGCATGGCCATTCGGAACGGCAGGAGCAGCATGTGCTCGCAGTGGCTCTCGTTGGAGCTGGAGGCGGCGGAGGAGGATGAGGAGGAAGGCGAAGTGGTGGTGCCGGACCTCGGCGCGTGGTGGCTCTCCGTGGCCGCTCATTGGCTCCATCTGTTCTCTTGAGTCTTCTTGTTGGCTTGCAGCGAGTGTTTTTCTGTTGGTAGCATGAGGCGGCCGTTAAATAGGTCGGGCAGTGGAGTGGCGCGCAAGGTTCTTCGTCGTCCTGAATAAAGGTCAGAAATTGCGTGGTCTGAAAGCAAAGCTGCGTTGACTTGTGAACTGGGTGCACGTGCATCATGCCGGGCAACTGGGCCGTCGCTTCCTAGTTGCTTCCTATCCAGTCACTTATTTGGAACGAGCTTTCTAGCTGTGAGGTAATGTTTCCGACCATCTCTAGCTTTGAGGTAATGTTTCCGACCATCTCTAGCTTTGAGGTAATATTTGAAACTGAAAGTCACAACTCACAAGGCCGAAGGTAGTCTGAATACTATGGTTTTCAAATTCAAATGTTGAGGTAAACATCGTGATTTAAAAGGATTCAAGCTTCAAATTTCGTTTTCTGAATAATGATCTTGAGGGCACTACTGCAGACAAAGATTTCCCTGTCGGTGCGAAACCGATAGGGAAATGTAAAATACCATACACCGACAGGAAAACACCGGACAGAAACAAAGCGACAGAATATAGATTTTACTATCGGTCGAGGTATTTTCTGTCGGGACACCAATTTCCTTGTCGGTACGGCATCGACAGGGAAATTCCCGTGCGTCGACAGGAAAATTCACATTCACCTGGTATCGGGTTCATAAACCCAGGGTCCCTCGGGGACCGGCTTCAGCGCCAAGGCTTGGCCCAAGAGTCTAAAAACAACAGGGCAAAGGGGCGGTCTAGCAACCGACCGGAAGGCCAAGCCCAGGAAGAGCAACGCCCGCTCGTCAGCTACTTCGGCCCACCTATCCGACTGGAGCGCTCGATTCGGGCTTCAGCCGCCTCCAGACGGCCTCTTCGATCGGAAGGCCTGCCCCGAGCCCAACTTCCGACTCCGACCCCGCGTTCCTCCGACCGGGGGCTCGTAGGAACCCTGCTCGTTGCTCTTCTCCGACCGGCGCACTCAGAGCCGACTGGAGCCATCCGACCGGGGACGCCTGTTCGGTAGGAACCAGAAGACGTGCGGAGAAAGGCAAGGCAAGGCTCACAAGTCAAAACCACTGTACCAGGGACCATACCCTGCACGGAACAGTACTCTGCAGCCACCCTGACACAAATAGTATTGTAGGCGCCGACATCTCCCTCTACAGTATTGTAGAGGCCGCTAAAACTCCCATACGGTAAGGCCTCCGCGTGTCTCTTGACATCAATAGCGGTATGGGCACCAGGATTTACCGTATCGGATAAACATAGCGAGACTCCTCACATGACTCTAGGCATCAAACAGTATTTGTAGGTACCGACGTCCACCATCCCTGAAAAAGGCAGCACGACCTCCCGTGTGCATCTGACATTCTACAGCGACAGAAACAGTATTGTAGGCGCCTACCACTATCTTATACCCGTCGGTGTGGGCAACAAGGCTCGGTAGGCGTGGGCAACAAGGCTAGGTAGCATACGTAACCTCACCCTCTCACTTGTAAAGCCATCCCCTTCATATATAAAAGGGGGTGCGCTTCCTCCAACAAAGAAGACCGACAGAAGGATCCAAGCCCAGTTCCTTTAGATTCATTAGTCCAATAGCTCACAACCATAAAACCGCCAGGTTCAGACCGCAAGTACGCGCTTGAACACTTAGCTCATAGCGGAGTCTCCGTCGCTCTCGGCCCTTCCGACCGGAGCCAACCGGGCCTCTTGTACACCCCATCTTTCTCCTTCTCGTTTGTAACCCCATAGCAAACTTCGAGCACCAAGGCTTGGGAATAAAGTCACCGACTGACCCCGACTGGACGTAGGGCACATTGCCTGAACCAGTATAAATCTTGTGTCATTGAGTGCTAGGCCACCTCTGATCACAACGTATAGCAAAACTACAAATATTCACTAGTTGGTCACTTTCTGTACTGACACCAGGTCTATTGTCTATCATTGACACATTTTACCAATAGGGAAATATAAACCATCCGTCCCTTGTTTATGGGTTTGTCGTCCATCCCTGTGGCGGATACTCTAGTAGAGGGCTCCTGATAAAGACGGATCACCCTATACAACGCTAGAGTAGTAGTCGATAGCGTAGACGTGGTATCTAGGCTAGAGGCTACCTTTGTTTGTCTCGTGCTCCATGGTTGAGGGGTTGGCGGCAGGTGGTGATAGCATTGTCCATCCCTTGTAATCCCCCATGTCCGGGTATGGTGTAGAGCTATAGGCCGGTATCGCTTTGCAGACTAGGCGTAAGCCGGTGCCCAAAGTGAGCAAGTAGAAGTAGAGGTTATCTATCCTTAGACTCTAAAACCATAGGAATCCTCTCTACCCTCTACCAACTCTACCCTTGTGTTGTCCTTGGATGAACTAGATAGAAGATTTACCTCCGTTCCCTGTGAAAATATGATACCCTGAATACTTCCGGGTGAAGTGCTACAATGGTACTTCCATGCGCTTGTGGATTATTTCTGTTTACGTTAAGAAATACCAACAAGCATTTCTAATGCCATTGCCAGGGAACAGTTGCTATTTTCTTTGAACCTAGTTCATCCTCATATATGTATCTTTTCTTTTTATAAAAACAAAAAAAAATCTTTTACCTTCTTCACCATGAAGCCAACTTCAATTTCATACCCATCCGCTTCAAAGGGCAAGTTCCCTGAGCGACCACCAAAACCAAAGTTTTCATCTGGCTATGAACTCCACCCTGGTTTAATAGCCATGGTTTGGGCACAACCCTTCTCAGGGCATGATAATGAAAACCCCTGCCAGCACCTGCATGAGTTTGAGGAGATGTTGAAAGGATCTAACAATGCCTAGAGGGGGGTGAATAGGCGTATCTAAAAATTTACTGCAAATGCTAAGTTCAAATCTGTCAGCCACTGTCGGAAGTCTCGACGTTTGGGTCGGAACTCCCGACGTTGTCAGAAGTTCCAACGCAAACGTCAGCAGTTCCGACGCCTACATGAACTACAAAAGCAGTGCCAAATTTAACTTTGCGGATAAATAATCTTACAACCTCACTTCCTAGTGGTTTGGTGAAGATGTTGGGTCACTCCCTTGACGCCATAATGACTCCAAACCGTAGATCGAGTCCAAACCCTAAAATGGAGATTTTGGAGACAAAGAGACAAACACATACAAGTAATCTCAAGTAATCTCAAGCAATCACAACAACAGGACACAAGGATTTATCCTGAGGTTCGGCAACCCCACAAAGGAGCTCCTACGTCCTCATTGTTGAGGTGACCACTAAAGTCGGAGTCTTTTCCACCTCCTTGCCTCTCTCAAAGCCACCACAAAGATCACTTGAGCTTTTCACTAAGAAATCGAAGGGTGATACAAACTTCCCAAGGCTCTTCCACAAGATGGAAGCTCTTGGGCAACGCCTAGCCGGCTAGGGGCAAAGCCCCAAGAGTAATAGATGCAAAATCAACCGGCTTGACGAAGAAATCAAGTGCTCAAGCTTTCCAAAGTGATGCTCTCACTTAATCCACTCTCCTTTCACTCAAACCCTAAGGGAATCGAAGATTAGAGCAAAGGAGGAAGGAGAGGGGTGCTTTAGTTGCTTGGGAGCTGTTCAGCACGAAGCGAGTCAACTGTGAAATGGGTCCATAACGGTTAGAACTGAAGAGAGGAGTATTTATACTCCAAGTGAAAATTCAACCATTCAGATCCACGTCGGGAGTCCCGACGTAGATCCTGGGACTTCCGATGTTAGCAGAAAACACTGTTCATAATGGGTCAGAAGTCCACGGGTGAAAGTCAGTGTCAGAACTCCCGACATTCGTCGGGACTTCCGACGCACACAATTGAACAAACAGTCAGCACCACTGATGCTGGGACTCCTGGCTTGGGTCAAGTCAGTGTCGGAACTCCCAACAAACGTTGGGACTTTCGACGGTCGGAACTCCCGACGATCGTCGGGACTTTCGACGAGCACAGACAGCCAGCTAGTCAGAAGCATAGGTGCCGAGACTCCCGGCTTATGTCGGGACTTCCGACCGTCAGGAGTTCCGACTTACGTCGGGACTTCCGACACCGCCAGTCATAGAAAAAATATTCTATGTGCTCATGAAGTGCTAGAGTGTCCCAATTTTTATTTAATTATTATGCCTGAGCACTCTTTCTTCCTTAGACCAAATCACTTTGCATCCCTCTTTATAGTGCGGCGGATCCTAAACTTAAAATCAAAATTAAAACCTTTAGAGAGCGTTTGAGTTCGTTCGCCTTTATAACTTCAAGAATTGAGGGATACCATTTCATCTTTATCAACTCTTTGATTCTTTCACGGGACTAATAGCTGCGACATATCTCATTTAGATCACATTAGTCCCTAATTTGGATGTCATCAATACACCAAAACCCACATAGGGGGGCAAATACACTTTCAGATGTGTTCATGTCTAAGCATCTCAGGCATGACACAGGAAACACTAAGATGGAAATTGTTTTCTTGGTCTCTCATGGAGAAGGGGAAGCAATGGTACACACACGCCGTAGAAAGTACGAATGGGGACTAGGATGAACTTAAGGACAAGTTTTGTCTTGCATTCTTCCCCATGTCCTGTATCGTCTCCCTACCAAGGGCGATCCTTGACTTTGAGCAGCGCAAGGAGTCTTTAGGTGCAGCCTGGGCTAGGTTTTCAGTGTTGATACACGCCGGCCTAGACTTGTCTTTACCCGATAGCATTTTGTTATGACTCTTTTGTTTGGGTATTGACATAGATGCTGATGTAAGCCTAGACATGACTGTCAAAGGTCATTTCACACACAAATCTATGACAGAACAAGTAAAATTCCTTGAAAACTTCATAGACAGTCACACTTCTTTCATCATAAGAACCTAACCCCTCTATGCCAAAGTCATGTTAAGTGTTGAGGAGTCCTCATTAGTCGAATCCAAACCCATACCATCCTTAGATTTGACTTATGAGCCTTCACCCGAACCATAAACACCAAAGGAAAGAGTACTTCATCCTTCGGAGTTTCCTATCAAATTCAATGATTATGCCAATATGTCGAAGTTATCACGTCACAAAAAGCACACAAAGGAAGTTTCCCCTAGAGTGGAACCGTCAAAGGAATGGTTAATGGAAGTGAAACGTTCTTCTGAAGCAATTCAGATTGTTTCACCTTCCACGACCATACCTTGCTTGTTAAGGGAAACAAACATAGAAGCCCTACACAATCCCATAGTCGGGACTAGTATCATGTCAGAATTCCTAGCGAAAAACCTTTTGGGTAACATGCTGCTAGTCCCGACCAATAAACTCTTCAAAAGTCCTTTGGGACTATTTTTCGAGTGCTGTGGGATCACTAGGGTCGTGCCAGTCATAATTGACAAAATCGAGGTTTTCTTAGACTTCCATATCTATGCCGTCTTTGAGTTTGATATTCTCATAGGCTACCCTTTGGAAAATCTTATCTAAGAAAAATCTTCCCATGGGGGCCTTGATGAAAAGTTGGGAACAACTGCTTCCGCCACTCCTATCCCTTGTCCCGAAAGCCCAAAGGCGAAGCAGCAACCCAACCATGACATGTTCGAGGAGGTGAAGTTTATATCTCCATTCATTTCACCTAAGCTTGCTTATGAAACTAAACAATCATCGTCACCCTCACTCGAACCCAAGCCATGTCCCTCTGGCCATCCAAACGTCGTTCTCAATGGCCGAGATTCAACGTTGATCGTACATGATGTATCCTTCAAGAAAAAAACTTTTGTGCCATGGACATCATGCTTAGTACCGTGTGCAACTATGAGGATCTCAATCCTCATTTCAAAACTTTTCAAGAGGACGGTTGTGGATACTTTCATTTATCACAAGTATTGCAAATCCCGAAGTTGCATTGTGGTACTAACCTTGCAGCTTGAACATTATTGCTAAATGTTTGGTGGTAAAGTTGGGAACTATACCACCACCGATAGCTGCAAGATGAAGTTTCCATGGTCAAGCTTAAAGACCATAAATCCAGCACTGTCGGGAGATACCCTGGATTATCATAAAAAAATTTAATGATTATCGTAAAAAAACAATTTCCTTTCTAATAAAAGCTAGAACATGTTGTCAAGTTAGTATGCACCTTCGGGTATTCTTGGTTGCTAACCCTTTCAGGTTGAGATCAAGAAGAACAAGGTGCGTATGATGCTAAAAAATATGGGAGCTACATCAACAATACACATCGATGTTCTTTTGTGATGGAACACACTCAAAGGGGAACCCCTGACATTGCATACTTAACTTTTACACAAAAGTCCATGTGTGGGGGAGGGTGGTGAAATCTCACTACAAAGTTCCATCCACACAAAAGGCCATCTTGGGTTCAAAAGAAAAAAAATGATGTTAGCTCTACCTTGCTATAAAAAATAGAAATATAAAAAAGAGAAAAACAATATATGATATAAAAAAGAAAAAAAGAAAAGAGAGAAGGGGCCGCAAGACGGTTACTCGTCTAGACCTTTGTTGCTACCACCAAGGACTGTGGTCTATACACACTATTTGTGTGTGTGGCATAACCTTGTTGGTTGCCTGGGTAAAGGCCATACCTAATCAAGCCACCGCTGCAGCAGTTTCAAAAGCATCCATCCACATAAGCTACTGGTAAGTGTACCTAGGTCACTCATTGTTCACCAACTCCTTTACTCATATTTATCTCCATGTAAAAATAAAAATTGATCATACAAGTTCATGCTTCTTTTATTTATGACAAATGCTCTGGTTTGGGTATATTCGAATATTCGTATACCGATAGGCTTTTTAAATTAAGCATGATGCTTAGGTTAAAATAGCCTTCTTTAATCAAATTTTAACATGGTGTTGAATTTTGGTTAATGAACTTTTAGTTACTATCATAAACAATGGAAGTAATTTTTGATGGACGAACCAAGGCTATGTATACACTATAAAACTTTACTGTAGCCTTGCTTGAGTTATGCTAAAAAGATAAAAAGTTGGGTGAACAAATAAAAATAAAAAATAAATAAATTAAAAAGATATTAGTACTACTAATAATAATAAAAATAGAATTTAGGCTCCTCGGTAATTCTGCTAGAAGAGCCCTTGTTTGTTTCTATTTTTATTTTTCTGTTAAATAAAAGCAGGTACAAGAATAAGTGTGGGGGAGACAATCCACACAAGCGTTCAAAACCTCCCCCAACAGATCAACAATTCCAACCTCGGTTTGTGCACCCTCTCTCCCTATATTTGGATAAAGATTAAAACTAAATAAATTTAAAATACAAAACAATTGATGCTCAATCTCCATGCTATCCTTTGATTAAAATTGCATACTCTTTATTCCTCGCTGATATCCCTATAACTTGTGAACAAACTATGATAGGGACCCCATGTTATCTAAGTAATTGGAATATGTGATATAGTAGGATGAAAAAGAACCTTGCTCTCTCATGTGAAGAACTTGGGATTTATTTTAAAAAATCAAAATTTGAATAGAATGCTCCTCAATGATATGCAAATTCCTACCAAAGCCATATCTAGTGTTTAGAACTTAAGACCTCCAAAAGTATGCTACTGATACCTGCATTGAGTCTTGTCAAATCTTGTTGACCCTTGTTAAGAAAGTTATCATGCTCCCAAGATCAAGATCATGCACACCCACATACATAAGCTATTCCTATACTAGGAATACACTAAAACATGCCTCCATTCACCCAAAATTATGCTCCTATACTGGGAGTAGACAAAAAAATGTTTGTTAGGAAAATACTCCATGTTCTGAAAAGATAGTGATCTCTCTCAATATATGGTTCAAGAGACATGGGCTATGCAAAAGTATAAAAAAGAAAAAAATGGGACACATGAAGGTCCTAAGTTATAAAAAATTTGGGACACATGAAGGTCCCAAGGTATTGAAAAAAAGGTGCGACACATGAATGTCCCAAAGTATTGAAAAAATATATATGATGAGCACATGAAGGCTCATAGAAAAAAGAGAAAATGATGATAGCCATGTCTCAGAATAAAAGTTCATGAGAGAGATCACTCATATCAAGGAGTATAGTATAGCTTTAACATTGTTTTATCCACACACTGGCACTTCTTGATCTAACGGTATGACATCTTTCTCCTTGGATCCGAAATTTGACTTAACAAAATATGCAGAGTAAGTATGCCTTCATATCTTTCTCTACCCAAAGATCCATATAAGCTTTTTAGAGGTAGGAAAGAAAGAAGGTAACACTATGATATGCCTTAGGTGAGGAACCAAACACAAACTTGAGTGATCTGAGAGAATCATTTGAGGAGCTAAGTTATGTTTACATTTTCAAATTCAAATGAAAACCGAAGTTTCTAAACTGATTGATGCAAGGGGAATTGAATCTATGCTGTTCCATTTTTCAATCACCCAAGATAATGTGGTAGACACTCCAAAGTTTACAAGTGCAGATGAAGCTTGGAATAACTTGTATGCAGATGTCATATCAAGGAGATGACCCATCTTAGTCCTTAACTTTACTCGAGGATGAGCAAAGGGATAAGTGTGGAAGAGTTTGTTGGCGGTCCTTAACTCACATGTTTTACCACCAACATTTATATAAAATCCATCCAAGTGAACACCAAACTTATAAATAGGGCTCATAACTAACAAAGTTCCACGGGTTTTGATGATTCATCAATTGTAGAAGTACATGTCGGGATAACACAAGAAACGTGTCAAAAGTACACAAAGAACAAGGCATAACAACACCCAACATAAGCCCAAGGGGAGAAGGCCCACTTACCAGGCAAATCAGGGCCCAATCAGGTGGAGAAAAAAAGGCCAAAACCAATATCTAATCAACTCAAAATAGCGCAAAACTCTGCCAAACCAATCTAAAGGACCAAGGAAGGCAACCCCCCCAAAGATGGGGTCATTGGGGACTAGTTGGAGGCCACCCTGTGTGGCATGTCTTGGGCCCATCTTTGGTGGGCCGCCTGATACCGCCTCTCCAATGATGGTTGCATGGGTGAAGGCGGTTTGGTGCTTTCCATGAGGGGAGGAGGCATTTTTCAAAGACCCCCCTCTTCTCCACCTATAAAAAGAGGACATCCCCTCCTCATTACAACACCACAAGGAAGAAGAGCTACCACACTTGAGCAAGAGCATCACTCCAAAGGGCTTAGGCCCTAGCTAGCTAGAGTTGAGTAGTTGGGAGAGATGTTCGGGAGAGTTCGGGAAGTACCGGACTTGTCGGTATCCCCCCGCTTGTACTCGACGAACACCTGCACCTCAACGGATTCATCCGCTAAGTGAGTGTTCGTGGTTCTTATGTTATTAAGTCTTTTGATCAGTTAAGCTTTATTCTTACTTGTTTGTGGGTTCGCCGTCTGTCCCCGTGGCGGATACTCTAGTAGAGGGCTCTTGATAAAGACGGATCATCCTGTACAGCACTAGAATAGTTGTCGATAGCGTAGACGTGGTATCTAGGCTAGAGGCTACCTTCGTTTGCCTCGTACAGGCCGGTATCGCTTTGCAAACTAGGCATAAGCCGATGCCCGAAGTGAGCAAGTAGAAGTAGAGGTTATCTATTCTTAG
Organism: Miscanthus floridulus; assembly: GCF_019320115.1. Classification (NCBI taxonomy): domain Eukaryota; kingdom Viridiplantae; phylum Streptophyta; class Magnoliopsida; order Poales; family Poaceae; genus Miscanthus; species Miscanthus floridulus. The sequence continues at coordinate 14,401,190 of NC_089590.1, forward strand.
AGTCTAAAACCATAGGAATCCTCTCTACCCTCTACCAACTCTACCCTTATGTTGTCCTTGGACGAACTAGATAGAAGATTTACCTCGGTTCCCTATGGAAATACGATACCTTGAATTTTTCCGAGTGAAGTGCTACAACGGTACTTCCGTGCGCTTACGGATTATTTCTGTTTGCGTTGAGAAATACCAACAAAGAGTTTTTAAAGTGGCTAAAAATTGAGAGCATATTTGTTGGGTTCCTCTATCAGTTTCCAAAAATATCTGTCCTATAATATAAAAAAATCATTTTGCATCAAGAATCTCGGACTATTTTAAAGTCACTATAACCTCTTTTATACTTTCTTTGACTCTTGTACATTCGCACGGAGAGCTCTGTCCTACTCCCTATTATTCCCCACGGTTTTCCACCTCCAAATTAGCCGATCGATACGCGCGTACGTGGTGGAGTAGATTTTCCCGCAAAGATTGAGAGTTTTAGGAGAGCCGTTTTTTTCAATCTTGCCAAAAAAATCAGGATTAGAAGTGGATTTTGGAAACTCCGGGAGATGCTCTAAGGTAGAAGACAATCAAAGGTAGAATATGACAAGAACCATCCTATCTAAATCTAATGGTCTCAACGCATCACCACCCACCACCCCAAAAAAATCCAACTAAAAGGTGTCCACACTATAGCAATTCTAGAAGAAAAGTGGCCGGCTTGAGGCTCCTTTATCTCTACCTGTCTTTTGTTTTTTAAGATAATATAGAACAAAGTTCTAGACCTATCTTTTGTTTTTTGTGGAGATATCATAAGAGGACTGAAGATTAAGTGTTATGTTTTATTGTCTATGGTGGTGGCTCTCAGTGGATCAGTATCGCTTTTGTTTATGTAACCGGATTTCATCTTTGGCCTCTTCCTTGGCCATACACATTCACATGTTGAATGTTGGAGGCCGGATATATTTGTTTTTCTTAATAATTAAAAAAAACTCTACCTGTCTTTTGTTGGCTTGGCCACAAAAAGGGGGGAAAAAAGAGAAGGCAGACAACTCCATCAACAAAAAAGGAAGAAGAGCTACCACGCTTGACCACGAGCATCACTCCAAAGGTCTTAGTCCCTAGCTAGCTAGAGTTGAGTAGTTGGGAGAGATGTGAGGGAGAGTTCGGGGAAGTACCGGACTTGTCGGTATCCCCCGCTTGTACTCGACGAACACCTGCACCTCAACGGATTCGTCCGCTAAGTGAGTGTTCGTGGTTCTTATGTTATTAAGTCTTTTGATCAGTTAAGTTTTATTCTTACTTATTTGTGGGTTCGCCATCCGTCCCCATGGTGGATACTCTAGTAGAGGGCTCCTTATAAAGAAGGATCATCCTGTACAGCGCTAGAATAGTAGTCGATAGCATAGATGTGGTATCTAGGATGGAGGCTACCTTCGTTTGCCTCGTACTCCACGGTTGAGGGGCAGGCGGCAGGTGGTGACAACCCTGTCCGTCCCTTGTAACCCCCCACGTCTGGGTACGGTGTAGAGCTACAGGCCGGTATCGCTTTGTAGACCGGGCGTAAGCCGGTGCCCGAAGTGAGCAGGTAAAAGTAGAGGTTATCTATCCTTAGAGTCTAAAACCATAGGAATCCTCTCTACCATCTATCAACTCTACCCTCGTGTTGTCCTTGGACGAACTAGATAGAAGATTTACCTCCGTTTTCTGTGAAAATACGATACCCTAAATTTTTCCGGTTGAAGTGCTACAACGGTACTTCCGTACGCTTACGGATTATTTCTGTTTGTGTTGAGAAATACCAACAATGAGTTTTTACATTGGCTAAAAAAATGAGAGCATATTTGTTGGGTTCCTCTATCAGTTTCCAAAAATATCGGTCCTATAATATAAAAAAATAATTTTGCATCAAGAATCTCGAACTATTTTAAAGTCACTGTAACCACTTTTATAGTTTCTTTGTCTCTTGTACATTCGTATTGAGAGCTCTGTCCAACTCCCTATGATTCCCCACGGTTTTCCACCTCCAAATTAGCCGATACGTGCACGCGTGGTTGAGTAGATTTTCCCACAAAGATTGAGAGTTTTAGGAGAGCCGTTTTTTTTTATCTTGCCAAAAAAAAATTAGGATTAGAAATGGATTTTGGAAACTCTTGGAGATGCTCTAAGGTAGAAGACAATCAAAGGTAGAATATGACAAGAACCATCCCATCTAAATCTAATGGTCTTAACGCATCGTCAAGTGATCTGGGCACAGTACTACTATATTCTCCAGGTTCATGTATGCCATAGCAATGCTTTTTCCCCTCAACCTGTCAACCAGCATCGTCAAGTGATTATTCTTTTGTCACTAACATAACATAAAGCTAAGCACTTTGACGCCGATCCAACACATCCCGAGCTCGTCCTCCTCCACCTCCATCCAGTCCAGTCCACGCCAAGCACGCCCTTTTCCCCACACCAAACAGCTCAGCCTGCCTGTCCCTTTCGCTAACTCGATCCAGCGAGCGAGTTTTATACTTTTAATTAAACCCTCGAGCTCGCGCCCGGCAGTGGCAGGTCAGCAGTAACATGCTCGCTTTGCCAATGGCCACTGGCCGCCACACCCACCTCTTCGAAGCCGACAAATCATCAGTGCTAATCCTGCGATCAGCCAGCACCTTGACCCCGCCTACGTGTCCCGGCTCGCCGGCGTATTATAGTGGCCCGGAGCGGCGCCGTGCCGTGGCCCGGGGTGGGATGGGAGCCCATGTGCGCGGCACCGGGCGGCAGCGGAGGGATCATTAGCCGACATGGGGCGAAAGCACGCACGCCCTTGGGAAAAAAAGAAACAACCCTAATCTTATCATCATCGGGTCTAATCCTAATCCTACTTCTTTACTGTTCGCCCGCCGCATCCTTTGCGCCGACGAGGGAGTTTAGCGGCGAGTGACCACATGGCTTGGCCCTGCGCGCCTGGGAGATTTGGGCAGCTGGCGGCTTGGTGCGCGTGCGTGCGGGGGCGTGGGTTGCTAAGTGCGAACACAACACAAAGCTAGCGAAGACAACACAAGTCTGCAAGGAACAACGCCTTACCTTATTTATTTATCGTTTCCCAAACACGGGACATCTAACTATTTGCCACTCTTACTGTGGCTGTCAACTTTATCATACCAATTACAAAATTGCCCGAGAAAATAGTAACCTTGCTAATATTTTGCCATTTTCGCTGACGTGGCACGCCACTTCAGCGTGCCAGCATGGAACTTGACGTCCCCGTCTGCCTAGCTAAACGGCGCTAGCAGCTCCCGTCAGTCCCCATCTCTCTGCTAGTGGAACCCAGTTATCAGTACCTTCTTCTTGCGCGTGAGGAAGCAGTCGAAGGTGCCGGCCCAGGCGTCGCGCTTGGTGAGCAAGCTCCTGAGGTTGAAGAGCTTCTTGACGGTGGCCGGGATGGAGGAGTGCTCGAACTCCGACATCGGGTATGGCCCCGACAGCCTATGCAGCACGGTCCCGGGCTCGATCCACGGCGACACGAGCAGCGCCGGGACGCGGACGCCGAGGCGGTCGAAGCCGAAGAAGAAAGGCGTGGCGCTGACGATGCCGTCGAGGCTGGGCACGACGCCGGCGCCGGCGGGCGTGGGCACGTGGTCGTAGAACCCGCCGTGCTCGTCGTACACCTCCCACTGCGGCCCCGACCGCAGCGCCTCGTACACCTCCTTGACGAACCGCTGGCCTTCGGCCACGTCATGGGACGGGTGGTCGTCGTTCCCCAGGAGGATCTCCAGGTCGAAGTAGCGCTGCTCCACGACGACGTAGCTGGGCAGCTTTCCCTCCCGGCAGTGACGCCGGAAGTCGAGGTCGAAGGCGTGGAAGCTGCCCGCGTACTTGAGCTACCGGAGGTTCGAAGGAGACGCCCTCGTCGTGGAGCGCGTCGAAGATGGTCCGTTGCGGGAGCCCCGCCACCAGCGCCTTGGTGTCATTGCTGACGAGGCCGTGGGAGGTGGCGGAGTGCACGAACAGCCGGTTGGGCTGCATGGACGCAGGGTTCGACGCAAACCACCGGTCGCACACGGCGAACTCCTTCACCAGCTCGCGGTACGCGGGCACGGCGTCGGGGCGAAACCCGCTCATGACGGTGCCGGACATGCCGGCTTTCTCCTTCTCCGCCTGCTGCGCGAAGCCGGTCATGGGCAGCGCTGGCACGCCTGGCGGGGTGATGGGCGTTGTGGCGGCGTCGATGAAGGGTGTCCCGTACACCTGCGCGAAGCTGGTCATGGGCGGCGCTAGCAGTGAGTAGCAGAGAGGGAAGCTAACGGGCAAGCTGCGTGGAGGAGGCGAACGAGCTGATCGAAGCGTATAACGGCAGGCTCGCGGCGAGGGTGGACGGCAGCGTGGAGGAGGGGGAGCTGGCGAACAGTTACGGGCGCCATTGGTCAGTGGAGACGGAGGCGTTAACTTCTACGCTGACGCGCTGATATGGCATGACACGTCAGCAAAAATAGCAAAATATTAGTTTCTCAAGTAATTTTGTAATTGGCACGATAAAATTGGCAAACACAGACCGTAAGAGTGGCAAATAGTCAGCCTCTCTTCACTGCGTAGTGCGAACACAACACAAAGCCAGCGAAGACAGCAAACAATGGGGAGCACGAGAGCCACCAGCACCACCTCGTCTCCCTCCTCTGCTGCCCGCGGGGGCGGGGGCGGCGGCGCACACGTGCTGCTCCTGCCCTGCCCGGGCGCGCAGGGCCACACGAACCCGCTGCTCGAGTTCGGCCGCCGCCTCGCTTACCACGGCCTCCGCCCCACGCTCGTCACCTCGCGGTACGTGCTCTCCACCACCCCGCCTCCCGGGGAGCCCTTCAGGGTGGCAGCCATCTCCGACGGCTTCGACAATGGCGGCATGGCCGCGTGCCCCGACCTCGACGAGTACTGGCGCCAGCTCGAGGCCGTCGGCTCGGAGACGCTGGCGGAGCTGATCCGCTCCGAGGCCGCCGATGGGCGGCCCGTGCGCGTGCTGGTCTACGACCCGCACCTGCCGTGGGCGCGGCGCGTGGCGAAGGCGGCCGGGGTGCCGGCCGCGGCGTTCCTGTCGCAGCCTTGCGCGGTCGACGTCGTCTACGGGGAGGTGTGGGCGGGGCGGCTGCCACTGCCGGTGGTGGACGGGAAAGAGCTGTTTGCGCGCGGGCTGCTGGGTGTCGAGCTCGGGGCCAACGATGTGCCGCCGTTCGCGGCGAAGCCGGACTGGTGGCCTGTGTTCCTTGAGGCGTCGGTGCGGCAATTTGAGGGGCTGGAGGACGCCGACGACGTGCTCGTTAACTCATTCCACGAGATCGAACCCAAGGTGAGCTCACCCTGACCACGGCCGGCACCTGTTTGTTGTTTTGCTCAAGTGATTTTTCGGTGCTACTTGCACATACTCTGTTTTTCTTTTACTAAACAATCGATTATTGTTCTTTACAAACGTCAAGATTTGTCCATATTCACGTTTCTTTACTGAATAACCGATGATTGGTCTGTTTGTTGTGATTCTTTCATTCTACTTCACCATCATATGATTGATTTTCTTTTCGACACATTTGCATTGTTAACTGAGCAGGAGGCAGATTATATGGCACTAACATGGCGTGCAAAGACAATAGGCCCAACCTTGCCATCGTTTTATCTTGATGATGACCGTTTGCCGTTGAACAAGACTTACGGTTTCAACCTCTTCAACAGCAGCGAGTCATGTCTGGCTTGGCTTGACAAGCAGCTTCCGTGTTCTGTAGTTCTTGTATCCTATGGTACTGTCTCTGATTACGATGAAGCACAATTAGAAGAGCTTGGTAATGGATTGTACAATTCTGGCAAACCATTCATTTGGGTTGTGAGGTCAAACGAAGAACACAAGTTGTCCAATGAACTTCGTGACAAGTGCAAGGAACGTGGCCTTATTGTTTCTTGGTGCCCCCAGCTCGAGGTTCTAGCACATAAAGCCACAGGTATGGGAAATGGATATTCTTCTACATATAAGGGAAAATGAGACTAACTGATACGAAATATACAATTTAGTTGCGTACTTTTAATATGCAGGTTGTTTCTTCACACATTGCGGATGGAACTCGACACTGGAAGCAATAGTTAATGGTGTGCCAATGGTGGCAATACCACACTGGGCAGACCAGCCGACCATATCAAAGTATATGGAGAGCATGTGGGGCTTGGGTGTCCGAGTGCGCAAGGACGAGAAAGGCTTGGTGACGAGAGACGAGGTGGAAAGGTGCATCAAGGATGTTATGGATGGGGATAGAAAGGATAATTATAGGATGAACGCCACTATGTGGATCCAAAGGGCCAAGGAAGCCATGCAGAATGGAGGGAGCTCGGACAAGAATATTACTGAATTCGCGGCAAAGTATTCATCAAATTAGTTTTCAATGTCAGTGCATTAGTTACTTCCTATCTCTGTGGATTGTATGTGTTACTGTATGTTACATTATGTCTGGGGGTTGTTGGTGCTACTTTGTGATACATACATAGGAAATGCTTCTGTGCTCTAGTACTCTAATGAAATAGGGATCTTCCAGATATAAAAATATATATACTCTTATGCAGCATTTGAAAGCTTCTAATAGACTTAGTGCTTAGTTTGGTGCATGGTTTATTTCTTTGTTTTGTTTGCTCTTTGAGAGCTTGCTTTTTTTCAGCCGGAGGTTGGACTTGTAATAAGGGACGGTTAAGTGCATTACTTATGCAGAGGCTAGAATAAAAATCCCTTCCTTTTTTTATGCAGTATTTGAAACGTTGTAAGCATGCATTTTTTTTTTAAAAGAGAGCATTATCCTGTGCCTTGTACATGTTACATTATATTAATTTCAGAAGAACTCACATGCAACAAAAAAAAACCCGATGAACCGCAAGTTCCTTGCACCGGAAATACCAAGGTTTCATTCATGTGTGTTTACAACAAAAAGAAAAGAATAGCGAATTTAAGAGCCTAGCTACCAACTAATTTTTGTAGGAAAGCATTACCAACTAAATTTGTTACTTAGAACAAAACATAATCTCTATAGAACAAAAAAGGGGCTAAGGTTATCAGCAACCGGCCAAGAGGAATGGAGTATAGATGTCTAGATGGACCGGGCCAAATGTGCTGGCACAAGGCCCACAATTTAGGCCCCACCTCAAGAATGAGCACTGCCTGAACTTTATTGGGTCGGGCTAGCACGGTCCATACTATAGTGTCGTGCTTGGGCCTAAGGCAAGTCCTATTGGGTAGCATGGGCACGGCCCGATATAACGATTGGACCAACTAAACCCATTACCCCGCCTTGTATGTAACAGGCGACTCCCTTGCTTCTGGTTGCTCCCGCATCTCCCAAACCCTAATCATTGCGCCCTCTGTCCCCCTCATCTCCTACCGTGACAGTGGCTCTGTCACCCTTGTGGATCGTGGTTGCGGCCTCACCTTCGGTGTGCAGCATCTCCTCACTCTCCCATCAATCCATCTACATCCACCTGTCCCTCTCCTTTTTCTACATACCCTCTCGGGCTCTCGGCTCTCACCGTTCACCTTTCTAGCTCTCCTAGCTTTTTCTTCTTGGTTGATCCTATATCCGGTTTCCGTCATCTATCTCATGGAAAATAGGAAGATGTTGTCTCACAAATTGTGGCAGAACCACCTAATCTAATGCCTCACAGGAGTGCTTGTCTTCCATTATACACTAAGCACTTGAGGGAGAACACTAAATTACTCGGTTGTGTCGGGCACACCCCAGGGGAGAACCCGAAAATCCACATTTTTGCCATCAGATCACAAATGAGAGAATAAAGCTTACATCATTCTTAACCATTTCTTACATCACTCGTAGTACAACATCAGAGTATAATATTTAGCATTATAACAGCAGAATGTAATCATATTATCAGAGTTATAACCAGTTTAATTTAACAGCGGAATATAAACATGTGATAGAAATTACAGCGGAAATAAATAGATATTCATAGCATGATGAAGCATTAGTATATAAGTTATGACAACAGATTATAAATCTTTCATTTATGAAAACATTTGGTGAGAGTTGTAAATAAACTACGATCGCATCGTAAAGGAATCATCGCTGAGCCCACCAGGAGGTGTCCACACACAAGGGTCAGCTCTAGCATCCACCTGTCACCTGCAACAGGGGGAATAAAACCCTGAGTACTCAATTGTACTCAGCAAGACTTACCTGACAAGAGAAAAGAAAAGACTCCAAGGATATGCAAGGCTATCTGGCTTGTGGGTTTATTGTAATTGCAGGAAGCATTACTAAGCGTGCGTCCTTATATTCGATTTTTATTAATGACCGCATTGGTTCATTAACTAACCATTCTATGTAAGCACCTGTACTACTTTCAAGCAGGTGGTATGCAATCAGATTTTCCTTTTCTTTCCATCTTTCATCTTTCAGTTCTTACTACGGTGCTAGGCATGAAACAAGCCGTACTGGATTGCCCGGTGATTCGCGAATCAATGCCCCCAGCTGGGTACCCCAAAAACACATGCCCCGCTTGTACCCAAGGCATAAGCAGGACCAACCCATCACTCTTCTATCCCGGGTGTCTAGGTCCCCGTCCAAACTTGGACTCCAAGCCCCCGCCCCTGAGTCCCGGACTCAGTGCGGTGTAAGGACCTCCACCATCTCCACCTCCAATTAGTCGGTCCGGAAAGAGCCGGATCTGCAACAAGAGAGCAACAAGTCTTCGAAGCGCCCATACCCATGTATGTGCTCGGGATAACAAGTCGGTGACTTGCCTCGATGGCTTATGCAACGATCGGTCCTTAACCGACCAGACAGGGAATGCAGTGTAAGCAAGCCATGCCCCGCGTCCACGGCGACACGACCTCTTACACCCACCAATACCCAAACCATATCCTTGCCCAGTCACCATTTTTCTTTCCACCATTTATATATTCCAAGTGACAATAATCTAATAATATATTTCCTATCTCTCGCGAGTGACAGTCAATCACTCGACTTCTACCGGAGTCCTGTAGCATAGCATTCTACACAATCATGTCATACTAGTAAGACTCATAGGATAAAGATATATATATGCAAGTGGGTTTCATTCAACTCCTTAAAACTTAATGCACAATTATACTTTAAACTGCAGAAAAGTAGGGGTTATGCACCGGGGCTTGCCTGGGTAAGATATATTAAAAGTTAGTATCTGCATCTTCAGATCATCCACCATCAACTGAATAGAAAGCTCATTGCATCATCTCCTGGAGAGAATACCAATACACCACCTTCGGATTCCCAATCATCCTTTGATCGATCTGTTGATCCATCATCGTACCTATATGATATGCATGCGATGCAATGCAAACATGTAATTAATCCACTGCAATCGTGATTCGTAAAATATGACGTACGCCTCTCGAGTTATCGGGCTAGTTCTAACGACGACCGTACTTAGGCTACATATACATGTTATCGGATAAGGCGTTATTTTCCAGCAATTCTTTTAGTTATATAATCCCAAGTTGTTTCTTTATTTCATTATATCGATTTAATCGTTATTCGAAATAGAGCATTATTATTTATTTAGCAACTAATGATTCTAGAGCTACAAAGATTATGGTGAGCAGCTAATATTGCTAGGAACCTACTGTAAAGATTTCAGATCCAATACTATTACCAATTTATCAAGGAAGTTCCTACAAGTTTATATTTTGCAATATTAAGTATCTTGGATTAATTATATAGCTCCCAAAAATATTATCGAACTATTTGAACAAAATATACTAATAGGTTGATCCTGATTTTAGAGACTCATTAAATCTGGTTTCATAATTTTTGGACAATTGCACAAATGTATATTGATTTTACAATTTTATTCCCGAACTAAATTAGCTACTTGTTTTAGAAAATCAAGGGACCAGCAGGCACCAATTGGCCCAGTGGAGACCGGCGGTACTAGGCCAGCCCAGCTGGCGAGCGCAACTGGCAGCCCAGGCGGCTGAGCGGCCAACCCACGTGCGGAAACAGGCCGGCCCAGCGGGGCGCGGCCGGCGGCCCAGCACGCGGCAGTGACACGGCCCAAGCGGGGACAAGGCGCGGCACAGGGCGCGCGCGGCCAGCGGCCCACAGGCGCATGCGGCCCAGCACAGTGACGGGGCACGAGCGGCCCAGCAGCCAAGAGCATGCCGGCCTATTATGCAAAAATGCCCCTGCGTTAACCTCTATTTGACGCGAGATCCCTAGGCACTATTCAATTGAGTCGCGTACTTCGCATTAACCACCCCGTATAATTTTTTTTCTTGGATTCTTACCCTTTACCTTGTATTCTAAAGCAGAGCACCGGCAGGGGAGCCACCGGCCGGTGGCGACGGAGGTGAAACGGCTCCGCGGCGGGGGCATTTCGTTGGCTCCAGGCAGCAGGCGGACCCGGCCGAGCTCGGCATGGCGTGGCCCCGGCGGATGCGAGACACTGCAACTGCGGGCGTGGCCACGACGAGACGCGGCGCGGGCACCGGGCGTGCCTGCGCGCGACGGCCGGCAACAGGCAGGCCCCCACCCTCGGCACCGAGCGGCCTGGCACCGTGCCTTAGTGCTGTAGGCTACAACACCCAAGCGAAAGAGGGAGCGAAGGGCCGCGTGTGGCTCGGGCGTCGACGGGAGCTGCGGTCTAGTGGGAAAGAAACGGCAGGGCGCCGGCGCACTGGCGAAGGTGGCCCGGCGGCATCGGACCGACCACGGCAACACGGGCAGCAGCGGGGCCGAGGGCGCGGCCAGCGTGGAAGGAGAAGCGAGGAGGGATGGCGCCGTGGCTCTCGTGGGCGGTAGTGGAGCGGGTCATGGGGCGGCGTGGAGTTGTGCTCGACGCGGTCCTGGGCAGTGGCGGGGGCGGACACGACGGAGACGTGGCGCGGGGAGGAAGAGGAGGGGTACCGGTACTCGCGGTCGTGGTGCCGCTGCAACCCGTGATGGTGCCGTGATTGTGGTCAGGGAAGGAGGCAGAGAGAGGAAAACGGCGGAGGCAATGATGAGTGGCAGACAACGGCTCAGACTCGGCGCTCAAGAAGTACGCGGGCAGGTGCGGTAGGTGGATGGCAGCTCGGCAATGCAATCGGAGACAGAGGGCAGACCGGGACAAGACGAGGCAGAGACGTGGGAATTCGTGAGTTGAACTTTGCTCACCGGCTACGGAGACAGCAGAGGCAGGGAGACGTCCCGTCGATCAGTTCACTTGAACTAAACCACGACAGCCAGCAGCTTGGCACAACGTCGACGGTGCCGGTGCACGTAAGGCCGGGAGTGGACATGGCGTGGCAGTGGTTCGGCAGCTGCGCGCCAACACACACAGAGCATGAGAGGACAAGGCGAGGACAGGGGGAAAGAACAACGTGCTCCAAATAAAAATTTCGGACCAGACCACCAGCTTCGCAAGCAAGAGATGAGCAGTCGGTCAACTTGTACACTCTTGTGCAGAGACGACAGACAGGGACGGTTGAGGACGATCAGAGATAGAGCAAGCAAACAGCGTGAGGGTTCAGCCAACTTCATCGATGCAGGGACAGCGTGGCGCGACGCAAGTAACTCGGGTGATCGATTCAGAGCAGGGAGAACGACACCGTCGTACCCGCGAGGCAGGTGGGACGAGTGGCCAGCAGCACTCTCGTTTTCATTTCTATTTCATTTTAAGTTTTAACCCGATTAACTTGTTTAGGAAATTTTTCTTAGGCCTAAATCGCAGTGCTAAACAGGATCGTAACACTAGGGGTGTTACACAAATCCACTTGTATGAAATGATCTTGACATTTTGATCACAATGTTATGTGACTATTTAAGAACACTCTGGGCTTCAAGGAACTCTATAAGGAGCTTTAAGATACTATTTCAAACATCTAAGATATTTACAAAGCTCACAAACATAATAAAAGTTACACGTGTATGATGTACAATACATGAAGAACAAACTGTGTATGAGAGTGCAGAAGGCACATATATGATTATTCAAATACGAGCTGATGACGTTTTCTAACCCGAAGAATACTCTTGGTTGTTTTCTACTCAGTCGGGTAGGAAGGCTTCACGGCAAGACCACACATTCCCCGTTTGTCAGAAATGTCCTTCTCCATCCTTAGGAATCCCTTCTCTCCCCCATGTGGTGCCCCATGAATTCTTCAAAATCCAATAGTTTGTGCCGTCACTCTCCACGCCATGATCCAGCTCAGTGCCGCAGGAGCCAGTCATCACACCACCGGAATAAAGCATAAAAGTCCTGTCACTCGACAGACACGGGTTGATTGGCCACGGCCTTCATGAGTGCAGCCTCATTGTTTACTGGCACGTCCTCATGACCCTTGATGGTCGCGGCGCTCTTTGATCCGCCCTTGCACTTGCCATCTACTGCCTTGTATGGATAGCTGGACTCTGGTGGCGAGGCCACCATTCTTGATGACGAACTCAAAGGCACTGTCCATCCAGCCACCCTCGCAACCCTCGTCCATGCTGTGGGTGTCACAGTCCACCGGTTCTTGCTCCGATAGTGAGATGAGGTTGCCGGTGCTCAGCTTCACAATGCCCTTCATGGCAGCTACGGCCGAGAACGCCCAGCAGCAACCTGCAATAATAATTGTTCGTGTCAGTCATTGTAGATGTCATCACAGGAGCTTAATCCCCATATATATATATATATATATATATATATATATATATATATATATATATATATATATATATATATATATATCATCTCGGAAACAATCAAGTCTTTCAAGTATGACCAGAAATGCACATTACCACATTGGCCTTGGTTCTTGATAGGTGTGACAGCTCCCTTGGTCCTCCAGTCCACAGTCGTTGGAAGCGCGCTGACACTCAAGTTCTCGTACTTGAATCCAGTTGTTATTGGAACCTTTTCTCCTGAAATTGGTTTGAAACCTTTGTTTGCTTTGAAGTCTTCAGTGCTCAGGTCGGCGAACTGGTTGACACCAAGCCAGAACTTGTTGTTCTTATTGGCGTTGAACGACTCAACGAATGCGACATTATCCTTGAACACCTCAAAGCGCCACGCCTTCTCAGCTGCATCCTTATAAACACGGCCATACTCAGCCATCCACCTCTCATGCCTCTCGACCATGGCCGCATCGCTCAGCTCACGAGCCGCTAGGACAGAACTACATAAGCAGGCACAACCAAGGATGGCAAGGAGGAAAGCCTTGGAGCCGACCATGATCTACTCTGCTGCTGTTTCCAACTGGTTGCTGTTGCTTTTGTGTACTCTCTTTGCTATGGATGTGTGGAAATGAGGAGTGTGGTATGTCTTTATATAGCCCTCCTATTGCCGTAATGTGTAAATCAGTGAAGGTGTGGATTTTTTTAATGCTGCGAGTACATACATATGGACCGCAGCGTGCAGGTCAAGTGTGTTACTCATTATATATTCTTGTTCTTGCTGAATAAACGTATGGTATCTGCTGAGAGTGACCCACAATCAGCTAGAAATACAAATTAAAGTAATCCTAGAATGCGCGTAGTAACCTCCACATTAGTTAACTGAAGAATTAATATTTACGTCACAGAACGTACACCCGAATTACACACCGAACCAGCTCCTCCAACTTAGCAAATTTCTACGTCCAGGGGCGTACTCCGCCCAATGCCCTCCATTGCTGATCCAGCGGCAAGAAGCAAACAGCCATAGAACCCAGCACTGACGAGTGAGAAGGAAACAGGAGCAAAAAGGGAAAAGGCACGAGAAGATTTAAAAAGTGAGAGAACTGCACAGACGGAGGGTGAAGGAGTGATCGCCGGGTTATTCCATCGATGGAGGGGACGATTCGTTGGGTTATTCAAGCGCTCGAGTGACAAGCTGCCCTAATCTTGTATTCTGTACCATGGAGACTGAAGAAGAGGCTAACCAAGTGAATCGCGATCTTAACAAGTGAGTAATATAACCCCTATGTATTATTTGTTACTTGATATCAAATGGATTTTGTTGTTTCAATTCCATGTACAGCACTACAGCTACTCTTTGCTTATATATTCTTTTTGCCATGAGATCTAGAATTAGTAAAAGAATTTTCTCTGCAATTGCATTAGTCCCCAACATATGTTAATGGATTGTATTGTTTCAATCCCATTTACAATGACTCTTTGCTTATATATTCTGTTTGCCATGAGATCTAGAATTAGTAAAAGATTTTTCTCTGCAATTGCACAAGTCCCCTGCCCATGTTATGTTTTCTGTTCTTGAGAAATGCTACCTGGTTTGGTACCTCACGTTGGCATGGAATTTGGAAATTTGAATGAAGCTTGGGCATTTTGGCTTTTGCTATGGTGGACAACAAGGCTTTGAGGGCATACAAACTAAAGAACATCCAATGTCAAGATTACATCATGCAAATTTGTTTGTGCAAATGAGGGTCATCAATTGCCAGACAAAAGACATCATCTAACAAAATGCCGTCAAGCCAAAACTAGAACAGATTGTCAAGTCAACATGAATCTGAAAATGGATCGAGAGAAGGGAATTCTACAAGTGTCTGCGCTGGTTTTGGAACACAATCATGCACTACACTTAAATGTGTCACAAAGGAAAATTTCAGATTTACAAGCTTTTGAAATTGAAACAGCAGATGATGCAAGAATTGGGCCAAAAGCTGCCCATGAGTTGGCTACTCGCCAAGTTGGTGGTCCACTTAATCTTAGCTACACCCTTCTTGAAGAAGGGGGTGATACTGACAAAAGACAATCTTGCTAAAAGGAATTGGAATGGTAGTAAGGCTTGTTGTTTTTGTAGCACACTTGAAACTTTCCAACACTATTTTTTGATTGCCATTATGCCAAATTTCTTTGGTGTGCTGTGTTTGTTTTGTTTGGCATTAATCCTCCATGGAACACGAACCATCTTTTCAATAGTTGGTCAAAGCTAGGAGGTTCCAATCATAATCATCTATTATTGACTAGGGTTGCGGCGTTTTGCTGGGCAATATGGATCACAAGAAACGATATGGTTTTTGATAAAGTTCAACCAAAAACTTTTTTGCAGGTTCTTTTCAGGGGGACACACCGGTTACGATTTTGGGCTCTCTTGCAGCGCTTGGATGACGACAAGGAACGGATTCTTGATGCTTGCAAGCTACTAGAATCGAGAGCCATAGAGTTCTTCGCATCGTATGGATGGTCCTTCATTTACCGTCTTGAACTTTAGTTCTGAATCTGTAATAAGTTTTAATTATGGGTGTGGTACTGTAGTAAGTTTGATGCTTCTTCTTCTTAGAAGAAGGCTGAGGCTGGAAATTTTCCATTATCTAAAAAAATCTACACCCTCCGTGATCGCCAGAATTATTTGCGGACTAAGCGCCAACGAGAGATGGCATATGGACAAGCAGGTAGTATGCTTAAGTATTTTCAAGACAAAATTGCTGAGAATCCATCGTTCTGGTATGCATTGCAAATGGATTGTGAAGAACAAATAACAAACATATTCTAGGCTGATGATAAAATGATAATGGATAATGCACACTTTGGTAATGTTGTTAGATTTGACACTACTTTTGGAACAAACAAGGAGAGCTGGCCTTTTGGTGTGTTTGTTGGATTCAATCACTTTAGATAACTATAGTTTTTGGTGCTGCTCTCATGTATGATGAGACATTTGAATCCTTCAAGTGGTTGTTTGAGACCAAAGCTCATACTGGACAACAGCTTAAAACTTTCTACACAGATCAGGATGTAGCAATGGGAAAGGTAGTTGCAGAAGCATGGCATGGATTATGCGCCTTCCACATCATGCAAAATGCTAAACATCTACATGAAGAGAAGGATGAAGAGAAGGAAAATGTGAAGAAGAAAATAGAGAAGAAAATGGAGAAGAATGGTGAGAAGAATGAAAGCTTAAGTATTCTATCAGATTTTAGCGACCACATGTTTGAGTATGAAGACATGGTACAATTTGAACAAAAATTTAACCTCGTGAGGCAAAAGGTAAGCAAGCAAATTTGGTTGGATAGTATATACAAATTGAAAGAAAATGAGAAGTACACAATTGAATGTGAGTTTGAACAACGACTTGAAAATCCATTTCAAATCTGTCATCCGGTTCTTTAAGCATTTGATTAAAAGAAAAGTTACCTAAATTCTAAATTTGATTAAAGGAAAAGGTTACCAAAAATGGGTATGAGGAGACGACCACCTATGTCATTGCAGGCTGGCAAGTTGTATACACCTATTATATTTGAAGCTTTTCAAGGTGAATATGAAAGATCCTTTGCAGCTTGGACCAAGGCGGTAGATGAAAATAATGCATATCTAGTAGGAGATTGTACATACGAGGAGTATAAATTTGTTGGCGATCCTTTGAAGCAAATAGTTATATGCAGCTGCAAGCAATTTGATAGAATTGGGATATTGTGTGGTCATTCTCTTAAGGTTCTTGATTTGATGAATATCAAGTCACTACCACCACAATATGTGTTAAAGCATTGGAGACAAGGAAAGCGTGGACTGCAACTGTACAAGACAATAAGGGAAGAAACATAATTGAAAATCCAAAGATAGATGTCATGCTTCGCTTAAGATATATGTTACATAAATTTCTCAATTTGGCACATCAAGTAGCCAACTTTCCTCAATGTGCTGTGCCAGTGGACAGCACACTTGACATCCTTGGCAAGCAAAATTTCCATCTGTTCCGGATTTTCTAGAGAGGGGGGGGGGGGGGGGGGGGAAATTAAGGGGCAGCGGCGGTCATGCCTCCTAGCTCACATGCCCTCCTACCTGGCTTCAAATTCAGGTATTAAGCTTCGCCTTATCTGGTTGTGTTCCAACTCTAAAGCTAAAACTTTCTTGAGTTTAGCCTTAGTTCTCTTAAGTAATGCTTCTAGATCGTCAACGTAGTTTATCAGAAGGTCAAAACTGGTCATACATTACCCTGCATAAGATACAAAAGTGGACAAAACAAGGGTAAGCCTGTTTGAGCATAGGTCAATGGTTATTTCGATCACATCAATAAGTATAAGTTTATCAATACTTCCTTTGGCTAGCTACCTTCGCCGGCAACGACGCCAGAAATGTTTGTTGGTATTTATTAACTTGTCACTTATTTTAAGTAGCCACCTATGATATGCTTACATCTCTTAGCATTACTTGTACTAGGTTGTCATCCCTAATGATGATGCCAGAGATGCTTATTGGTTTTACCTAGTATTACTACTAGAATAATACTAAGTAGTTCTTTATTATTTCAGGTGACTAGAAATAATATATAGATATAAAAAGGAAATATGCAGAGCTTGTCTTCCTTCGTAACCACATCCTACATGCACCTATATTTGGGGAGTGGACTACTAAGGACTCAACGGGAGTGTCACATCCGTGATCTACCACATGACACAAAATATAGGGTGAATCCATAGGTAAACAATGTATAAGCACCTTGCTTACACAATGTCGACCACCCACCCATGGATCCTTAGACCGAGCGCTATACGAACTTATGCATGAACATGATGATAATCCAACTATACTAACCATATAATCAAAGTAGATGATGAACATTATAATGAAGAACATAAATGAGATGAATATTAATATTGTCATAACAATTGTAGCAAGCATATAAAAGTAATGGAGTTACAAAAGAGAGAGGTACAAAGATTATACCAAACCATGCTCTTGACAAGATTGGGAATCCAAGCAAAGCCTGCTTGCCTCCCTCTAGACCTAGCCTAACTAGCTATGCCCTAGAATTGATGGAGCTCTAAGGATGATTAGGGTTTGTCTTCTCAAATGACTTCTCTATCTCTAGATGGGAGGGGGGTAGGGGTTGGTATATATAGGCCGGAGCGTCCATTATGAACCATTGGATCAAACCGACTTAAAGGACAGCATAGATACAACCTAGGAGACGGTGGAAAACCAACATTCAAAGGAGGTGCTGTCATGTGGGCCTAGGGGGGCGGGCGCCCTATAGGTGGGTCAGTTGACCCCACCTGGCAGCCACTCGGGCTCCGCCTCGGTGTGGAGTCCTCTCGAGTCTTCTGGTGTCTGTTTCGCTAAGGATAAGCATGATTAATTCTGACATATAGGTCCACCTTGATGGTTTTCTAGATAAACCCTGTAGAAAATATAGATTCACCAAAACTCATAGAATTTATTAATTTAAACCCCTAGACCTTTGTTGGTGATTATATTTATGCCCTTATGCATGTTATATTGATGGTTTATAATGGTTGCTAACTATCGTCGACACCCATCATGTGCCATGTCGAGAACCACCCCTACGCATATAAGCCAACACTCTTGTGTTGCTACGGCTTGAAGATGCCTCGGTGGATTTACTATTTATAGGCACCAAGCACCCCAACCTAAGGAAAGAAGCAGGCGCACATCCCGAAAAATCATGAACCACTCCCCGAGAAAACACCCGCGTCCCATCTAACTCCACACTAGGCCCATATACCCAAATCAATCAAAGGCCCAGCTCTAGTCGAGCATGATAGGGGCGTCGCTGGACCGGTGCCGCAAGCTAGGTACCCACACGTGCCTCCCTCCCCAAGTTTTAACGTTGCTCCGACCCATCACACTGGGCCCGACCATTGAGGGGCTGTAGTTGGGGGGAGGTACCCCCAGCACCGCTCTTCCCCTAACCCGTGACCCAGCGCAGGCTTAGCTAAGCCGCCCTCGTACCACCCCGCGATGAGGTTGTCCTTCATCAATTTATTTCATCTGTGCGTTCAGGTGGCACGCTCAAAGGTCAGCTGCGCCGAAGGAGCGTGGCGAGAAGGTTGCAGGATGATGACGATGGGTGGACCCTCACCGAGTGTGCGCGAAGGTTCAACGCCCACCATGGAGGGGACCATCCTGACAGCAGTAGTGGCCTGTCAAGGCGATTGGGCCTAGGAGTGGTTGGCTAGAGAAAGGAGTTTACCGCCGTACCCTTGGTTATTCTATAGTGCTCACCCTTAGAGTCCTAGCCCTAATGTAATTCCACCACGTCCCCGGGTATGGTCTATAAATACCCGGGGCGCTCCTGTAAGGAGGGGTTTTTTCTTAGCTACTTCCCCAGACAAATTAATAAGCATATAATCCACATTTTCAAACCGTCCCTCTCACCCTTGCCACCTATCTCGTCCATCTCCTTGTGGGAAACCCTTGGCCCCTCCTTACGCATCTCAGCGAGAGCAAGTGGCTAGGAGTGACCATACAAGCACTTCTCCCAAATCAAGTGCACCCAAGGAATATCCAACCTGTTATAGAATTTGTGAAAATCTTTAAGACCAAACTTTCATTTTGTATGCTTAAATTCAGAACCCCCAAGCCACCACTGTCTTTTGGAAACCAGACTAACTTCTTCCATGCAGCCTTTGGTGGAGCCTTATTATTAATATCAGAGCCCCACCATAAACAATGTTTTCCTTGCAGCTCGAGAACTGACCGGCGATGACTCGGCCATGATGGCGAGGCACGAGCAGTGGATGGTCTAGTAGGATGACACTAAGAAGGCATATTGGTTCTAGGTGTTCAAGCCAACATCAAATTCATCGAGTAGTTCAACGCCGTCGGGAACCAAAAGTTCTGGCTTGCTGTGAACCAGTTTGCCGACCTTAGTAACGAAAAATTCAGAGCAACCTAGACCAACAAAGGATTCAACCCACATGTGGTGAAGGTGCCCACAGGATTCCACTACAAGAATGTTAGCACCCTTGCGCTTCCGGCAACTATATTGATTATATAGGCCATAGCGTTTAGTTCAACAATAGTTACAAAAGAGAGGGGTACAAAGATTATACCAAACCACGCTCTTGACAAGATCAGGAATCCAAGCGAAGCCTGCTTGCCTCCCTCTATACCTAGCCTAACTAGCTATGCCCTAGAATTGATGGAGCTCTGAGGATGATTAGGGTTTCTATCTTCTCAAATGACTCCTCTATCTTCTTATGCGGGGGGTAGGGGTTGGTATATATAGGCCGCAGCAGTATCATTTCTGGCTTATTCCAAAATAAACGCATGGCTCCTGATCTCCCGGGCCAAATTCTATATAATACCACAACAGTATCATTTCTAGCTTGCTCAGCCTGCTTACTTCCCCTTCTTTCTTGAGCAAACTTCAATAGTCAAAAGCCACCACCGCCAATGTCTTAACCCTAGCAAATCCTCTGTTCTAGCAAACTACCGTTCAAGTAACCTCTCTTAGATTCAGATCCATTTCGGCTACAATGGCAACCAACGACCATGTTCCTGAGGTACGCCTTCAAACTTCTGCCTTTCAAGTGTTAGCCGCTACTCTATATTTTCCTTTTTCTTAAATTCATCCCAACTGGTTTCTAGGAAATGAGGAACAAAATTTTGATTCCATCGGCTATTATTACTAATGCCTATTATCTTGGACCCATGGGTGACCCTAATCCATCCAATTTCATCAATCAAGAAACCAACCAGATCCCCTTCAAACAACCTACATTAGATTTGTCTTCTTAGAACACCAAAACTCCTCTTAGAAACTGGCCCAAATGCCTAAGGAATGGAAGGATTGGTTCCATAGGGTATCAGAGAAAAAGGCTGGAGATTGGGAAATTTATGACTTAAATCAATGACTGACACTCTCACTGTCTGGAATGGAGATGAATGACTCGCTTCTGATTTCTACATCTTACTTTTGGTCCAACACTTTGAATGCTTTTGTCTTTAGTCACGGTCCAATGACCATCACTCTAGCCGATATTTACATGTTGATCGGCCTTAGAATAACAGGATCAATGCAACCCTATGATTTCTTAAGTGCTGGGTCCAAGAAATTAGCCAAAATATAAGACTGTGAAGGATAGGCAAGCTATATTCTGAACCATATTGGGGATGGATCAATTGTTGATGAAAGAGAGCATGTAGCTTTCCTAAATATGTGGCTAGAAAAATTCAACTTTTGTGGGTTATCTTGCAGACCAACTTATAATCATAAATACATGGCAAAACGTTTAGCAGCTGGCAATGAAATTCCCCTCAGAAATTATCTGCTAGGGTCTGCTTATCACCTGATGCACCAAGTATCTATTCAATTACTGAAAAATGAACTAGTGCATACTATTAGTGTCCCTTGGTGGTTAACACAATTGTGGTTGAATTTGTACATGCATAAAATTGTAAGACTCAATCTCAAGAATCCGAGCTTCCCTTCTTCCAACTTTGCTGAAGATTATAAAGGAAAAGAAGGAAGAACTCGACAGTGTATGAATTATGGTCAAGCTGCATCAACCATAACAATTGCTGTTGATATAGGCCACCTTTTCAAGAATTTTTTTAGAGGGTTTGATGCAAACATCTTGACTTGGCTACCTTATGATGAGGATGAAGACAATGAACTAGTCCTGCTAGTTAAATTTCGGTTTGAAACAGGTTGCTTAGATGAAATAGTTGCTACAATTTTTAGTTGTATTATCAAACCCTATGTACCATTAGCCGAATTTTGCCATGGCCATGGTAAAATGGATATTGGTTCTTTTCTCCCAGATAACCTCCCATCTTATGAATTCCATAATCCTTCTTTTGTGGCCCGTGCATTCAGCCTTGGTCAACTACCTCCTCGACTATTCTTTAGGAACACTCTAAAGCCAAGAGAAGGTATCAGCGAGATGATGGAAACTTCTAGAGTTTTTCAACTAGGATCAGACCTTTCTTCTCTTTACCTACATGAATAGACAATAGCTATCTTCTTCTCAAATTTGTTTGCTTCCTAGTGGCAAGAATGACACTCTCACCTCTTCTGCAGTCCAATTCATCCCAACTGTTTAGCCCTAGATGAAGAATTTGCTTCTAATAGTGAGGTAATTTACTACTTTTTCTTTTAGAAGGATTATCTAACAAGTTCTCCTATCAATTCATCTAACAAATTTTTTTGCAGGATATCAAATTTGATCCGCCAAACGTGGACAGGAAAGGGCATCCCATAGAATATTATCCACCATGTCCAGCCCCAAGAATGGGATCAACTGCACCCACTTTGAAAAGTTGATAAAAAACCTAGCTGCCCCAACAATACTCACATATCAGTCTTCAAAATGCAAGGCAACTCAAGGTGTTACTTAGAAAACCACCACTAGGAAGAGACTTCGCAGAACAAAATCATCAATTGCTCAGGTAACTTAACTTATCTTCCCCCTTAAGATGATATCCAACTTCTAATTCAATCCCTTTCTTGTAGTCATCAACTATTGCATCTCAATCTACCTTGGGTGCCGAATTGTTATCCTAGGCATTTGAATCGGCGTCTACCAACCTCTCATCAGTTAATCCTCCTAAGGAGCTGATTACAACTAAAATAACCAATGCTTCTAACAGACCCAAAATAGCAGAAGATGAGAATCTCTCTACTTCACCTCCAGATGTCACCAAGGTGTCTCCTCAAGACTTAAAATCTTATGTAATCCTCACTCATCTCTGATCATTCTCCTTTATCAGACACCACCTGAGAAAACATCAGCACAAGAGCAAAGGTCTAACAATCCAACAGTTGAAGATGATCCTATTGATGCTATTACCCAAACCATTGATTCTCCAACTCAGCAAACAGTCGATGGTAAGAAATTCATATGCTCATTCCTGTCCTTCTATAACAAATATAAACCGAAAAACTTCTTGATGCTTGCAGACACCAACATCGAAAGTCTAGAGCCAATAAAACCAAATGTTGAAAAAGATGTTGGCACATCATTGGCTCTTCCTTCTCCTCAGCTAGAGTTTCTTCTAGAAAAGGTATTGTGTTCCCCTCACCATTCATCTCATTGTCAACCCATTTGTCATTTCTAATAAGATTCCACTTGTTCACATGTAGGCACTTAATTCTCTAGCTCAGAGCTACTCCTTCAAGTTTGAAGAATACATAGATGAAAGTGAGATTAGCTCATTAGCCATTTCTTCCCAAGAGACCTTATCAGGTGAGACCAAAAATTGGCTAAAAGATATGTTGCCAATGCTCGAGGGAAACATAGCAGATTTGGTCTAGGATGCAGACCCAATGAGAAAAATTTTCTTAGCCATCAAGGATAATCTGACACCAAATCTTGCTGAGGCCTTAATACCTATATCCAACATCGAAGACCAAGCTCCCAAGGTGAAAAAGGCTCAAAGAAATCTGATTGACCGTGATGCTTTGATGGCCAAAAAGAATTCTAACAAAAAGGAAGCCAAGAATTAGCACAACTGATCGACAATTTCAAGAATTCTTTTTCCAAAATTGAACCAGAACTAAATCAGCTGAGAGTTAAGCGTGCTAAGCTTGAAAAAGAACTAGAAAGTGTGAAAGCCACCATTAAACGTCTTGAGTCCAACTTGACTCAGATCCCCAATGCTATTAAACAGAAGAAACAAGAAATGATGACCAAGGTCAAAGAAGGCTAAGCTATTCGCAGCAGTCTTGAGAGCATTCCTGGATCAGCTGAAGAAGATAAACAACAAATTGCAAAAGTTGATGCTATTTGGCTAAAAGCACTATGAGCCATTCATGATGATCTTAACTTGTAATTTACACTCCAATATCTATAGCACATAAACCTGATATAACTATACTTTTTGGTTCGACTAGAAGAGCTGATTTCCAATTTCTAACTTTACTCTAACCTAACTGAATCTAAAAATGGCTTTTATCACAAAACCCGTTTGAATCCCTTCTCAGTTATCAAGGTCGTGTTCCCCTCAGTATTAGTGAAGCGGTGCTTCCCCTTTCATTAATTGGGGTTGCTTTCACACGTCCCAAGATATCTACCATCTCGCCTTCATGGCTATAAACACAAGCCAAGGGCTTTGGCCTCAAACACATCTACATTTGCAACTACTCTTATTCTCTTACATCCTTCCATCATCATAGACCCTATAGCAGTTTCCTCTTCTCCTCCTAAGATCTAATAGCACCCATGGCAGCGCGAGGATAATCGTGGTAAGCGTGCGGTAGAAGATCTCCTAGAGGAGGAGATATCGGTGAGCCAACGATTCCGTTGCATGAGGTAGGACCAAATGACTCCTGCTCCTATCAATAAATCACCTTCTAATGTGTCTACGGGTTTGTCTTGAACAATAGGCTTCCTCCTCCTCTCGAGGCCGGTGAGCCCTCTAATGCTGCTTCCGCTGCCATCCCCACGCCAGAATTGTCATCGGATTCCTCTGACTCCTACACAGGAAATGACACCCGGTGCTTCCTCCAAGAATGGAGGTTAGCCAAGGACTGTTACTGCGAGGCAACTTGGGAGAACGGTCAGCTTGAGATCTGCCTCGAGGTCTTTCAAGCCGCCCTCCTCGTCGCCGAGGAAGAAACCAACACCGCCCAGGCACGGTTGGCTGAGTCCGACACCATGGTGATGGGTAAGATGGATTCCAAGAAAACCTTTGCTCTTATTTTCTCTACCTTTGTCTTGATAGTTTCTTTATTTCTATGATTATCAGCCCGGACAGTGCAGTTGGAGAACCTCCAACTGGCGGCGAACACGGTTATGATGGCCCTCAACGCCCACGGCCCCTTACTCATCAACCGCCTGCATGACGTCCTGGCACGCGCCTAGGAGATTGCCCTCCATAGCATTTGCCGTGGTGTAGCAGTGGTCCTAGCAGTGGCACAGGTCTAGACCGGGCACAAGCTCCGCACCATGGAGCCAGACATCCCGATGGCCGACGACCTCGACATAAATGTGGAGTTGATCAAGGACTTCGATGATGCGGCTATAGCTATCGTGGAGATTACATCCGCTCAGGATGTGATTAATAAATTTTTTGATTAGTTTGTACTAGGAACAAACTATCAATGAATAAAATCTCTACTTCTCTTTATGAATGCGTTTTTTAATCTACTGAAATATAAACCTGATTGTCTTTGTGTTTGTTTTTTCTCTATAGGCGATACGTATCATATCGGCTTTTTCCCTTAGGGCTGATTTTTAAACTAAAGGCGACACCCTCCTGGTACCGGGTACTAGAGCCGAAGACCAAACAAATCAGCTATCAAGTATTAATCCAAATGCTAGGATATTACTTCTTTAGGAATTTTTCATTGATTGTTGTATCAAATTCCTCTTCCCCTTCTAGCATTTCCAAAATATAAGCATTACCAGGCGCACAACGTTTAATCTAATAAGGACTTTTCCAATTAGGCGACCATTTACCAAACCTGCTGTATTTAGACCCAATCAGCAATCTTACTTTCCAAACTAACTCTCCTTCGCAAAACTGTTTGTTCTTGGCCTTTTTATTATAATGCCTTGCAACCCTTAATTTATTGGCCACAATATTTTCAAGAGTGCGCAGCCAATGACAACTTAAGTCCTCCAAATCATCCATCATAAGGTTTTTATAGACTTTGGCTGTCAAATCATTTTTGCAATGTAACACGTCTTGATCCAGTCTGAATCTCCCAAGGAAGAACTGCATTATGCCCATATACTAACTCATAAGGTGATGATTTAATCGATCCATGGAAAGCCATCCTATATGCCCACAATGCTTCATTAAGTGTCAAGTGCCACTTCCTTGCTTGCTCTTCAAATTTCTTCTTAATCAACTTAATCAAAATTTGATTGGATGCCTCTATCTGGCCATTAGCTTGAGCATAATAAGGAGAAGAATTTAGCAATTTAATTCCCATACTGGCAGTAAAATCTCTAAATTCCTCTGATGTGAACATTGTCTCTTGATCAGTAGTAATGGTTTGAGGAATCCCAAAACGATAAATAATATGCTCCTTGACAAAATCAACCATATTCTTTGAAGTTACTGTTTTCAAAGAAATTGCCTCGACCCACTTAGTAAAATAATCTGTTGCTACAAATACAAATTTATGCCCTCTACTTGAAGGTGGAAAATCTAGCCAATTAAATCAATTCCCTAGCCTCAGAACGGTTATGGCTTAATTATTAGGTTCATAGCTGATGCAGGCAATTTCTGAACATTACCAAAACACTGACAATCCAAACAACCCTTGTCATATTCAAAACAATCTTGTAATATTGTTGGCTAGAAATATCCACACCTACAAATAACCCATTTCATTTTATAAGCCGATTGATGAGCTCTGCATATTCCTTCATGTACTTCCCCCATCAATACTCTTGCTTCTTCTTGACTTAAACATTTAAGCAAAACTCCATCGACTATTTTATAATACAACTTATCATCCAATAAAACATACTTAGTCAATTTATATCTCAATTTTCTAGCAACTTCTGTATGGATTCTTGAGGTAATCAGCTATTTCAACTCTCAAATCATTAGCCAAGGTCTCACTACTTAAGATTTCTTGAAACACTCGATAGCCTAACGCATTCTGAGCTAACCGATTGGCCTCTTGATTCTGTACTCTCGGAATATGCTGAATAGAAGTAAGGGGAAACCCCTCAAGTTACTTTCGACATTCATCATAATATCCCTTCAGAATATCATTTTTACATTCATACAGGCCGATCAACTGATTAATAACTAACTATGAATCTCCAAATATTTCAATTGACTCGGCCTTTACTTCCTAAAGAAGTTGAAGTCCCTTAAGAATAGCTTCATACTCTGCTTGATTATTGGTGGTCATTAGTTTGGTTTGAAAGGCAAATTGAAAACTTGCCTGTCGAGGCAAAATAATAACAATACCAATGTCACCCCCTTGCTTACACGATGATCCATCAAAGAATAATGTCCAAGGCATAGGTTCCACATAGCCGATGCTTGGTTTATGATGTTGAGTAATAAAATCGGCCATCACTTGCCCTTTGACTGTTTTAGCTGATTCATACCTCAATTCAAATTTTTTATAATGCAAGAATCCACTTTTCCATTCTCCCATTTAATATCGGCATTGACAACATGTGTTTGATCACATCAGCTTTAGACACAACTGTACACTCAACCGATAATAAATAATGTCGCAACTTAGTGCAGGAGAAATATAAGCATAAGCATCACTTTTCAATAGGAGAATATCTTATTTCTAAATCCAAAAGTCTTCTACTTAAATAGAAAACAATCCGTTCTATTCCTTCAAACTCTTGCAGCAAGGCCGATCCAATTGTTTGGTTATCGGCCGACACGTACAACTTAAAATGCTTACCTTGCTGAGCAGAAACCAGCAGAGGTGGAGATTTTATATACTTTTTTATCTCTTCAAACGTTTTTTGTTACACATTGTCCCATTTAAATTCTTGATCATTTTCAACTTCAACAAAGGAGAAAACGACAGAATCCTTTGCTGACATATTTGAAATAAATCTTCTAATAAAATTAATCTTACCAAGTAGAGATTGCAATTTTGTTTTATTAGTTGGAGGTACTGCCTCATCAATTGCTTTTATACTTTTCTGACCAATCTCAATTCCTCTCTCATGGACAATAAAACTCAAAAATTGTCCAGCTGACAATCCAAAGGCACACTTATTAGGATTCATCTTTAAACCATGTTTTCTTGTGTACTCCAAAGTCTCCCATAGATCTGCCAAATGTTCTTTGTACCCTTTGGATTTCACCACCACATCATCAATATAGATTTCAACAATCTTGCCGATCAACTTATGAAAAATATAATTCATTGCCCTCTGATAAGTTGCACCAGCATTCTTCAATCCAATAGTCATCACAACCCATTCAAATAGATTGCACTGGGGCACCTAAATGTTGTTTTTGCTATGTCTTCCTTAGCCATAAAAATTTGATTATAACTTGCATTACCATCCATAAAACTAATTACCTTGTGCCCGGCTGCTGCATCTACCAACATATCGGCTATTGGCATCGGATAACCTTCCATCGGTGTAGCCTTACTCAAATCTCTGAAATCAATACAGACTCCCAACTTCCCATTTTTCTTATACACAGGAACTACACTCGATATCCACTCTGCATATTGGCAAGGTCGGATAAATTTTGCTTCTAGTAGTCTTTTAGTCTCCATCTTAATGTCATCAAGACCATTTAGATTAAATCTCCTTGGAGCTTGTTTAAATGGCCAATGTATAGGTTTGATTGGCAACCGACGTTCAACAATTAACTGATGTAAACCAGGCATTTCATAATATTCCCAAGCAAAACAATCTTTAAATTCCTTTAACAAATCTATCAATTCTTGTTTATACTTAGGATTTAATTTAGCACTTACATATGTTGACGTAGGCCTATCTCCAGGACCAATATCTATTTCTTCTAACTCATCGGCCAATGTAAAGCCATGTCCTAGTTTACCATCTGTACCATCTATTGGATTATCCATTAAAACAAACTTTTAGAGCCGACTACTCAGATCTACTGTTGGCCTTCATGATTGATCCTAATGAAGCCTCCTTCCCATTGCTTGCTAGAAAAACACTCAAAATCTTCTAGTTCCCAATACATTGGATCAACTGTTACTCTACTCACAGAATCATCAGCATGAACTAGCTCAACATTGTCTCCATGCCACTGAATCAAGCATTGATGCATAGTCGATGGTACACAACAATTGGCATGAATCCAATCATGACCAAGGAGTAAACTATATGAACCATTTCCATCAATGACAAAGAATGTAGTGAGCAATTCTTGCTTCCAATTGTCAATTTAACATTTATTGCCCCTGGTCTTGGGCGCATTACCCCCAAAATCCTTAAGCATCATGTCAATCTCAATCAGATCTTTTGATGCTTTACCAAGCTTTTGAAAAGTAGTATAAGGCATTAAATTAATAGAAGCACCTCCACCAACCAACATTTTACTCATCGGCTTCCCATCGATAAAACCTTGCACACATAAAGCCTTCAAATGTCGATGCTTAATTAGTTTATCAAATATAGCTTGTTGTATCAATGTCAACTGGGTTGCCATCTCTTCATACTCTGATTCATCAAAATCCGAACAAACATCTTGATCTACTGGAGCTTTAAATTCATATGGTAAAAGAAAAGTCATTTGAATATTAGCCGATGGTTGATCCTTATTCGGTTGTTTGTTTAGCACGCCATACTTACGGTTTACTAGATTTCTAAGCCTGTTCTAATTCTCTGCTCCTTAGGTGTTGTACTCTTCTCTTCTAACTTCTTATTAAGCCTCCTAGATATCACTGTCCTTCCCTGCCAAACATACTCTTCATCATCTTCTTCTTCATAATCGGCCCAGTTCTGATCAACAACTCGATTTCTAAGCCGATCATGAATGCTTCTATTTTTAAGCACCAATTCACATCATTACGTTGATATTCAATTCGATCATGGATAGACCGGTGGTTGACTTGAGATTGACTAAACTCCCAATATTGTTCATTACATTCTGAACAATTATTTCTAGTAGGCAATCTCAAACCTTCGTTCCAACAATGTCTAAAGAAAGGATAATTCCAATGTAACTCAACTTGTTCTCTTTCATATCTCACTTCTTCTTGTTGACGTTCATATTCCTTCTCTTCTAACCAGTGTTGATAATCCTTCTCCTTCTATCATTGCCATTTATTCAACAGAATTCGAGATGTAACACATGGTCTCATTGTACCATCTCTTGACATTTCTCCCTGCTCATATCGGCTCTTTTGTTGGTCACGACACCTTTTAATTTCTCTATATTCTTCAGCAAATATTTGCATCTCTAGATCAACTGTTCTAGTTTCTCATGCTCTGGCTGATGTTAAAACTTTAGCTTTCCCTTTGAACAACTTAGCATCAACCATATTTTGATCCATTAGGAAAGGATTATCATCAATTTTCATTTTTCGGGTTGTATCAAATTTAATCTTCCCTTGTTGAATAACCCTCTAAATATGCTGCCAAAAAATCCTTCATTAGTAGTATGAGAAGTAGTGTTATGGTACTTGTAGAACTTCTTATTCTTTAACTGATCGGGAGGTAATCTAACATGATTGGTAGGCAGTTTAATCTATCCCTCCTCAAGCAAGAAATCAAAAAGTTTGTCTGCTTTTGTAACATCAAAATCATAACTTTCTTCAACTTTTTTCCCCAAGGATTTGGAACCATTACTATCTTTTTACCCCAATTCCATTTAGCTATGGCAATTTCCTCCTCTTCATCATCATCATCGACTAAATATGGATTATAAGCTTTAGCAATTGCAGCATTCTTCTAAAATTGGGTATCTCTGCACATATTCTGGAATTGGCTATTAAGTGCTGCCACCCGTTGAGCCAATTGACGTAAATTATCAAATTCTTGCCCAAGCAACTTTTCTCTCTATGTCGGCAACATTCCTTAAATGGCCGATGCAACTAGCTGATCATTAGTCAAATTCAACAAAAAAGAATAAGTTTCTAGTTTCTCAGAACCTCTAAAGGAACTCAGCACCTGATTCATTAGCTCTTTGCTTTATAGTTGTCAGATCTATTATCTTTCTTTCCCCTGTCCCAGTGTAGAAATATGTATGAAATTTCTTTTCACGATCACTCCAATTGGCAATAGAATTAACTTCTAGTGATGAAAACTAAGTGAAAGTTGGTCCTGATAGGGACAAAGAGAAGAAACGAACTCGATGCGCTTCCTCAATAGAGGCTTCACCCAACCGAGTAAGATATCGACTGATATGTTCTATTGTACTTGTGTTATCTTGACTAGTGAACTTAGCAAATTCTGGAAGACTGTAATTCGTAGGAAGGGCCATTAAATCATACCACATTGGATATGGACATTTGTACGAAAAGGTCTGCCCTTTTGGTTTTAGACCAAACTGATTTTTTATCATTTTCGTTACATTGAGCAACAATTCATCTACATTTGGGTTTGAATTTCATGGCAACTACTGACCCATCTATAGATTGAAATTCTGAGTGCCTTGATATTCTAGATTTGGAACCATATTAAGAGTATTATAATCTGAACCATAATGATATCCTTATGGGATCTCTATCTATCAAGCTCCTTACTGATTTACTGCTTGAAATTTCTGACTAGAAACATTAGAATCTATATCTCTATGAATCCTTTGAACCGATGGTGCTATTTTTTGAGCAAACGGTGGTATTTGGCCTGACTGTACCAAAATTAACCATCTGATTCTGAACTTGCCCTATCAGCTATTGCACAAGCTGCACTGATGATCTAGGATTATATTGCATTTGATTAGTAGTAGCACCCTGAATTTACTCAGATGAATTCTGAATTGCTTGGGCATCATCACTCTTAGCTAGTGTTGCTTCTTGATGGCTAGTACCGGCTTTATTAGTCTCCTGAGTTGATAGATGTGGAATATTGTAATAAGTCAGTCCAACCCGATCATGTGGAAATCCATGAAACACCTCTTTCATGGTATTGTGGAATGTATTCAAGAAAGCCGTATTATGATTCAGCATTGCATCATAAACAGATTTGTTGACAGCTCTACAAAGAAATGCCTATCATCAGCTTCGTCTATATTTGATTGTCCATGCATCAAAACTCTTGGCGGTGGATATTTCTATATAACTTTATTGTCACGTGTTTTGGTGTATGACAACAAGCACTTGTTCTGAAACTCCTCTATAGTTTTACCAATGACATCTTTATCCTCAGTAGGTAAGTCTTCATAAGGTACATCTATAGGAGGAGGAAGAGATTATGCTACAGATTGAAGAAATGGCTAGGGTTCCAACAAAGATGATGGAAGATTTTGTACCTTTGAGAAAGACACATGCTTCCTGTTCTTCTTTCACCTATTTTGTACTTACCTTAGTTCTTGGCATGCTCATTGGCAAGTTGCTTAGTTCACCGCAGTACATCCAAATATTAATTGATGTGTCGGACTAAAATCTATCACTATTGTACAACTATTGTTGAACTAAATGCAAGGTGATTAACCAGGTGTTCAATTATTGAACTATAAATGATAGTAGATCCAAGTATTAATTGATTTGTTGGAGGCATCCTACTTCCCTAGACACTTGGCCCTGGTATAGGGGCAACCAATTTATTGAACTATATATACACTCCTATGGTCCTACCACACCTTCCTCCCATCCATTCCCACTCTACTCTCTTGCTCTGCTTCACCCTGCTAGCGTCGGATGAAAGGTAGCCTCTCGTGTGCTCACTATTCCTTCACCTCCAACCTCGCCAGTGCACAAATCTTCAGCGCGCTATACCTGCTTCTCTGCTCCATTCGAATCTAAGATAACTACACTGGATCTATTCCTTCACCGGATTCTATATTCCTTTGTATTGCTCTCTCGTGCTCTCTGTTCCTTCACCTCCAACCTAGCTACAGTAATTTTGTTGGATCTACAGATGAAAATGCATCTTCTTGTTCTAGAGTTTATGGCCTTGTATATCTATGGAGTGCAGCTTGTGAGCCTTATTGTCCTCAGTATTGGTTCACCAAATTAGTTGCAAAATTTCCAATCCCATGCTTGAACCCTCCCGCGTGGAACAAATGAAAGTTTGATTCCCGCATGGCATAAAAGTTATGTAGAGAGCAACCAACCCCTAACCCAACATCCCCCCGTTAACCCTTCCCCCCGTCGCCGCCCCCCTCCCACCCCCCCACACACATAGCTTTTCTTGTCTTCATTGTTGTTGTTCATCATCGCCGCTCCTGCTCATGACCACTAGTGCACGAGCTACAACTATCACCGACGTTGCCACTCGTGCTCACCATCGCCAGATCCAAAGGCAAGTTGTTGACACAAAAATATAGCGATGTGATCAACACATAGCAAGCCAGAAGATCTGAGTGGAACGAGACCAGAGATCTGCTTAGCTTCAACATAGAACTAGCCGATTCTAAAACCCCAACGCCATGCCAGTTAATTTGACCTGCAATTGATAAGGAAAGAAAATCTTATCAGTAATTGAAGGTGGAATATGTCGGTGTTGCACCAAACAGTTCCAAATGTATGGCTAGATGGCCGATTCAATGAGTATATCGACTAAATAGTCGATATCCAACGTATCCATGAAATGAAGATCTTTAAATTGAGGATTATTGGCTAATATTAAATGATAATGATATGAATCAAAATAATCGATGCTCATGGAACATCAGAAAGCATCATCGGCTAAATGGAACATGATTGATATAAAGCATTGAGCCGATAAGTCTGATGAAAGAGCATAACATGCAAGTAAATTGATTGTCTAATATAAATGAATCTACAAACAATCATGAGTCTAATCTATTATCATCAATAGTGAGGTTCGATTGGATCGATGCAACTATGATATTGATAATAAACTAAAGCCAAAGAATCTATAAAACCATCTATATGTTGACAAATTCATGAAAACATGATATATGCAGTGAGAATATAGGCAAATCGGCTAAAATAGCCAATGCAATCATAGCAAACAAACATAGTACATATCTTGATCTTGAACCGGACCACTAATCGATAATTTCTAATCTAAAGTCTTACCAGTGAGGTTCAACCGGATCGATGCAGCTATGGTAGTGTCATTAGATTAGATCTCATTAACTAGTGAGTTTATTCAAGATTGAAACATGTCTTTGGATGCATACTATGTTTGACTGGAATAGAGATAAAACAGCCGATCTAGCGGAACTAAGCCATCAATTATAAGATTTGAAGCGTGACCGGATCAAAGGATGACTAATTAAGATAATATGATGCCGATCTATCTCTATCTCAATCAGGGTGATTTTGTTATAATTAATTAATTATTATTTATAGCAAGATCGATAACTGGTGAATCAACCAAAAACAGCAAGGAAAATCTTACCAATCTTAGTAGATTTGATAACTGATGATATTATACTAAACAACAAGTTATTTAACACAAGATTGATAATTTTGATATATATTATGATTCATAAGAGATCAATTAGCTGATGCAGCCTTACAAACTACAATACAGATTGATAACTAACTTATATTATGGCTCATAAAAGATCAATCAGTTGATGCAACTTTACAAGCATAATGCAAGTCATGACTGGTACTCACAAGCAAGCTGGAGGTCAATCAGTCGATGCAACCCTGTTTGCTGAAGAACTCGTCGAGATCTACAGTACTCCTCCTAATGTGATGGTGAAAGCTAGAAAGATTGTATTGATTGTGTGTTTGTCCTTTTTTTACAATAACCAGGGTCTAATATTTATACCCAGAACCTAAATATGAATCCTAGTCAAGTACGACTCATTACAATTCTTGGAATAAAAGAAAACTTCCTAACATAATAATAACCTGGACCCCAATTTTTCCTTATTTGTAGAGTCTGACACATCTTCCTAGCGCCACTCAAGTATAGCCTATTAACGTCGTCTGCTGACATCATCCATCAAATAGTCGATTCTGACATCACATCTAAATCAGCTGACACCGATTCACATCTAGTCAATTCCTTGATGATACAATCCTGGAAACTTCGAGTTCCCACGTTCTTCTTCCCAAATTTTGGTGTAAACACAAGTGTAATAAGGCCTTACTTGCATTATCGTCCCTTCTCCTCAAAAGTCATCTCCTTACTAATGTTTATTGACTGCAATTCCACGGCAGGGCGGCCTCATCTCTTCGACTGGTGGTGTCCTTCTAGATGAAGGAGGCCCACAACAAGAGGAACTGCAGTGGATAGCCTCTCAAATGATGTGCTTGCTGACATCTTCAGCTACCTCCACACCCGGTCCTTGTGCTGCTGCAAGTGTGTCTGTCGCTCCTAGTCTGTCGCTCCTAGAGATGCAATCATCTCTTACTCCTATCAACATAAGAAGCTTTCATAGACTATCATCGGCTTCTTCTATGGCAGCTGGTGGAAGGGCAATCGTCACTTCACCAGCATCATCAGGTGAATGGCCCTCCTTGTCCTTCTTGCCCTCCCCCCTTAAAAAGTCCTAGTCTTAGATTGTTGTAGTGGCCACATCCTTTGTTGGTGTTCTGGGCCTAATGGATTATGTCGCTATGTTATCTGCAATTCGATGACCGACAAATGGCATGTACTGCCGCATAGCATCCATTATGTTGATCAGGCTCGCTTAGGTTTTGAACCAATGTCCTCGCGCTTCCATGTGATTGAATTTGTTGAGGTGGAGGGTGCATGTGTCGGTGTGCAGATCTACTCATCTAAAATTGCAGCATGGATCTTTAAGGAATCTAAATGGGGCGAGGGTATTATTTTTCTACATTCAAAATCAAGAAGTGTTTTTCTTAATGGTTTTATGCACATGGTTGAGTACTCTGTGATAGTTACTGTGGATATGTACGGAAAGACCTAGAGGACAGTTTGTAAACTAGATGGTGCTGAAATGTCCATCCATCAAGCTCAGGGTCACATGTGTGTGCTGTGCTGATTTTTGCAATAGGTCTTGGCTTTTAGTGTGAATACTCTAAGACCATGGTACTAATAACTAGGAATTTAAAGCATGTTGTAGACACGGAGGAACTATTTGGACACATGAATATTAAAGTTGATTCTGAGCTTTGTGATGAGGAGTACAGAGTGATTACAGTTCACCCATAATGGAATTTCATTTTCCTTGTTGGGAAGGATAGAACACTGATTGCATATGACATGGACCACAGAAAGGTTCATGTCATCCATGCCCATGTCATCCGCTTTTGTAGATTAAGAGGGTGTTTCCATATGAATAGGCCTTACTATCTTCCTTATGTTCCCTTGTTCATGGAGTCATTAATTGAGCAGTAAAGGTGCATTTCCTGCATTTCATCGTCATGACAGTCTTTGTTCAGGTAGGCAGTTGTGTTTCATTCTATGTAAGTATGGGCCAATTTTGGCTTGTTAACTAAAGGAATGGTATGTTCAATATTATTAATTCTACTGCTTTGTTCAGGTTGTGGATCTAAAATGAATAAGAGGGGTTCCATGGTGCATTGGCTACCAATCCAAAGGATGCACTAATTATATTCATTTTGCCTTGCAACTAGGAGTGCCACATATAAGGAACACAACTACATCATTTCGTTATGTAAGTCTATATAGATCAATACCTTTAGTATACTCTATGTACCACTTGTGTTAGGATATCCATGAAATTTTGTCACCGTCGCTATAGGTATGATGCAACAGAAACGACCCCAATTTCCGTGAAGGGAAATCCACAGCGTCGAAGTGTAATAAGATCATTGTAGATCATATTACCCAAATTCCAGTCGAATATCACATCCATACAACGATAATATCAGAGTACAAATAGTGCAGAATTACATAATTTATTACATCGCTGTATTGGCGGAATCAAAAGTAGCATTCATTCAGAACAGCTTGAAGATAAGATCGCCAAACTCGAGCGTAGGCATGAACCCCTCATCCGTCAAACTTCTCAGAACTATACTCCTCAGCAGAACCTATGTGCCCAAAATTTATTAGTACGATTTGTACTGGCCACTCCCATCCCTATGAGCATTGCTTTGTGGAAATTGGATGCAAGTTGGATATAAGCAAAATGAACCTATAAGGCTGGGGTTTCCTATCCAATAGCATATCAAGTAAATAGTAATAGTTCGTCAAGTTTTAACACCATTCCCACACACATTCCACTCCATTCCCTTTTCCGAGCCAGGTTTTGATCCTGGGATCGATATACCACCATCTCCTCACCATCACCATACCATAACCATACCATCGCTCAGTCGACAGGCCAACTCCCTCTCGGCACTATCTCAAGGCTCGTAGCCCCTGGCTACGACCGACACTCTCTCACGGGGGAAGAAGAGAAGGACTCATCTCACTATCTAGTTTAAGCGAAACCCAGGAAAGGTCCATAGCCGACGAGTCAGCACATGTATCGATCGATCAACCATACACTCTGCAGAGGTTTTACATAACCACAAGATCCGCCTTCCTCGCTGACTGTCATCAACTAGGCTGATTCCGGCTGCTTGCTAGCCTAGGATAATGCTACTCTACCATTCAGCCCTGGTTCACCCCAAGTCAAGTCTGGGGTGGCTGAAACTGTGAGTCATGAGCTGGGTCCACAAGGTCTCCATGAAGTCTTGAAGGGTGTGGGGGGAATCCTCCGTGCCCCTGTACCTCCTTACACTATCCGCTATCAACCTAGCAGTAGTGGCAATATCCTACCAAGTAGTCCAGCCGTCCCGCACCATATAGGGCGAGTGGTACGTAAGGCTTCTCAGTGAATCTGAGTACTAGTAAGTCCTTAGGGATGACCAAGCCAGAATGTCTCCATCTGGGTTTCCATTCATCAGTGCCACCATAGCACCTCCATCTCGGGCTCCACCCAGTCATAGGTTTTACACCCAGGTCCACCTCAAATACCATTTTACCCACCATAGGTATCTATTCTAGGGGTGCCCAGGTAGCACCCCATGGCAAGACTTGCCCCAGGCTTGTTGTATACTCCAACTTGGTTGACACAACCCTCACCCTCCACACACCCAAGTCACACACACAGCACTCTCCCCATAGTCCAGGTAACACCAGTTCCCACCACGCACATAGTATAAGCGTAGTAGAAGTATAAGTAATGAAATATATAGTAGCAAGCAGTGTGTCTAGCCTAATAGCAGGGTATGCAGGGGTAAGGTTGCGTCAAGGTAAAGGCTTTTAAGCAAGCATACTACCATGCAAGTCCTAGCATAATATGATTGTAGCAGTAAAGTAAAGCGATATCAGTTCTATATTAGCCATGCGTAATAGGTGCTACGAGATTTGGATGGGATGTGGCACCTTTAGTGTAGTCGTCTCCGTACTCCTCACTGGTACTCACGGTCCTCGTCCGTTAGGTTCTCCTCTGAGTCTGCAACATTTGCATTATAGTCGCGTTAGCGACGTCTATAGAGTAGCACAAAGAAGTAATGAAAATTCAAAAGAGTCAAATGCACTCAAACATGAGTTCATTGCGTAGAGCTTGATTTCAGATGAATTTTGGTCCTGGTCTCGTATTTTTCCGAGGTCGTATGAATTAGTTATGAATTTCTGAAGATTAAATCTATTTCTGAAAATGGAAAGGCTGAATTAATCCTGGGCTGACTCATGTCATGGTGTCACTGGTCAACATGGCATGCTAATGTTAGCATGACATCAGCATGATGTCATCGTCTCGGTTTCGAGCTGACAGGTGGGTCCAGGGGCTCTTGGGTCGCAGACATGTGGGTCCTTCATGACGTCATCATGACGTCAGCATCTGACGTGTGGGTCCATCATGTCTATGCTGCTGACATGTGGGGCTAGGTCAACGGTCAATACATGCCGGGTCTCAAACGGGCCTTGGTGGGCTCAGGTTGGGCCAGTGTGGGCCGGGTCAGGCCAAACATGTGGCGTGCTATGGCGCAGCCACGTCATGGCCGTGGGCTCTTATTGGGCTTCGTCCGTAGCACGGCTCACACCGTGTGGCTCATGGTGGACCAGTGCTCCTGATCCATGGTCCTAAGGCAGGGTCCATGGTGGACCAAGCCCATCGTCATTTCTCCTCGGCTTGGCTCATGTGCACCGGGTGCAGGGCTGCGCTGCTCACCTTGCCCCTTCTCTGTTTCTTCCACGGCGCTGCTTCCGCTGGTGACATGCTCACCGGTGAGCTCCCGCAATGGCTCAGGCATCCAATTGAGGTGGGGAAAAGTCTCCCTGTGCCATGGCAACTGCAATGGTGGAGTCAGGGCTGACGGATGGTGCATCCTAAGTCACTAGTCACGGTGAACGGTGGCTCGAGCACACCCGGCGTGCGGGAATGGCACGGGTGCAGCAGCATTAGCCGGCTCTGTGGTGCGCATGGGCGTCATAATGCTCCAGTAGGCATGTTGGTAGGTCGAGGGGTCCTCTAGGGCCTTCAGGTGGCTTTGGCCATGGCGGACGGCCTTCTGATCATGTCGGCGGCGTCGGTGTGGGGGCTATGGCCTCGGAGGCATCACAGTGGGGCATGTAGGCTCCTATGGATCCGTGTGGATGCGATGAGGGCGTCTAGAGCTCCGGGCAGGACTTTCGATTCCTAGGTGGCTGGTAGGGTCTTCTCGGTGGCCATGGCAACATGGTGATGACGGCGAGGCGCGTGGGTCACTATGGGCTCCTACGGAGTGGTCACGGCGTGCGCGTGAGTTACCCGTGGCTTCAGCGAACGGAACGGGCGAGTCAAGGAGGCGCCAGGCGCTCCCGTCGGTACTGGCCACGGCGGTCGGTGCTTGGACCGGTGGTTTGGTGCTTGGACTAGTGGTCGGGTGCTCGAACCAGTGGTCTGGTGCTCGGACTGGTGGTCAGGTGCTCGGACCTATGGTCTGGTGCTCGGACTGGTGGTTAGGTGCTCGGACCTATGGTCTGGTGCTCGAACTGGTGGTCAGGTGCTCGGACCTATGGTCTGGTGCTCGGACTAGTGGTGGCTGCGTCATGGCGGCGGTGTTGCGAGTGCGGCATGCGTGCTCGGCTACGGCATCCGAGGAACCTAGAGAGGCCTACAGCATCCAAGGGCTTGGGGATGGTCACGGTCAATGTGAGTGTGCTGTGCTAGTGTGCCTAGAGGCCGGGGATGGCCTTGGCCTACGTGCTCATGGTATGGAGCGCCATGGCCGGAGTAGCAAGGTCCAGTGGCGAGCAGGGAATGAACGGGGCTCACCGTGGGTGCTGTGGAAGAAAGGATGGTGGTGCAGTGTCAAGTTGCGGCCATGTAGCTCCGGAAGCAGTGCCGTGCAGTGCCGACCTGCGATCGTGATGATGACGATGGCGTTGCCTTCGGCTTCGGCGACTTCGGCAGCGTGCGGGGGCTCCGATCCTCCTCTCACGATCTCCTTCTCGGCCCTCTACTCTCGGTGTGGTGCGGCTGCTGGGCCACCAAGCAGTGGCGGAGGCTAAGGGAGAAGCTAGGGTGCCAGGCGTGAGCAGTGTGCGGGCTGGCTTTATAGCCGAGCGCCATGCCTCCCAGGGCGGATGGCATCATGCGGTGGAGGCGGATGCATCGCATCAGATGGTGGTGTGGGGTTGCGTGGGTGCGGCGCAAGGGCATAGGGTCATGCCCTGGGTGTGACCCCCTGGCCTGCCCCTGCCACAGCTATCGGGCGCCGGTCATGTAGGCGGTTGAGGCGTGGGTGAGGAAGACGACACTGTAGACGAGGGGTGCGGCTGACATGCGGGGTCCAGCAGCCAATGGCTGCGAGCGAGGCAGACGGGTGCGCGAGCATGGGCGACGCGTTGGACCGGATCGTGGGCTGTGTACGGGCGTGCTGGTGCAAGGTGGGCGCGGTTGGGCTGGCTGGGCCGCGAAGCCGAGCAGCCTGGGCTGCGAGGCCTTCTTCCTTGTTTTCTTTTTCTGTTTTTCATTTCATCTCTTTTGTTTGAATTCGAATTTGGTTCTAGAATCTGAATTCCAAATTGGTGCACCTAATTTATTGGAGTTGTTAAGCATATCATAACTCAAATGGAAATCCAAATCACAATTTAATGTATGTAACACTTATTTGTTAGAATTTAAATAAACGCAATTAACTAATGACATGCCATGCTTATGTGTTAACTTGGGTTGGGGTTAGACCTAATGCATTTCTTAGGTTGGGTTACTATACATGACACTCATCATCACACGGAAGTTTTTAAGAAAAAATTTGTAGTTGGTATTTTCAGTGTGTGGATTTTTGGGTTGTTATAGCAGCAGGGATCAAAAGTATATCAATGCCGAATCCTTTAGTAGCCCTGACACTGACTAAACGATCATCAAAGGTGGATCATGGTGCAATGTGATGGTGACCATGACCTTTGTACTGGCAGATCATACACTGAAGCGACGGTGGTGTTAACCTCTACATAGGCGTCTCAGCCATCAAACCTACAGTGAACCCGCACCGCTGACAGTCGGGTCGAAGTACAAGGAAACGGTGCTAGTGATCACTACATAGGTGGTTGATTTGCCCACACGACGGTTTTGATAGCCTCGACACAGTCGAATCATTTGTCCAATGCAGCGGTGTTAGTTTACATCCATAGCTGGGTCGTGCTCCAATGCGACTAAAGTGAGGACCTAATCATGGATGGATCAAAAGCCAATTGGTGGTGTTAGTGTACACCGTAGTCAGTCCTAGATGGCGACGGTGAAGGCTATGACCATCACTATCGACAACTTACTGTCAAGGACAAAATTGGACTACGATGTGGGTTACGACGCGGCTACGAAAGGTGCGAGTGTAGTAGTGTCTATTTTGTTTTCTTAATTTATACAAGATTTACATCTATTCTGAATTCTCCCAAGAGGGAGGAAATAGAGGGGCGACTAGCCGCTACAGCTCCTGGCTCATGCGCCCTCTACCCACGCGCGAGAAGAGGCCAAGGCCAGCCAGGGCGTGGCACTGGGCCCTACTTCACTTGCCATGGGGGCCATATTTAGGCAGGTGACATTGTAGATAATGAAGTTTTTCATAATCTGCTAAATTTTGGGAATTTTTCTATGTGTGATTTTGAAGTCTATGAAAAAGGGAGTTATAGTGTTGCTATTGTGAACTGGTAGTGCAAACAGTAGATGCTTAAATGTAGGCTTTGGGGTGCTATAGTGCGTATTTGTTGTTGTATTTGCTTGCATGAGTGAGAATTGCTTGTGATCATATGGTAGCACTTCGAAACGTCGCTAGTGCTTTTGATCTTCTTCGATAAAGAGGCAAGTGATGTAGCCATGGTTTGCTACCATTTTGGCTTGTTATTTTCATCATGTACAGCATAATGTCTATAATAATGTCATACTACTAATAATCAAACTTTGTGAACTATGTTTATTCAATTTTCTTCAATTGTTGTCTTAATAATTTATTTATGATGATGCTATTGTTGAATATTGGTATATGTGGTTAGCCCATACCCTTGAAGATGTAGTTGAAGTATCATTGGAGGTTTATGTTAATTTTTAGAGCAGCACACCATGTGTGTTGCATCATTCATTTGCATTAGAAGTTTTTTTTGCGAGTCATTTGCATTAGAAGTTATGTCGTTGACCTATGGTCATGACCATATTAGTACAGCATCATGGGATGCAGCTCCACACCTCGTTGGGTGTGGAGGTAGGAGTCATTTTGCATTGCATTCATATGCATTCATGGAGTATATTGAAGTGGTATGCCCCTATTGTTATGAAGCTCTATTGTTATAAATTGGAAGCCACTCATTTTACAATGATATTATATCATGTTTATTCTATAAATGAAACTCCATGTTGAAACATTGTTTAATTCAACTTGTGGTTTAGATAGCATGCCACCATGTACTTGATGCTTGCTTGCAAGGGAAGGGGATTAGCTGCATGTCGCACACTTCATTTAGGGACTTGATTATTTTGTCAAAGCTGACAGGGTTGGGCTTGCCAGTCTTCTGCTTATGGACTCTATCGACTGTCGTGACAAACTCGCTCTCATGATGCCTCCAGCTATCTTTCCTGCCCTTCCCACGCTGAGCACAGTCCCTGACCTCGTCCATGGGCTTGGCCTGGGCCTTGCCCTTGTATTTGCAGAAGATTGCTCGGACGGACCTCCTTGTCGAAGGCATGGCATGTTGCGAGGTTGAAGAGCTCCTGCATTATTCATGGTTTGTTGCGTCCAAGCTCGTGGACAAGGGCCTCAGTCGGTCATGCTAGAGATGAATGCTCTGATCACATCTGCATCTACGATGTCGACAAGCTGATTGCACTACTTGGAAAAGCAGCGGATGTACTCACATAGAGTTTCTCCCGCTTTTTGCTTGCAGCCCTTGAGATCCTAGGAGTTTTCGGGGCGCACTACATGCCCT
This sequence comes from Miscanthus floridulus, assembly GCF_019320115.1. NCBI lineage: Eukaryota > Viridiplantae > Streptophyta > Magnoliopsida > Poales > Poaceae > Miscanthus > Miscanthus floridulus. The sequence continues at coordinate 14,443,707 of NC_089590.1, forward strand.
AGAAATTCCCTACTGAAGATGCGCTTGAAGTCCGCCCAAGAGTGGAAGCTGTCTGTGGGAAGGTCCTCGAGCCACGTGCGGGCGCTTTTCGTGAGGTAGAGCGACAAGTATTGGATAATCAAGAGGTTGTCATCCACTCTGCCTGCTCGGCAGGCGAGGCAAAAGTCTTCTAGCCATACGGTGGGGTTAGTGTCCCCGGAGTATTCGGCAATGTTTGGCGGCGCGAGGAACCACCCTGGGAATGGTGTTTGTCAGATCTTCTTTGCCAACACTTGTAGGCTGCAAGCATTTGGGCTCGGACTACGCCAAGCATCTTGGATCTTGGTGTGTCGATTGTGGTTATCTAGATCGCTATCACTGTAGTGTAGCTAGTCCCTATTTGCCAAGCCTGGCTCATGGCGTCTAGCGCCTTGAGTCGGGCGGGTGTTGTGGTTTCTGACAAAGCAACTGTGCGCTGGGGAAGGTTACCTCCTACACGCCAGCTTCGTCCTCTTCGGGCCATAGCATGGTCGGCATGTGGTGCCCCTTGGGGGTGCCTAGCGTAGAGGAGATGTGCATGACACTGGCCTCGGGGTATTGTCTCTTTGTAGAGCTTTGAGCCTATTGTACCACCGTGGCTTCCAGTAAATAATGTAGCTCCTTGTAAACGTGCTTTCCCTCATCAATCGAGGGTTCTAGAGTTGTTCTCATGATCATGTCCGCCGCAACGACATTTTGGCTGGCTTGGGGGAAGATGGGTGTCCCCCCCCTTGCTGCGCTAGATCTAATCGTACACATGCCGTGCCCACGCCCGGGCACCCTCAGCGTCGAGGTGTTGTGGACTAGGGCATCCATCGTCGTGATGTTCGTTTGCCTATTCGACTTCATGATCCTTGCCTCATTCAAGCGCTCTTGCTCATACTCCGCGTGCTCCCCGAGGTGCGTGGAATTGGGTTGGCGTTGTCCTCCTTGTCTTCCACTATTGCTGCCCCATCTTCCGAGAGGTGCAACATGTTGCACTCCCACACCGGGTGAGAGCTCCCCTCGGACCAAGACTCAGAGTCCATGGCGCCTGGGGTCGACGACGGGAGGTCATAGACGGACTCGGGTTTCTGTTCCATCATCCCCACAAACCCAGAGAGGCTAGGCATCATTAGATGGCAATTGTGTCTAGCCATCTCTGGTTCGAAGAGCATGGCAGCATCCCTCGGTTCTCAGGGTAGTGCAATGTAGGGGTTCTAGAATTTTATTTTAGGTGGCATGAGCCTGCCCCCCAAAAGCTAAGCAAAGGCATTGACTAGCACATGGAACATGTGCCTAGCTTTGTTCTGGCTTGGGACTTGTCCTGAGGTAGGCGTTGATTCCGTATGCTAGTGCATTAGAGTCGGCGATCGTGGGGCTGGCACTGGCTAGCTTAAGGTTGGGCAACGGAGTGTGCGGTGGTGCCGCATCCCTATCCTAGAGATATGGTTGACCTACAGGGGTTGGCATGAGGTTTTATGATGGGGTGTGCAGCAGTGTTGCATCCCTATCGTAGAGATGTGGCCGACCCACAGGAGTCGATGCAAGGTCCTAATATGGCTAGAGGGGGGTGAATACCCTATTTAAAAAACTATAAGATCACTAGAGCAATTTGATTAGTATGACAAACAACGTAAAGCAATTTTGCTCTAGCTCTACTAGGGTTGCAAGCCACCTATCCAAACAATTCTAGTTGCTATAATCACTAGGCACACACAAGAGCTAAGTTGCTACTCACTAAAAGCTCTCAAACTTACTGCACTAAAGAGCTCCACTAGATGAACTTAAGCTACAAAGCAAGCTCTCAATTCTAGCTACACTAAAGAGCTTGCTACAACTAGTTTGCCGAAATGTAGATGAGTAAGGTGATTATACCACCGCATAGAAGAGTGAACCAATCACAAGATGAATACCAATTCAATCACCAGGAGAATACCAAAGGGCAAGAGACAACCAATTATTTTCCTGAGGTTCACATGCTTGCCAGCATGCTAGTCCCCAGTTGTATCGACCAACACTTGGTGGTTCAGCGGCTAAGAGGTGTTGCACGAATCTCGTCCACACAATTGGACATAGCAAGAACCTACCCAAAAGTGAGGTAACTCAATGACACAAGCAATCCACTAGAGTTTCCTTTCAGCTCTCTACCGGGAAGACACAAGACCCCTCACAATCATCGGAGCCGGCCATGAACAATCACCAACTCATGCCAAAGCTCCTCTGCTGCTCCAAGCCTTCTAGGTGGCGGCAACCACCAAGAGAAACAAGAAATCCACAGCCACAACGATCCTCAAGTGCCACTAGATGCAATTACTCAAGCAAATGCAACTGGAATCATTCCCAATCTCACTATGATGATGAATTAATGATGGAGATGAGTGGGAGGTGTTTACTTAGGCTCACAAGGATGCCAAGTATGTCAAAAATGCCAAGAGAGTCAGCCAAGAGCTGGCCAAGACCTTTAAAAAGGGAGCCAACTATGAAAGAGTTGTTGGCCCCTAGCTCCCTGCTTTCATGGCCTGACCGGACGCGCAGGTGGGTGTGACCAGACCTAGCTTCCTCAGCATCCGGTCGCTAGATCACCGCCACGTGTCCCGCTTTTGAATGTCATTCGTTGATCTTCAACGGTCAAAACTTTGATCGATTGTGCACTAAGTGATGACCGGACTCAACTCTATGATAACTAGACTCAGGGCGTCCCAGCATCAGATCAAGTCCAGAGAGCATCCAGATCTGTTTTTAGTGACTAAATGTGTCAGGTCAGAGCCGACCTAACACACCCGTGTGTTCGGTCAGTGCACCACTCGTGCACGCGGTCGCCTAAGGCTAATGTAACTGTATGTAAAACATGACCTGACATAGCCCCTACGTGTCTAGTCATGCCCTAAACCCTATGTCCGCTGGCTCAAAGAAGTGACCAGACACGCTGGTCCCAACGTCAGGTCACTCCGCGACCCTCTCGACCAGTGCAGTATCGTCGCCTATAATTGACCGGACATGTCAGGGGTGAGTCCAATCACCCCACAGCCAGTGTCCGGTCATGGACAGTCTCCTCCTTTTCTTTCTCTAAGTCCACAACCATTTCACCCTTGCTTCTAACTTGCTAACCACAAAGTGTAGAACTTGTGTGCACGTGTGTTAGCATTTTTCAAAGCATTTTACAAGGGTGAAGGTTGGCACACTAGGTTCCTAAATGCATATGCAAGAATCATGTTACCTAGTGGCACTCAATAAACCGTTTAGCCAAAGATTTCCCATCTTTATAGTACGGCTATCGATCCTAAGTCACTCACACCCTCTATGGTGTCTTGAGTGCAAAACAAAAACCTATCATATACCTTTGCCTTGATCATCTTGGTTTTTGTTTTTCTCTTTCTTCTTTTCCAAGTTGAGCTTGATCATCATCATTTCATGTCCACCTTCAACTTCATGGACCTCATCTTGCTCAACCACTTGGATTGCACTAACCTAGCTCATGTCATCGCTCATGACAAAGGTTAGTGCTAGGTTTCATCAATTATCAAAATCAAACTAGGGCTTTCAGTCGGCATGAGGTTTTGCAATGGAGTGTGTGGTGGTGTTGCATCCCTGTTGTGGAGGTGTAGCTGACCCTGGTGATCCGCTATAAAGTCTAGGTCCCAAGAGCAAAGAGCTTGGTCGGGGCAAAGACTGAGGGCGGGTGTCGATGAAATATGGTCGGCAGTCTACCTAGGGGTATGCCCAAGGTAGTAGATTGTTGGCAGACAGATGCGTAAGCCACAAACAAGATGGTGACGCAAGACAGACACGAGGTTTTATCCAGGTTCGGCCGCCAAGAAGGCTTAATACCTACGTCCTGCGTCTGATTGTATTGCTGTATGTCAATGAGAGATGTTTTTTAGAGGGGTCCCCTGCCCACCTTATATAGTCCAGGGGGTAGGGTTATAGATCTGGAAACTAATCCTAGTCAGTTACAATTGCCATAGGTGACTGGATAAGGATTCCTATTCTAACCGACCAAGATCTTGCTTGATCGCCAAATCTGTCTTGACTCCTTGCGCGGGACTCCAAATAGGTTGGCCAGGCCATGCTTCATCTTTTGGTGGATCAGACCCACTGATCTGGGCTGGCCCAATCTTAGCCGTAAGGGTATAGGGGTTAATACCCCCACAGCTAGTCCTCGAGCACCATGTATTATGTTGTGACACGCCATTTTAACCTTCTACGAATAGTAAGGCTTGAGTCCTTGACATTTCTGACCACCATTGCCGCCAAAGAAGTAGGTTGTCCGAAGAATGTATGGTGCTCTTAAGAAAAAAGAAAAAGATTTCCATCCCGTGAAGTGTGCCCACTTGTATTTCTAAAAAGAAATGTAAGTGAATCTTGAAGCATAGCATCCTTGATCATCAGAGGCGTAGGGGTCGAAAAACAAACACATTCACTGCAAGGTGAAGTGTGCCCACTTAGTCCCCGAGCCTGGTAGTAGGTGACATAGGCACGTGGTGCCAGGGTCTAAAAAGAATTCCCAGCTAAGTTGAGAATCCAATCGTCGTACAGGCGATATGAGATGCACCGGCAGGTGCATCGTACCGATGTAGTCCCCGAGCTTGCTGGAAGGTGAAGTATGAGCCTTGTAGCAAGGTCTAAATAAATGTCTCTCAACTGTATGTGAGTACAAATCACACGTAGCCGAGGAGAGCGGTCTCTGAGCAGTGGTCAGGATAGTCCCCGAGCACACTAGTGGTTGGAGCAGTCCCCGAGCACGGTAGTGGTCATAGCAGTCCCCGAGCATGGCAGTGGTCATAGCAGTCCCCGAGCATGGCAGTGGTCTAGGCAAACCCCGAGCACGGCAGTGGTCTGGGCAGTCCCCGAGCACGGCAGTGATCTGGACCATCCTTGACCACAAGACATGCAACAAAAAAATGAATGCCGCTTGTACTATTATTTGGTGTATTTATTTATCTTCTTATTCTGTCAAGTCCAATCATACATGTCTGGTCAAAAAAGCAAATAGGTATAGCATGTCATACTGTCTTCTTGTCCTTTCTAGCAAACAGTCGCTTGGCACCTGTAAAGAGGTGCGTCAGTGTGGGCCCTCTCACACTAGCAACGAAGAGGCGCGTACACTGGTAACGAAGGGGCGCGTTTATTGGCATAGATCTCGAGGTTGTGAAAACAACCGTCTGCAGCGCCTGCGCACGTCTCCCAAGAATCTCAGGTGGGCGAAATGACGGAACTCTTGGTTATTTATAATATAGAACTAGTAAGTTATTTTTTACCAATCCCCATTGTCATTCGCCACCACAGCCTTCTTCTTCCTCTTGCTAAACCCTATACCTTCGAAATCATCACCAATCACCCCTCCACCATATCCACCCCTTTAGCAAGGATAGATTAATGGCGAAGAGGGACGCCCAGAAGAAAGCCGGAGTCATGGCGAAGGAGTGGTGGAAGTCAAGGAGCAATGAGCAGACCATCGAAGACCTCATCATCATGGGAGTGCTCCACAACAAGGCACTTGCGGGATGGCGCACGTCGGAAGGAGAAAGCTACCCCGATCCACAACCAGGTGAGATTGTGGTGTTCGAGGATTTCTTCAAGCGGGGTTTTGGGGTTCCAGTGCACCCTTTCCTTCAGGGGCTCTATTTGTATTACGAGATTGGGATTTGCAATCTGCATCCCAACTCAATTCTTCTTGTCTCCACCTTCATCCATCTTTGCGAAGCATATGGTGGCTTTCAGCCCCATTTCAACCTCTTCCGCCATCTGTTCTGTCTGCGGAAGAAAGGAAGTGGCGGCTTAAAGATAGCTGGAGGCATATACCTCAATCTGCGTGATGGGATGAAGGCCCAGTACTTGCACTGCCCTTGGAACACGTCGCTGGATGACTGGTACAAGAAGTGGTTCTACATCCATGAAGAGTCAAACATGATCACCCTATGCGATGTGGGGTTCATTCTGGAGAAGAAGAACAGCTGGTCGGAGAAGCCTGAGCACTTGGTACAGATCGTAGAACTGCTTGGGATGATCCCATGGGGGAAACTGGATGGTCCAAGCATGGTCAGGAACTTCATCAGCCAAAGGATCCAGCCCTGTCAGAGGAGGGTACATCCGGGCTACGAATACCAGGGTAGTGCAGATCCAACGAGGACCAGGAAAGAGGCGCTTGACAAGATAGAAATCAAAGCCAGGATTGGAGAGCTATTCAACTTAGCTGATCCGAATTATGTCAAGTTGAGCAACATCGAGCACGCCTTCAAGCTGGCCCGACCTCCCCCAAAGGTAAATTATGCTACCTTGTACCTGTAGAGTTATGTTGTAACAAAAATTGACTGTGTTGTCGCCTTTATGTTTCCTAGAGTAATGGTCGTGATAGGGCAGCAGTGTTCATGTCTCCACCCCCTGGTGTGGATTCGCCGCAAGTTGCCGGCCCAACCGCCTAGATTAGTGCTAGGGCCGAAGACGTCGACTGGGCCGTACTCGGGGTTGAGGAGGAGGCAACGGCTAGGGCTGCTAGTAAGCGGCCGGCGTCCAGCAAACGTCGTCAGTGATGAGTACAGGCCCGATCTTCCGAGAGGTAGCCGGTAAGTTCGATTTGTGGAGATCTCGACGTTGGCGATCCGGCTTCAAATCAGACACGATTCGAACCTTGCAACCGTTACACCACTGCTCCGTTGGTTATCAACCAAGCACAACTTGATTGACCTCGCCAAGAAGGCTTTTCCTGCAAGCGAATCGAAGAGCACAAGCAAGAAGGTAAAACACGCAATCTGAAATTGCAAATATGAATGACGCGAATATCAATAGAGGGTTCAAGAACTCGGTTCCAAAGGACTAATCGACACAGTGGAGGAGATCAAGAACGAGGGCCCTGGATCACTGTAAAAGGATTTGTCACCACAGTTACAATGAACGATTCAGTTTCTCGATGGAAAACTAAACTCTAAACAAAACCCAATTGTGTAGCAGCGGCGGCGGCTGTGTTTATAGTCTAAGACTCGACCTAGGGTTGGGGACGGCCAGGGGTTGGGCGCCCACAACTTGGGCTTAAGGCCCGACACGATACATGGCCAAGTTGGCCCAAATAGGTGACGCAGCACCTTGCCGTGGTCACACAGAATGATCCACGGACCTTCTGGAGCTGGGACCAGATCCAAAATGACGGCATCGTCGTCCCCTTTCCAACGCATCCAAGAACGGCCCGTTTCGATGTCGTATGAGGAAGTTATGACCGAAACAGTGACGACGTGTCTGCTGAATCCGAGGACGACGTGGCAGCTGAGTTGGAAACGAATTGCAACTTGGGGAAGACCATGGCGTCGGTGTGTCCAGTGTGGCGATGTCCTCATCATCCTCCCCTTCTCGAATTGGAGTCGTCCTCGACTCCATCTTGGCGATGTCCTCATTATCCCCTCCTTGTAGAATTGGAGTCGTCCTCGACTCTATCCCATCATCAACGAACTCCTGCAAAAGGTTAGTGACAGCAGGCAATGCACCAGACATAAAAGGTTGACAAAACATAGTATAACATGGTGCATCAGGATTATCACATAACTCAGCAGTAGCAGGAGTTGTAGCAAGAAAAGCACCTCCTTTTAACTTAATCCCATTATTTTTAGCAATGTCTGTTGGAGGTTTATTTTTTATCTCATTAGCATGTTTAATAATATCCGTAGGAGACAAAGGCAGCAATGTAATTTTCTTGTCCTTATGTATGATAGTGTATGTATTAGTTCTACCATGGTGTAAAGCATCATTATCAAATTCCCATGGGCGACCTAACAAAATGGAACAAGCTTGCATAGGAACAACATCAAAATCAGCAGTATCATGATAAGAGCCTGTGAAAAAGCTAATGCGTGCTGATTTAGTTACCTTAGTCTTACCACTATTATTGAACCATTGAAGTTTATATGGATACGAATGTTGTCGTGTGGTCAAGCCAAGCTTGTCAACCAAATCTGAACTCACCAAGTTGTTGCAACTCCCGCTATCAATGATAGTGAGAACACGACAACCCTGCACAATGAGATACATGTGGAACAAATTGTGGCGTTGGATCTTCATCTCTTCTTCATGACCCACACGTGTACTCAACACACGCTGCACAAGAAGGCTAGGGTAGTCCGCGGCAGCAGCCACAGAGTCAATTGTGATGGCCTCCTTGTCATGATCGCCCTCGATGGGATCTGCATCAATGTTAGCAGCAAGGGCTAAATCATCTTCAACATCACTAGCACTTACATATCCATCCTCGGTAGCAATGAAAGCGCGACGACTGGGGCATTCCTTCATGACATGTCCCATGCCTTTGCATCGGTGGCAAATGATTTTAGAGCTGGATGAGGAGGAGCTAGTAGAAGCACCCGGAGTGCCACCTTTCTTCAGCTGTGGAAACTGCACATTAGACAATTTACTTACCCCAGAAGAAAATGGAGGTGTAGATGGCTATGGTGCAACAGGAAGCTTGGGCGTTTCTGGCTCGGAACGCTGCTGAAAATTCCTCCCATTGTTAGACCTGAAAGGCTGGTGTTGTTTGCGTCCCTGTACTTCTCGTTCGGCCTTAATAGCAAGATGATACAATTGGGAAAAATTGCGCCATTCTTTGTAATCAAGTATGTTCTGTATATCATGGTTTAAACCACCAAAAAATCGAGCACTAGCATCATCATCATCTTCATTTATACCACAACGTGCTAAACCAATAAGCAATTCTTGATAGTATGCTTCTACTCCTTTATCACCTTGTTTTAAAGTTTGTAGTTTCAAACGTAAATCACGTTGGTAATAAGGAGGAACAAAACGAGATTTCATACGTTGCTTTAAAACATTCCAAGTTTGAGGCATAGCAGCAGCATTATTGGCATTGCAAAGATCACTCCACCAGAACAAAGCAAAATTAGTAAACTCACTAGTAGCAAGTCTAACTCTATGCTCAGCAGGAACATTATGAGAATCAAATTTTTGTTGAACAGCAAGCTCCCAATCTAAATATGCCTCTGGATCAACATTACCAGCAAAAGGTGGTAGACTAAATTTAATTTTAGCAAAAGGATCATTATTACCATGATTATTACCTGCCATACCACGACGATTAAAGTTGAGGCGGCGACGGGCACCACTGTCAGCATACGCATCTTCATCACCAGCATCTTCATCATCAGCACGATAAGGTGGAGGGCGTTGCTCAAGCTGTTCAATGCGGGTGACCAGATTGTTCATGTTGCGCATCAGCTCGGTCATAAGATTGCGTTGTTCAGTTATGAACGTTGCAAGCTCGCCCTTGGACACGCACTCATTGAAGTCCGTCGGAGTTCCTGCCATGGTTAGAAGATAGAAAAAGACAACACGAAAGTATTATCCCTATCAACTAAAAGGAAACAAGTGGTGGTGATGGTGGTGAAAGTGGAATGCAAAATCACAAGCGGCTTACCACCGTCTTGCCTGTATTCTTACCAACGCCAAACAGGAGCAAAACCAAAGTGACGAAGCAAGCTGTTGTTGAGCGTGGGTAACAGTTGCAAGATGAACCTGTGCTGACAGAAGAATATGTGGAGCTATGGGTAGGCACACAATATGACAGCAAGGATTAGCAATTAACGAGTGCAGAGTAGCGATTGTTCAATCTGGATCCAAAGTACAAATCACAATTGCTGGCTAAGACGTGTCGAGACGTAGCGCAACAAGGTGAAAACAAAGAACGATCGAAAGAACTCACAGAACAAGCAAATAGCCCGGATTTCTCCTTTTTCCTGAATTTTTCCCGGATTTTCCCAAAAGGCACTAGTAGAAAACAAACTTTTTTTTTTACTATTTTTTTTATACTTTTCTCTGAACAAGGATCACAAAAGATGCAACCACAAAAATTGGCACCTACAACTGAGGTGGGATGTGGTCTACAGAAATTCAGCACGTTCTCTGAAAAGCGTGCAAAAACTTTGACAATTTTTTTTCTATATTTTCCCAAATTTTTTTGGCAATTCTGATGAAACCAAACAGGGCAAAGCCGAGTTTGGGTCGGGTCCAAATGGTGTCAAGAAGCTACACAAAAAATTTCAGATTTTTCTGATAAACGAGCGAAAAGTTATGCCTGTTTTACCGAAGGTATCTCAAGGTATGTTTTCCGGGAGGCACAACACGGCGGCGGCAGTTAGGGCAAAGCGTCCCTAAACTCTAACACCGATCACAGCAGTAGGTATTCACCTGATGATGTAAGGAGGGCTGCGATGCAGGCAAAATAAGAGCGGCTGGCAACCTATCTAGGGTTTGCGCGGCGGCGAGAAGTTACACAAGGCGGCTAGCGGGGCAAGTCGAGTAATGTGGTGGCTTCGACTTGTTTGGGAACGGTGGATGGCATAGCGGCGGAAAACAAAATCACAGCAACGGGCGATTGAACTACGACCACGAACACAATCCTAAACCAGCAACAAGACTCGACCACGGACACAAACTCAACAACACGAATCTGAAACGAAATTGCAAAGGTACAAAGGGCGATAGGACAGCGGAAATTGAAATATTTTTGGGCTTTTTGTGGACTCTAGGTAATGAACAAATATGAATCTAAGGCAAACGAGATTATACCTCATGGTAAACCTGAAATATCTGATACCAATTGATGAGTACAGGCCCGATCTTCCGAGAGGTAGCCGGTAAGTTCGATTTGTGGAGATCTCGACGTTGGCGATCCGGCTTCAAATCAGACACGATTCGAACCCTGCAACCGTTACACCACTGCTCCGTTGGTTATCAACCAAGCACAACTTGATTGACCTCGCCAAGAAGGCTTTTCCTGCAAGCGAATCGAAGAGCACAAGCAAGAAGGTAAAACACGCAATCTGAAATTGCAAATATGAATGACGCGAATATCAATAGAGGGTTCAAGAACTCGGTTCCAAAGGACTAATCGACACAGTGGAGGAGATCAAGAACGGGGGCCCTGGATCACTGTAAAAGGATTTGTCACCACAGTTACAATGAACGATTCAGTTTCTCGATGGAAAACTAAACTCTAAACAAAACCCAATTGTGTAGCAGCGGCGGCGGCTGTGTTTATAGTCTAAGACTCGACCTAGGGTTGGGGACGGCCAGGGGTTGGGCGCCCACAACTTGGGCTTAAGGCCCGACATGATACATGGCCAAGTTGGCCCAAATAGGTGACGCAGCACCTTGCCATGGTCACACAAAATGATCCACGGACCTTCTGGAGCTGGGACCAGATCCAAAACGACGGCATCGTCGTCCCCTTTCCAACGCATCCAAGAACGGCCCATTTTGATGTCGTATGAGGAAGTTATGACCGAAACAGTGACGACGTGTCTGCTGAATCCGAGGACGACGTGGCAGCTGAGTTGGAAACGAATTGCAACTTGGGGAAGACCATGGCGTCGGTGTGTCCAGTGTGGCGATGTCCTCATCAGTCAGGCCATCTTCCCACTGTCAGATGATGAAACAGAGGATGCAGACATCTTTTGACTTGTCCCTCGAAAGAGGAGGAGACAACTGGAGTCGACGGAGCAGGGTGGCTCCTCCGTGCCAGCGGGGATCGCATCACCGACCACTGCAACGCAGAGGACAAGCGGCAAAGGGGTCGAGCACCAAGCCCCGGCACCGGTACTGGTCGTGGAAAAAGACCCAATGGCGCTCGCCGAGCACGTGGAGCAAGCACGGTCGAAGAGACGCTCCTTCGCCATGTCATTCCAAGCTTCCAAGCTATAAGTATTTGCAACCTTGATGTAAGCTTACAATCTGTATTGGATACTGTTGTCTTTTGAACTTATCTATGATATATTAGGTCGGCGTCCACCAAAAATCCCAACCAGCTAGCCGAGTGTGGCATGGCTTCGCCAGCAATGGTGGAGAGAGCTGCCCAGCAACCAGCTATGGAGGAACCTATAGAAGAAAATCCACCGGAACCTCAGCAGACGAGCGGCCAGACGACAGTCCCCGAGTAGTTGGTCGAGAAGAGAGCCGAGCCAAGTACAAGTGCTCCGAGCACTAACCCTATTGAGGGGGATACCTCAGTGCCAAGTGGACTAGACCAAGCTGAGGAGCAGCAGCCGGAGGTGGTACAGAGCACGCTTGCCGATGCCACGGCTCGTGGGAAAGCCATAGTGGTCGCAGAGACTACAAACTCTAGACCAGCGCTGCTTCCTAAACAAGAGGCCGAAGAGGACGAAGTAGAAGAGGTCCTGGGCCATCCCCAAGACAAGCAACAACATGTATATGTGTCGCGCTGGCAGAACGACCAGTGGGTTATGCACGAGGAAATCCCAGAGGTCGAAGAGACCTCAAAAGTTGAATGAGTGGCAAAACGTCTGGTGACGGAAGTCCAGGTATGTTTGGCTCCGACCACTTGATCCTGTTAGTCAATCGAACTGTCTGACTTAGCTTGTTTACATGTAGGACTTGATGAAGACCGCAAGGTACCGGAAAAAGTGCTTTGACCAGATCGAGGGAATCATAGCAAGCAATAGAGAACTAGCTGCTGAGGTGGAATTCTTGCGCCACCAACTTGAAGCCACCGACCAGGAGAGGACGGAGCAAGAGGCACAAAACCAGAACCTGGTCGTCTAGCTCAGTAACAAAGAGCAAGAAAAAACAAGTAAGTTGTTGTTTTATCATAGCAAGTGCATGACACGTGTTGTTGCATTGTTGGTAGTGACAGCTGTAGTGCAGGCTTGGAAGCCAAAGTAGTCCATCTCCAAGAGGAGAATAGCCGTGTGGCCGTAGAGTGTGGTCGCCTGAAGGAGGACAACGAGAAACTAGCACACGACCAGTCTCAACTCCAGGACCGCACAACTAAGATGAAGGAGGAACTAAAAAGTAAGTGTTCCAGACCACCTTGCTCATTTTGTTGCCTGCTTTATCTTGTCGTGCCATTACATTTTGATGTCTTGTACGGTTTGCAGTTTTAAAAGTCAATGCCAAGAAACATCTAGAAGCCGTGATGAAAGATCGTGACGGCTGGAAGGCGCGATGCCTAGAGACCACCGAGGATCAGGACACATGGAAGAACCAGTGCTAGGAAGTGGCAACTGGCATTTTGCCCGTCCTCGACCTTATTGACCCAGCGCTTACAGAGGAAATGCCAAGGACGCTGCAGCTCGGACTAGTCGAGAGATGCCGAAAGGCATGGGGATGGTTCCAAGAGTTCGTGAAGGAGGTAGGTGAGTACATAGGTGCACATGTGCTAAGCATGGTGCATGCCCACTACCCCCTGATCGATCTCAAGCGCCTGGAGGTTGGGTACCCAAAGGAGGTAGACCCAGACAAGGCTAAGGAGATTCGGATGACCCAGCTGGACCTGTCATCAAAGATAATTAGCGACATTAACCAGTGTGGAGGTGGGACAGCACCTATATAGGGTACGCCATCGACAAGTCAGCTGGAGACACCATCAGTTCTGAGCCAACCGACGAAACCTACGGTCTCGACTAGCCAGGCATCGGCGGGGCCATTCCCTTCAGCTCGACCAGTACAAGAGTCCCCGAGACTCGAGTAGGATATCGGAAGCAGCGAGCAGCGGGTGCCGCGTGTCCCGACCAGCCAATAGAATAGGCTAGAGCTGTAGAAGAAGGGCATAGTTGTGTTATTGTAAACTTGGGCCTCTTCAGGCAAGCTTGTAATAATGTAACTGTATATCATCATAAGCTTGTTTGCTTTGTATAAAACGTATTTAAGCTTGAAACTCATTTTGGTGTAACCAAGTGAGAACATGTTAACATTCTATTTAGTTGTACCATTTTACTCGACACGTCATCCCAAAAAGTTTGTGCGGCCCTAGTTTGCCATGTGGTCGGAGTGTGAGGTGCGTGACCTGTGCACACGTAGATGTGGACAAGTCAAACCAGGGGGACCTACCAATCACCCGTAGCATAGAGAGCGGATCCCATGCACGTGTTGGGAGGAACTAGAGACAGGGCCTGCTCTGAAAACCGTAGAAGGAATGGTGGTCGACTTTTACTGGCTAAGTTAGAATAACCATAAAATTTGAAGTGACACATTAGAGTGGTCGGAGGAATCATAATAGCTTTATTGAAGTAAATCGAAAGTACAAGAGGAGTACATATCTTAGTAGTTAAGCATAGAAATGCGTAAGCTTATCGATATGCCATGAATTTGGTATGTCCATACCATCTAGGTGAGCTAACCTGTAAGACGTTGGTCGTGTGACTTCCTTGATCATGAAGGGCCCCTCCCATGGGGTTGTGAGTTTATGGACACCAGCTTGATTCGTCTTCCACTTCAGGACTAGGTCCCCAACCACGAGGAACCGCTCTTTAACATTCTTGTTGTAATACCTGCGCAAAATAGCAAGGTATTTGGCTGTACGTACACAAGAATCGAGTCGCTTCTATTCTACACTATTCACTTCTAGCTCCCGTACTTCATCGACCTTGCCTTCGTCGAAGTTCTCTACCCATGCTGATCTGAAAGCTATATCTACTAGGAGGACTGCCTCAGTGCCATAAACCATAAAGTATGGTGAGATGCCGGTGTTATGACTGGGCTGAGTTCTAAGGCCCCAGACCACGGCTGGTAACTCTTTGAGCCATCTTCCGGGAGCTTTGTCATTTTCTCTGTACATCCTCTTCTTCAATGTGTCCAAGATCATGCCATTTTCCCGCTCGACCTGTCCATTAGCTCTAGGGTGCACCACCGAGACGTATTTTACTACTATGCTCCTTTCATCGCAGAAGTCCCAAAAAGCGTTCCCGGTGAATTGAGTACCCAGATCAGTGATGATGCTGTTGGGTATGTCAAAACGGTGGATGACCTGGTCGAGGAATGTGATAGCCTTTTCTGAGGATGCCTGTACCAGAGGCATGTATTCTATCCACTTAGAAAATTTGTTGATCAGCACAAAGACGCATGTAAATTTCCTAGAAGCCGGTTTGAAGGGCCCGATCATATCCAGTCCCTAGCATGCAAAGGGCCAAGAGGCTGGTATTGTCTAGATCTCATGTGCTGGTACGTGGATTCTCTTGGTGAAGAACTAACAACCCTCACAGTGGCGGACTAGCTTCTCTATGTCGGCTACTGCTGATGGCCAATAGAACCCTGCTCGGAAAGCCTTACCAACCAGCATTCTTGAGGCCACGTGGTTGCCGCAGGAGCCAGAGTGGATTTGGTCCAGGAGGTGTTCGTTATCCTCTTGGGTTATACACTTCATCAAGATTTCCTCCTTTGCGTTCTTGCGCCATAACTTGCCATCAACGAGCAGGTACTGCTTACTGCGACGCATCAGGCGCTCATTTTCTGTCCGATCAGTGTAATCGCTGCCATCTGTTAGGTACTTGATGAAAGATATTCTCCAGTCGGGCTCATGAGTGGTCGGAGGCGGCTCGGTGGTGCTCGACGCCAGAACCGTAGCCACCAATTGCTGGTCTGGAGGCTTGTCAACCATGGAATCTTCCTCTTCGATGGAAGGCGTGAGCAGGTCTTGAACGAATACGCCATGTGGGACTTTGGCTCGAGATGATCCTAACTTTGATAGCACATCTGCTGCTTGATTTTTGTCCTGGACCACGTGTATGTACTCGATGCCATAGAACCTACCTTCTAGCTTTCTGATCGATTTGTAGTATGCATCCATCTTTTTGCTGGTCGTGTCCCAGTCCTTGTTGAGTTGGTTGATGACCAGAGCCGAGTCTCCGTAGACATAGAGACGTTTAACGCCAAGTTCAACCGTAATGCGCAAACCATGTAGGCATGCTTTGTACTCGGCGGCATTTTTAGATGCTGGGAAATAAATCCTGAGGACGTATCGGAGCTGCTCCTTGGATGGTGACACAAAAAGGATTCCTGCTCCCGCACCGTCAATGTTGAGAGAGCCGTTGAAGTACATCGTCCAATACTCGTCGGATCCTAGAGAGGCAGGCGTGCTTAAGTCTGTCCACTCGATGATGAAATCGATGAGTGCCTGAGACTTGATTGTAGTACGGCTTGCAAATTCCAAGGAGAAGGGGCATAGCTCCATTGCCCATTTGACGATGCGCCCGTTCGCATCCTTGTTGCTAATGATGTCTCGTAGAGGGTGCTCATGCATGACCACCACATGATATCCATCAAAGTAGTGTTTTAACTTTTGGGATGTTATCAGTATGGCATAGATCAACTTCTGAATCTGTGGGTACCTAGTCTTGGACTCATTGAGTACCTCACTGATGAAATAGATTGGTCGCTGTACCTTGTAGACGTGGTCGGGTTCATCGCGCTCGACCACCATGGTCGTGGAGACCACTCGATTAGTAGCCGCAATGTAAAGCAGGAGTGTTTCATCTTCTCTAGGAGCAGTGAGGACCAGAGGTGACATAAGGTATTGTTTTAGCTGTGTGAAGGCAGCGTCTGCTTCCTCTGACCACTCAAACTTTTCGGATGATTTGAGCAGTTTGAAGAACAGTAATCCTTTTTCGCCTAATCTTGATATGAAATGGCTGAGGGCGGCCATGCACCCGGTAAGCTTCTGAACATCCTTCACCTTTTTGGGCAGCTTCATGTCCAAGACAGCTTTGACTTTCTCCGGGTTAGGGCATATGCCATCGTGACTGATGACGTTGCCAAGTAGTATGCCAGAAGGAACACCAAAGATACACTTTTTTGGGTTTAATTTCCACTAGAATGTGTTAAGGGCTGCAAAGGTGCGTTCCAGGTTGTCAACAAGGGTATGTGCTTCCTTGGTTTTGACAACTATATCATCAACATAAGCCTCGATGAGGTCGTCTTTTATCTCTTTTTTGAGGCAAGCTTGTATAGCGCGTTGGTAGGTAGCCCTGGCATTCTTGAGCCCGAACGACATGGTCGTGTAGCAGTAGGCGCCAAAAGGCGTAATAAAAGATGTCTTGATCTGGTCATCCTTTTTGAGAGCGATCTGGTGATAACCAGAGTAGCAATCGAGAAAGGATAGCAGCTCGCAACAGGCGGTTGAATCTACGACCTTGTCTATGCGAGGTAAACCGAAGGGGTCCTTAGGCAGTGTTTGTTGAGATCAGTGTAATCAACGCACATTCTCCATTCATTATTCTTTTTGCGTACAAGAACCAGGTTAGCTAACCACTCTGGATGATACACTTCTTTGATAAATCCGGCTGCCAAAAGCCGTGTAACTTCTACCCTAATCGCCTCCTTTTTGTCGCGAGCGAACCGTCGTAGCTTCTGCTTCATAGGTTTGGCCTTGCCGTTGACATTCAAGGAGTGCTCGATCAAGTTCCGAGGTACACCGGGCATGTCAGTAGGTTTCCATGCGAAAACATCCACATTGCTCCTCAAGAACCTGATGAGCGCGTCGTCCTATTTGGGATGCAGGTTGGCCCCGATAAGGGCCATTTTGCTAGGATCGCCATCGACCAGCTGGATCACCTTGTGCTCCTTGGACTTGATGTTCTTGCATGGAGCTTCGAGCTCTGGGATCTCCAGGTGGTCGGCAGAGGTCTTCTTGGCGTCGAGAATGGTCTCGGCCATGCGAATAGAGAGGTCATGAGCCTCTGCTATTTTGAAGCTATCGTCCTCACAAGTATAAGCTGCGTATACATTGCCCCTGAGGGTTAGAACTCCTTTCTCGGTAGGCATCTTGAGCACCAGATACCTATAATGAGGTATGGCCATGAACTTGGTGAGCGACGGTTGACCAAGAATAGCATGGTAGGTGCCATCGAAGTTAGCGACCACGAAGTTGATGTAGTCGGTGCGGAAGTGGTCCGGGGTCCCAAATTGCACAGGTAGCGTGATCTGCCCGAGAGGTGTAGAGCTCTGTCCGAGGAGAACACCCCAGAACTGTGCCTCGTATGGCTTGAGATCCGCCTGGGCTTGAGAACAGTATATCGATGGAGCTGCCGCTGTCGATCAGCACTCTGTCGAACTGAACCTTGTTGATGCAAGGATCGAGGACCAGGGGAAAATGTCCTGGCTCAGGTATTGCAGCCCATTGGTCCTTTCTGCTGAAGGAGATCTCACGGTGAGACCATGGAGGGAGTCATAGATCGGCGAGGAGGTTATCGGTGTTGGCCACATTCAAGCAAGCACGGGCGAGCAGCTTGCGTTCTCGTTTGGTCTCGATGGACACTTTGCCTTCAATGAGGGTGTGGACGCGATCGGTTGGCTTGACATACTTGTGACGGGGATCTATGTCTTCATCGTCGTTGTCCTCGTTGCGTTGTTCCCCTGCGTCGTTAGGCTTATCGGATGTATCCGGAGCCTGTTGACGCGTGTAGATAGACTTGAGAACGCGGCAATTCTCCATAGTATGGTTTGACTTGGGATAGAGCTGGCAAGGCCCTTTCAATGCTTTGGCATAGTCATCTTCGTAGTTACGACGTCCGCCACCTTTTTTAACGGTATTGACCTCACCGTCGTCTTCCCGAGCACGCTTGCCCCTATAATCGTCACGGTGGTTATGCCGCTGATTACGTTGGTCGCGGTGGTCGCGAGAGTCGTTGCGCTGGTTGCGGCGGTCAAAATTGTTGTTCTGACCATGGTTGCTGCGGTAGTCATCGTGGTGTGGGGTGTGGTCGGAGCGTGGAACCCTTGCTGCTTCTTCGATAATTATCTTTTTAGCATCGTCGGTGTCTGCATATTTCTTAGCGGTGGCCAGGAGCGCTGTGACCGATTGAGGTCTCTTGCGGAGGAGCTTGTCCCTTAGGGCATAGTGGAAGCGGAGGCTAGTGATGAAAGCCTCAATTGCCTCATTGTCAGAGATTGATGGGACCTTGATGCGCATCTCTGAGAAATGCCAGACGTACTTGCGCAGTGGCTCATCCTTTTGATCTCGAATCCATTGCAGATCATATTTGTTGCCGGGTTGTTCGCAAGTAGCAATGAAGTTGTCGATGAAGGCTTGCCTGAGCTCTTGCCAAGAATCAAAGTAGTTCGCCGGCAAGCTGACCAGCCATTGGTGACCTGCATGGCCAACAACGACTTGGAAGTAGTTAGACATGGCGTGCTCATCAGCCATGGCTAATCTGCATGTAGTTTTGTAGAGCATGACCCATAATTTAGGGTTTTCCTTGCCGTCGTACTTCTGAAGTTTCTCGAGCTTGAAGTTTTTGGGCCATATGACTTGGCGAAGGTGCGGAGTAAACTGCTTCAGACCCGGCGGGCCATGGGCAGTGTCATATTCCATACGGCGATAACTTTCGTGGGATGCTCAATCGTTGGCTCTCTGGTTGATGCGATCGCGCAGATCGCGTTCCCTGAGGTAGCGGCGGAGATCGTTATTGCCATCACGGCGATCCCGTTGCCATCCTGATTAACCCTGCGACCGTGGTGATTATTGCGGTTATCTCAGTGGTTGTCATCCTGAACGTCATGGCGGTTGTCCTCCCGACGGCAGTCGTCGTCCCAACCACCTTCATGACCCTTGTTTCCGCCTTGACGGTTGTCTGATGGGTCGTTGTTGCGCGAGCCATGTTGGTTGAGTGGCTGTGAGCGACTTGAGTATTGGCGGCTATGGCTTGATTCGACTAAAACGGATGGAGCCCGGGCTTGATTCACCATCTCTGTGGTCTGAGCCATAGCAGCCATCAGATAAGCTTGTATATCATCATGAACTGCCTGTGTTTCGGGGGTGTTGGGTAGCCGTTGCATTGTCGCCATGGTGACGGCTACGTTGGCGCCTGGAGTCCTAAAGACCTGTTTGTCCCCCACCCTATCAAAAGCATTGTTGAGGTCATGTGGCTGGACCCTTATGCGTCGTGCCTCCTCTTCTGCTTCAGCTTCGATTTGCCGGCGATTAAACCAGTCAATATTACATGCCTCGTGTGTAATCCTTTCTTGTTCTATTTCACCAACTACTAGCGGTTCATCATTACTAACAACATTGATCAAACCCCCTCGCCTTGGCGGGAAAGACGGGAATTGCGGGAACCCCAGGGCGTGGTCTGGGATATCTAGATCGTATTCGATGCCTTCATCGTTGTGATGCTAGAGCTCGGTGTGGACGGAGGCATTAGATGCGATGCCAGACGAGGAGCTGGAGTCACCCTCTTGGACCGTGTGGATGGATCCTTCTTGATAATCCTCAATCTGGATCATGTTGACGAAGTTGCCTGGCCTTGGCCGAGGCTGATGTACAAAACACATATCCGAGCAGTGTTGTATGTTATATGCATAGTTGGAGGTAGCGTTTCGTAGGCCATAGGGCTAGGCCTGGTAGTTCTCTATTGAGGCTTCGTACTCGGAGAGCCGAAAACCCATCGCGGAGGCTGGCCGGCGACGAGCGGAGCGCCCTTCAGGAGTAGATATGACCACGAGATCTGTACCAAGTCATGCAGGATGACTGGCCCGAGCTGGTCGGGTAGATCTATTGTGAGGAGCGGTTACCTGCTCATTAGGTTGACTTTGAATTGTACTTACCAGAGCTAGGGTTTCAGTGAGTTTGGTGCTGACCCGATCGATGGAGTCGACCAGGTCGGTGTTGTCGATCTGCTTCCCTTTGTAGCAGGGAAGTGGACGACGGGTTGTCGGCGTGGCTGAAGATGATGCAGGCGTGGTCGGAGCTAGATGTACCATGGTTGGAGCCAGATCCATTGTGGTCGGAGCTGTATCCACTATGGTCGGAACCGTGTCCACCGTGGTCGGAGCTGTAGCCGATGCAGGTGAAGCAGTGGTCGACATAGATTGAATTCGCGCTTCCTCCATGGTCATGGCGATGAAGTCATCGGAGCCGGTGGTCCAGGTGATCTGGCCGACGGTGAACGTGAGGCTGTTCGGTGTAGCCATAGAGCCGGAGATGATGACCATCTTGTTTGCTTGGAGAGCAGTACGCACACCCCCTACCTGGTGCACCACTGTCGATGAAATATGGTTGGCAGTCTACCTAGGGGTATGCCCAAGGTAGTAGATTGTCGGCAGACAGATGCGCAAGCCACAAACAAGACGGTGACGCAAGACAGACACGAGGTTTTATCCAGGTTCGGCCGCCAAGAAGGCGTAATACCTACGTCCTGCGTCTAATTGTATTGCTGTATGTCAATGAGAGATGTTTTTTAGAGGGGTCCCCTACCCGCCTTATATAGTCCGGGGGGCAGGGTTACAGATCTGGAAACTAATCCTAGTCAGTTACAATTGCCATAGGTGACCGGATAAGGATTCCTATTCTAACCGACCAAGATCTTGCTTGATCGCCAAATCTGTCTTGACTCCTTGCGCGGGACTCCGAACAGGTTGGCCGGGCCACGCGTCGTCTTTTGGTGGACCGGACCCACTGATCCGGGCCGGCCCAATCTTAGCCGTAAGGGAATAGGGGTTAATACCCCCACAACGGGCGTTGGCTCGTTGACGTCAATGAAGTCGAGGCTTTCGAAGTGGATGCAACCACCAGGGGCCACACCGAGAGCTAGTCCAACATTGGTGCAGGGAGCCATCGCTTCCTTCTCAACAAGGAGAGTGTGTGTCTGTCCGCTACCTGACGCACCAACTGTCAATGTTTTGTCACCCGACGAGTGAATTTATATTTATGTCACGCTGCTATAGGAAGACGATGGTAGCATCCAAAGACACAATGAATTACACTGGTTCAGGCCGGAGCCCTACGACCAGTCTCAGAGATAGTTCGAGTGCGTGTTCCTTGGTTCAATGCTCTATAGTTCTTACAATGGGGTATGCAAGAAGAGTGAAAGAGGTAGGAGAGATAGGTTATCTTGACCGAGTGGTCGTGAGCCTGAGGGAGGGGAACTAGTAAACTTGGTTTGCAAGGAAGGTCGTCTTGTATTTGCGTTAGCGCACGTCCACGCGTGGTTGCTATCATGGTCTTGTGCCCATGTCGCAGTATGGTGTGGCGTGATGCTATAGTGCCGGTCGTGATGACACTGTTGGCATGGTGGTGGTTCGCTAGCTATCCTGTGCGATATGGGCTTCGTCGTGGCCTTCATCATCATCTCCCTCTCTTCTGGTAGCATCAGTACGGGAGTAGGTAGCTGCTCCCATGTCGTCGGTTGTCTTGCCAGTCGTGGAGCCGGCGGCCTTGATCCTGATCCTCGGAGGCTTGGCCCTCATTGGCTTGATTAGCCTTGAAAGTCAAGGTCGCAGTTGTGAGTCCCATCCCGTAGTGGGCGGGGCCGTATGCCCGTCTCATCGGGACGTATTTGGACGATGGGTTACCGTACTGGTCGTCACTGCCTGGCGGTGCTGTCTTGTCTACGCAGCGTGGCGCAGGGATGATGTCTATCTAGACTGATGAGATAGCTGTCCCCTCAGTCCTAGCGGAGTGAGTGGGGCGTGCGTGCCTTTGTCAGAGCAGGCGCACTTAGTGGAGCTCGACCTCTCCTCATTCCTTTCTGGGGTCAGGATGGAGGAGAGGTCACGCGTGTGTGGCACGTAGTAAAAGGAGAAGGAGGAGGTCGTGGTCGACCACTCGCCTTTATGCTTGGCCCAAGTCTACGTGGCTTAGATGGGCCACGGTTGCTGGGCTTATGTTAGTTTGGCCGTCGTGGGCCGCCCGAGCGGCTTACCAATCGGTGTCTTTAGATACCCGGGGTATCATAACCCCGACAATTGACGTTAATAGCACTTGAGGGTAGCATGCTAGAGAAGATTGATTATGAACATATCATTGAAGATTTCATTTCAAAAAATGGTAAAAGAATATCGCTTTTCAAGTGATTGTTATACAGGTATAGTCCTTGGTCTATACTGCTGTACTTTGTAATATAAGTAATATATTGATATTTGCCATTATTTTCTTGATTTGGCACTAGATATTCAACCTCCACTTATTGTTTCGAACTGGACCTCGTTTTTTTGCTGGGACGCGCCTGAGTGCATTAGTTCTTACTAGTTTAAAGATCTTTTAAATAATGATGTGATGTGTCACAAAAATAGATATAAAAATTAAAAAAAAAACTATACATATAATAACCCAACACAAACGAAAAGAAAGAAAATTGTACGCAAGTTAGCTAAAAGTCAAAGCCACATTTAATCGTGGCTCCTTGCAACTTGCTGGTAGCTCCACACAAGTCCTCTTCAAGAAATCAAAACAGCATTTAGGTTGCTAGAAGAGATCCACACTTTCCAATTGAAGAGACCACAAATAAAAAGTCAAAACACATGATCTCTTCTTAAATCTAGGGCCTGTTTAGTTCCCAAAAATTTATGCGCAGTAGCCATCACATCGAATCTTGTGGCACATGCATGGAGTACAAAATGTAGACGAAAAAAAACTAATTACACAGTTGGGTGAGAAATCGCGAGACGAAACTTTCGAACTTAATTAGTCCATAATTAGATACTAATTACCAAATACAAACGAAAGTGCTACCGTAGCCAAAAACCAAAAAAAAAAAAATCATCTAAACGCGCCCCTACTCAACGACTTTTCTGCGCTCCATAGTCTTTTCAAAAGAAAAGAAACCTTCTGCGCTTCGATTCTTGCTCGACTGTAACTTTTCTCTGTCTCACGCTCTATACGTCAGACGGAATTGAAAATATAACAAAGTTTATAAAAGTTAAAACTCACAAGAAATCTCTTCTGACCCTACAGAGTTTTACATCCCTATTTACTTCATTGTTTTCCCATTTTTAGTTCGCCAGAATTAAAAAAAAAAGCATTCACAAATAATCGTTTACTCAGAAGTCCTGTCCTTATTTGTTCTTCCACAAGTATTTGCAAGCCATCAGTGGCCTATCCGTCACTGAATCATGGGCCTATCTGTCCAAAGACGGGCCCACTGTCATTGATAGCAGTGGTAAAAGCGTCGGTATACCGAGGACCGAAGCGGCTCGTTCGTTGTGTACTCGTGTCTCGTGTGGTTGGAACCAACTAGCCAACACTCCGGCCAGCGTCGCTGGAGGGCAACTGCGGCCAGCGTCGTAGGCCATCACAGCCCCGCTGCCGGAGTTGCCCAACCATTAATTTGGTTTCCTGCTCGGTCCTGTCAATTACTAGTAGCTGTCGCCATCATCATTAGTTATACCAGTCCATTTTAGCAGCTCCGTTTTCCGATTAGGAAAGTGTTAGCATCAGACTTGGAGAAGGAAAAAAAAAGAAAAAAGGTAATGCTCGTATTATTACTATTATTTTGAGCAAACAAAAGCATCCGAAGGAAAGTTGGTGTCGTTGCTCGTATTATTACTATTATTTGAATATTTGAATTCTCAATTCCGCCGGATTTGGAGTCCGCCCGGTGCGGCCCAGCGGTTGAACAACGGGCTGCTGCTACTCTTTTTGGGGTTTTTTTTTTTACAACAAACTCCTCTTGGCTTTGGTCCCGACGGGGAGTGCCGAGTGCGAGCGGGGACGCACAGACGGAGGACGTGGACGGGTGCTGCAGCCGTTGACTCGTGTCAGCCTAGGCGCCGTTCCCTTTGTTTGCTTGCCTCTTTTTTTTTTTTTTTTTTTTTTTTTTTTTTTTTTTTTGAGAATTTTGCCCATTTGCGCGGTGGGTGTGCCGTGTGCGGCGGGGTTACGTCCACACGGCGTTGGCGGTGAGCTCTTTTACGAGGTTTCGGAAAGTACCGTCGGTGCCTCTAGGTACTTTCAATTTTTTTTATTGTCCAGCTAATTAACTGAGCAAGATTATTTGTAAATTATAATTTGTATTACCAAGGATATTTTGGTAATTGAGGTTGTGTCTCTCTCAACCCACACGTGTTTTTTTCGGATTTGCAGCAAACGCCGCCGCCGCCGCCGTTATTCGTGTTGCGGCACGAACACACGAACACACGAGCGCAGCTTACTACAGCCACACGACCAACAACATCCACTTTGCTGATCCCTCGCTGTGCTCCCCTTGCACCGAGCCATGGAGCTTGCAGCTGCCGTTGACAGAGAAGATGATCTCCCGGGAACACAAAGTCATTTGGTATGTTCGTTTGTTGGTTTCAGCCAGAGCTTATTAGTCAGCCAACAGTGTTTTTCTATCACAATAAATCAGCACCAGCCAGACTTATCAGTCCAGAAACCAACCAGTGAACCGGCTAATTGTTGCTGCATGTCGTATCCGGCTACACCAAGCCACTGCTCTGCCTTCAACCACGCAGCAGCAGTGCAGTATCTACAGCAAGGGCCGAGGAGTAGCGACGGATAAATAAAATTTCTCAATCGCGTCTTGGCTGGCGTGGTTGAATGGCGCGGGGCCGGCCTGCCTGCCTTGGCTGCTTGATTTGATGGACTAGCTTGGCTCTTATTCCCTCCCGTCCGGTAAAAGAATATTAGTTCTGTTCGACTAACTGTTCAAATATAAAAACAGTAATATTTATAATATTAAATAACTATCATAAGATTTATCATGAGATATGTTTTTAGTAACTCTATTTGATTAGTGTCATAAACTTTAATATTTTTATCTATTATTTAGTTCAATTTTAGATACTTCAACGGAAAAAGTATCTAGAATTAAATTTCTTTCGTGATCGAAGTAATATAGGGGTAACTTGACTTATAAATAGGGGCCGATCGAGGACCTCGGGCTGGGTGGGCTACAACTCCAACCCATATAGTACTTATATGTGCTTTTATTTGAATTAGTGCTTATATGTGTTTTGAGTAGTCAGGTAACGAGAAAAACAGATCTACGAGGCATTTTGACTGGCAACTCGATCCTACAAAGGTCCTATATCAATCTGTTAAATATATTAGTTATCTTTTGTGCTCAAGTGTTTCGTGTACGATATGATATGTGGTCAGCTCGGACCTTATTTAATTTTGGAGTCACCGCTGCTTATATAGCAAAATATTTAGTTTTATTATTGGAGTTGCTCTTAGGCACCAGGGCACCACGGGTCTGCGGTCGCGTCGATTTTCTGCTCTTTGTGCCGCGGTCGCGTATTTTTCTGCTCTTTGTTGGGCCATGCAGATAAACTACTTTTTCGATGAAAAAGAGTGGTTATAGAGATGGATAGACTACACTAGTGTGTGTGTGTTTTCCCCTTTATCTAGAAGACTACTAGTACACACAATTCCATCTCAAAAATAGCAACTGAACTATTCAGATGCAGAACCAACATCTGAGCTATGTGCACCTGCAGTAATCTATTAGCTACGGCCTGTATTCTATTATTGTAGCTGAGAGAAAAACGGTTCCGGCTCCTCTAGAAATAAACCAAAAAGAGGTGGAACCAGAGAAGCACCATACTTAGGGCTTCTTCCAGCTCTGCTTGATGCTCTGGCTCTAGCTCCCAATATACTGTGCAACACTATTTTTTATTGTAATAGGGAGAAAAACGGCTTTGGCTCCTCCAAAAATAAACCAAAAAGAGGAGCCGGAGAAACAAGCTTCTCTCTGCTCCGCGAGAGCTAGAAGGTGCCCTGCCCTCTAAACGGGCTCTCACTCAACTACCCTACTGTACATGTGAGTATGTCCTCGCCTGAGTCCGTCACTTGGCTATCACACCAAATGAAATGAAATGAAATAATTCTTTATGTGGTGCGACAAGAATATGCATCATGTGCTACAATGTAACGTGTTTGACTAGCCCGGGTCCATGGTTTTCAACTCACAAACTTCGCATGTGACGCTGGGCCTCGTGCCCATAATGATCGCTCAAGGGGCACTTATCATATTATGCATTCAGCCTATTCGCTGGTTGATTTCTGAACTGATAAGCTCGGCTGGTGCTGGTTCGTTGTGAGAGAAAAATAATGTGCATGGCTGATAAGCTCTGGCTGAAACCAACAAGCGAATATATTGATTGTCTTGTCTTGTGCGGCCTCAACTGCCCGTGTGTGCGGTGCAGCAATTTGTTCTTGAATTGGGGATGACATGGATACCTTGTGCTGGGACATACGAGCACATCCCATCTGGATATGGCTTCAGTTTCTCGTTGTGTTTGCCTCCGTTTGTTTCGCTGAAATTTAGTTGCTGCTACTTGTAGATGCTAATTTGTTATGAGAGAAAACATTATTAAAACAAGACGAAGATTAGCGGTGAGGTCTTAGGAGCAGAAGTCAAAACGCATCGTCGTCTTCTTTTTCTTCGTTTTGGTACGAGTGTTTTCGAGCGTGGGGCTGGTAGATTTGTCGGTTGCTTCGCGTGGCTGTGACTCCATAGTTTCTTTTTAGTTCTGCGCATGTTTATGGTTGTTTTTTTTTTTTGAAAGATCCTTTGCGGGCATACATTAATAAGTAGGAAAACATTACAAAATGTGCAAATAACGCACAAGGAGATTTTACGTGGCGTCCATTTCAGGGTGGACTGCTTGTCACCTTGGAACGTCGCTAGCCAAATTTACAATATGAAATAAAATCCTACCGACTTCATAACATGGCATTAAATCATCCAGGTTGCTGTAGCTAAACGTGCTAACTGCTAATGGTTTGGAAATCGAACCGAACCTAGGACAAACTTGTTCATGAGGCCAGGTTTCATCAAAGTTTTATGGGCATTAAATGTGCTAATGTGGCACCGTATTTATGAAGAAAGATTATAAAAGTTTCATTAGAGTAGAGAGATATTTATGAGGATGAAATTCTTCTACACTATTTTTAAAATATAGATATGTTAAAACTGAGACATTGAACCCTCACTAGACTGGCCTGATTATTTTTTTTTTTATCTCCAAACTAAATTGAACCAGACCACCGGTATTCTTGGAACCGAACAAGTCCAGAGTGTGGCTTAACACCATGGTTCCAAAACTGTAGCTAAGCCATTTAATTATCGTGGCTTGGTTCCAACTAAAATAGCTTTCCACTTGCTTTCTTCTATTTTTTTAAATAAGGAAACAAAGTTCCGCTCTTTAACATTCGTAGACGGTAAACAACCGAGAGCCAAAATACAAATGAAAGCCATAAGGCAACAAGTAAAATAAACTTCAGTCCAGCTAGTGAGCACAACAAACAAGGGAAGAACTAGACGGCAACATGATTTCTAAAGCTCCATCTAAACTTTGCAAAGACCGCCATAATTAACGTCTCCCGGTCTCTGTAGCAAATCTTGAACAGAGGTCTATCCTCTGCTAACCACTGTCGGATCCAAAACATCGCCCTGAAAATTACCTTATACAAAAGTGTTACAACTAGCCTTGTTAAATACCATATCATTTCTATTCAACTATATTGCCTAACAAAATGCAGCTGCTCCTAGCAGAATTTGGTTTTTTAGTTTATGACGTGATCCATGAAGCCAAGAACCAAACAAACTAGCAAAGCTAGCAGGTGGTTGAATTCGAAACATGATATGCACAGTATTCCAAATAAAGCGTGCAAGGTGACGGTCAAAGAACAAATGATGAACAGTTTTGATTGAACTACAAAGAACAAAGTGTGCAACGTGACAGCAACACTTCCTTGCAAAAGAACAAAGTGTGCAAGGTGACAGCAACACTTCGACACTTCCTTGCAGTTCCTCTTCGCTAGATTATCTTTTGTAAGTGTTACCCCTTTTTCAAATACCATAGAAAAGTCTTAATTTTCAATGGTATTTTTAATTTCCATATAGGGCTTTT
Source organism: Miscanthus floridulus (assembly GCF_019320115.1). Taxonomy (NCBI): domain Eukaryota; kingdom Viridiplantae; phylum Streptophyta; class Magnoliopsida; order Poales; family Poaceae; genus Miscanthus; species Miscanthus floridulus. The sequence goes on from NC_089590.1 coordinate 14,472,069, forward strand.
CTCAAGGAGAACACCTTGTTGGATCAAAGTTTTATACATCGACCACATTGTGAATATGCCATTGTTACTGAGGTTCCATCTGAATACATCTTTCCCGTTAGAGAGGAGAAGTTGTACAACTTTTGACACTAAGTCAAACCAAGCATTTCGTTTTTCATTAACCAAACTCTGCCTAAAAGATACATTAAGTGGTATTGTCCCTAAGACATTTGCCACTGTATCATCTTTCCGCCTTAAAGTTCTATACTCCCTCCGGTTCTCTAAAGCAAGTCGTTTTGAGGTTGTCTTAAGTCAAACATTTCAAACTTTGACTACAAATAATTTCTTTTGGGTTGAGTTTGAAAATATAAAAGTGATATAAGTAGATTCATTTCGAAATGTAGTTTCATAAAAGTATATATTGACTATATTTTATAAATATTTTATAGCAAAAAGTTGCAGTCAAAGTCGTTTCTTAAAGACCGTATCGATGTCCAAAATGACTTGCTTTAGAGAACCGGAGGGAGTATAAATTAGGGTAAAATTCTTTAAAAGATTTATCTTCCAACAACACATCCTCCCAAAAACTCACCTCCTCCCCACTCTTCACCTTAAAAGCACCACAACCTAGGAAATCGTCCTTTGCTTTCATAAGATCGGCTCAGAAATGAGAATCGCAAGGCCTATGTTGCACCTGAGTAAGGCATTATTAGACAAATATTTCCTTCTTAGAAGGTTCTGCCAAACCCCCTCCTTATTGGTCAATCTAAACAGCCATTTACTTTCTTCTATGCTGCACACTTTCCTGGTTTTTTACCGGCCAGTCTGTCCTTGAGCTGTGACTTCGATTCATTGTCGAGCACTAAGAACCAATCAAAACTCTCTGCCTCTCCTGCAGACTCAATGCAGTACTCAACAGACTCCACCGCTGTTGCAGCCGGACCTTGAACTCGTACATGAAGAAATCGTCGCAGCCGGGTCAACAGCTGAGGATCTTGTTCCCTCCAATCCGGGCCCTTTGCAGGCAAAATTGATGAAAAGCTAAACACGCTTATTTGTAAATCTTTGGCATATCCGGATTTCAAACTATGGTTGAGGAGGGCATATGCTGATGCCTCCAACTAAACACCAAGAGGCTCCCATCATTGACAAATTTTGCATGAAAAAATATCGTAATTATAATCCGACCAACATCAACTAAACTCAGTAAGGAACCGAAGGGACTAGCAGCAAGTTGTATCCAAGATACTGCACACCATTAATCACATTTTAATTTTTAAAGCTAGCAGTAAACTCTCATGCAATAAGTGCACATAACTTCTTAAAAAATACACTATAAAATTTTGAAATGAAGGGCTAGCGATTAAGTAGTCTATTTAATTTGCTTCAACAAAATCACACTGCACACATACCGACATACTCTACTCCGTATATTCGATCTACGCTCTTGGGCTGAAGTGTTGAGTGACCGCCGGCGGCGAGCTGGAGTGGACGTCCCCGTCACCGTCGGCCGTCGTAGGGCTCGTCGTCGAAGTGTACGGCATGGTAACAGAAGACCCGACAGTGGTGGTGGTGTCGTTGAACTGAATGGTGGAGGCACCGAACGGCTGCAGGTACACAGCGACCGGCATCTTGGGCGGCAGCAGCGGCATCCTGAACTTCCTCGACCGCAGTGCCTCGGCGGCCTGCCGGATCCCCGGTCGCATCTTTGGGTCCGGGTGCGCGCACCAGAGCCCGACGGTGACCACCCGCTCCATCTCCCACAGGTCGAAGGCTCCACCAAGCCGCTCGTCGGCGGCGTCCAGAGCGGCGCCTCGGCCGTGCATGTCCCAAGCCCACTCCACCAGCCGGAACACCTGTCCGTCCTTCCCCTCGCACACGCTAGTAGGCGGCGCCATCGGCCGGCGCCCGCAGGCGACCTCAAGCAGCACGATGCCGAAGCTGTACATGTCGGACTCCGGGGAGGCCTTGCCGGTGATGACGCACTCCGGGTCCAGGTACCCTGGCGTGCCAGCGACGGCAGTCATGGTCTGCAGGCTCATGCCGTGGTCGATGAGCCGTGCCAGGCCGAAGTCGCCGAGCTTGGCGTTGAAGGACTCGTCCAGCATGATGTTGCTCGGCTTGATGTCGCCATGGACGATGCACTGGTCCCACTCTTGGTGGAGGTACAACACGGCGGAAGATAATCCAATAATTATCTGGTATCTGAAAATTCAAAATTGAGGTAAAAATTAGGCACAACTTTATGCTTGGTCGATTTGATTCCATGAAAGGAAGTACATCTACGGATTTCCAAAAAATAAAAGGTACTTCAAGACTCAAGAATAGAGCTCTAAGTTTTGCCGGATAGTACAGAGCTTCATTAATCTACAAGGTATAATCATAGTAGAAAACCCAGCAAGTGTTCAAAGATCACATTACTCCTACTACTACTGCTACTACAAAATATTGGAGGCCACTACATACTCTGCTCTGCCGCGCATTGAAACCCGTTAAGCTCGTCTAATTCGAGATAAAGCAAACATTCATTTAGTGTTATGCCCTGCTCGTTTGTTCTTTTTACCTTTTAGACCTCCTGAGTTAGTTACTCCCTCCGTCTCTAAAGGCCCTGCATCTGTCTCTGGCGTGGCCTAACGGTACCAAGCTTCTCCCCTGTGTTTTCATTGCATCTGCTTCAGTCGTCTCTTTTATGCTTCATAGTCTGAGCTCGTCCCTCACTCCAACACAATACTTTGCTATGTTACATCCTTCTTGCTTGACAACGGTGCACCCCCTTCCGCTGATGTAGTGCAGATTACAACATCCGGCAGGTAACCCATTTTTATGGTCTGATATAATTTGTTTTCTTATTCAACGACACTTTCCTTTTGTGATACGATTAAATTGACCATTTATTTACTGTGGCATTGAAACATGTTTCTATTATTTTTGTTTTATCTACTACAGTTTAGATGAAAATTCTTTAAAAGTGCATGCGTGGGGCAATATATGTGGTTTGGCTTTATTTTCTTTATTTAATAATTTCATGGCCTGGTGTGTAATAAAAACGTAAGCATATGCGTATACATATTGGATGTTTTTTATAATGGCAGTAGTGTTCATGGCCTGGTGTGTAATAAAAACGTAAGCATATGCGTATACATATTGGATGTTTTTTATAATGGCAGTGGTGCAATAAATGCATATTGCTTTTTGTTTTGCATGATTGTTGTGATAATTTATAGGACTTGAGAGTTATTGCCCAAGCTCTTTTAGAATATTAAAATAGTAGATTGTTGGATTATGTTTCGTAATTATTGTCGTTTTCCACTTCTTCTATACAGGAAGGTTTTCTAGAGACGTTCCCAAAAGGCTTTTTATCGATATCTAGTGACGGGCCAAAACTTAGCCTAGAACAATGGTTTTAACCTGAGAGAGGCACCTCAGGCCTTGTGCGTTGCATCTTTACAACCACGCCTCAAAGCCACTTATGACTAAGGCCCCCTTTAGTATGCAGGATTTTTTTGCGTTCCTGCTTTTTTACTGTGAAATTCCTATACAATTTCTCTAAAATTCCTACATTTCAAAGAGCTCTAAGTGGGAAGCGGCTGATACATTCCTTTTTTATTCATTTTAGTGAATATTGTAAAACATTTTGGAGACTCTAAACGAATTCAAATGAAAAAAGTTTGAACTAAAAAGTTTTAGATCTCTTCGAGTACAACTTTGGTTTAGGTCGTTTCTATATCAAAAGTTATTTGAAAAAATTAAAGAATATATTATTTTCAAAATTACTAATATTAAAATGCAATTTTGGGATAAATAATTTTAAATGAAAAAGTTGTCAACTACAAGGTTGCATATCTCTTCAAGTACTATAACATTGGTTTAAGTCATTTTTCCATCCGAGGTTCTTTGAAAAAATAAAAAATGAATTTCAAAAATATGAAAACTTAAAAGAGTTTTCATAAACTACATGGTTTGAAATAAAAAGTAGTAAACTACAAAATTGGGTTCCAAATTTTATTCAGGTCGTTTCTACACTTAAAAGATTACTACAACTTTGATTTAGGTCGTTTCTACATTCGGGATCATTTTAAAATTTTGAAAATTTGAATTTTAAATTATTAAAACTTAAAACAATTTTTTGGGCTTAAATGATTAAAAATGGAGAATTCGTCAACTACGAAGTTGTAAAATCTCTTCAAGAACTATAACTTTTATATAAAGTTTGTCTTCTTGACTTGATTTGAAACATATGATTTCTACTGTGTTACACCTATTTTTAGAGGCATGTCAAACTGCTAAAGGCCTATAGAAATCCATTTATAGAGATACTGAAATTCTCAGTTGCCTTTAGAAATGCCTTCATTTCTAGATGTAGCTAGAAATCATAGTTGCCTCTAAACGCAACATTTTTAAATGCAGTTGGGGATTCCAGCCATCTCTAAGAGCAACTCCAAGAGAGTAGTTATTCCTAGCATGGAGTCCAATTTAGATTTTTTGTGATATAAAATTGACTCCAATAGAAATTCTATCTGGGATTCCAAAATAACTAGCCATCTATTCCATAAATCTCAGTAGCTATATGAAGCTAGCAAGCTCGCTCGCCATCTCGCTCTCCAGCGCTTGACGTGGCTAGTTTTAAAGATGGAGAGAAGCTAATTTTACATAAACTGTTGGAGATCTCCAAAATTTTAAGAGGCTTTCTATTTTAGATAATAGCTAGATCATGAAATTTGGACTATTTTTAGATAGACTCTTGGAGTTGATATAAGGTATTTCTATACATCATGGGCGGCGGTGCATTGTGAGCAGAGACGAGGAGGTTGAAAGGCACCATCACTCCATGGGGGATGTCACATCCGGACCAGTTTGGAATTTGGACCATAGTGGGCCATGTGCATGTTAATAATATATTGTGGGGGTTTAGTCCCACCTTGGTTGTTAAAGGTGGGTTAGACCAACATATAAGACTTTTAGGGCCTATCCCACCATCCCCGGGTTAATCCTTTTACACGAAGCGAGGATAAAAACGTAAGTGGGATGGTGGTACGTGTGGTTCACTCGGCGTGTAGAGTGGATCTAAGCCGTTTGGACTCTGAGGCGTTGCAAATGGTTTCGGAGCTGACCTTCGTGGCCATGAGCACGTGCGGGTTAGGGGTGCGAACATGGGGCTCATTACGCATGTAGGCCCTACGGGGTGCAAGGCTTGGCACATGTGTCAGCACTGGACACACGGTCGTGTGTGCTAAGAGGGAACATTCCTGGTCATCGTTTGCCTGGTTGTGGGTGTGTTGGGATGACAAGGATGTCAGGGCCTTTGAGGGGTCGTGAAAGCCCTAGTTTGGTTTTGGCTAATTAATGAAACCTAAGTACTAACCTTTGTCATGAGTGTCATGTGAACAAGGTTGGTACATGCCAAGTGATGGATCTTGGTGATGAAGTCCATGGAGGTGTAGATGGACATGTGATGTTGATGATGATCAAGCTCCGACTTAGATTGCCCTATTATGAAAAGGGGAGAAATCATAGTTGATGCGGTTGTCAAGTGCCATTAGGTGATCTAACTCGATTGCATATGCATTGGAACCTAATGAGCTAACACACCCTTGGGAATTGACTTAGAATGTTGCTAACTCACATACACATGTGTTGGAATACTCGAGGTTGGCACACTTGCACAAGGGTGAAGAGATTGGAGTTGAAAAGGATAAGACAGTGATGATCGGACTCTGGGTTCGGAAAGGACGGGACTCTGTGTAAGTTAGTCTGGTCGCAAACCCTAGCCTCGGGCTAAGAACGGGCTCGGACAGGACCCTAAAGATTTGAGGGACCAGACCCTATCTCTCGAGTTCGGTTATTCACTGTTGGTGGCGCGTGAACACGTGGCAGCGTTGGACTCTAGCTTGGGTCCGGTCAGCTAGGACCGGACTTGATCAGAGGTCACCTAGACCTCTTGGTTTGATTTTTGTGCACACCAGAATCTAGCTTCCGTCGGGTCTATTCGTTTGTTTAACACAAGTTTGGTCATCGGTTTGAAACGTGCAGGCGAGTGAGACTACTGAGATCAGAATTAGGGGCATGTTCGGTCATCATGACCGGACCTAGTCCAGTCGATTTAGAGCTCTCTGGATCATCTCTATTTTTGTTTGAACTCATGGGCACTGAGGCTTCGGACCCTGACTGCTGTGTCCGGTCTGGAGTGTGCGTGTGAGGGCTAAGCGCGACAATGATCGATTTCAAATAGCAGCTGGCGTGGCGCACTCTAATTGGCTGATGGAGGCAATAGGCTCACAGGATCAGACTCTGGGCAAAGTCTGGTCACAGGGTCCGGCCGTCCCCGAAGTGCATAACGGTTAGATTTTGAAGGGGGTCTATAAATGGACCATGGCTGGCCTTAGGGTGTTTCTATTGGTCATTTGACAATCTTGGCATCCCATTGAGCTGAGAAACACCACTCCCACTCATCTCTCTTGATTGTTCATCATCCAAGTGAGTTGGGAGAGCATCCATGTGCATTTGCATCGTGTTGGCGCATATAGTGGCACATGTGGTTGCATCGCTATGGGTTTTCTTGTTACTCTTGGTGGTTGCCACCACCTAGACGGCTTGGAGCAGCGGAGGAGCATTGGCACAAGTTGGTGACTATTTGTGGCCATCTCTTGGTGATTTGTGAGGGGTCTTGTACCTTCCCCAACAAAGAGCCAAAAGGTAACTCTAGTAAATTGCTCGTGTCATTGAGTTGCCTCACTTGTGGGTAGGTTCTTGCGGTGCCCAAATGTTGGGCTAGGTTTGTGAAACACCTATTAGCCGCCAAATCACCAAGTGTTGGTTGACACAACGGGGACTAGCATGCCGGCAAGCACATCAACCTCGGGAGAAAAATCATGTGTCACTTGTCTCATTGGATATCTCCCGGTGTTCATTTGGTATTCATATTGATTGATTGATTGATTGCCTTAGATGGTACAATCATCCTACTCATCTCCCTTGTATTACATTGATTCATACTTGTAGTTAGAGTAGAGTAGCTCTCTTGCTAAGTTAGTTTAGTAGCTTATTTAGTCTCTTGTTAGTTGTTAGCTAGCTCAACTAGAGTAAGAGTAGTGACATAGCCTAGGCGTGTGCCTAGAGATTATAAAGAACTAGAATTATGGTGTAGGTGGCTTGCAACCATTTAGGTTACTAACCCTTTGATCTAGTGATTTTGTAGAGATTTTAATAGGCTATTCACCCCCTCTAGCCATTAAGGACCTTTCAAGTGGTATCAGAGTCATGGTCACTGTTTAATCAAGGCTTAACATCCTTCGGTGTCAAAAGATGGCTCAAGTTGTGTTCAACCATGTTAGGGGCCAACCACAATTCTTTGATGTCACATGGTATGATTATTGGAAGAGAAAGATGAAGATGTATTTGGGTTCAATAATGATCAAGTGTGGAAAGTGACTGAGAGTGATTTTGTGATTCTTGATCCCACCAACCTCACCAATAATGACAAAGAAAACAAGCAATGCAACACTATGGCTCTCAACACCATCTACAATGCAATTGATTCAAAGGTGTTTGAGAAAATCAAAGATTGTGAGAAAGCAAGTGAAGTATGGAAGAGATTGGAGGAAACCTATGAGGGCACACCGGCGGTCAAGTGTGCCAAGCTATACATTCTTAAGGACAAGTCGATAAGCTTCAAGATGAAGAATGATGAGAGTATCCCAGAGATGTTCCATAGGCTCTAAGTTATTGTAAATGATTTGAAGGCATTGGGTGAGAAGATCAATGATGAAGATGTTTCCCATCAGTTCTTAATGTGCTTACCTCCAAGATTTGAAATATTGAGGTTGATCATCTTTAGAGGAGGATTGAAAGATATAACCCCTAACCAAGTACTAGGTGATATCATGACACAAGAGACATACTGTGTGAAAAGGGAAGAGATGACCAAGATGAGAAGAAGGATGATGACAATGACAAGAAGAAGAGTGCAACATTCAAGGCTAGCACATCATCCAAGAGCAAGAGCAAGTCAAAGAAAGAAGAATCAAGTGAAGATGAGCAAGCAAGTGACATTGATGATGAAGCTATGGCTCTCTTTGTGTGCAAGATGGGCAAATTCATGAAGAAGAAAGGCTATGGTGCAAGAAAGAGAAGAGATCACAACAAAGAGTATGTGAGAAGATGCTACAAGTGCAAGAGAAAGGATCACGTTGTAGCGGATTGTCCCTACAATAGTGACAATGATGAGGATGAGAAGAAGAAAGAAAAGAAGGAGAAGAAGATGACATTTAAGAAGAAAAAGAAGGGCAGCGGCTATGTGGTTACTTGGGTTATTGATGCCTCTTCGAATAGTGATGATTCAAGTGATGATGATAAGAAATCCATGAAGAAGGCACTTGCAAGTATCGCCATCAACAACAAGCCTTCTCTCTTTGATGCTCCATCGACATGCTTCATGGCTAAGCCCACTAAGGTATAATATCCTAAGAGCGATAGTGAGAGTGATGATGATGAGGAGCACTCAAAGGAGGACCTCATGGGCATGTTAGAGCAAGCTCATACTTGTTTTGAGAAGAGAAAGGAGTGCAAAGAATTGACCAAGAAGCTTAAAGCTCTTGAACAATCCTTTAATGAGCTCAATGTTACTTATGAGAGTCTAAAAGAATACCATGAGGAGCTTGGCAAATCTCATAAGAAGCTTGGAAAAGCTCACTCTTTTCTCCTTGAACAAAACAAGGAGGAGGTTGTTGTAACATGTGACGTAGGCTCTACTTGTGCAATGAATCTTTCTATGAATGATCTATCATTGTTGCTCCCACTAACCCTTCGTGTAGCACTTCCACTTCTACCTCTTCTACTAGTGATGGTTTCACTTGTGATGCCTCACTAATGGTTGAGAATGAGACCCTCAAGAAGGAGGTAAATGAGCTCACTCACGCCTTAGGCAAGGCCTATGGTGGTGAGGACCGCTTGCTTATGTGCTTGGTTAGCCAAAGAGCATCTCTATATAAAGAGGGACTGGGCTATACCCCTCAAGAAGGGCAAGGTGGCCTTTGCTCCACACAAGACTAGTTTTGTGAATAATAATGGTTGTTATTGCTATAGTTGTAAGCTAGTTGGTCACAAAGAGCATGAATGCAAGAACACGAACAAGAATGCTAGTGTATCCTTAATTAAGTTTGATTCTTGTTATTTACTCACTAAGGGTGCCAATGGTGTGAAGGCTAAGTTTATTGGTACATCCATGTTGGGCTCAAAGAAGAAAGCCATTTGGGTACCAAAGAGCTTAGTGACTAACCTTCAAGAACCCAAGCAAGTTTGGATACCTAAAAAATTGATCTTCTTTTGTATGTCAATTATAAAGCCAGAGGAAGGCATTGGGGGCTTAATAGTGGGTGCACACAACACATGACCGGTAAAGCAAGAATATTCAATTCAATCAACACCAATGATAGCAATGGTTATGATAGTATCACATTTGATGACAATGGCAAAGGCAAGGTCAACGGGCTTGGTAAGATTGCTATATCCAATGACATAAGGATTTCTAATATGCTACTAGTAGAGAGCTTGAACTTCAACCTATTGTTGGTAGCTCAATTGTGTGATCTTGGTTTCAAATGCATTTTTGGTGTGGATGATGTAGAGATCATAAGTGTAGATGGATTTAACTTGATATTCAAAGGCTTTAGGTATGAGAATCTATACTTGGTTGATTTCAATGCTAGTGAAACCCAATTCTCAACATGTTTGTTAACCAAGTCTAGCATGTGTTGGTTATGACATAGAAGGCTTGGTCATGTTGGAATGAAATAATTAAATAGATTGATTAAGCATGACTTGGTTAAGGGCTTAAAGTATGTAGTATTTGAGAAGGATAAGCTATGTAGCTCTTGCCAAGTGGGGAAACAAGTTGGTAACACTCATCCTAAGAAGAGCATCATGAGAACTAGTAAGGCATTTGAGTTGTTGCACATGGATTTATTTGGACCAACACAATATACTAGCACTGGTGGCAACAAATATGGCTTTGTGATAGTGGATGATTACACTAGATACACTTGAGTGTTCTTTCTAGTTGACAAGAGTGATATGTTTGCAACCTTCAAATCATTTGTCAAGAGAGTTCATAATGAGTTTGAAACAACCATAAAAAAAGTGAGAAGTGACAATGGTAGTGAGTTCAAGAATACTAGAATTGATGATTTGTGTGATGAGTTTGGCATTAGGCATCAATTCTCAGTCAAGTACACTCCACAATCGAATGGTCTTGTTGAGAGGAAGAATAGAACTTTGATTGACATGGCAAAATCAATGCTAAGTGAATACAATGTTAGTCATTCATTTTCGGCCGAAGTAATCAACACGAATTGCTATTGTAGCAACCGTCTCTATTGTCACCCATTGAAGGAAAAGACCCCATATGAGCTCTTGAATGGTAGAAAGCCCAATATTGCATACTTTCAGATTTTTGGTTGCAAATGCTACATATTGGAGAAAGACACTAGATTGAGCAAATTTGAGAAGAAATGTGATAAATGATTATTAACTAGTTACTCCACTACTAGCAAGGCTTATAGAGTTTGGAATTTGGCTAGTGGTACTCTTGAAGAAGTTCATGATGTTGAATTTGATGAAACCAAAGGTTCCTAAGAAGAAGATGAGAATCTAGATGATGTGAGAGGCTTTCAATTGGTCAATGCTATTAAGAACATGGATGTTGGTGATATAAGGCCTAGAGAGGTGATTGATGTTGAAGATGACAAGAATCAAGTGCTCCCTACCTCAAATGTGTAAGCTAGTGGTTCTCATGATCAAAATCAAGCTAGTACAAGTGGTGCTCAAGTGCAAGATCAACAAGTGGCTAGTTCATCATCTCAACCAAATGACCAACCAAGTGCAAGCAATCAAGTTTAAGTGCTTCAACCAATCATATAGCAAGAGATCATCCACTGGATACTATTATTGGAGATATTTTAAGAGGTGTGCAAACTAGATCAAGATTGGCTTCATTTTGTGAGTATTTCTCATTTGTGTCATCAATTGAACCAAAGAAGATAGACGAACCTTTGAAGGATATTGATTGGGTAAATGCCATGCATGAAGAGCTAAATAACTTTACAAGAAATCAAGTATGGGAGTTAGTTGATAGGCCTAAGGATCATAATGTGATTGGAACCAAGTGGGTCTTTAGGAACAAGCAAGATCAAGATGGAATAGTAGTGAGGAACAAAGCAAGATTGATAACTCAAGGTTACACACAAGTTGAAGACCTTGACATTGGAGAAACATATGCCCTGGTGGCTAGATTAGAAGCTATTAGGATCTTGTTAGGCTATGTGCACACAACATCAAGTTGTACCAAATGGATGTGAAGAGTGCATTCTTGAATGGGTACACAAATGAGTTGGTGCATGTTGAGCAACCACCTGGTTTCAAAGATGACAAGAAACCCAACCATGTTTATAAGATAATGAAAGCATTATATGGCTTGAAGCAAGCACCAAGAGCATGGTATGAGAGTTTGAGGGACTTCCTACTCTCTAAGGGATTCAAGATGGGCAAGGTTGACACCACTCTCTTCACAAAGAAGATAGGCAATGACTTGTTTGTGTTGCAAATAGATGTGGATGACATTATCTTCGGTTCAACCAATCAAGACTTTTATGAAGAGTTTGAAAATATGATGGTTAATGAGTTTGAGATGTCCATGATTGGAGAGCTTAGTTACTTCCTTGGTCTTCAAATCAAGCAAATGAAGAATGGTACATTTGTGAGTCAAGGCAAGTACATCAAAGACATGCTCAAGAAGTTTGGAATGGATGATACCAAAGCTATTAGTATACCTATGGGGACAAATGGAAACATGGATAATGATGCTAGTGGAAATATAGTGGATCAAAAGATGTATCAATCTATGATTGGAAACCTACTCTATGTGACTGTATCAAGGCCACATATGATGTTTAGTGTATGCATGTGTGCTAGATTTCAAGCCTCACCAAGAGAAAGTCATTTTAAGGCAACAAAGAGAATATTAAGGTACTTGAAGCATACACAATTATGGTATCCCAAAGGAGCAAACTTTGAGTTGATTAGTTATTTGGACTCTAATTATGCGGGATGCAAAGTTGAGAGAAAGAGCACTTCAGGCACATGTCAATTATTGGAAAGATCACTTGTGTCTTGGTCATCAAAGAAGCAAAATAGTGTAACACTTTCAACCACCGAAGCGGAGTACATTTTGGCCGGTAGTTGTGCTCAATTACTTTGGATGAAGGCTACTTTGAATGATTTTGGAATCAAGTTCAAACAAGTACCATTGCTATGTGACAATGAGTGTGCCGTGAAGCTCACCAACAACCCGGTTCTACATTCAAGAACAAAGCACATAGATGTCCACCATCATTTCATAAGAGATCATCAACAAAAAGGGAAGATTTCAATTGAGAGTGTGGGCACCGATGATCAACTTGTCGATATTTTCACCAAGCCACTTGATGAGAAGAGGTTTTGCAAGTTAAGGAATGAATTGAACATACTTGACTTCTCAAATATGTGTTGATGCACCCCACTTATATGATATGCCTCTCCTTCGAGCGAAGCAAGGTAAAAATGCTTGACATGTCATTCATACTTTGCTAAGGACTTTGTTTAGTGCATCTAGTCATTCCTCACAAGTTTTAGGCTCATTCATGAAAATCAAATGAAATTGATGCTTGTATGGTACCACTGTTGCTTCTATGCTTGAAATGATCTAGTGGTAGCATATGACATGTTTGTGGGCTTGTGAACCTAGTGTTTAATCTAGAAAAATTGCTATAAGTGTTTAACTCAACATTGTCAAGATAACCCTTGCAATGAGGTATGAAGAAGCTTGACATTGAATCAAACCGAGTAAAATATTTTTTGCAAGTAATCTAGATTGAACCAAATTTAGAAAAATGATCCTCACATAACATGGTCTTACACCAACCTATCTAAAATTTTGAGCTCACCTTTTATGGTATTTAATGACAAAGGGGGAGAAGTAATTCCCAAACATAAGAAGGATAGATAGGATTGACAAAGGAAGGGGTTCAATTAAATTTGAAGCACACAAGTAGGGGGAGTAAGCTCATAAACTTATATGTTGCATTTGAATATGCATTTCATATGTTTGCTTGCATGCACAAGTTTTCAATTCAAAATCAATGTTTGTGTGGTGTATGCTAGATTGTAGAAAATGATTGATGAAATGAAAACTAGCATGCTTAAGATAGCTAGACACTTGAATTATTTCATAAATGGTACTAGAACCATGATTCTAATGTTGATCTCATGAGGTATCTAGTGTTTCTATGTTTCAAGTGGTATCTAGTGTTTCTATGTTTCAAGTGACGCACTCCAGAAGGGTGCAATCACCGACCGGCGAGGGGAGCCAGTGACGAGACATCCCCAACCCCACAAACGCGATCGCGTCCTTCTGGACTTCAACGGGTATGGGCTTTTGATTTTGCAAGTTGCAGCAAAATTTGGATATATAACCTATGACCATGCACTCATGAATGTCTATTTCTTACAATTTTGATTTAGGAATGAGGCGTTTCTTTGGTTGATAGAAGGACCCGCCCTGACGGTGGCGAAAGTAACAAAATCACTGGTGAGTCTGATTCAAAATCATACGTGATCCAGCTCTTTGAAAACAAATGTATGAGTATGCACCTAAAATTCAAGACCGAGTTAGGAGAGCATGATGATCCATAGTTACCAATTAGCACTTAAATTTATCTTTATGTTTCATTTTTGAAGTTTCTGTAAACTTGTGTATCAGAAGATTATTTTAATTTTAAACTATCATGGCTATCTAATTTTAGATCTATGTTATATATTTAATTTGTGTTGTTTGTCACTATTAAGCATATATTATGGCATATTGTCTCGCCCAGGCTCTCTGACTTTCCATATCCTTCATAAATGCTAGGAATAGATATTTTAGTGAAAAACTATTCTCCAACAACTTCTCTAAATGGCCATCCAAATATAGCCATCTTCTATTCCGGATTTTTCGCTAGCCAAATATAGAAGACGAGAATGACTCTCTAGAGTACGCATGAGATATAGCAAAACTGTTGAAGAATGAAAAGATATAGAGATCGATTTTTATGCAAAATAGCTCTCCAAATGATAATTTAGAGAGTGCGATTTAGAAAGTGTTCTAAAACTCATGGACTCCGCCACTGGCTGGGAAGCCTAGTGGTCTTTAAAAATCGATTTATAAATTAAGACAGACTGGCTGAAGAATCATTTTAAAAGGTTGATTTTTATAGAGCGGCCAGTAGCAAAAAAATAGAACACCCCTCTAAATACCAGTCATGCAGTAGTGTGAAAGTTTCAAATATTATTGCCTCAGACTTTTTAAACCGCTGAGTACGTGCCCAAAAATAAATGGAGAGACCGTATTAATCAAACCTGTAAAAGATGCCAAACCGGTAAAACTCAAGGGTTTTCGTGTCTGCGAACATAGCTGTCTAATTTGACTTGAAATTTCCACGCTTGGTTGAATTGCTGGCTTTTCCACGTGGACATATGTGCATTTTTCTGCTTTTTTGGGCAGGACCGCGGGAGGCTTCATCTGCCAATTTTCTTGGCCGATTCTAATCAGTGTAAAATATATAGGTGCTGACAAAATAAGCGTGCTACTGGCGGATCGCTACGTGCACCATACAGCAGACTGCATCGGCCAAGTTTAAGGCTTGTCGCCCATCGGGAGTGAGAAAAGTAGTAGAGCAGCAAGGACAAGGGTAAGATAGCTACATGTGCATACCTCGTCGGCCATGTCAGTGTCACCTCTGTGCTGTAGAGGTGGCCATCGAGGCTGCCATTGCTGACCAGTTCGTAGACCAGCAGGAGCCGCCTCCGGCCATGGCACCAGCCGATGAGCTGCACCAGGTTCCGATGCCGCAGCCGGCTGATGACGGTGACCTCGGACCGGTACTCCTTCCTTCCCTCCATGGACGCCCCCCGAGAGAACACCTTGATGGCGACATCGAGGCCGGACTCCTTCAGGTGGCCTCGGTACACCGACCCCGACCCGCCCTGCCCCAGTTTCCCCTCCGCCGCGAAGTCCTTCGTCGCCACCGCGAGTTGGGCGTACGGGATGGGTCGGGGCCCCGTGCTGGGCTCGAAGTCGCTGTCATCGACGACGTCGAGGGAGTCGTCGCCGTCCGTGGTTAGCTTCTCTTCGTCGTATGGTTGCTTGCCCCTTCTCCTTGACCGCCGAACTAGTAGCACCGCCACGGTGGCCACGAGTAGGAGAACCAGCAACCCAGCGGCGGCCACTCCGGCGCTGAGTTGTAGGGTGGTCTTCTTGGTGGACGAGGTCACAGGGATGGCTGCTGTTCTTGGTTGCCAACGTCGAGAGGAACGAGAACGAGAGCACCGTGTGGTTTGCAGCGTACTTGTCGCCTGTCGCCGCCGAGAAGCCAACTGCGACTTTCTCCGGCAGCAAGCTTCTCAAGTCCACGGTGGCTACGGACGTGTAAGTGGCGCTTCCGACCATCAGGGTGACGTCAAGACCGCGCGTGCGGTTGTCGTAGACGACTGTAGCGAACACCACGCCGGCGTCGACGAGGCTGCCGTCTGGCAACACCGTGTAGTCGCCGCGGGAGTCCATGTTGTTGATGTCGATGCCGATGTGCTGGCTGCTCGGGTCCCAGATGTCCTTGTGGATGTCGAACTCCACGGCGACGAACCTCGAGTCGCCGGACGCGTTGAACCTGGAGTAGTTAGGCACCTCGCTCTCATCGAAGAGGCCGAGGCAGCCGTCGTAGGACTCCTGCGGCAGGTCCGGCGTGTACGGCGCGAGGAAGAACGTCATGCCGTGCCCGGCTCTTGCAGCGCCCTTGCCAGCCACTGACTGGATGCTGAAGCTGAAGTTCGCGGTGAAGCTGGCAGCCTCGCCGGTGGTGCCGTCCCAGAGCTGCACCGGCTGCTTGTGCCACGCCCGCCCCCTGGCACGCCCTGCGAACTCGTCACCGAGCAGCTCGATCCCTGCCATCGAGTACCCGTGCGTCGTCCTCCGGCCTGAAGTCATCGGGGTTGAAGGAGCTGTAGTTGTAGCTGAAGGAGAGAGAATTGGCATGATAAGGGACATGCAGTGAGAGGGCCAAGCAGAAGAATAAAAGCTGCTGCTGACGAGCTCTGATGCTTGAGCATGAGCACAAGTTTTTTACAGCCATGGAAGTTATTTGGGTGTGTTCGTCTAATTAGATGATTGGACTGTCACAACAATGGCATACTCACTCGATCAGTTACGTTGTGTGTGGGATAAGTCGACCATCATGCCTCATCAATAGTAGCTAAGTACTCAAATTCAGAACTCACGGTTGTCAAGTGGGTCCCATGCTTCGGGACGGTCCACACAAGTAGCTAGCTAGTGAGACTTTTTATGAGCATGATGTCGACTAAATCTATTATCCAGAGTATTTTTTTGCGTAATTTTAAAAAATAAATCTTAGAAACTCTCTGAATAATCGTAATCATCTGGCCTTTGAGTTGATAAACCCTAATCAACATTATCAATAATAACAATTGAAGCTATTTTGCCCGAACTCTACCATAATCACTACTAGATACTACCTCTGTCCCTAAAAGGATGCACCTATGAGTTGTATGCTAGTTAAAATGCTTTATGTTTAACCAAGTTTCAAGAAAATACATTTTATTTGATATTTATGGTTCCAAATCAATTTATAACTAGTCTTTCTTCCCTCGTACTAACTCCTAAATGTGATGATTTTTTTTCCTAAAATTTTCTAAAATCATTCCCTATCAAGTTACTGTGTTGATTTGGTCATTCTTTTCATTTGACAAAGTTTGAGGCAATTCAAATTTTCAAATTTTAAAAAATGACAAGTTCTAACGAGATTTTCAACCATTAAATGATTTCAGCTGAAAAAGTGATGATTACCAAAGTTTTATAACTCATCAAGATCTACAACTTTTATTTTGGTCATTTCTTCATCTGATAAAGTGATAGTAAACATTGTTCACAAATCAATATGTCTCGCATATAGTTCATGAAACTATGAGTCATATATGAATTTGTGAACAATGTTTACTAATACTTTATTACATGAAGAAGTGACCAAACTAAAAGTTATAGATAGTGATGGGTTTAACAACTTTTATGTTCACGACTTTTATAGTTGAAATCATTTAAGGTTTTCAAAATCTTGTTTGAAGTTGCCATTTCTTGAAATTCAAAATTTCAACTGTTTAAATTTGATCAAATGAAAAGATGACCAAAATAAAAGTTGTAGATAGTGATGTGTTCAACAACTTCTATGTTCATGACTTTATTATTTGAAACAATTTAAGGTTTCAAAATCTTATTTGAAGTTGACATTTATTGAAATTCAAAATTTAAACAGTTCAAATTTGGTCAAATGAAAAGATGAATAAAATATAAGTTGGAGATCTTGACGAGTTATACAACTTTGGTATTCATCATCTTTATAGCTGAAATCATTTAATGGTTGAAAATCAGGTTTGAAGTTGTCATTTTCTGAAATTCAAAATTTTATTTGTCCAAAATTAGTTACAAAGATAGATGACCTAGACTAAAATGATAGAGCATGATTTTAGAAAATTAAAGAAAAAAAAACTATCAAATTTGGAGTTAGTATGAGGGAGAAAAACTAGTTATAAGTTTCAGCCACATATTAAAAAGAGAAATCACACTTGTTATCATTGATTATCATGAACCGTTGTGATTTTTTTAATCTATAGGTAAAATTTGTAACTAGTCTTTCTCCTTCAGTACCAACTCCAAATGTGATGATTTTTTTTTCTAAAATTTTCTAAAATCATTCCCTATCAAGTTACTATATTGATTTGGTCAGTCCTTTTCATTTGACAAAGTTTGAACAATTCAAATTTTCAAATTTAAAAAATGACAAGTTCTAACGAGATTTTCAACCATTAAATAATTTCAGCTGAAAAAAGTGATGAATACCAAAGTTGTATAACTCATCAAGATATAAAACTTTTATTTTGATCATTTCTTTCATCTGACAAACTGATGGTAAACATTGTTCACAAATCAATATGTCTCTCAGTATAGTTTATAAAACTATGAGTGATATATGGATTTGTTAACAATGTTTACTAACACTTTGTTAAACAAAGAAATGATCAAAATAAAAGTTATAGATAGTGATGAGTTCAACAACTTTTATGTTCATGACATTTCTAGTTGAAATCATTTAAGGTTTCAAAATCTTGTTTGAAGTGGCCATTTATTAAAATTCAAAATTTAAATTATTCAAATTTAGTCAAATAAAAAGATGATCAAAATAAAAGTTGTAGATAGTAATGTGTTTCAACAACTTCTATGTTCAGTGACTTTCTTATTTGAAATCATTTAAGGTTTCAAAATCTTGTTTGAAGTCGCCATTTATTGAAATTCAAAATTTAAACTTTTCAAATTTTGT
This sequence comes from Miscanthus floridulus, assembly GCF_019320115.1. Lineage (NCBI taxonomy): Eukaryota > Viridiplantae > Streptophyta > Magnoliopsida > Poales > Poaceae > Miscanthus > Miscanthus floridulus. Next base: position 14,490,500 of record NC_089590.1, read on the forward strand.
CAAATGAAAAGATGACCAAAATATAAGTTGTACATCTTGATGAGGTCTACAACTTTGATGCTTACAAAATTTTCATTTGAGGTCATTTATTGTCCTAAAATTTATTAGTTGTTTTGAAATTCAAATTCTAAAATTTTAAAATATTGTTTTTGTAAAGAAGAAAATATAGAATTATATCTATATATATAATAAAATTGTTTATATATACATATATTTATATATATAGAATAATAAAGAAACTAATATATAAATTTATATTGTTTTCTTTATATATGAATGAATTACAGAATTAGTAATTAAAATAAATTGAAAAATATTTGTAGGGGCAGCTAACTCAGGAAGCGCGCCTACAAATCTATTTGTAGGGACGGCTAACCCCTACAAATGACCTCCGATATATATACCAGAGCCGGCGGAGGCCAAAAATTTTCTAAGTCAGGGCGCTCTTCTTCCTTGCGGACGCCGTCAGGCTGCCGAACCCCTGTTGTCGCCTCCACCGTTCTCCGTGCCGTAGCGCCGCTTCCTCTCACCTCCGCAGGCCCGTGCGCTCTAGTAGTCCTCCCTCGAGCTTCCTTGGCTCCATCCTCAGCTAGGGCCCGCTGCGGAACCCTCCATGGGCGACGCCTTTGTGCCCTACCTCCGCCGCCTCCGTGCTCTACCTCCGCCCGCACTACCTCCCCCGATCCTACTCCAACCCCTGGTCCGTCTCCTGCCCTACGCGCCGCCGTTCCCCCTGGCGGCTAGGGTTTCCACCGACGTTCCCCCTCCCATGACGGCTAGGGTTTCCGGTGCTGTGGTGCAGTGGCACGGACGGTGGTGGCGCTGTGGTGCGCTGAGCCGCCTACTCAAGTCTTCCATCGAGCCGCAGCATGCCTCCCTCGACCAGGACAACAGGTATCTGATTGATTCCGTCCTCTCCCTGCTTGCTCTGCTGGGTTTCCTGCTGAATGCTGATCACAATTAGTATAGTACCAAAATGGTTAGCCATAGCTAGGATTTGCTGTAAGAGAAAAAAGAATTTTTTTTTCAAACTTGAGTTGCACAGATTTAATAAAATTTGGTATGACCAGCCACTTCTGGCAAATTTGTGTTCACTTACACTCCATCCAGTTGAGTACTCTAACAAAAACAAGAACAATGGTATTATCAGAAAAAATGATGTCCTAAATGGCTTGTGCTAAAGATGCTATAAACTATACTCCATCGTTCTGTTAAACTGTGTATATTATATCTTAATTCTCACCTGTCCTCCACCACTGCTCTCTGCTCTTTCTCAAACATAACCAGGTGAGGTTGCCAACGGGCACGGACAGACCCTACACCACTGCTAAAACCTATCGTCGCCCTAAACTACTAGAGCATGCTCAAAGCGAGAAAACTGAGAGGTGTTATACATATGCAATAAGAGCATGGGCCTGTTTGGCCTGTTGCCGCAAGATGCCACAACTTTAAGGCTCGCCTAAAGTGCGGCGCTGAAATCAGCCACCGAAGATTTGGCTGAGCTGAGGCGTCGCAAACTATTTACGTGCTGTTGGGAAACTGTGGCGGTACTAGAGGTCTGGGAACCAATCAAACATCAATCAAAAGTGGGGCCTTCGGAGGTATGGCAAGATTTGGCGAACTCTGGGAACCAAACATGCCCCATGAATAAAAACGGTGAGCACCAAGTTTCGACTAAGTGTAGTTAGATTTCTCAAAACCGTAGGGCCTGTCGTGACTTTCCTGAGATTTTGAATTTTTTCCCCCACCTTCCATGGGGCCTTGTAGTGGAGCACTGTCGCTTAGTGTTGATGCCACGTTCATGGCGCTATGGAAACAGGGCATGCTGATTTCAGGCGTTTTGGAGCGCTGGTGTGGTTGGTTTGTCGATTGACTTTTCCTCGGTTTAGATTAACCTCTTAAATCCCCGTCCCTTTCAGCTGGCCATCGGTCACCAGAGTACTCAGCTCATTCATTATACTGAGCTTCGGGACGGTCCACACAAGTCGCTAGCTAGTCAGATTTTTTATGAGCATGATGTCGACTAAATCTATTATCCAGAGTATTTTTTGTGTAATTTAAAAAATAAATCTTAGAAACTCTCTGAATAATCATAATCATCTGGCCTTTGAGTTGATAAACCCTAATCAACATTATCAATAATAACAATTGAAGCTATTCTACTTGACTCTACCATAATCACTACTAGATACTACCTCTGTCCCTAAAAGGATGCACCTATGAGTTGCATGGTAGTTAAAGTGCTTCATGTTTGACCAAGTTTCTAGAAAATATATTTTATTTGATATTTTGGCTCCAAATCAATTTATTAAGAAAATACATTTAGTAATTAATGTAATGGTATTTATTTGATATTATAAATATTGATACTTTTTATTCTATAATTGATCAAACTTGATATACTGAACCATGATATTGTTCTAGAATTGCATTCTTTTAGGGATAGAGGGAGTATACCCCATTATCGCTAAATTTTTCTGTAGCGGTGATGGTTGGCAGTAAAAATAGAGCACTATGGCAGTGAAAACACTATGTCAGTAGGTATTTGTAGAGGCGGCTCATGTGAAAACACTACGCCGTAGTCGCTGGGGCGTAGGGTCCTAGCGGTCCGACTAGGTTTACTCAAAGTTTGTGTCCTGCACACCGTGCCTCTAGGTTTTTTTAACGTAAGGGGGGGTTGGACAAAGAGAATGTTTAGCGAATAGACACTCCCGTCAGCCCCCGAGCGATGTTCCGACCCCCTGCCGTTGCTGGGGTCGAAGGCTCGGTAGCGAAATTAATGCGTAAAGTAAGGGTGTTTGTCTCTCGGCAGAGGCTTTGAGCCGTTCGATCGGCCTGGGCACCGGTTTTACCTTGATGGTAAGAGTGATGGGTTCGGGAAGCCTCCACCGAATATGAGCGGGATCCTATCTGCTCTCTACCCATTTCTCGGCAGTGGCCAAGTCCTCTGGTCAACTTGTGTTACCTGCTGTGGCAAGACTTTCCTATGGAGATAAAGGATGAGAACATTCCACGCAATAATTTTAATTGGGCAGATAAGCTAGGCGGAGAAACTTGTCACAAATGGTCAAGCTTTCCAATTTTGTTATAACAAACAACCTTTTAGCTCTTCTCCTCTTTTTGTGTAAAAAGTTAGTGCATTCCGACCCTTTTTCGTCGTTAAGGTCATAAAAGCTTAGAGTGTGGGCGAGCCAATTCTGATCACGCTAGGTGAGCAAAGACACCAGTAGCCGCTGGGGCATAGGTATCCTGCAGTCCGACCATGTTATACTCAAGCTTGTTCCCGTAAACCTAGCTCCTAGGTCCTAAAGTAAAAAGGGGGCAGGCATAGAGAATGTTTGCCGGATAGATATGCTCATATCAGCCCTAAGTGAGATCTGACCCCTTGCCGTTGCTGGGGTCGGATGTCACTGAAAATCGGGGAGTTGGATAACAAAACTGATAAGAGAAAGTGTGCATTTATTAGGGGTTTAAGTGGCGTAGCTGTTCGATGTTCTAGGCATTGGTGAAGACCTCGTCGTTGATGGTCTTCAGCTTGTAGGCGCCTAGCCAAAGCACCTCCACGACAACATATGGTCCTTCCCACGGCGGGGAGAGCTTTTGGTGGTCCTTGTTGCTCTGGACGAGGCGAAGAACTAGGTCTCTGACGTTGAAGGCCTAATCAAGCACTCGACGGCTGTGGAATCATCATAACGCCTACTGGTACTTGGCCAAGCGAGGGAGGCAATGTCGCGCACTTCATCCAGCTGGTCCATGGCGTCCTCGAGGGACGCCTTGGCTCCTTGTTCATCGTACGCCCTGACCCTTGGTGCTCCATAGTCAAGGTTGGTTGGGAGGACAGCTTAGAACCGTAGACCATGAAGAATGACGTGTAGCTAGTGTCTTGGCTAGGGGTCGTCCTTAGACTCCAGAGCACCACAGGAAGCTCGGTGACCCATCTTGCGCCAAACTTGTTCAACCGATTGAAGATCCTAGGCTTGAGGCCTTGTAGGACTATGCCGTTTGTGCATTCTAGCTGCCCGTTCATTTGGGGGTGCGCTATGGAGGCTCAGTCGACGTGGATGTGATATTCAATGCAAAATCGGTGGAACTTCTTCCCAGTGAACAACGTGTCATTGTCCATGATGATGGAGTTTGGGATTCTGAAGCGATGGACTATGTCGAGGAAGAATAGCGCGGCCTGCTCAAATTTGATCACGGAGATCGGCCGAGCTTCTATCCACATGGTAAACTTGTCTATGGTGATAAGCAAGTGGGTGTAGCCCCTAGGCGCTTTTTTGAGTGGTCCAACCAGATCAAGCCCTCAGACCATGAACGGCAAGGTGATGGGGATCGTCTGGAGCACTTGGGCTGGTCGGTGAGTCTGTCGAGCGTAGTACTGGCACCCTTCGTAGGTGCGTACGATTTGCTCAGCATCGGCTACCGCGGTAGGCTAGTAGAAGCCCTGTCAGAACATGATTCCGACCAAGGTTTTGGGTGCGGCATGGTAACCATAGGCCCCACCATGGATATTGCTCAGCAAATGCTTCCCCAGTTCGATAGGGATGCAGCGCTGCATGATTCTGGTGTGACTTTGCTTGTAGAGTTCGCTCCCCACAAGAACAAAAGACTTGGCACGATGTGCAAGCCGTCAGACCTCCATCTTGTCCGTTGGCAGCGTATCACGGAGGAGGTAGTTGAGGTAGTGCGTCCTCTAGTCGACTGGAGGGTCGGGCTCTATCACTAGGTCCTCTTCAAGATCCATGACTTTAGGGCTGGATGGAGCCGACGGTTGGCCAGCCCCAAAGCCTAGAATGGGTGGACCATCACTGGCTTGTTCCAACCCCTCGTAGCAAACCGAGGGCTTGTGTTGGTCGCTGGCGAAGACACCTGTTGGCACCGGCTCCCGACCAGATGCTGCCTTTGTAGTGTGTCGAGATGTGGTTGAGCTCGAGGCCATTGAACTTGTCCTCTAGCTGGTAGATTTCTCGGCAGTATACAACCATCTTGGTGTTGTGGTAGCTTGATTCCTTCATGACTTGGTCGACAACCAGCTGGGAGTCCCCCTGGACATCGAGGCATCGGATGCCCAACTCAATGGCGATGCACAGGCTGTTGACGAGTGCTTCATATTCGGCCACATTGTTGGAGGAGGGAAAATAGAGGCGAACCATGTACCTCATGCATACCCTAAGGGGTGACACAAAAACTAGCCCCACACCGGCGCCCTTCTTCATCAGCAATCCATTGAAGTACATCATCTAGTACTCTTGGTCGACGACCGCTGGAGTCATTTGGACCTTGGTCCACTCTGCCACAAAATTAGCCAATACCTAGGATTTGATGGCCTTCCGAGAGGCATATGCCATGCCCTGACCCATCAATTCAAGTGCCCACTTCACGATTCTTCCTATGGCATCCTAGTTTTGGACGACCTCGCCGAGGGGGAAGGACGTCATGACTATCACTGGATGTGACTTGAAGTAGTGGCGTAGCTTCCTCTTGGTGATGAGGATGGCATATCAATGCTTCTAGATTTGCGGATAGCGGGTCGTAGAGTCGGATAGGTCATCGCTAATGAAGTACACAGGGCGCTGTACTTTAAGGGCGTGCCCCTCTTCCTCTCGCTCCACTACTAAGGCAGTGTTGACCACCTGCGTGGTGGCTGCGACGTAGAGCAGAAGGGGTTCTCCATCGATAGGAGGAACCAAGATCGGAGGCTTCGTCAGAAGCTGCTTGAGCATGTCAAGTGCCTTCTGGGCCTCGAACGTCCATTTGAAGTGGCCGACCTTCTTCAGAAGTCTATGAAGGGGGAGACCTCATTCACCGAGGCATGAGATGAAGCGACTGAGTGCGGCGAGGCACCCTGTAACTCATTGTACCCGCTTCATAATCTGAATTGGGCCCATCCTTGTAATGGCTGAGATCTTCTCCAGGTTGGCTCAGATGCCATGCTCGAAGACGATGAAACCAAGAAGCATGCCCCTCGGGACCCTGAAAACGCACTTCTTGGGATTGAGTTTGACACCATTTGCTCAGAGTTTTGCAAAGGTCTACTCAAGATCGGCTATGAGGTGGTCAGCCCATTTGGACTTGACCATGATGTCATCAACGTTGGCCTCAATGGTCCACCCGATGAGGTCCCCGAAACACTTGAGCATACAACGCTGGTATGTAGCCCTAGCGTTCTTCAGACCAAATGGCATTGTGACATAGCAGAATGATCCGAAGGGGGTGATGAAAGATGTCGTGAGCTGGTCGGACCCTTTCATCATGATTTAATGGTACCCGAAGTACGTGTCAAGGAAGCAGAGGGTTTTGCACCCTGAGGTAGAGTCGACTATTTGGTCTATGCATGGCAAAGGAAATAGATCCTTTGGGCACGCCTTGTTGCGACCCATGTAGTCAACACACATGCCTCCATTTCCCACTCTTGTTTCATACAAGAATGGGATTGGCTAATAACTCTGGGTGGTATACTTCCTTGATGAATCCGGCCACCAAAAGCTTTGCGATTTCCTCGCCGATGGTCCTATGTTTCCCCTCGTTGAAGCGATGTAGGCACTGTTTCATGGGCTTGGATCCTAGGAGGATCTTCAAGGCATGCTCGGTGACTTCCCTCGGAATGCCTAGCATGTTCGATGGTTTCCACGCAAAGATATCTTTGTTGGCGAGGAGGAAGTCGACGAAGCGCATTTTCCTATTTAGAGGAAAGCGTGGTGCCAATGTGCATCACCTTGTCCTTGGGGCTACTAGGAATCTATGAGGACCTCCTTGGAGCCTTCTGCTGGCTCGAAAGACCTAGGTCGACCTCTTGGGGTCGGGCACTTCTTCGATGACCTTTTCCTGATGGAAGCGAGCTCTCAAGAGGCGATGATTGCTATGGCGTGATCGCAGCACTCGACCTCACACTCGTAGGCGTGCTGGAAGGAGGTGCCGATGGTGATGACCCCACCTGGGGCCCGACATCTTTAGCTTGAGGTAGGTGTAGTTGGGAATGGCCATGAACTTCATGTAGAATGGTCGTCCTAGGATGGTGTGGTAAGTTCTAGTGAGGGTCTTCGTCCTATAGTTGGACAGGACCCCCAAAGGTGATGGGCTAGATTCGATCTACCAAGTAGGCATGGCCTACTTTCCAGGCATGATGCCATGGAAAGGCGCTCCGGTTGGCCAGATGTGTGCTCGGTCGATGCCCATAGCGTTGAGCATCTCGACGTAAATGATGTTGAGGCCACTGCCTCCATCCATCAGTACTTTGGTGAGCCACTTCGTGCCGACGATTGGGTCAACCATGAGCGGGTATCTCCCCAGTTACGGGATGCTCTCCGGGTGGCTAGTCCAATCGAAGGTTATAGTGGACTCTAACCATCAGAGGAAGGTAGGTGTGGCCGGTTCGGTTGTTTAGACCTCATGGCACGCGACCTTCGGGCAGTGCTTGGAGTCGTAGGCCGCTGATCCTTCAAAGATCATGAGGCATCCATCCAGTGTTGGAAAGCCACCATCCTTCCCCTTGGCGTCATCCGTGGTAGGGTCGGGGTCCTTCCCGTGCTCCCCTTTGTTGGAGCCTCTAGACAAGAACCGCTTCATAAGGCCACAGTCCTTGTACAGAAGCTTGATGGGGAAGGCATGGTTCGGGTATGGCCCCTCGAGTAGTTTTTTAATGTGGTTCGGAGTGCCCTCCACAGGCTTCCAACCACCCCTACGGTCAGCGGCGTCCATGAGTGAGCCCTCGCGCTGTTGCTTTTTCTTCTTCTTGGTGGGACAATTGGACACACCTTTGCCTGTGTCCTTGTCCCACCTCGCCTTGCCCTTGAGGTGGTCAAAGATTGCTTCGACCGCTTCTTCGCTTGAGGCATGGCTGGTGGCGATGTCGAGGAGTTCCTTAGTGGTTCACAGGCCCTTGCATCCTAGCTTGTGAACCAGGGACTCGCTTGTGGTTCTAGACAGGAATGCTCCTATAACGTCGGCGTCGGCGACGTTAGGTAGCTCATTGCATTGCTAGGAGAAGCGCCGGATGTACCCATGGAGGGTTTCTCTAGCCTTCTGTTGGTAGTTCTTGAAATCCCATGGGTTTCTAGGGTGCTTGTACGTGCCCTAGAAGTTTCCCACGAAGATCTCCTTTAGGTCTGCCCAACTTTGGATTCTGTTGGATGGAAGGTGTTCCAACCATGTTTGTGCTGAATCGGCCAAGAACAATGGAAGGTTGCGGCTAATGAAATCATCATTATCCACACCATCGGCTTGGCAGGCAAGGCGATAATCCTCGAGTCATAGCCCAGGGTTTGTTTCCTCAGAGTACTTCAGGATGTTGGTTGGTGGTCGGTACCTTGGCGGTAAGGCAACATTAAGGATGTGTCGACCGAAGGCCTGAGGCCCTAGCAGGTCGGGGCTCGGGCTTCAGTCCTCGCCGCTGTTGTAGCGTCCGCCACGACGAGGGTGATAGCCGTGGCTAGCTCCCTCTCTCAAGTCATCATAAGTACGCCTACAAGCATCGAGGGTGTTGCGTGCATCACAGTTGTGGCTGAGACACTGATGCACTAGAACCATGGTGTGTTGGCTTCCTCCTTGTGGCTCTTGGTGGACTGACGCATCCCTGTCGGGGTGCTCTAAGGGTGTGCACTGTCTGGTGTCGAGCTCGCGTTGTTGAGACAACGTGCTCTTGGACTACTGCACCACCGCATGCTTGAGCTGCATGTGAATCTCATGGTGGGCTCACCACTCCTCGGGCGTCGTGGCCTCTGGAAGACCATTGAGCAAGGCCGCTGCAGCGGCGATGTTGTGGCTTGCCTAGGCAAAGCGAGGGAGGGCTTCTTCTTCGGCGATGATCATCCAGTTTATGTTGCGGGCCATGGCACATGGGCGCTGACCATCTCCGTGGCGCTTGATCTCTCGATCAAGCACCACGCATTCCTGCTCGAGCTAGAGTTGTGCTTCCTCGATCTCTCGGTGTTGGGCTTTTAGCTACTCCACCCGCATGCGAGATGGGGCCACTGTCTCCCCTCGGCCTCATCATCGAGGTCATTCACTAGGCTAGCCTCTTCCTCGTGGATGCTTTCGACATGTCCCTTGGGGGTACCTGTCATGAAGCATTCATGAGAGGGATGATGGCTTCCCCCGCTAGAGTTAGAGCTAGAGGGTGACTCTGGCTCCTCTACGAGGAGGTCATGGAAAGACTCCGCGACATGTTCAATCACCCCCATGAACTCGTTGTTCGTGGGGGATGGGATCATGCGCTGCGCCATAAGATGGCCAACATTCTCTGTGGTGTTGCAAAGACCGAACAGGAGCACTATTGAGGTGCTCCAGATGAGGTATTCTAAGGAGAATGGCTATCCCCCGATAAGCTGTGCCATGACATTGGCGAATGAGAAGGTGAGGTGGCTTAGGTCCTCCCGGGATGGTTGGGGCCCCAGGAAGACACCGAGCTGACGCTCCAACCTTCCACAATCGAAGTTGAGGAACTAGCCACTTCTAGGGGCGCAGGCCTCTGGTGCATGCAGCCGTAGCTCCTTGAGCATCTCGGTGATTGGGTCAAGGCTGGTGGAGTGGAAGGGTTGAATGACAATGGGCACCCGTGCTAGCTCTCCCTCTGCCATGACGATGAAGTCCAAGTCCCCAAAGCGCACGCGTGCGCCCAGGATGTAGCTGATGCTGTGACTAGCCATCCATGGCCTAATGTTAATGTTGAGACACTGCAAAAGCCCCTACCTGGCGTACCAACTAGTCGGTGTTTCCAGTAAACACCAACTGAGTAAATTTGTATTATTGCGCGTCTGGCCCTGGATGGTGTGCTAAAAAGACAATGTTTATACTGGTTTAGGTAGAATGTTGCTATGTCTAGTTCATGGCTACTGCTTGTGTTATTAGCACTGAAAAGTTTATAGTAGGGGGTTACAAATGGGCAAGAGAGGGACAGGTCCCAAGTCTCTGATGGAAAGATCGAATAGGTATCGTGAGCTAGGTCGCTGCTCAGCTATGTGTTCGAGGTTCAATGCTAGTGGTTCTGCTATGATGCGGTATGTTGTGTGATGTGATGAATCCATACCCTTAGTGGGGTGCCCTGCTTTCCCTTTTATAGGTCAAGGGAGAGCACGGATTATAGATGGGAGAAAAGAGTAAAACATGAGACAAAGGAAGTCTTTCAAGGACGCCAATTCTTCCTTTTCCTCTGTGCGAGCCCGGCTGACATGGTAGGTGGTGACAAGGACAGCCCCACGCTAGTCGCATGTCTGCTGATCCTGACAGGGCCACGCTAGGTGTCTGTCCGCTGAGAATGCCATGTCCTGGCATTGTCAGCGGGTTGTCACATCCCATCCTACCCCGGTGGGCGGCGTGGCGGACCAACATGCTGATCAGCGACCATACAGGGAGCAGGCAGCATAGTGATCGTACGTCCATTACTATGGGTGATGCGAGTTTTTTCTAGACCGTAGTGGTTGTCATGAGCTTCCGTAAGGACCCACGCCCGAGGGCAAATGACGGCGCCCACAACACTGTAACGCAAATGTTGGCGCCTACAACACTGTTCAGGCTCTGACATGCCTAGAAGGTTGCAAAGCACCCTTCTGCATGGCCTGACGGTACTGTCCTATAGGTGCATAGGTTACGGTCCTCGATATTGCAGTTGACTTGAGCATCTTGCCTTATCTGCTTCGCCTAATTCCTGGGTCGATACTATGTTAATGTTGTCATAGGCGTCGAGCGAGGCAGAGCTAGCCTTTAGAAGTCGGGTGAGGTGGAGCCAACCCTTAGGCGTCAGGCAAGGCGAAGCCAACCCTCAGACATCGGGCGAGGCAGAGCTAGACCCTAGACGTTGGGCGAGACGGAGCCAGCCCTTAGACATCGGGCGAGGCGGAGCCAACCATCGGTGGTCAGGCGAGGCGGAGAGAGCCCTCAGACATTGGGCAAGGTGGAGCCAACCCTCGGGGGTCGGGTCAGGCAGAGACAGCCCTCAGACATTGGGCGAGGCAGAGCCGGCTCTCAGACATCAGGTGAGGTGGAGCCATCCCTCAGGAGTCAGCCTGAGGCATTCCCAACCCTTAGGGGTTGGACGATCAGATGAAACGGAGCCCATGGCCTTGGTGGTTGGACGAGGCGGGGCCCACTAAGAAATGTAGTCGTGTTCTTGTTCACTCTGATGAATTAGCATTGATGGGTATCAACTCCTCTTTGGGTACCCTAGTATTGGTACCCGACACTCATCTTCCACTAGACACTAAGCACCCCAAAAGTGAGATACATTGGACTAGTTCCGTCAAGCACACCCCAAGGGAGAACTCAAAACAATCCACGTTTTACATCCAGAATCCAATAATGAGTATGAGCTTACAATACTTAGTCCATTAATTTTGGAAATTATTTATTACAATACCAGAGTTTAGAGTGTGATAATTAAACAACTGGAATTGAAATAAACATCTAGCGGAAATGGTACAAGGATCCATTTGTGCCCACCAGAAGAATCCTCCACACAAGAGCTACTCCTCAAGCTACACCTGCAATAGGGTAAATAAACCCTGAGTACACAATATACTCACAAGACTTACCCAACTAGTAGGAATAGTTTCCCTGACTCTCAAGGATATGATAGGCAATAAGGGTTTGCTATTTTTTGTTTGCGGAAAGCCTTACTAATAGTTCATCCTTACTATCAAGTTATATGAGCAGTCGTGATTACTTCATTAGCTAACCATTCTAGGTAAGCATCTATTCTACTTTTGAGCAAGGCTGAGCAATCAGAACCATTTTACCATCTTTCATCTTCCAATTCTTACTACAATGCTAGACCATAGCCAAGTCGTACCATCTCATGGAAATGGTGATTCGCGAACCAATGTATCCCAGCTGGGTACCCCGAAACACATGCTCTGTTTGTACCCCAGACACAAACAAGACCAACCCATTCCACTCCTATCAAGGGGTCTAGGTCCCTGTCCAAACTTGGACTCCAAGCCCCCACACTTGAGACCCAGTCTCAGTATGGTGCTTAGACCTCCACCTTTCCCTGCCTCCAATCAGTCGGTCTAGAAAGAGCCAGAACCCATGACAAGAGCGTAACGAGCCTTTTCGCTCCCATAAGCAAGTATGTGCTTAGGATAATAAGTCTGTGACCTGACTACCATCCATAGCAACAGACGGTCCTTAATCGACACGAACAGGGAAAACAGTGTAACCAAGTTAAGCCCCATTGGCCGTGGGACACAACCTGTTACACCCACCAATACCCATGGCATATCCTTGTCCGGTCTCCATTTTTCCTTTCATCATTTTATTATGAGAGTAATAATAATAATCCCTATTGTGAGTAACGGCAGGTTACTTACGCTACCGAAAACCTAAGCATAGCAGCTACTTGAACCTGCACTAGTAAGACTCTTAGGATAGGTATATCTATACATGTGGTTTCCATAAAATTCCTATAAAGTAAATGCACATAACATATATAAACAGTGATTATAAAAAAATAAGGCTTATGCACCGGGGCTTGCCTTAGGTAGGCCCATTGTCAGCTGAGTCAGTCAGTGGTGGCTCTAGGACCTCCTCCTACATAAGAATCTCCTCCTTGTACTCCTAGACAATCTCTTGAAACTCATGATCACCGGTGGTCACGATCTCTGCCAACTCGTTCTCTACATGCTTGCGATGATGATGCAACACTTAGCATTTAAGCAATAGGAACTCCTAAACTAAGAATACGCATACTAAGCTACTAAGCTAGCTCTAATGACTAAGGTACTAAGCTAACTATCATCTTTACCGAGCAAAGTGTTGGGTTCAACTAACAAACACCTAGCTTTACAAATGAAGGATATATCTTTATTTCTACTAATGATTTAATGTATATTTGAAACAAAGAGCATTTAACTACCCTAATGCTTAGTCTATTCTAAAGCTACAAAAATTACAGTGAGCACATAATAATACAATGAAGCTACCATACAAATTTCACGACAAAAGCTATCACCAATTTACAACAAAAATTCCTACAATATTTTAACCTAATAATATTAAGCACTCTCAAATGACTTAATAGCTCCAGGTATCAACATGTATATCTATGAACTTAATACACTAATAGATAGAGAAAAATTTTAGGAACCTAAGAAAATTTATTTCATAATTTTTGGACACCTACATCATTTTATATGATTTACCAAGGATCAGCTTAGAAATTAAATCAGAAAACTATTTCTAATTCCTTAAGAAAAAAAAACGAATTCGCCTCGTGCGGTCCACACGCGCGGTCCCACGTGACGCAGCGCGCGCGAGTGTGTGGCAGCCCACGGTGCGGCCCATGCGAGGCCGGCTTGCAGCGCTGAGACGACCAGCACCGGGGGGAATCCCACTGCGCTCTGGCGTTTTTGCAAAATAGACCTCGCACTTCTCCTAAAATTACAACTAAGTCCTAACGTTATTTCCCCCTCTGTCAAAACTTCTCACTTAACCCCCCCGGCCTTTCGGGAATTTCCCACTAGCTGCCCCGGCGATGTAGAACACCTAAGAACCTAACTGGCTAGCGAGGGAGCATCAGTAAACTACCATGGACCTATCCGAGGTGATGGTTGGGGCGGAGGATGATGGAGGAGGGCTGGGCATGTGTGGCCGAGCCATGCGGCGAGGCACCGTGGCGGAACAGTCATGTCAGCGATGATGGGGAGGCGGTAGCAGTTTGGCTAAGCAAAGCAGGATGGAGAGGGAGGCAAGGTGAAGCTAGTGGTGCAAACGAATTGGTTTGGGAGGGATGGTAGGAGGGCTACTCTCGTCCATGGCCAAACGTGGCCTTATCGGCACGGCGTTGGGGAAACTAAAAAATTGGAGGTTGGCTATGCATGGTTCAATGCTATGTAGGGTTTTGTAGCGAGAGGACATGATGGTGAAGCCATGGATGTACTGAATTGAATGGATATGATCATTCGCTGGGTAAATTGGATGGGGCGACTCGTGGCAATGACAGAGGGAGAAAGAGAGAAAAGGAGAGAGATGAGGCTCAGCAGGTGGGCTCAGATCATCCTTGCCTTGGTAGGATGCGGTAGGCATGAATGTGGAGGCCCATGTGCTGGCGCTAGCAGACAGGCGCGTGCGTTCGCGACCGGCATGGCCCGCACATCGTAGTGCCATTAATGATGTCGGTGTTTTTGAACCACCGATGAGTAAATTTGTATTTGCGTGTCTAGCTTGGATGGTGTGCTCGGAGGACATAAGGGTTTATACTAGTTTGGGCGGAGTGTCCCTACATCCAGTTCACTGCTGCTCGTGTTACCGACACTTAGTTTGTAGTAGGGGTTACAAACATGCGGGAGAGGGAGAGGATCCTAAGTCTTTGGTGGAAGAAGTGAATGGGTGTTGAGAGCTTGCTTGCTGCTTAGCCATGTGCTTGTGTCATGCTCTTGTGTTCAGATCTCCCCCCCTCCATGGGGCACCCTACTTCCCCTTTTATAGACGAAGGGAATGCGTGGGTTATAGAGGAGGAAAGGTTGAAGAACGAGAGAGAGAAGAAGGCTTCTGGGGTAGCTAAGTCCTTCTTCCCCTTTATGCAGGTCCCGCTAATCCTATAGATATCAACGGGGATGGCTCCATGTCATGGTCCTATTCGTCACTAGCGACATGCGCAAGCGTCATATGCCGGTCATGGCGTTCCACTCCATCCCAGCAGATGTCATGGTGACTAACGCGCCTATAAGCATCCGTACGAGGATTAGGCAAAATAGCACTGGCACGCCTGACATTGTTCTTAATGTGAATCCCTAGGTATGGCCCATCATGGCCATGGGTTACATCAAGGTGTTCCAGTCCCTTCTCTGGCATCAGAGTTTTGACCCAGGCCCACACACTTGGACCTGGAGTGGTTGGAAGCGGTATGGGTCCGCGTCGGATGAGACGGAACCCACATCCTTGAGTTTAGGCAGGGTAGATCCCATGACCATGGGTGAGACAGAAACCACATCCTTGCAGTCGGGTGAGACAGGACCCGCACCAAAGGGGTTGGGTGAGAAAAAGCTCATGGCCTCGAGGTCAGGTAAGACAGAGCCTGTGACCTCAAGGTCATGCAAGATGGAGCCCATGACCTTGGGCGAGACAGAACCTGCATCATTGGGGTTGGGCAAGACGGAGCCTGTACCCAAGGGGTCGGGCGAGACAGAGCCCGTGGCCTTGAAGTCGGGCGAGACGGAGGCCGCGGCCTTGGGGTCAAGTGAGGCCTTTTAATACATCTCGAGCCATTCGGGGAAGTTAGCGTGGGCGCTAACTTCCTTGCTTTGGGTATCCCTAATATCGATACCCGATAGTAGCCCCCAAGCTTACGGAGGAGTAGGATACTCCTTTGGAGGCTTTTCTAGACGGGAGGACTCTAAGGGCCTTGGCCTTCTTTTCATTGCCGTAGGATGGTGATTCCCTTTTGTTCACGATCGGTCTTCTTGGGGGCATGTAACCGTAGGATTCAGGAGGTCAGAAAGATTTTTCTTGATTCCAGTCCCCTAGGATCCGATCAGTCCACCATCATACTACGACCACGCGTTATGTCTCCTTATGAGTCCAACTTCCCTTGAGCCCCTGCATGAAGCAGGGGTCTTATCGAGGGTCGGCTCATCTTTCTGATCATCATCTCTCAAGCATTTTTTTTGAAAAAACGAAGGGGCTGAGCCAGTGCCAAGTTTTTCCTTGATGGACAAAACATGGTGCTCGGTGAGCTATTAATGGGCTAGTCCGTGTGGGGCCTTGGCTTCCTATTCATGGGGGTCCAGCATGGGTCAGCTAGGTGACCGACTCCTAGACTCTTGGTGGCCAATCCATATAGTTCTTGGGTCCGTTCGGCCTAGTCCCAAGGGCTCATTGCCTTTCTTCGAGGAAAAACCATGGACTATGAACCGACAAAGACTCAAACGTGGGTCGGGATGCCCACAGAGCTCGTGCGCCCTAGTACTAGCTGCTAGTGGGCCCATCCCTTTCCACCCCTCACTCTAAGGGTGCCCTAGAGCAGCTATGAACCCATCGGAGGGCCACCCTTCGAACTCCTGATCCTGAATGGGCCATAGGAGTGTTTTTAGCTCCATATCCCTCCTTACTTGTGATGGTTCTCATGCCTATCTACACCGATGCTGAGCTAGACGACATCGAGAAGGAGGTGGCCCCTTTGGCATAGGACTTACCTAGCCAAAATAGAGGATGAGATCACCCCAAGAAATTAATTAGGTAGATAAGCTAGGCGGCGAACTTGTAATAAGTGGACAAGCTCTTAAATTTCATTATGGCCAAACAGATTTTTAGCTCTTCTCCCCTTTTTGTATAAAAATGTTAATGTGTTCTGACCCTTTCCATCATTAAGGCTGTAAACGCTCGGGGTGTGGGTGAAAAAACTTTGATGACACTAGTGAGCAAAAACGCCATAGCCATTGGGGCATAGGTTTCTTATAGTCCAACCAGTTTTACTCAGCGTTCGTTTATGCAACCCTTGCTTCTAGATCTTAATGTGAGAAAGGGTTAGGCATAGAGAATATCTACCAGATAGATATACTCATTAATGCGTTCCAACTCTTTCCATAGTTAAGGCTAAAAAGCTCAGGGTGTGGGCAAAAAACTCTAGTGAGCAAAACACCGTAGCTGCTGGGGCGTAGGTTTCTTACAGTCTGACCAATTTTACTTAGCGTTTGTTTCCACAACCATTGCTTCTAGATCTTAATGTGAGAAAGGGTTAGGCATAGAGAATGTCTACCAGATCGATATGCTCTTATCAGCCCCTGAGTGAGGCTTGACCCCTTGCCGTTGCTGGGGTCGGGTGTTACTAAAGATTGAGGAGTCGATAGCGAAATAGATAAGAGAAAGCATGCATAGATTAAGGGTAAAAGCTGACGTAGCTATTCGATGTTCCAGGTGTTGATGAAGACTTTGCTGTCGATGGACCTAAGCCCCTTGCCAGTTGCTGGGGTCGGGTGTCACTAAAGTTTGAGGAGTCGATAGCGAAACCGATAAGAGAAAGCGTGCATAGATTAAGGGTAAAAGCGACGTAGCTGTTCGATGTTCCTAGGCATTGACTAAAGACTTTGCTATCGATGGTCTTGAGCTTATAGGTGCCTGGTCAGAGCACCTCCATGACGACATATGGTCCCTCCTACGGCGGAGAGAGCTTATGGCGGTTCTTGTTGCTCTAGGACGTGGGGGAGCACTAGGTCCCCGACGTTGAAGGCCCTGACCCCGCACTCGACGGCTGTGGTACCGGTGCACAACGCTTGTTGGTACTTGGCCTAGCAGAGGAGGGCAATGTCGCGTGCTTCATCTGGATGGTCCATGGCATCCTCAAGGGACGCCTTGGCTCCCTGTTCGTCGTACGACCTGACCCTCGGCGCTCCATAATTGAGGTCGATCGGGAGGATAGCCTAGGGAACTATAGACCATAAAGAATGGTGTGTAGCCAGTGGCCTAGTTGGGGGTCATCCTCAAGCTCCAGAGCACCGAGGGAAGATCTGCGATCCATTGTCTGCCAAACTTGTTCAACCGGTTGAAGATCCTAGGCTTGAGGCCTTGTAGGACCATGCCATTCATGCGCTCGACCTGCCCATTCGTGTGGGGGTGCGCCATGGTAGACCAATCGACATAGATGTTGTATGCATCGCAGAATTGAAGGAACTTTTCCCAGTGAACTGCATGCCATTGTCCATGATAATGGAGTTCAAAAGTCCAAAATGATGGACGATGTCAAGGAAGTACATCATGACTTGCTTGGACTTGATTGTGGAGATCCGGTCGAGCCTCTATCCACTTTGTAAACTTGTCTACGGCGATAAGCAAGTGCGTATAGCCCCCTGGGTGCCCTCTTGAGAGGTCTGACCAGATCGAGCCCCCAGACCACGAACGGCCACGTGATGGGGATCATTTGTAGTGCTTGGGCTAGCAGGTGGGTTTGCCGAGCATAGTATTGACACCCTTCATAGGTGTGCACAATTTGTTCAGCGTTGGCTACTATGGTCGGCCAGTAGAAGCCTTGTCAGAAAGCGTTTCTGTCTAGGGTCCTAGGTGCAGCATGGTGCCCATAGACCCCACCATGGATATCACTCAGCAACTGCTTCCCTTGTTTGATGGGGATGCAGCACCGCAGGATCCCAGTGTGGCTTCTCCTATAGAGCTCACCCTCAATAATGACAAAGGACTTGGCGCGACATGCGAGCCACCGAGCCATCACTTTGTTCGTTGGTAGCGCCTCATGGAGGAGGTAGTCAATGTAAGGCATCCTCTAGTTGGCCAAAGGGTCGAGCTCTGTTGCTGGATCCTCGTCAAGCTCCATGACTTTGGGGTCAGATGGAGCCACCAGCTGGTTAGCCCTCGAACCGTTTCATGAGGACACAGTCCTTGTATTGGTGCTTGATGGGGGAAAGCATGGTTCAGGCAAGGTCCTTCGAGCGGCTTCTCGAAGTGGTCTAGGGTACCCTCAGTGGGCTTCCAACCCCCTTACTGTCGGTAGTGGCCACAAATGAGCCCTGGCGCCACAACTTGTTCTTCTTCTTGTTGGGGCGGTTGGAGGCGCCTTCACCGGCGTCCTCATCTCGCTTTGCCTTGCCCTTGGGGCGGTCAAAAATCGCCCTGACCGCCTCCTCGCCCGAGGCGTGGCTAGTGGTGATGTCGAGGAGCTCCTTGGTGGTTCGTGGGCCCTTATGTCCTAGCTTGTGAACCAGGGCTCGCAGGTGGTCTTGGACAGGAAAGCTCCTATGACGTCGGCATCGGCGACATTGGGGCAGTCGTTGCACCACCGGGAGAAGCACCGGATGTACCAATGAAGAGTTTCCCTAGACTTCTGTCGATAGTTTTTAAGATCCCATGGGTTCCCAGGACTCACGTATGTGCCCTAGAAGTTTCGCACTGAAGATCTCTTTTAGGTCCGCCCAACTTTGGATTTGGTTGGGCGGAAGGTGTTCCAACTACATTCTCACTTGAATCGGCAAGGAACAATGGAAGGTTGCGGATGATGAAATTGTCACTATTTGCTCCACCGGCTTGGCAAGCAAGCCGATAATCCTCGAGCCACTAGTTCGGGTTTGTTTCCTTGGAGTATTTCAGGATGTTGGTCGGCGGTTGGTACCACGGTGGGAAGACGGCGTTGAGGATGTGTCGGCCAAAGGCCAGAGGTCCTGGCAAGTCAGGGCTTAGGTTTCGGTCCTCGTCGCTATCATAGCATCTGCCATGATGAGGGTGGTGGCCATGGCTTGCCTCCTCCCTCTCATCATTGTGGGCACGCCAGTGGGCATCGATGGTGTTGCGCGCGTCACAGGTGGAGGCCAAGACGCTCATGCACCGGGGCCACGCCATGCGGGCTGTCGCCTCACTGCACCTAGTGGACTAACATGTCCCTGTTGGGTCCCTCTGAGGGCGTGTGTTGACTAGCGTCGAGCTCACGTTGTCGGGACATCGAGCTCTTGGCCTGCTGCACTGCCGCACGCTTGAGTAGCGTACGAATCTCACGATTGGCCCGATGATCCTCGGGTGTCATGGGCTCTAGAAGACCATTGGAGCAAGGCTACCATGGTAGCGATGTTCTGGCTTGCCCGGGTGAAGTGTGGGAGGGCTTATCATCCTTGATGATCGTCTAGTTCACATCATAGGCCACAGTGCACGCACGACCACTGTCTCCTGTGGTGCTCGATTCTTGCTCGAGCTCCACGGCATTCTTGCTCAAGCTAGGGGTTGTGCTTCTTCGAGCTCTTAGTGCCGCACCCTCAGCTGCTCTACCTATAGGCAATGTGGGGCCCCTGCATCCCCCTAGCAGGATGTTTCGATATATCCCTCGAGGGTACCCGCCATGAAACATTCTCGCGAGGGGTGATGGCTCTCCTTGCTAGAGTCAGAGTCAGAGGTCGTGGAAAGATTTCGCGATGTATTCGGTCATCCCCACGAACTCGTCATTCGTAGGGGGTGGCGGCATGCACTGTGCCCCAAGGTGGCCAATGGTCTCTACATCGTTGTGCAGACCGAACGGGAGCACTGTTGGGGCACTTTGGATGAGGTATTCCATGGAGAGCGGCTACCCTCTAGCAAGCTACGTCATGACAATGGTGAATGAGAAGGTGAGGCGGCGCAAGTCCTCACGGGATGGTCAGGGTCCTAGCAAGGCGCCGAGCTGGCGCTCTAGGCTATCGTAATTGAAGTCGAGGAGCTGGTCGCTCCTAGGGGCATGGGCCTCCTATATGTGCAGCTGCATCTCCTCAAGCATCTCGGTGATCGCGTCGAGGCCGATGGAGTGGAGAGGTTGGACGGTGATGGGAACCTGCGTTAACTCTCCCTCCATTGTAACGATGAAGTCTAGGTTCCCGAAGTGCACATGCGCACCCAGGACCCTGCTGATGCCATGACTAGCCATCCGAGGCCTAATGCGGATGTCGAGACGCGCAAAAAAGCCTCTACCTAGCGTGCCAACTGTCGGTGTTTTTGGACCACCAATGAGTAAATTTGTATTTGCGCGTCTGGCTTGGATGATATGCTTAGAGGACACAAGGGTTTATACTAGTTTGGCCAGAACATTCCTACGTCTAGTTCGCTGCTGCTCGTGTTACCGGCACTTGGTTTGCAATAGGGATTATAAACAGGCGAGAGAGGGAGAGGATCCTAAGTCTCTGGTGGAAGGAGTGAATGGGTGTTGAGACCTCGCTTGCCGCTTAGTCATTGCTCATGTCGTGCTCTTATGTTCAGATCTTCCCCTCCATAGGGCGCCCTACTTCCCCTTTTATAGATGAAGAAAAAGCATAGGTTACAGAGGAGGAAAAGTAGAAGTACGAGAGAGAGAAGAAGGCTTCCAGGGTTGCCGGGTCCTTCTTCTCCTTCATGTGGGTCCGGCTGATCCTATAGATGTCAAAAGGGATGGCTCCATGTCATGGCCCTATTCGTCACTGGCGCCATGCGCAGGCGTCATCTGCCGGCCATGGCATTCCACTCCGTCTCGACGGACGTCGTGGTGAATTGATGCGCCTGTCAGTGTCCGTATGAGGATTAGGCAAAATAGCACCGGCACGCCCGACACGGGTTACATCGAGGCGTGCCAGCCTCTTCCCTAGCATCAGAGTTTTGACTCAGGCCCATACGTTTAGACCTAGTGGTTGGCGGCGGTATGGGTCCCCATCGAACAAGGTGGAACCCGCGTCCTCAAGGTTGGGCGCAGCGGAGCCCGCGACCTTGGGCGAGATAGAAACTATATCCTTGGGGTCGGGCGAGACGGAGCCCGCACCCATGGGGTCCGGCGAGACGGAGTACGCAGCCTCGAGGTCGGGCAAGACAGATCCCGTGGCCTCAAGGTCAGGCGAGATGGAACCCGTGGCCTTGGGCGAGACGGAACTCGCGTCCTTGGGGTCAGGCGAGACGGAGCCCGCACCCAAGGGGTCGAGCGAGATGGAGCCCTGCGGCCTCGAGGTCGGGCGAGACGGAGCTCGTGGCCCTGAGGTCGGGTGAGATGGAGCCCATGGCCTTGGGGTCGGGCGAGACCATTTAATACGTCTCGAGCTATCCAGAAAAGTCAGAGTTGGCGCTAACTTCCTTGCTTTGGGTATCCCTAATATCAATACCCGACAAATGACAAGGCGACGGCGAGCCCGACCATGTGCACGCGGCAGAGGTGGCATTGCACTAGGACGACAGCGGCACAGAGGTGCAGAGGGAGACATAGACATGACGGCGAGGCAACGGCATCGGCAGTGGCTGCGTCGTAGCGTGGGGAGGTCGGCAGCACCGCCCGGCTGCACAAGCTGTAGCAGCGGCTACGCGCGCATGGAGCCAGCGGCGGCCAGGCCACAGCCATGCCAGAGCAACCGTGGTCGGCCACGCGTGGCAGCTCTCGTGCGCATAGGACAGTCAGCGTGGCGACGCCGAGCGCCCGAGCATGGTGACCGCGGCCACACGGCCAACCAGCCCGAGACCGAGTCGTGCACGAATTTTAAAGTGCCTAAGACAACTAAACGGTTGCTTCAGAAGCCAAACCATATTCATCATGCTCAAGATGGCATATGAGACTACCCAATTGAGGTATAACACTACACCACCCCTTAACCCAATCTCTTAAAATAATTTGCTAAACATAGCAATGTCTAGCTGTCGGCAAAGTTGGAAGTTTTCTAAGTTTTTGAGCTGAACTTGATTTCAATTTGCAATTTCTAGGCTTGTAGAAATATTTGCTAGTAATGTCATTTTTCGACAGCAAGTATTTCACTGTTATCTATAAAGTTTGTACTTCAAACTTTATTTAAGTATCACACACATATTCTATAGTATTTTTGCTTAATAAAAATTGGTTTTCAACCATACTTGATATACATGGGCTATTGTATCAACTTTCATTTAACATTTTTATTAGTCATTTTAGGTTACAAGAAATTGATGTACACACTTTATCACATGCACTAACACATAAATATGATGCTCATGACATATTTTACTAAATAATTTATGGATGTAACACCGAGGGTGTTATAGTTTGAGGACAAAGTTGGATGGTATATGGTCATCCATGGATTTCTGGATATGGTTATCCATACTTGCTGTTTGGTTGGATGGATGGAACGAGCCATTTTTTTGTTTGGTTGGATGGATATATGTTGGACGGGGTGAGATGAGACGCACTATTTTTTTGTTTAGTTGGATGGATAGGATGGATAGGCTCATGATGTCATGCGAGACCCACTTGTCATTTATTTAATTTTAACCAAAATATAATCATGTGAGATATTGTTGTGTAGATTTAATTGCAACAAATATTACTATGTAATTATATCATAAATTAGATAAACGGTTTAGTAGAAAAAATTGTTTGAAGGTTGTTTGTATTTATTAATTATTGTTGCCACATCAGCAGCAGCCACGCCATCCAAGTTGGATGAGCAAATCTGATAGATTTTTGGTGTCCACTTGCTCCAGTATCTCATGAGAATATTCTCTCTTGTGGATATCCGTTTCCAACTCATTCGTACAACCAAACACTGTATATCCATGGATGGTCATATTGCATCCATTGGTATGAAGCAACCAAACGCAATAGAAACTCATCTGATCTTGTGCGGAACTTGTAAATTATATGTGGAATAGATTTTCCGTGATAAGAATGCCCCTAGATCAGGCGGGTTTGTGCATACTAAACTGGCTTAGGCCGGTTCTAGCAAACTTCTCGGCGGTGTTCAATAGGAACCTGCTTGAGCCGGTTTTTGCAGTCCGAGCCAAAATTCATATTTTTCCTTTAGAAACTCATCTGAAAGTCATGCACAACCTGTACCTGTGGAATATGTTTTCTATTAGGATAAAACCGCCATCGACTCAGGCTGGTTTTGGGTTTCTTCTAGGAGTTCTAGCATATGCGGTTTTGGGTGTCTTGCACATTGCGTTCTCGACGGGACTCTTCTAGTGACATGTCTTGTATATCACGATCATCGCTAGAGAACACTAGGTGAAATGTTTGTATGTGAACACGCTCTTAGGCGACAGTCTTGATCTAAAAGTCGGCCAGACTGATCTTTGGCCTCTGTGTTTACCGGTGCAGTGATCTAATTAGTGTCAATATGCTCTTTATTTCAATGTATAGAATTTATATATAGGTGGGTCGGTCGACGATCAAATTAGGCCCTGTTTAGATTACAAAAATTTTCAACCTAAAGTGTCACATCGAATTTTGCGGCACATGCATAGAGTACTAAATGTAGACGAAAAACAAAACTAATTGCACAGTTAGGTGAGAAATCGCGAGACGAAACTTTCGAACCTAATTAGTCCATAATTAGATACTAATTACTAAATACAAATGAAAGTACTACAGTAATCCGAACCCAAAAAAATTTGGGAACTAAAGGCGCCCTTAGTCACTCACAGTTACACGCAGAAGCAGCACCCACGTTCAGAAGCGACCCCTCCGCTCTGCATGTCATGTCGCTTTTAAAGTCGGAGGGCAGCTGTCCTTGACGCACGCTAACACGTCCCTGTACTCTCTGTGCATAGTGAAGCTATCGTACACCTTGCCGTGGCTGGACCGTTTGTAGTCGTAGAGAAGGGACGAGTAGCTGAATGCCGTGAGCTTGACGAAGCCGTAGTCCATCTCCCTGTAGACGCTCCACGCCGGAACCTGGATGGTGAAGTTGCTCAGGTGGCTGCCGCCGCCCCCAACGACTACGTGGATGGTGCCGTTCATGGTGCCAGAGTAGTGGGACTTCTCTAAGCTCATGCATTGTTCCTGCACAGCAAAAGTTCGGTGTCATTAATCATTAGCGCGCGCACGCAAAAGTTCCTGTGTTGAAAGAAAGGAGGAGCAGCTAGCAGAGGTACCTCATAGACAGCGCATGTCCTCTCGTAGTTGTGGACATGGCCGTAGAACGCCAAGTCCACCCTATACTTCTGCCAGAGCTTCTGGAGGCTTTGCCGGGACATTGGCTCAACGAACGATCCGTCTCTGCCGTAGAAGAAACCGGACGAGTAGCGGAGGATGCGATGAGCGATGAATATCAGCCACGGCTGTTTCTTCCGGTCGACCGTGCGAGGCATTTCTCGATGAACTTGTACTGCTCCGTGCCTTCCCGCCAGTCGTGCTCGCTGTCCGCAACGCAGAACGCGAACATGCCATAATCTGTAGAGTACCTGTTGAACCAGACCAAAGGGTTTTGTGTTCGGTTGAGTGTCAGTGTTGACGATCCAGCAATGTTCATATATAGATATATATGATAAAAATTGAATTGCACTGCATACCAGTAGTTTGCTCTGTTTTCTGTTGGCGTATAGTACATGGTCTCAGCTAGCACACCACACTCCCCTCCAGAGTCTGTTCCATTGAAGTACGACCCACTGTTGGGCCAATCTCGTTCATGATTCCCACTGAATCAGGCAAAGAAAGCTGGTATCAATTACCGTAGATTTCTGAAAGACTTCTAAAGGGACTGAGTGGGTTCAATTCCAGGGAAAAAAAGAACTCAAAAGATTATAAACCTCGCAATCATGTAAGGGACTCGTGAAGTGATCTCTTCCACTTGTTGTGTGAACTGATCCCATTGTGAAATGTGCCCCATTGGCGTGGCTAAGGCCCTGTTTAGTTTCACTCCAAAATGCTAAATTTTTCAAGATTTCCCGTCACATCGAATCTTTGGACGCATGCATGAAGCATTAAATATAAATAAAAAATAAAACTAATTACACAGTTTAGACGAAATTCAGGAGACGAATCTTTTAAGCCTAATTAGACTATGATTGGACACTAATTATTAAATAACAACGAAAGTGCTACAGTGGCATTTCGCCAAAATTTTGCCATCTAAACGGTACCTAATGTTGCCAATGTGGAACACTATGTCTATGTTGTCAAGGTCCTTGATTAGTGTATCAGTAGTGTTAAGTGACCCAGGCTGGTAGTTGGCGTATTCGTTGCTTCCATCCCTCTCAGCCTATCATATTGATATGTAGTAAAACAGCGATAAGCCCATAAGGACTATGCACTGAAAATGTGAAAAAATTGTTGGACACAATCATGTAATAGTCATCCACAGCAATCTTCATATGTTACCTTTCCCATATCTCCGAAAATAACAACACGCTGCAGTGACTTCTGACTGTTAGCCCATAGGATCACCGGCTCACTTTGGTCGACCGCTCATCAGTCTTGCCGAGCACCCGTTATTGTTGCCGAACACGCACTAGCTATGCCGACCACGAACAAGCGTTTTCCGACCACACACACTATGGCTAGAGGTAGAAGAAGAGGGAGAACAGAGCATACACACAGTACAAGCACCAGCGTTGGCCAAAGCCTTGTATAGGAGATGGCAAAACTGAACTTTTTTGTTGAGTTGCAGTGGCAAACTATATATACAACTCTATCCATTTAGTCCTAGTACAGCTCCCATGCTACAACAGTAACTAGATAATACAGCAGGACTGACTTCTGCGCCTGTCCCTGCATGTGGCTATAGTACGACAGGTAAGCCGTTCGGCGCCTGCCTCTACAGCGGCTATAGTACCAAAGCAAGAGGCCTTTTCAACGCCGTCTTCCCTTACTGTGTGTTTACACAAGGAAGCAGTAGATTATCTAACAATTCGTCCCCTAATCCTACTGCTATCCCTTGTACCCCCTCCATGCCGATCATCTCCTTTAGCTCCGTGAGTCGAAGACGTCCGACCGGCTTGGTGAGGACGTCCGCGAGTTGCCGACTAGTTTCGACGAACTCGATGACGATCTGCCCTCCATCGACACAGTCCCTAAGGAAGTGGAACTTCACGTCGATGTGTTTGCTCCGGTTGTGCAGAACCGGATTCTTCGCGAGGGCGATGGTGGGCTGGTTGTCCACCATCAGTGCTGGTGGGTGAGCTTCCGCACCGGTCAGCTCGCCCAGCAGCCGACGCAGCCACACAACTTGGCACACCGCTGTGATCGCCGCTACGTACTCTGCCTCACACGTAGATAGCGCCACCACCTTCTGTTTCATCGATAGCCATGAAATTGGAGCCGACCCGAGGAAGACGAGCACTCCAGAGGTGCTCCGCTCTCCCACCATGTTTGCATCGCTGAACATAGTGAGCTGCAGCCTACTCCTGCGGTCTTGGGGAAGATAATCCCCTCATCTATCGTCCCTTTGATGCAGCGCAGTAGCCGCTTCACCGCAGCCTAGTGATCCTCTCTTGGATCCTCCATGAAGCGACTGACGTAGCCCACAGCAAATGTAATGTTCGGCCTCGTGTGGACTAGGTAGCGCAGACCACCGACGATGCTCCGGTAGAGTGTTGCATCCACCTTCGCCGTGGTGCTGGCCTTCATCAGCTTCAGCCGCTCCTCCATCGGAGTCACGCATGGCTTGCACTCAGCCATGCCGCTCTGCTCCAATAGCTTCGAGGTATACGTGCTCTAACTGAGCGTGAGTTCCTCCTCGCCCTGTCTCACCTCGATGCCAAGGTAGTAGGAGAGTGCGCTGAGATCGCTCATTCGAAAATAAGTCGCCATCTCACGCTTGAAGCTGTTGATGTCCTCCGTGCACGTGCCGGTGATGATCAAGTCGTCCACATACACGCCGACGACGAGCTCCTCCTTCCTCATCGCCACGTGTAGAGCGTGTGCTCGGTTGCGCACCGCTGAAACCTAAGCTCACCCAATGTGGCGTCAAGCTTGGCGTTCCCTGCTTGTGGGGCTAGCCGTAGTCTGTAGAGTGCCTTGCGTAGTCAGAGCACCGTGTGTTCTGCTCCCTTGACGGTGAAACCTAGAGGTTGCCTGACGAAGACCGCTCCGCCAGCTTGCCGTTGAGGAAGGCCGATTTAACGTCCAAGTGATGGATGCGCCAGTCCTTTGCTGCTGCCAAGGCTAGTAGCAAATGAACAGACTCCATGCGCGCTACTAGCGCAAAGACTTCCTTGAAGTCGATGCCCTCGCGCTGAACAAAGCCTCGAGCGTCGAGGCACGCCTTGTGCTTGACAATGGTGCCGAGCTCGTCCCGCTTGACCTTGTACACCCACTTCAGGCTGATTGTATGGCATCCTAGAGGTGGATCGACGAGCTACCATGTCTCATTTTCCTCGATCGCCTTCATCTCCTTCAGCATCGCTCATCGCCAGTATTCATCGCGCTCGGCCAGTGCGAACATGGGTGGTTCCTCTGCCCTGATGAGCAGTAGCTCTTGATCATTGAACAGCCGACCAGCTAGGCCTAAGGGCCCTATGCCACCGACGATGTCATCTAGCCTGTGGAACCGCACCTCCTCACCTTCATGGAGGCATCCACGAACTCAATGATGTCACTTGGAGGTGAGGCGAACTCAATCAGTGTTGATGGAGTTCCATGTTCTGCCGGAGTGCTCGGCACAGCACCTGGAGTTCTCGGCACCCTGGTTGCAGTGCTCGGCACTACTTCTGGACAGGTCATCACTACTCCTGCAATGCTTGGCACCACTGTAGGAGTGCTCGGCCTCAGTCTTGGAGTGGTCGGCACCACTGCAAGACCTCTTGGCTCTGCTATAGGAGTGCTCGGCACCAGTCCTAGAGTGGTCGCCACCACTGCAGAACCTCCCGGCACCACTCCTATCGTGCTCGGCACCGCCCCAGGAGTGCTCAGTTCTATTGCTGGAGTGCTCAGCACCCCTCTCGGAGTGCTCGACACCTCTTCCCTAGCGTTTCCACCACAGTGGATGATCAAGTGCTCAACGACGAAAGTGTTGGTGAAGCTGCCAGCTTCCCCCATGCTCGGACTGCTCCAGTCCCAAGCCGCTTTCTCATCGAACATGATGTCGCGCGAGACATGTACCTTGTTTCTACGTGGGTCGTAGAGCCGGTACGCCTTGGTACCCTCCGCGTAGCCTAGGAACACCATTGGTGTGCTCCTGTCCTCTAGTTTGGTGAGGATCGGCTTCGTCTTCCTAATGTGGCTGATACAGCTAAATGTCTGGAGGAAGGACATGCTCGGCATGCGCCCATACCAAGCTTTGAAAGGTGTCTTGCCCATCAGGGCTTTGGTCAGAGCATGGTTGAGGATGAACACCGCCGTGGTCACCACCTCACCCCAGAACCTTGCCGGCATGCCTTTGGCCTTCATCATGGATCGAGCCCTGCCGACCACCGTCTGGTTCTGCCTCTCCACCATGCCATTCTGTTGTGGAGAGTACGATGCGGTGTGGTGTCATACCACATCCTGATTCATGCAGTACGTAGCGAACTCCACCGAAGTGAATTCACCACCCGCGATCAGTCCTCAGCACGTGGAACTTCTCACCGCTCTCAGCCTCCACATGCATCTTGAACTTCTTCATCGCCACCGCCGCTTCGTCCTTGCTCGTCAGGAGTTGCAGTCATATGTAGCAACTATAATCATCCACTAGCAGGAGGAAGTACCGCCGACCACCATTTGTAGCTAGCGTGATTGGCCCGCAGAGGTCACCATGAACGAGCTCGAGAGCGTCCTTCGCGCAATACTTGGCTGCCTTTGGGAACGGTAGCCTCCTCTGCTTCCCAGCCAGACAGTTGTCATACAGCCTGCCTCCATGCTTGATGTGGGGTAGCCCTCGGACCATCTTCTCTAGCCGACCAAGCGTGTCGAAGCTAAGATGTCCAAACCAGGCATGCCACAACCATGGTTCCTCGGTGTGCCTTGCTGCCAGGCACACCGACTGCTCTACCTTTAGGTCGAGCAGGTACAACCGGTTCAGGGACCTCTTGACCTTAGCAAGAAGTCACTGCTCCTAGTCCTTGATCCTAAGGACTCTATCCTTGATCAGTACCTCGCTACTGCGCTCATCTAGCTGACCAATGCTGATGATGCTTGAACGCAACTGCGGGATGCAATATACATCCGTTAGCGCGCAGTGCTCCCTGTTCTGGCACCTGAAAGATGATGGTGCCGCGCCCTTGGATTTCCACCCCTGAGCCATCACCAAACTTCACTATACCAGTAACATCGTCGTCGAGCTCGGAGAAGGATGCCTTGGAGCCCGTCATGTGGTTGCTGGCCCAGAGTCCAGGTACAAACCGCTGCTCCTAGTCGGCGCCTACACGTTCGAGGTGGACTTGGGCGCGTGGTTCGTCGAGGTTGATAACCTTCAGGCCCTTCTCAGGTCCTTCCCACCGTCATCACCTCTTCCTTCGCCTCGGCCTCGACATCTTGCAGTGCACAGAACATTGCCATCAGGATAGTGGCCTCATCATCAGCTTGCGCCAGATGAGCCTTAGCCTCCTTCTCCTACTTGCGATTTGGGCACTCTCGTGCCCAATGGCTTATTTTCCCACAGCGCCAACAGTCGTTGGGGTGACCTGCTTCTTCTTCACCAAAGAAGCCTTGCCGCGATGTTTGCTATCACCACCGCGACTGGAGGAGGCTAACCCGAAGTTCCTCCAAGCAACCCACTCCTCCTCTGTCAGCAGTAGTTTGCCGCTGTCCTTTGTTGTTGTCACCTGCTCTAGGCACTCGTCCACCGCCCGCAGATGGCCTGTCACATCCTCAATGGTGAAGGTGGACAAGTCCAGCATCATCTCTATGGAGAGAGCGATTTGGATGTACTTTGCCAGCACGGAGTGGAGGTACTTAGAGATCGCTTCCTCTTCGTCGATGGTGACGCCATGGCTCTTTAGCTTGCTGATGAGCGTCTACAGGTGGAGGGAGAAGTCCTCCACCGTTTTACCATCCTTGAACTTGAGGTTGGCATACTCCTGCTTCAGAAGCTAGGCCGTCGCCTTCTTTGCGCGGTTGGAACTGACGCGCATCGCCGCAATAGCCTCCCACGTCTCATTAGCCTGAGCTCTTCGCCCCCAATGGCTCCCTATACACCGCCGGTACAATAGCGAGGATACCCTCCAACGCTGATATAGCATCTTCCTCATTGTTGGTGCCCTTGTCAATAGCATTCCAGAGCCGTCGGGCTCTGAGCTTGACCTTCATCTCACCGACCACTCTCCATAGTTGGTGTGAGTCAGCGTTGGCCAACTGATGCCGCTGACCTCTTGTACCGTGTGAACAATGACCTCAGATCGTGGTTGGGCAGCCACAACAGTGCCACTACTGTCGTCCATTTCCGAACCGTTCGTCATCGCTAGCGGTTAGTTCGGCGACGATGCTTGTATGCTCCGATACCACTTGTTAGCCCAAAGGATCACTGGCTCACTTTGGTCAACCGCTCACCAGTCTTGCCGAGCACCCGCTAGTGTTGTCAAGCACGCACTAGCTATGCCGACCACGAACAAGCATTGTCCGACCACACACACTATGGCTAGAGGTAGAAGAAGAGGGAGAACAGAGCATACACACAGTACAAGCACTAGCGTTGGCTGGAACCCTGTATAGGAGATGGTAAAACTAAACTCTCTTTGTTGAGTTGCAGTGGCAAACTATATATATAACTCTATACATCTAGTCCTAGTACAGCTCCCATGCTACAACAGTGACTAGATAACATAGCAGGACTGACTTCTGCGCCTGTCCCTGCATGTGGCTACAGTACGGCAAGTGAGCCGTTCGGCGCCTGCCTCTACAACGGCTACACTACCACGACAAAGGGACATTTTCGACGCCGCCTTGCCTTGCTATGTGTTCACATAAAGAAACAGTAGATTATCTAACACTGACCAGGATAAAGGAGGTGCTTTGAAGGAAGAGAACTTGCCCCAAACAACATTTCCATCTGGCAGCATATGACCAATTTTGTAGTAGTACCTGGTCAGGGAACAAATAGAAGTACTCAGGACACTAGTGTTGGAATCTGAGAGAACTTACTGTATGACAGGAGGCAAGAATTTGCTCTTTATTTGGCCATAAGTCTGTTAGGAAAGCTGTGTGTATGAAACCAGGATCTCTCCAACCAACAGAACGAGCAGGTTCTCCTGCACAAGTACAGTGAGACAATTCAGGTAACAAACTGAAAATAACCCAGTAAAAGATTCTCTGAATCCTGCAGTTTCTTGCCTATCAGGTAAATAGCTTGGAGGCTTACTAAATACAGTAGAAGGGACTCAAACTAAATTAGGACAATAGGCTACCAAAATTAGCATTTCATGTCTCCAGCAAATATCTAAGGAATAGAATTTTGCATTTTTCTTCCATTGACCATTTTTGTTCTGCAGTACTGGATAGAATGTTCATATAAGCCATACCGCAGATGCTATCACGATCAAAAGTGACGGCGCCAGCTGCAGTGCGTACCAGGGGCTCCATTTTATTCCCCATTCGACAAAGGGATATGCCTCATTGATATCATAGCCACTTGTCCATGTTACAGTCATCTAGCCAACACACGAGAAATTTGAGAGCGTGCGTGGTTGCAATTGGACGTTCTAAGCTAGATTCGCTGTCGCAGAACCAACCAATTTATAAGAGTACAAATACAATGGCAGCCCGCAAGCGGTTTCACTATCATACTTGAACCCATATAAACCCGGTAGTCCGTCGAGTACCACGACGGGTCTCGATAAACGATTACAACAACCAAGATCGTACATGATTCAACATACATGCCACATATTACATAAAGTTCACAGATATATTTCGTTATCAGAGTACGAATAAAAGTTATTACAAACTGAGTTTGATAGATAAAGCGAAGCCATTAAGTTCGAAAATAAAGTTTCCAACATAGTTTGATACAGTGCGAAGTAGGATCACGGTCCACAAAAGCAAAGACAAGGATTAATAAAGAAGCCTGCCCAAGGCTTACTCCTCATCCACGGGGGGATAGAAGCAACTCTTGCAATAACCATGATACACAGTGCCATCTGCAACAATGGGAAATAAAACCCTGAGTACGAGAAGGTACTCAGCTAGACTTACCCGTCATAAACCAGAAATAAATGACTCCAATGATTATGCAAGGCTGTATAAGTGGAGATAGCTTGACAACATTTGCATAAAGGCAATTAACTTAGTTGTACAATTCGGATTCCTTTAACAAGTTAATTATAACTATCCATTTCTAGATTAGCAACTATCGTGTGCCAAACATGTGGTATATCATTTAAAAGCATACAATAGTAACCATAGCAGGTATTGTACTTCTATATTCATTCGAACCATCATGTTCCATAACACAGTTACTACGATGTTGGGACTCGCCAAGTTTCTCACTATCCGGGAGAGACGGCGATTCGAATCGATTTCAACCAGCTGGGAATTTATTCCTAACACAAACCCAGGCATACCGCGTGAAGGCAGCCTTAGGTCACCTTTGGTACAACTCAGGTCCATATTTCACGGGTCCGTACCGCGTCGCACAATCTGGGACACCAGATGCCAGGACATTTAGGCCTAGCCTGCCCTTGGGCTCAGTCTGATCGTCCTCCGGAAGGAGCGCACAACAGAACGGGTCTCAGCCTGAGTTGAGCTACTCGGCTTCGCGGTCGGAACGAGTTATCCGGCCAGCTAAGTGAGAGGCATGCGTTCAATCTTGTCAGAAGCGCCAACAACTGGTACGGTCCTTAATCGACACAGACTGGGGATAGATCCACACCCAAGACCTCCATGTCTTGTTGCTTCTCTATCGACATCCCGCCCGATCTCGATTTTCTTTTACCCCATGGTTCTGTTCCACGATAGCAAATATAGCCAACCGTGCTCCGATATCCACCTATATCTCGTAGGTGATAGGACATCACCTGACTTCTACCGGCCCTAAGCATTGCTAGGCATATATTCGATCCTGGACCTATACCGGTTAAAGGTGTAATATCTGGACAAGAAATTTATATGCATCAAGTGGTTCCATTCAACTCTTATAACCTAATGCATCAATCATAAATACTTAAGTAATCATTTGTAAAATACTGGGAGACTTAGAATACTCCGGAGCTTGCCTCACAGAAAGGAAGTGGGGCGGTGGTCAGGACACTCCGGAAGCTCTTCAAGATTCTGCTCCGCGCCTTCAGGAGCTGCGACTTGAGGATTCTCCTGCTGGTCCCCTTCCTCTACTTCGTCGAATTCCAGCAATGTTATTTCTTCCTCCGATCCTAGATGCATAAATATGGCATAAGATATCATGAATGCATATATGTTAACAAGTGCATCATGTTCTACTGAGTAGGTGCATATCTCTTCTCGATTATGTAACTAATTACTTTGACATGCATCTACTACTTCACAAATAGTAGCTACTTGTTTTACTCATAACTGGAGTTCTAATTATCCAAATGCAGTGATCCTGGACTTTCTGGAAAGCCTATAAAATTACCTACAACTTTGTTATTAACCATTTTTACAATAAACATCATTTTTATCATGCAACTTATCAAACTCCAGAATCTGTCTAGAATCCTTCCAATTGCATTAGAAAGTAACAATACTTCTACTTCATGGAATCATTCAAAGTTTGACAACACAAAGTCTACCAACAGTTTAAGCATACCAATTACACTCAAGAAAACCTAATGGTGAAGCCCAAACTATTTCTTTATATGCCTTTATTATTTTATTTAGATACATAGGTTAAATAATAAATGTATATCAAATGTGCATTAAAAATTATAGTGCCTTACTAATGCTACCAAAAGACTACTACAAAAGTTTCATGCCATTTTATATAGTAAAACATTCTATACAAAAAGGACAAAGCATAAATGCTTGAAATAACATAAATAGAAAACCCTAGTGAAAAGTGTCAAGCAATAGATTTCTATTTTTCTTAGCATCCTTATGGTACTATGATTACCCCAACAAATTTCATGAATTTTGGATTCATAAATAATTTATAAAAATTCATACAAAGATTAACTATTTATAAAAAAATCTATAACCACAAATCTACATATGCACTGATCCTAAAATTTTTACCAGAGCTCATACATGTTAAGAATAGCTTACCACAAAAATTTCATAATTTTTGGAGTACAGGAACTCTAGATATAAAATAAACAAGTTTGCATGCATTCAAAAACACATTTCAAATCTCTATTTAAATCTCCCAAAATTTCTACTGTAAGTGTCAAGAATATATTTTTCTTAAATACTTCACTTCCTAAGGAAACACTACACAATTTATTGCACAATTTTTGAAGCTACCAAACTGGAAGATCTAAAATTCACAAAACACATGAAATCTGCATTCAAAATGAACTAGCTTTCCAATACTGCTGTCGCTGACCGGTGGGACCCGCTGACAGAGGACCCCACATGTCATCGAGACAAGAACAGAGCAGACGGCGCTACTCTACTGAGCGCTGGCTAGAGCTCGCCGACGGCTGAACTTGCCGGCGGGTGACATCATCACACGATGATCTACTCGACCTTGCGCACACGTTGCACTACTTGGTGGGACCTCTCGTCGGTGCTATCAACTGCGGTGGCGGCCATGGCAGGGCGGAGGTGCGGGTCGACTGGCGTTACGCCGGTGGAAGCTACGACGACTCGACCTAGAGCTCGGACGAGCATAACTAAGCTACGGTGAACCTACCTAGCGCTCTATCGAGGCCTGCTAGTGGTCGGGTTGGGTCTGAACCACTGGCGACATGGGGTTGGCGGCGGAGCTCCTGGCGAGGCTGTGTGCGGGGCTTGAGCTTACCGAGCTCAATCAGTGGGCACGGGCTGGCGTAGGGAGTCGCTGGGATGGCGGGTGGTGCTGTTGCTGGTGATGGAGAAGCGGCTAGGCAAGCCGGTGACTGGCACGGCGATGGCGGCGAGCGGCGCTGCTACTACGGGCGCTGCGAGCCGATGAAGGAGAGCCTGGGAAATGCGAAATGGAGGCACGGACAGGAGCGGGCGGGATGCTGGGGTGATAACGCCGGGCTTCAGGCGCGTCGTGGCCTGCGCGGTCAGGGCAACGGCGACACGCGGACCATCGCGGCCTCCACGCGGCGGCCACTCCCTGGCGATGTCGGGCCGACTGAACCAGCCGGTTCAGTTCGTCAGTGAACGCGGGTTCGAGCCTAACAGCGAGTTTTGCCGTGATGAAAACTTCGTGACCGTGGACTTCATCAGCTGAAAATTTTGTACACCAAAGTTGAAGTCTAATGTGCCAGCTATAATTCTTGTTCAGTGAACTCGTGCTAATTCGCAACCAAAATTGAGTAATATCATCACAAAGATTGGTTTGTCAGGCTGTCAGTCGATAGGACTTACAAAATTTGTATAAGTCTTGAAATGTTGATTTTTCTGATTTTTGTGATCCAATTTCACACATGTTAGGAGCTGAATCAGTTAATGACCCAAAAATAAAAGTTGTTCCTTATAGCAAATACTACAACTTTGCTTTAGTGATCTCCCCCATGCAAGGTCTCTAACACCTAGTTCAAATTTGGTCAAACATGTCACATTTAAATGATGATACACTTCAAAGCATGGCTTAATGACCTAATTACCCCTAACCATGAATATCAAAGTTGTTCATAATGATACTCTAAACATGTTTAAGCAATTTGCAAGGTCATTCAATCATTTCATGTATTAGTCACTCATAGAGCTATTTAATGTAATCACATGAAACATGACTTAAAGGCTTGATCATGGGAAGTGGCATTCATGAACCATGTTCCATTTGCTAACCTATGTATTGCCAATATATTGTTGTGACTCAAATCAACCATCTACATGTATCCACTCATGATCATATGCATAGACACATGGAGACATGAAACAATGAGAAAAGTTGCAGATGTTCAAGGAAACATGCGATAACGAGCAAATGTTGCAGATGTTTCAATCTAATGTTTTAATTGTAAATGCTTGTTTATGAATGCTTGATGCTCATGCTCATGTTATGCAAGTCAAGTTATGCAAGGCTAACACCCGAGGTGTTACATTCGCCAGCTTCAGGCATAGAGGGGACAGGAGAGAACAACCAACCTCATTCCAGGATTTTCCTTGCGCTAGGCGTGGATAAACTGGAGCCTTTGGGTTTGCAAAAGCAATAGCATTTGATACTGCAATAAGTTTCGGCTGTAAAAGAGATAATAGATGAAGTCAGGGTCATTGCTTTCCATCGAATGATAGAAAATGGAGAGCATAACACTACAGTGCCTTATGCAGTAACTGACATTCGAGAGTCCACCAGTGAACAATGCAAGTGAAAAGTCTTGGCGCTGGTTGATCAGCTGAAACTTCAGTGTTCCTTTCCCAGACTTTCCGTAATCTGATGAGTAATCTGGAAACTGATACTGAAACCAGCATATGAAGATTTAAGTCCGATATTCATCAGAAGAATGTGAAGATTACGCATTTATTTGTTTCATCTGACCTTTATTGGTGCTGAGCATATCACAGGACCTGGGCCAGATCCGTGGGAACCAGGGCATGTGGATGCCTGCAAGAAAGTGAAGAAACCTAGATCATGATTGCCACCATACAAAAGCTCGCACTTTAAAAAGTTGAATACCCTGTGTACTTTCAACTTGAATTGAGATGATGTAAACAAGCATACTTGAAGTTTGAAGGAGAAAATACGCCGATCCAATCATCATCACTTGGATGGGGAGTAACAAAATCAAGTTTCATCCAGGCAGTATGTTCGCCCTGTGAACAAAACACTGTCATATTTCTTTTCTTGCAGTGAAGCGCTGACAGGAGTAGTATCTCAGAGATATACAAGGCATTTGTCAAAAGCTCCTCAAGTGCGCTTTCAAATGTGAAATACCCCCTCCATTCTAAATTATAAGACCTCCTGACCTTTTTAGATATATTGTTTTTCTATGTATCGAAACATAGCGTGCATCTAAGTGCATAGCAAAAACTGTTATGTAGAAAAGGCAAAATGAATACTTTTTTTCCTAATCAAAGATTCAGTGACCTAAGATCTATTTGATTTTCGTTACTTAAAACATTGGCAGTTACAACTTACAAACACATTACTACAGATACTTCATCACCCTAGGCTCAAAAACTGCCTTCACCGTCGATTTCGCAAATCGACGGTAACAGTGGACAGATGTGGATCTTCCTCGAATCTGCCAGGGCGAACAGAGAACTCTAGTCCTCAACTTGAGGACCTCCTGTGCGGATAGCTACATTATTTCGTGGCAGTGGGTGGCATACTGTTGACGTTGAAGATGACCCCAAGCCAACATACCAGCAGGGCCTTGGACGGCCAAAGAGGTTGTAGATCAACCTACAACGCAGCAAGAAGCAACATAATCGACCAAACCGATCTAGAACCGATAAGGCCAATGTAGAGCCCATTCTCGGCTGAAAAGGCTCCTGAACTTCTCCTGGGAGGACCCGTCGGGGAGGAGCACGTGGAGGATATCTTAGGATCAGCAAAAGCTTTGCGATTTCCTTGCTGATGGTCCTACGTTTCCCCGTCGAAGCGATGTAGGCACTGTTTCATGGGCTTGGATCCTAGGAGGATCTTCAAGTCATGCTCGACGACTTCCCTCGGAATGCCTAGCATGTTCGATGGTTTCCACGCAAAGATATCTTTGTTGGCGAGGAGAAAGTCGACAAGCGCATTTTCCTATTTAGAGGAAAGCGTGGTGCCAATGTGCATCACCTTGTCCTTGGGGCTACTGGGATCTATGAGGACCTCCTTGGAGCCTTCTGCTGGCTCGAAAGACCTGGTCGACCTCTTGGGGTCGGGCGCTTCTTCGGTGACCTTTTTCCTGATGGAAGCGAGCTCTCAAGAGGCGATGATTGCTATGGCGTGATCGCAGCACTCGACCTCACACTCGTAGGCGTGCTGGAAGGAGGTGCCGATGGTGATGACCCCACTGGGGCCCAACATCTTTAGCTTGAGGTAGGTGTAGTTGGGAATGGCCATGAACTTCATGTAGAATGGTCGTCCTAGGATGGTGTGGTAAGTTCTAGTGAGGGTCTTCGTCCTGTAGTTGGACAGACCCCCAAAGGTGATGGGCAGATTGATCTACCCAAGTGGCATGGCCTACTTCTAGGCATGATGCCATGGAAAGGCGCTCCGGTTGGCTGGATGTGCGCTCGGTCGACCCCATAGCATCGAGCATCTCGACGTAAATGATGTTGAGGCCGCTGCCTCCATCCATCAGTACTTTGGTGAGCCACATCATGCTGATGATTGGGTCAACCATGAGAGGGTATCTCCCCAGCTACGAGATGCTCTCCGAGTGGTTAGTCCAATCGAAGGTTATAGTGGACTCTAACCATCAAAGGAAGGTAGGTGTGGCTGGTTCAGTCGTATAGACCTCGTGGCACGCGACCTTTGGGCAGTGCTTGGAGTCGTAGGCCACCGATCCTTCAAGATCTTGAGGTAGCCATCCAGTGTTGGAAAGCCACCATCCTTCCCCTCGGCATGATCCATGGTAGGGTCGGGGTCCTTCCTGTGCTCCCCTTTGTTGGAGCCTCTAGACAAGAACCGCTTCATAAGGCCACAGTTCTTGTACAGAAGCTTGATGGGGAAGGCATGGTTCGGGTATGGCCCCTTGAGTAGTTTTTCAATGTGGTTCGGAGTGCCCTCCATAGGCTTCCAACCACCCCTACGGTCAGCGGCGTCCATGAGTGAGCCCTCGCACTATTGCTTTTTCTTCTTCTTGGCGGGACAATTGGACGCACCTTTGCCTGTGTCCTTGTCCCGCCTCGCCTTGCCCTTGAGGCGGTCAAAGATCGCTTTGACCGCTTCTTCGCGCGGGCATGGCTGGCGATGTCGAGGAGTTCCTTGGTGGTTCATAGGCCCTTGCATCCTAGATTGTGAACCAGGGACTCGCTTGTGGTTCCAGACAGGAATGCTCCTATAATGTCGGCGTCGGCGACGTTAGGTAGCTCATTGCATTGCTGGGAGAAGCGCCGGATGTACCCATGGAGGGTTTCTCTAGCCTTCTATTGGTAGTTCTTGAAATCCCATGGGTTTCTAGGGTGCTTGTACGTGCCCTAGAAGTTTCCCACGAAGATCTCCTTCAGGTCTGCCCAACTTTGGGATTCTGTTGGACGGAAGGTGTTCCAACCATGTTTGTGCTGAATCAGCCAAGAACAATGGAAGGTTGCGGCTAATGAAATCATCATTATCCACACCATCGGCTTGGCAGGCAAGGCGATAATCCTTGAGTCATAGCCCAGGGTTCGTTTCCTCAGAGTACTTCAGGGATGTTGGTTGGTGGTCGGTACCTTGGCTGGGAGGCAAACATTAAGGATGTGTTCGAGCCGAAAGGCCTAAGGCCCTAGCTAGGTCGGGGCTCGAGCTTCAGTCCTCTGCCGCTGTTGTAGCGTCCGCCAGCGACGAGGGTGATAGCCGTGGCTAGCTCCCTCTCTCAAGTCATCATAAGTAGCCTACAAGCAATCGAGGGTGTTGCGTGCATCACAGTTGTGGCTGAGACACGATGCACTAGAACCCATGGTGTGTTGGCTTCCTCCTTGTGGCTCTTGGTGGACTGACGCATCCCTGCCGGGGTGCTCTAAGGGTGTGCCTGTCTGGTGTCGAGCTCGTGTTGTTGAGACAGCGTGCTCGTGGACTGCTGCACCGCCGCATGCTTGAGCTGCATGTGAATCTCATGGTGGGCTCACCGACTCCTTGGCGTCATGGCCTCTAGAAGACCACTAAGCAAGGCCGCCGTCGGCAATGTTGTGGCTTGCCTAGGCAAAAGCGAGGGAGGCTTCTTCATCGACAATGATCATCTAGTTTATGTCACAGGCCATGGCACATGGCGCCGACCGTCTCTGTGGCGCTCGATTCCCGATCGAGCACCACGCATTCCTGCTCAGCTAGAGTTGGTGCTTCCTCTCGATCTCTCGGTGTGGGGCTTTTAGCTACTCACCCACATGCCAGATGGGGCCACTGTCTCCCCTCGGCCTCATCATCGAGGTCAGTCACTAGGCTAGCCTCTTCCTCGTGGATGCTTTCGACATGTCCCTTGGGGGTACCTGTCATGAAGCATTCATGAGAGGGATGATGGCTTCCCCCGCTAGAGTTAGAGCTAGAGGGTGACTCCGGCACCCTCTACTGAGGACGTCATGGAAAGACTCCAGACAGTGTTCAATCACCCCCATGAACTCGTGTTGTTCGTGGGGGATGGGATCATGCGCTACGCCATAAGGATGGCCAACATTCTCTGCGGCATTGCAAAGACCGAACATGAGCACTATTGAGGTGCTCCAGATGAGGTATTCTAAGGAGAATGGCTATCCCCCAATAAGTGTGCCATGACATTGGTGAATGAGAAGGTGATGTGGCTTAGGTCCTCCCGGGATGGTTGGGGCCCTAGGAAGGCGCCGAGCTGACGCCTCACAACCTTCCACAGTCGAAGTTGAGGAACTAGCCACTTCTAAGGGGGCCAGGCCTCCGGTTGCATGCAGCCGTAGCTCCTTGAGCATCTCAGGTGATTGGGTCAAGGCCGGTGGAGTGGAAGGGTTGAATGACAATGGGCACCCGTGCTAAGCTCTCCCTCTGCCATGACGATGAAGTCCAAGTCCCCAAAGCGCACGCGTGCGCCCAGGATGTAGCTGATGCTGTGACTAGCCATCCATGGCCTAATGTTTAATGTTGAGGACATGCAAAAGCCCCTACCTGGCGTACCAACTGTCGGTGTTTCCAGTAAACACCAATGAGTAAATTTGTATTATTGCGCGTCTGGCTCCGGATGGTGTGCTAAAAAAGACAATGTTTTATACTGGTTTAGGTAGAATGTTTGCTATGTCTAGTTCATGGCTACTGCTTGTGTTATATAGCACTGAAAAGTTTGTAGTGGGGGTTACAAATGGGCAAGAGAGGGACAGGTCCCAAGTCTCTGATGGAAAGATCGAATAGGTATCGTGAGCTAGGTCGCTGCTCAGCTATGTGTTCGAGGTTCAATGCTAGTGGTTCTGCTATGATCGGTGATGTTGTGTGATGTGATGAATCCATACCCTTAGTGGGGTGCCCTGCTTTCCCTTTTATAGGTCAAGGGAGAGCACGGATTATAGATGGGAGAAAAGAGTAAACATGAGGCAAAGGAAGTCTTTCAAGGACTGCTAAGGTCTTCCTTTTCCTCTGTGCGAGCCCTGGCT
This sequence comes from Miscanthus floridulus, assembly GCF_019320115.1. NCBI lineage: Eukaryota > Viridiplantae > Streptophyta > Magnoliopsida > Poales > Poaceae > Miscanthus > Miscanthus floridulus. Next base: position 14,531,796 of record NC_089590.1, read on the forward strand.
GACATGGCAGGTGGTGACAAGGATAGCCCCACGCTAGTCGCATGTCCTGCTGATCCTGACAGGGCCACTGCTAGGTGTCTGTCCGCTGAGAATGCCATTCCTGGCATTGTCAGCGGGTTGTCACATCCCATCCTACCCCGGCTGGCGGCACGTGGCAGGACCAACATGCTGATCAGCGACCATACAGGGAGTAGGCAGCACTAGTGATCTGTACGTCCATTACTATGGGTGATGCGAGTTTTTTCTAGGACCGTAGTGGTTGTCATGAGCTTCCGTAAGGACCCACGCCCGAGGGCAAATGACGGCGCCCACAACACTGTAACGGCAAAATGTTGGCGCCTACAACACTGTTCAGGCTCTGACATGCCTAGAAGGTTGCAAAGCACCCTTCTGCATGGCCTGACGGTACTGTCCTATAGGTGCGATAGGTTACGGTCCTCGATATTGCAGTTGACTTGAGCATCTTGCCTTATCTGCTCCGCCTAATTCTGGGTCGTACTGTGTTAATGTTGTCATAGGCGTCGAGCGAGGCAGAGCCAGCCTTTAGAAGTCGGGTGAGTGGAGCCAACCCTCGGGGTCAGGCGAGGCAGAAGCCAACCCTCAGACGTCGGGCGAGGCAGAGCTGGCCCCCAGACGTCGGGCAGGCAGAGCCAACCATTAGTGGTTCTGGCGAGGCGGAGAGAAGCCCTCAGACACTAGGGCAAGGTGGAGCCAACCCTTGGGGGTGAGTCAGGCAGGAGAGATAGCCCTTAGACGTCAGGCGAGGCGGAGCCTCCCTTGGGAGTAAGCCTAGGAATTCCCAACCCTTAGGGGTTGGACGATCAGAGAAATGGAGCCATGGCTTGGTGGTGACGACGGCGGGGCCCCCACCAAAGAAATGTAGTCATGTTCTTGTTCGCTCTAATGAATTTAGCATTGATGGGTATCAACTCCTCTTGAGGTGGCACCCTAGATTGGTACCCGACACTCGTCTTCCACTAGGACACTAAGCACCCCAAAGTGAGATTACATTGGACAATTCCGTCAAGCACACCCCAAGGGAGAACTCAAAACAATCCACGTTTTCTAAATCCAGAATCCAAATATGAGTATGAGCTTACAATACGTTAGTCATTTTATACAACAAGAGTTTTGGAATATTATTACAATACCATAGTTTAGCTGATAAATTAAACAACGGAATTGAAATAAACATCTAGCGGAAATGGTACAAGGATAATTTGTGCCCACCAGAAGAATCCTCCACACAAGAGCTACTCCTCAAGCTACACCTGCAATAGGGTAAATAAACCCTGAGTACACAATATACTCGCAAGACTTACCCAACTAGTAGGAATAGTTTCCCTGACTCTCAAGGATATGATAGGCAATAAGGGTTTGCTATTTTTTGTTTGCGGAAAGCCTTACTAATAGTTCATCCTTACTATCAAGTTTATGAGCAGTCGTGATTACTTCATTAGCTAACCATTCTAGGTAAGCATCTATTCTACTTTTGAGCAAGGCTGAGCAATCAGAACCATTTTACCATCTTTCATCTTCCAATTCTTACTACAATGCTAGACCATAGCCAAGTCGTACCATCTCATGGAAATGGTGATTCGCGAACCAATGTATCCCAGCTGGGTACCCCGAAAACACATGCTCTGTTTGTACCCCAGACACAAACAAGACCAACCCATTCCACTCCTATCAAGGGGTCTAGGTCCCTGTCCAAACTTGGACTCCAAGCCCCCACACTTGAGACCCAGTCTCAGTATGGTGCTTAGACCTCCACCTTTCCCTTGCCTCCAATCAGTCGGTCTAGAAAGAGCCAGAACCCATGACAAGAGCGTAACGAGCCTTTTCGCTCCCATAAGCAAGTATGTGCTTAGGATAATAAGTCTGTGACCTGACTACCATCCATAGCAACAGACGGTCCTTAATCGACACGAACAGGGAAAACAGTGTAACCAAGTTAAGCCCATTGGCCGTGGGACACAACCTGTTACACCCACCAATACCCATGGCATATCCTTGTCCGGTCTCCATTTTTCCTTTCATCATTTTATTATGAGAGTAATAATAATAATCCCTATTGTGAGTAACGGCTAGGTTACTTACGCTACCGAAAACCTAAGCATAGCAGCTACTCGAACCTGCACTAGTAAGACTCTTAGGATAGGTATATCTATACATGTGGTTTCCATAAAATTCCTATAAAGTAAATGCACATAACATATATAAACAGTGATTATAAAAAATAAGGCTTATGCACCGGGGCTTGCCTTAGGCAGGCCCGTTGTCAGCTGAGTCAGTCAGTGGTGGCTCTAGGACCTCCTCCTACATAAGAATCTCCTCCTTGTACTCCTAGACAATCTCTTGAAACTCATGATCGCCGGTGGTCACGATCTCTGCCAACTCGTTCTCTACATGCTTGCGATGATGATGCAACACTTAGCATTTAAGCAATAGCAACTCCTAAACTAAGAATACGCATACTAAGCTACTAAGCTAGCTCTAATGAGCTAAGGTACTAAGCTAACTATCATCTTTACCAGAGCAAAGTGTTGGGTTCAACTAACAAACACCTAGCTTTACAAATGAAGGATATATCTTTATTTCCTACTAATGATTTAATGTATATTTGAAACAAAGAGCATTTAACTACCCTAATGCTTTAGTCTATTCTAAAGCTACAAAAATTACAGTGAGCACATAATAATACAATGAAGCTACCATACAAATTTCACGACAAAAGCTATCACCAATTTACCACAAAAATTCCTACAATATTTTAACCTAATAATATTAAGCACTCTCAAATGACTTAATAGCTCCAGGTATCAACATGTATATCTATAACTTAATACACTAATAGATAGAGAAAAATTTTAGGAACCTAAGAAAATTTATTTCATAATTTTTGGACACCTACATCATTTTATATGATTTACCAAGGATCAGCTTAGAAATTAAATCAGAAAACTATTTCTAATTCCTTAAGAAAAAAAAACGAATTCACCCACGTGGTCCACACGTGCGGTCCACACGACACAGCGCGCGCGAGTGCGTCGGCAGGCCCACGGTGCGGCCCATGCGAGGCCAGCTTGCAGCGCTGAGACGACCAGCACCGGGGGAGGAATCCCACTGTGCTCTGGCATTTTTGCAAAATAGACCTTGCACTTCTCCTAAATTACAACTAAGTCCTAACGTTATTTCCCCCTCTGTCAAAACTTCTCACTTAACCCCCCGGCCTTTCGGAAATTTCCCACTACTGTCCCCGGCGATGTAGAACACCTAAGAACCTAACTGGCTAGCGAGGGAGCATCAGTAAACTACCATGGACCTATCCAAGGTGATGGTTGGGGCGGAGGATGATGGAGGAGGGCTGGGCACGTGTGGCCGAGCCGTGCGGCGACGCACCGCGGTGGAACAGTCACGTCAGCGATGATGGGGAGGCGAGTAGCAGTTTGGCTAAGCAAAGTAGGATGGAGAGGGAGGCAAGGTGAAGCTAGTGGTGCAAATGAATTGGTTTGGGAGGGATGGTAGGAGGGCTACTCTCGTCCATGGCCAAACGTGGCCTTATCGGCACGGCGTTGGGGAAACTAAAAAATTGGAGGTTGGCTATGCATGGTTCAATGCTATGTAGGGTTTTGTAGCGAGAGGACATGATGGTGAAGCCATGGATGTACTGAATTGAATGGATATGATCATTCGCTGGGTAAATTGGATGGGGCGACTCGTGGCAATGACAGAGGGAGAAAGAGAGAAAAGGAGAGAGACGAGGCTCAGCAGGTGGGCTCAGATCATCCTTGCCTTGGTAGGATGCGGTAGGCATGAATGTGGAGGCCCATGTGCTGGCGCTAGCAGACAGCGCGTGCGTTCGCGACCGGCATGGCCCCGCACCGCAGTGCCATTAATGATGTCGGTGTTTTCGGACCACCGATGAGTAAATTTGTATTTGCGTGTCTAGCTGGGATGGTGTGCTCGGAGGACACAAGGGTTTATACTAGTTTGGGTGGAGTGTCCCTACATCCAGTTCACTGCTGCTCGTGTTACCGACACTTAGTTTGTAGTAGGGGTTACAAACATGCGGGAGAGGGAGAGGATCCTAAGTCTTTGGTGGAAGAAGTGAATGGGTGTTGAGAGCTTGCTTGCTGCTTAGCCATGTGCTTGTGTCATGCTCTTGTGTTCAGATCTCCCCCCCTCCATGGGGCACCCTACTTCCCCTTTTATAGACGAAGGGAATGCGTGGGTTATAGAGGAGGAAAGGTTGAAGAACGAGAGAGAGAAGAAGGCTTCTGGGGTAGCTAAGTCCTTCTTCCCCTTTATGCAGGTCCCGCTAATCCTATAGATATCAACGGGGATGGCTCCATGTCATGGTCCTATTCGTCACTAGCGACATGAGCAAGCGTCATATGCCTGGTCATGGCGTTCCACTCCATCCCAACAGATGTCATGGTGAACTAACGCGCCTATAAGCATCCATATGAGGATTAGGCAAAATAGCACTGGCACGCCTGACATTGTTCTTGAATGTGAATCCCCTAGGTATGGCCCATCATGGCCATGGGTTACATCGAGGCGTGCCAGTCCCTTCTCTGGCATCAGAGTTTTGACCCAGGCCCACACACTTGGACCTGGAGTGGTTGGAAGCGGTATGGGTCCACGTCGGATGAGACGGAACCCACATCCTTGAGTTCAGGCAGGGTAGATCCCAGTGGCCATGGGTGAGATAGAAACCACATCCTTGCAGGTCGGGTGAGACGGACCCGCACCAAGGGGTTGGGTGAGAAAAAGCTCATGGCCTCAAGGTCAGGGTAAGACAAAGCCTGCTGACCTCGAGGTCATGTAAGACGGAGCCCATGACCTTGGGCGAGACAGAACCTGCATCATTGGGGTTGGGCAAGACGGAGCCTGTACCCAAGGGGTCGGGCGAGACAGAGCCCGTGGCCTTGAAGTCGGGCGAGACGGAGGCCGCGGCCTTGGGGTCAAGTGAGGCCTTTTAATACATCTCGAGCCATTCGGGGAAGTTAGCGTGGGCGCTAACTTCCTTGCTTTGGGTATCCCTAATATCGATACCCGATAGTAGCCCCCAAGCTTACGGAGGAGTAGGATACTCCTTTGGAGGCTTTTCTAGACGGGAGGACTCTAAGGGCCTTGGCCTTCTTTTCATTGCCGTAGGATGGTGATTCCCTTTTGTTCACGATCGGTCTTCTTGGGGGCATGTAACCGTAGGATTCAGGAGGTCAGAAAGATTTTTCTTGATTCCAGTCCCCTAGGATCCGATCAGTCCACCATCATACTACGACCACGCGTTATGTCTCCTTATGAGTCCAACTTCCCTTGAGCCCCTGCATGAAGCAGGGGTCTTATCGAGGGTCGGCTCATCTTTCTGATCATCATCTCTCAAGCATTTTTTTTGAAAAAACGAAGGGGCTGAGCCGTGCCAAGTTTTTCCTTGATGGACAAAACATGGTGCTCGGTGAGCTATTAATGGGCTAGTCCGTGTGGGGCCTTGGCTTCCTATTCATGGGGGTCCAGCATGGGTAGCTGGTGACCGACTCTAGACTCTTGGTGGCCAATCCATATAGTTCTTGGGTCCGTTCGGCCAGTCCCAAGGGCTCATTGCCTTTCTTCGAGGAAAAACCATGGACTAGGAACCGACAAAGACTCAAACGTGGATGCCCACAGAGCTTGTGCTCCCTGGTACTAGCTGCTAGTGGGCCCATCCCTTTCCACCCCTCACTCTAAGGGTGCCCTAGAGCGGCTATAAACCCATCGGAGGGCCACCCTTCGAACTCTTGATCCTGAATGGGCCATAGGAGCGTTTTTAGCTCCATATCCCTCCTTACTTGTGATGGTTCTCATGCCTATCTACACCGATGCCGAGCTAGACGATATCAAGAAGGAGGTGGCCCCTTTGGCATAGGACTTACCTAGCCAAATAGAGGATGAGATCACCCCAAGAAATTAATTAGGTAGATAAGCTAGGCGGCGAACTTGTAATAAGTGGACAAGCTCTTAAATTTCATTATGGCCAAACAGATTTTTAGCTCTTCTCCCCTTTTTGTATAAAAATGTTAATGCTGTTCTGACCCTTTCCATCATTAAGGCTGTAAACGCTCGGGGTGTGGGTGAAAAAACTTGATGACACTAGAGAGCAAAAATGCCATAGCCATTGGGGCATAGGTTTCTTATAGTCCGACCAGTTTTACTCAGCGTTCGTTTATGCAACCCTTGCTTCTAGATCTTAATGTGAGAAAGGGTTAGGCGTAGAGAATCTCTACCAGATAGATATACTCATTAATGCGTTCCAACTCTTTCCATAGTTAAGGCTAAAAAGCTCAGGGTGCTGGGCAAAAAACTCTAGGTGAGCAAAAACGCCATAGCTGCTGGGGCGTAGGTTTCTTACAGTCTGACCAATTTTACTTAGAGTTTGTTTCCACAACCATTGCTTCTAGATCTTAATGTGAGAAAGGGTTAGGCATAGAGAATGTCTACCAGATCGATATGCTCTTATCAGCCCCTGAGTAGGCCTTGACCCCTTGCCATTGCTGGGGTCGGGTGTTACTAAAGATTGAGGAGTCGATAGCGAAATAGATAAGAGAAAGCATGCATAGATTAAGGGTAAAAGCTGACGTAGCTATTCGATGTTCCAGGTGTTGATGAAGACTTTGCTGTCGATGGACCTAAGCCCCTTGCCATTGCTGGGGTCGGGTGTCACTAAAGTTTGAGGAGTCGATAGCGAAACCGATAAGAGAAAGCGTGCATAGATTAAGGGTAAAAGCGACTATAGCTGTTCGATGTTCTAGGCATTGATAAAGACTTTGCTATCGATGGTCTTGAGCTTATAGGTGCCTGGTCAGAGCACCTCCATGACGACATATGGTCCCTCCTACGGCGGAGAGAGCTTATGGCGGTTCTTGTTGCTCTGGACGTGGGGGAGCACTAGGTCCCCGACGTTGAAGGCCTGACCCCGCACTCGACGGCTGTGGTACCGGTGCAACACTTGTTGGTACTTGGCCTAGCAGAGGAGGGCAATGTCGCGTGCTTCATCTGGATGGTCCATGGCATCCTCAAGGGATGCCTTGGCTCCCTATTCGTCGTACGACCTGACCCTCGGCGCTCCATAATCGAGGTCGATTAGGAGGATAGACTAGGAACTATAGACCATGAAGAATGGCATGTAGCCAGTGGCCTAGTTGGGGGTCATTCTCAAGCTCCAGAGCACCGAGGGAAGCTCTACGATCCATCGTCTGCCAAACTTGTTCAACGGGTTGAAGATCCTAGGCTTGAGGCCTTGTAGGACCATGCCATTCATACGCTCGACCTGCCCATTCATGCAGGGGTGCGCCATGGTGGACCAATTGACACAGATGTTGTATGCATCATAGAATCGAAGGAACTTTTCCTAGTGAACTGCGTGCCATTGTCCGTGATAATGGAGTTCAAAAGTCCAAAATGATGGACGATGTCAAGGAAGTATAGCATGACTTGCTTGGACTTGATTACGGAGATCGGTCGAGCCTCTATCCACTTTGTAAACTTGTCTACGGCGATAAGCAAGTGCGTATAGCCCCTGGGTGCCCTCTTGAGAGGTCTGACCAGATCGAGCCCCCAGACCACGAACGGCCACGTGATGGGGATCATTTGTAGTGCTTGGGCTAGCAGGTGGGTTTGCCGAGCATAGTATTGACACCCTTCATAGGTGTGCACAATTTGTTCAGCGTTGGCTACTATGGTCGGCCAGTAGAAGCCTTGTCAGAAAGCGTTTCTGTCTAGGGTCCTAGGTGCAGCATGGTGCCCATAGACCCCACCATGGATATCACTCAGCAACTGCTTCCCTTGTTTGATGGGGATGCAGCACCGCAGGATCCCAGTGTGGCTTCTCCTATAGAGCTCACCCTCAATAATGACAAAGGACTTGGCGCGACATGCGAGCCACCGAGCCATCACTTTGTTCGTTGGTAGCGCCTCATGGAGGAGGTAGTCAATGTAAGGCATCCTCTAGTTGGCCAAAGGGTCGAGCTCTGTTGCTGGATCCTCGTCAAGCTCCATGACTTTGGGGTCAGATGGAGCCACCAGCTGGTTAGCCCTCGAACCGTTTCATGAGGACACAGTCCTTGTATTGGTGCTTGATGGGGGAAAGCATGGTTCAGGCAAGGTCCTTCGAGCGGCTTCTCGAAGTGGTCTAGGGTACCCTCAGTGGGCTTCCAACCCCCTTACTGTCGGTAGTGGCCACAAATGAGCCCTGGCGACCACAACTTGTTCTTCTTCTTGTTGGGGCGGTTGGAGGCGCCTTCACCGGCGTCCTCATCTCGCTTTGCCTTGCCCTTGGGGCGGTCAAAAATCGCCCTGACCAGCCTCCTCGCCCTGAGGCGTGGCTAGTGGTGATGTCGAGGAGCTCCTTGGTGGTTCGTGGGCCCTTATGTCCTAGCTTGTGAACCAGGGCTCGCAGGTGGTCTTGGACAGGAAAGCTCCTATGACGTCGGCATCGGCGACATTGGGGCAGTCGTTGCACCACCGGGAGAAGCACCGGATGTACCAATGAAGAGTTTCCCTAGACTTCTGTCGATAGTTTTTAAGATCCCATGGGTTCCCAGGACTCACGTATGTGCCCTAGAAGTTTCGCACGAAGATCTCTTTTAGGTCCGCCCAACTTTGGATTTGGTTGGGCGGAAGGTGTTCCAACTACATTCTCATTGAATCGGCAAGGAACAATGGAAGGTTGCGGATGATGAAATTGTCACTATTTGCTCCACCGGCTTGGCAAGCAAGCCGATAATCCTCGAGCCACAGTTCGGGTTTGTTTCCTTGGAGTATTTCAGGATGTTGGTCGGCGGTTGGTACCACGGTGGGAAGACGGCGTTGAGGATGTGTCGGCCAAAGGCCAGAGGTCCTGGCAAGTCAGGGCTTAGGTTTCGGTCCTCGTCGCTATCATAGCATCTGCCATGATGAGGGTGGTGGCCATGGCTTGCCTCCTCCCTCTCATCATTGTGGGCACGCCAGTGGGCATCGATGGTGTTGCGCGCGTCACGGTGGAGGCCAAGACGCTCATGCACCGGGGCCACGCCATGCGGGCTGTCGCCTCACTGCACCTAGTGGACTAACATGTCCCTGTTGGGTCCCTCTGAGGGCGTGTGTTGACTAGCGTCGAGCTCACGTTGTCGGGACATCGAGCTCTTGGCCTGCTGCACTGCCGCACGCTTGAGTAGCGTACGAATCTCACGATTGGCCCGATGATCCTCGGGTGTCATGGGCTCTAGAAGACCTTGGAGCAAGGCTACCATGGTAGCGATGTTCTGGCTTGCCCGGGTGAAGTGTGGGAGGGCTTATCATCCTTGATGATCGTCTAGTTCACATCATAGGCCACAGTGCACGCACGACCACTGTCTCTGTGGTGCTCGATTCTTGCTCGAGCTCCACGCATTCTTGCTCAAGCTGGGGTTGTGCTTCTTCGAGCTCTTAGTGCCGCACCCTCAGCTGCTCTACCTATAGGCAATGTGGGGCCCCTGCATCCCCCTAGCAGGATGTTTCGATATATCCCTCGAGGGGTACCCGCCATGAAACATTCTTGCGAGGGGTGATGGCTCTCCCTACTGGAGTCAGAGTCAGAGGTCGTGGAAAGATTTCGCGATGTATTCGGTCATCCCCACGAACTCAGTCATTCGTAGGGGGGCGGAGGTGTGCACTGTGCCCCAAGGTGGCCAATGGTCTCTACATCGTTGTGCAGACCGAACGGGAGCACTGTCGGGGCACTTTGGATGAGGTATTCCATGGAGAGCGGCTACCCTCTAGCAAGCTACGTCATGACAATGGCGAATGAGAAGGTGAGGCGGCGTAAGTCCTCCTGGGATGGTTCGGGGTCCCTAAGCAAGGCGCCTGAGCTGGCACTCTAGCCTATCGTAATCGAAGTCGAGGAGGCTGGTTGCTCCTAGGGGCATGGGCCTCCTGTATGTGCAGCTGCATCTCCTCAAGCAGTCTCGGCGATCGTGTTGAGGCCGGCGGAGTGGAGAGGTTGGACGGTGATGGGAACCTTGTGCTAACTCTCCCTCCAATTGTAACGATGAAGTCTAGGTTCCCGAAGTGCACATGCGCACCCAGGACCCTGCTGATGCCATGACTAGCCATCCGAGGCCTAATGCGGATGTCGAGACGCGCAAAAAAGCCTCTACCTAGCGTGCCAACTGTCGGTGTTTTTGGACCACCAATGAGTAAATTTGTATTTGCGCGTCTGGCTTGGATGGATATGCTTAGAGGACACAAGGGTTTATACTAGTTTGGCCAGAACATGTCCTACGTCTAGTTCGCTGCTGCTCGTGTTACCGGCACTTGGTTTGCAATAGGGATTATAAACAGGCGAGAGAGGGAGAGGATCCTAAGTCTCTGGTGGAAGGAGTGAATGGGTGTTGAGACCTCGCTTGCCGCTAGTCATTGCTCATGTCGTGCTCTTATGTTCAGATCTTCCCCTCCATAGGGCGCCCTACTTCCCCTTTTATAGATGAAGAAAAAGCATAGGTTACAGAGGAGGAAAAGTAGAAGTACGAGAGAGAGAAGAAGGCTTCCAGGGTTGTCGGGTCCTTCTTCTCCTTCATGTGGGTCCTGCTGATCCTGTAGATGTCAATAGGGATGGCTCCATGTCACAGGCCCTATTCGTCACTGGTGCCATGCGCAGGCGTCATCTGCCGGTCATGGCATTCCACTCCTGTCTCGGCAGACGTCAGTGGTGAATTGACTGCACCTGTCAGTGTCCATATGAGGATTAGGCAAAATAGCACCGGCACGCCCGACACGGGTTACATCGAGGCGTGCCTAGCCTCTTCCCTAGCATCAGAGTTTTGACTCAGGCCCATACGTTTGGACCTAGAGTGGTTGGCGGCGGTATGGGTCCCCATCGGAACAAGGCGGAACCCGCGTCCTCAAGGTTGGGCGCGGCGGAGCCCGCGACCTTGGGCGAGATAGAAACTATATCCTTGGGGTCAGGGCGAGACGGAGCCCGCACCCATGGGGTCCGGCGAGACGGAGTACGCAGGCCTCGAGGTCGGGCAAGACAGATCCCGTGGCCTCAAGGTCAGGCGAGATGGAACCCGTGGCCTTGGGCGAGACGGAACTCGCGTCCTTGGGGTCAGGCGAGACGGAAGCCCGCACCCAAGGGGTCGAGCGAGATGGAGCCCGCGGCCTCGAGGTCGGGCGAGACGGAGCTCGTGGCCCTGAGGTCGGGTGAGATGGAGCCCATGGCCTTGGGGTCGAGGCGAGACCATTTAATACGTCTCGAGCTATCCAGAAAAGTCAGAGTTGGCGCTAACTTCCTTGCTTTGGGTATCCCTAATATCGATACCCGACAAATGACAAGGCGACGGCGAGCCCGACCATGTGCGCGCAGCAGAGGTGGCATTGCACTAGGACGACAAGCGGCACTAGAGGTGCAGAGGGAGACATAGACATGACGGCGAGGCAACGGACATCGGCAGTGGCTGCGTCGTAGCGTGGGGAGGTCGGCAGCACCGCCCGGCTGCACAAGCTGTCAGCAGTGGCTACGCGCGCATGGAGCCAGCAGGCGGCCAGGCCACAGCCATGCCAGAGCAACCGTGGTCGGCCACGCGTGGCAGCTCTCGTGCGCATAGGACAGTCAGCGTGGCGACACCGAGCGCCCGAGCATGGTGACCGCGGCCACACGGCCAACCAGCCCGAGACCGAGTCGTGCACGAATTTTAAAGTGCCTAAGACAACTAAACGGTTGCTTCAGAAGCCAAACCATATTCATCATGCTCAAGATGGCATATGAGACTACCCAATTGAGGTATAACACTACACCACCCCTTAACCCAATCTCTTAAAATAATTTGCTAAACATAGCAATGTCTAGCTGTCGGCAAAGTTGGAAGTTTTCTAAGTTTTTGAGCTGAACTTGATTTCAATTTGCAATTTCTAGGCTTGTAGAAATATTTGCTAGTAATGTCATTTTTCGACAGCAAGTATTTCACTGTTATCTATAAAGTTTGTACTTCAAACTTTATTTAAGTATCACACACATATTCTATAGTATTTTTGCTTAATAAAAATTGGTTTTCAACCATACTTGATATACATGGGCTATTGTATCAACTTTCATTTAACATTTTTATTAGTCATTTTAGGTTACAAGAAATTGATGTACACACTTTATCACATGCACTAACACATAAATATGATGCTCATGACATATTTTACTAAATAATTTATGGATGTAACACCGAGGGTGTTATAGTTTGAGGACAAAGTTGGATGGTATATGGTCATCCATGGATTTCTGGATATGGTTATCCATACTTGCTGTTTGGTTGGATGGATGGGAACGAGCCATTTTTTTGTTTGGTTGGATGGATATATGTTGGACGGGGTGAGATGAGACGCACTATTTTTTTGTTTAGTTGGATGGATAGGATGGATAGGCTGATGATGTCATGCGAGACCCACTTGTCATTTATTTAATTTTAACCAAAATATAATCATGTGAGATATTGTTGTGTAGATTTAATTGCAACAAATATTACTATGTAATTATATCATAAATTAGATAAACGGTTTAGTAGAAAAAATTGTTTGAAGGTTGTTTGTATTTATTAATTATTGTTGCCACATCAGCAGCAGCCACGCCATCCAAGTTGGATGAGCAAATCTGATAGATTTTTGGTGTCCACTTGCTCCAGTATCTCATGAGAATATTCTCTCTTGTGGATATCCGTTTCCAACTCATTCGTACAACCAAACACTGTATATCCATGGATGGTCATATTGCATCCATTGGTATGAAGCAACCAAACGCAATAGAAACTCATCTGATCTTGTGCGGAACTTGTAAATTATATGTGGAATAGATTTTCCGTGATAAGAATGCCCCTAGATCAGGCGGGTTTGTGCATACTAAACTGGCTTAGGCCGGTTCTAGGCAAACTTCTCGGCGGTGTTCAATAGGAACCTGCTTGAGCCGGTTTTTGCAGTCCGAGCCAAAATTCATATTTTTCCTTTAGAAACTCATCTGAAAGTCATGCACAACCTGTACCTGTGGAATATGTTTTCTATTAGGATAAAACCGCCATCGACTCAGGCTGGTTTTGGGTTTCTTCTAGGAGTTCTAGCATATGCGGTTTTGGGTGTCTTGCACATTGCGTTCTCGACGGGACTCTTCTAGTGACATGTCTTGTATATCACGATCATCGCTAGAGAACACTAGGTGAAATGTTTGTATGTGAACACGCTCTTAGGCGACAGTCTTGATCTAAAAGTCGGCCAGACTGATCTTTGGCCTCTGTGTTTTACCGGTGCAGTGATCTAATTAGTGTCAATATGCTCTTTATTTCAATGTATAGAATTTATATATAGGTGGGTCGGTCGACGATCAAATTAGGCCCTGTTTAGATTACAAAAATTTTCAACCTAGAGTGTCACATCGAATTTTGCGGCACATGCATAGAGTACTAAATGTAGACGAAAAACAAAACTAATTGCACAGTTAGGTGAGAAATCGCGAGACGAAACTTTCGAACCTAATTAGTCCATAATTAGATACTAATTACTAAATACAAATGAAAGTACTACAGTAATCGAACCCAAAAAAATTTGGGAACTAAAGGCGCCCTTAGTCACTCACAGTTACACGCAGAAGCAGCACCCACGTTCAGAAGCGACCCCTCCGCTCTGCATGTCATGTCGCTTTTAAAGTCGGAGGGCAGCTGTCCTTGACGCACGCTAACACGTCCCTGTACTCTCTGTGCATAGTGAAGCTATCGTACACCTTGCCGTGGCTGGACCGTTTGTAGTCGTAGAGAAGGGACGAGTAGCTGAATGCCGTGAGCTTGACGAAGCCGTAGTCCATCTCCCTGTAGACGCTCCACGCCGGAACCTGGATGGTGAAGTTGCTCAGGTGGCTGCCGCCGCCCCCAACGACTACGTGGATGGTGCCGTTCATGGTGCCAGAGTAGTGGGACTTCTCTAAGCTCATGCATTGTTCCTGCACAGCAAAAGTTCGGTGTCATTAATCATTAGCGCGCGCACACAAAAGTTCCTGTGTTGAAAGAAAGGAGGAGCAGCTAGCAGAGGTACCTCATAGACAGCGCATGTCCTCTCGTAGTTGTGGACATGGCCGTAGAACGCCAAGTCCACCCTATACTTCTGCCAGAGCTTCTGGAGGCTTTGCCGGGACATTGGCTCAACGAACGATCCGTCTCTGCCGTAGAAGAAACCGGACGAGTAGCGGAGGATGCGATGAGCGATGAATATCAGCCACGGCTGTTTCTTCCGGTCGACCGTGCGAGGCATTTCTCGATGAACTTGTACTGCTCCGTGCCTTCCCGCCAGTCGTGCTCGCTGTCCGCAACGCAGAACCCGAACATGCCATAATCTGTAGAGTACCTGTTGAACCAGACCAAAGGGTTTTGTGTTCGGTTGAGTGTCAGTGTTGACGATCCAGCAATGTTCATATATAGATATATATGATAAAAATTGAATTGCACTGCATACCAGTAGTTTGCTCTGTTTTCTGTGGCGTATAGTACATGGTCTCAGCTAGCACACCACACTCCCCTCCAGAGTCTGTCCCATTGAAGTACGACCCACTGTTGGGCCAATCTCGTTCATGATTCCCACTGAATCAGGCAAAGAAAGCTGGTATCAATTACCGTAGATTTCTGAAAGACTTCTAAAGGGACTGAGTGGGTTCAATTCCAGGGAAAAAAAGAACTCAAAAGATTATAAACCTCGCAATCATGTAAGGGACTCGTGAAGTGATCTCTTCCACTTGTTGTGTGAACTGATCCCATTGTGAAATATGCCCATTGGCGTGGCTAAGGCCCTGTTTAGTTTCACTCCAAAATGCCAAATTTTTCAAGATTTCTCGTCACATCGAATCTTTGGACGCATGTATGAAGCATTAAATATAAATAAAAAATAAAACTAATTACACAGTTTAGACGAAATTCAGGAGACGAATCTTTTAAGCCTAATTAGACTATGATTGGACACTAATTGTTAAATAACAACGAAAGTGCTACAGTGGCATTTCGCCAAAATTTTTGCCATCTAAACGGTACCTAATGTTGCCAATGTGGAACACTATGTCTATGTTGTCAAGGTCCTTGATTAGTGTATCAGTAGTGTTAAGTGACCCAGGCTGGTAGTTGGCGTATTCGTTGCTTCCATCCCTCTCAGCCTATCATATTGATATGTAGTAAAACAGCGATAAGCCCATAAGGACTATGCACTGAAAATGTGAAAAAATTGTTGGACACAATCATGTAATAGTCATCCACAGCAATCTTCATATGTTACCTTTCCCATATCTCCGAAAATAACAACACGCTGCAGTGACTTCTGACTGTTAGCTCATAGGATCACCGGCTCACTTTGGTCGACCGCTCATCAGTCTTGCCGAGCACCCGTTATTGTTGCCGAACACGCACTAGCTATGTCCGACCACGAACAAGCGTTTTCCGACCACACACACTATGGCTAGAGGTAGAAGAAGAGGGAGAACAGAGCATACACACAGTACAAGCACCAGCGTTGGCCGAAGCCTTGTATAGGAGATGGCAAAACTGAACTTTTTTTGTTGAGTTGCAGTGGCAAACTATATATACAACTCTATCCATTTAGTCCTAGTACAGCTCCCATGCTACAACAGTAACTAGATAATACAGCAGGACTGACTTCTGCGCCTGTCCCTGCATGTGGCTACAGTATGACAGGTAAGCCGTTCGGCGCCTGCCTCTACAGCGGCTACAGTACCAAAGCAAGAGGCCTTTTCAACGCCGCCTTCCCTTGCTGTGTGTTTACACAAGGAAGCAGTAGATTATCTAACAATTCGTCCCCTAATCCTACTGCTATCCCTTGTACCCCCTC